>NC_081249.1:126787502-127399409 GCF_030490865.1 Poecile atricapillus | reverse complement strand
TGCCATCCGTTTCTCCACTGTTGGTAAGGCTCTAAATTCACTTTGTCTCTTTTACATGTGAGCCCTGAGAGCAGTGTTTGCATTGTGGGGCACTTAAGGGTGTTTGCATTGCTTTCTTCCAGCCAGTTCATTTTCTCTGAAATTCACTTACATGGAAGACCTTAAGCAGCTCTTGCCCCTTTCTGTCAGAGCTCTCTGGAGACACCTTTCTGTCTGAATTGTGAGAGGGAGGGCAGCTTGAGCTGTTTTTTCTGACAGAAAGCTTGCTTTGTTTCTTGTTGGATCACAATCAACGCTTGCAAATTAAATACCTATAATCTCTTATGCTGCAGGAATGTTTGGGGAATTAATGATGTAAACTAAATACTGAGCAAAGAGAAGTAAACATTCTTCAATAAATAAACTCAGATTTTTTGAAGATTGGAATGCACAAACTAGCAAAATCTTAAGTTGAAGATAATTGTGATCAGTAGCTTGTCTGATAGAAAAATTATAATTCATGATGTGGATGTATTTAAAAGAAAAGAAATCCTAATGAGGATTCACTTCTGGAAGTATTGGAGAGAAAAAAGTAGTCCAGCAAGGCTCAGGGAGCTGCTGGCTTTGGCCTATTGACTGTTTCCAGTGTTAAATCCCTCAGGATTTATGGTGTCCTGAGTGTTGTACAGGGTAAGGACATGGAGTTGAGTTTGAAATATGAACTGCTGCTGGAGCAGCTTGCTGCATCCTTCCCTTCCCTTTGCCTGCCATGTTTGTACATGTTTCCTCCCTGCTGTTCTGTAGTACACAAGGTTTTTAATGAGAGAATGAGCGTCCTACTGATTTCATCACAATTCAGCATTAGCTTTTCTGAGCACTTCTGAAATGCGTCTGCTCAGGAGTTGTGCTCTGGTCTAAATTCCCATTGAAAATCCCATCCTTGGTGAAGCAGCAGGAATTACAAGGATTGCAGCTCTTCCAGAGTTTTTTAATAGGCATGCTGGTTAGATTGCTACCTTCCAGATGAGAGCTTTCCCCCTGGGATTTGATGCATAGAAACAAATGTGGGTTTAGATGATTCAGCCTTATAATCTGATGATGTCTCTCTTAACGATAATGCAAATTCCACTCTTAATTGGTTCAAGTGGATGTACTTGTTTTTTCGTTCTTTTAACTGTGGCCTGAATGTTTGGCTGGTTCACACTTTGAAAACTCGATGCTTGAAGTATTGTTGAAAATATTATTCCTAAAATTACTTGGCATAGAAAAGACTGCAATAAACCCTTGCAGTTTAGGATTTTATGGCCTGTTTTCAGGTCGTATTTATATGCATTTCCTATCCTAACGCTTCTGTGTGTTCATGTATTTCTTCAAGCTGGAGAATCTGGCTCAGCTGACACAGTTCGTGACCCCCGAGGTTTTGCCATGAAATTTTACACGGAGGACGGGAATTGGGATCTTGTGGGAAACAACACTCCCATCTTCTTTATTCGGGATGCAATGTTGGTGAGTAAGCACAAAAGGTGAGGGTACTTTGTGAGAAAGCCAAAAAGTTCATTCACATCTTGTTCTAGCTTCCCTCAGCAGCAGAAGCTCCTGTTCTGACACACTTACACTTGGTTGCTTGTCAGATTGTCTGAACGCTTTTTACTTCGTAAGGAAAGACGTTCTTAAACAAAAGTAAATGAAGACCTAAAGCTTGATGGCGTACATAGTTTCATACTTTTCACTTGAACTTTTCACTTCCAAAGCTTCTTGCCAATTCTTTTGATTAAATCTGTTTTTTTTGGTCTTTAGGCATAAGTTTGACAGCAGTTAGTAGAGGGGCTTTCCTTGAGTGCAGCAGTTCTGCACAGATAATTCATAGTATCTCCATTTATGAGTCACATAAACATAGATATACAAATCTGAACAGTTTTATCTCTGACCTTATCAACCACAAAATGAAAGCATTGTCTATCTCTGTTTATTCTAATTGTGGTTGTTTGACTTTACCCTAATTTTACTGGTCTGTGAATTAAGTTGTTTGCAGGAAGGGTATGGCAGTAGAAGATTTTTTTTTTTTTCAGTGATCTTACAGCTTTGTCTTTTATTTCTTTTTTTTCTTTTTCCACCTCCCACTTCTGGACAAATTAGTTTCCATCCTTTATCCATAGCCAAAAGAGGAACCCTCAGACTCATCTGAAGGATCCAGACATGGTGTGGGATTTCTGGAGTCTTCGCCCTGAGTCTTTGCATCAAGTAAGTTTCCCCCGTGACTTTATTTTGTATGATTAAGAAAATAATGTTACAAGAGTAGGTTTTTAACTCTCTCTTTTCCATATTTGACTTAGAAGTCTACATAGTCTTATTTATATTTTATTTAAATATGGTGTTAAGTTATCCATGCTTACCTGTGCTTACAGGCGGAGTCAGTTTTATTTCATTAGCACCTAAAGTAGAAATTCCTCAACGATTTCCTAGCAACATTAACACAGCTCCCAGTGATGCAGATTAACACAATAAACAAACTTAGTCTGGAGTGAGGACTTTCTCCTTGATATGCTGAGCCCATTAATAGTGTTTGATCCTTCTCTTCAGGTGTCTTTCCTGTTCAGTGATCGTGGCATTCCCGATGGCTATCGCCACATGAACGGATATGGATCACACACCTTCAAACTGGTTAATGCTGATGGAAGAGCAGTTTACTGCAAATTCCATGCTAAGGTATTGATTTTTAAAAAAAAAAATTCCAGCTATACATCATATTGGATAAAAACCATAAAAATGTGTGACTTTTCAAGTTCAATTCAGGCTCAAAGGTGTGTGGAGTCCTTGTCTAGTATCACTTTTATGCCTTTAACCGGTAGGAGAGGCATCTTGCTAACACAGTAATCATTTACTAGATTGTAAGAAACTCTTCTTTGGACATCTGTCTCTTGTTAATGGAGCACTATCAGTGAACTGATTTTTATCTGGAGGGCAGCCGTTGAATGTACTATAAATCTAAACTCAAGTTATTGGAAGTTAGAACTTGGACAATTGCATTCTTGGTTATAAATCTCGTTAGAATCCATTCTGATGAATGATCTCTGTAGTACTTTTACATGCTGTAGCAGGTGCTTTTGTTGCTTTTAGACTGACCAGGGCATCAAAAACCTCTCTGTGGAAGAAGCAGGAAGATTGGCTTCTACTGATCCTGATTACGCCATACGGGATCTTTACAATGCCATTGCCAAGGGGAACTATCCTTCATGGTCCTTCTACATTCAGGTTATGACCTTCGAAGAAGCAGAGAAATTCCCATTTAATCCTTTTGATTTAACTAAGGTATGTCTGATACTGCTGGAAATACTCAGTTTTGGACAGTTCTTTAGCATGTTCTGTATTGTAGAGCCACAATGAGCCAGAAATTCAGGCCTGTAGATCCCATGGCACTTCAGAAGTGTGATCTCAGATCAGAGTCACACCCTGAGCCTTGCTGGGCTCATTTTGTCCCACTTCTAATAGCTGCTCTTAGGAGTGCCTTGTTGAAAGATGCCGACCTAAAATTGCATTGCCTAAACTCTTTTTTACCTTTAACACTGCTCTCCCCAAGTGGCTAAAGACCTTTGAACTTCAAAGTGCAGCTCAGATGGCAAAGAAAAGGCCAGTTAAGCATTTTGAAGGAGCTGACAACATTTCTGCCACCAGTTCCACCCACGCCTTGCTTCCCTAGGCAAGCTTCCCAGCTTTTCAAGGGCCTGCAGGTATTTTGTTCAAGTAGTCAAGTGCTGAGATTATGCTGGGATGATGAAATAAGTTGCATTAATACTGTGTTAATTTTAAAAGGCTTAAAATAAGACATTTCTCAATGTTTATTACGAGAAAAGAAACTCAGTAATGTATTTTCTTAATCTAGACTTATATTGGGTAAATTCTGCCTGGCAGTTAAGCTGCATAATAGTGTAATAATGTTGATTTTACTGGACGTGTGTTGTGTCTTACAGGTTTGGCCTCATGGTGACTACCCTCTCATCCCTGTGGGAAAGCTGGTCTTGAACAGGAATCCTGTCAACTACTTTGCAGAGGTAGAACAGATGGCTTATGACCCTAGCAACATGCCCCCTGGAATTGAGCCCAGCCCTGACAAAATGCTGCAGGTAAACAGGAGGTTTGACCTGAGGAGCACTGATTACTTTGCCGCTTATGAAAGCTTTGAGTTGATATGTCACAGTCTTTTACCAAGTGGTGGTTAATGTTTGTGATCCATGTTTTAGGGACGCCTCTTCTCGTATCCTGACACTCACAGACACCGCCTGGGCCCCAACTATCTCCAGATCCCTGTGAATTGTCCTTTCAGAGCCAGGGTGGCCAACTACCAGAGAGATGGGCCAATGACTGTTTCTGACAACCAAGGTAGTCAGGAAAACAGCTTTCAATATAATGATACTTAGGCATGGGCTGCAGCATTCTCTTCAGTTCACAGAGGGTTTAAGATCCATATTTATTATCTTTACATACTTGTGTAGAATGCATGTAAATCTTCTCTGTTAATCCAATAAAGGAGACTTGGGATATTTGGATATGGGATGAGGAGTTTGTTTAAAAGTATAGAAACCAAGTGAAGCTTAGGATGTGTTTAAAACTTAACAAAAAGGCATAAAACTTAACAGAAAAGGAATTTGTGGGAGAATACCTGCCTCAGGTTTTAAAGACTGCCTTGGATATGCTCAGTCCATTTCACTAAACTGCTTTGCTTTCAGATTTCTGAGATTGTGAAAGACAAAAGTGAAAATGCCAAGAGTAGAGCCGTAACTTCCCCTCTATTGAGCAGCTTCTGTTCTGTCAGGGTTTGCCCAATAGTGGCTGTTTTCCACCTGAGAGTAAACAAGGATGTACTTAAGCTGTGGCTCATGCCAAAATATGTGTTCCTCTGGGCTATGAATTAAGACACTTGTTGAGGGAGGAGAGGGAAATATTTGAAAAACAGGAACTTGAGGGCAGCTGCTCATCCCAGAACAGATAATGAGTTTATTTTTATGCTATTCTCTAAGTTCACTATGTGTTTAAAATACACCCCCTACACAGGGAAGCATTGTAGTACTTCAGATATGTCAATTACTGTATTTTTATGCTGCCTTGGACTTCAACCATAACTGTCTATTATAATTCAGAAATATTGTTGTGAGTGTGGCCAGGTTTTCTTATTTTTGAATCAGATCAATATTCCCTGAAAAAAGCTGTGGAAATTCTCTTTGTAGCAGGTGCTGTTAAGTACTGGGTTGAAGGTGTTGACAGAAAAATGCTGTCAGCTGTTTTTAATAAAATTATTCATAATTGATTAATTGATTTAGATTCCTCCAAGCTACTAACACCCTCTGTCTTCTGACTTACGTGAAAGTTCTGCTATCTGATTGATTTGGTTTGGGGATTTTTTTTTCCAGGTGGTGCCCCAAATTATTACCCAAACAGCTTCACTGGTCCCGAGGATCAACCTCAGCTCAAGGAGAGCCGGATGTTTGCTTCAGGGGATGTGCAGCGCTTCAACAGTGCCAATGAGGACAATGTGACCCAGGTGGGGCTGTGGAAAGGCTTTGTGCTGCTTTGCACACATGAGGAGTGTGTAGGGTGTGTAATAGTGTTGAGTTTTCACAGAATCTGAAATTCCGATTTTGGACATTGGTATGTAGAGACTCTGACTTGTATTCTTGCCATTGGTGTCTGGAGAAGGAGTTGTTGGCATGTTTTCCAAAGAAAAACCCTCACAGATTGACTGCCTTTTAAACATTTTGAGTATTTTAAGTGTTGCTTGACTAGGAAGTGAAAGCTATTCTTACTCACTTTTGGGAATATCAAAATAAACCTTTATTCCCAATGGCCAGGTACGAGAATTCTACCTCAAAGTGCTGAATGAGGAAGAGCGCCAGAGACTGTGTAAAAACATTGCAGATCATCTGAAGGATGCCCAACTCTTCATTCAGAAACGAGCTGTAAGTGCCCTCTTTGGGGTTTATTCCAGGTTTCCTACCAGCAGGAAGGAACATCTAGTAACGTTGTCATAGTGGCTTCTGGAAAGGAAGATCAGGAATTTTCTGAAAAGGCTGGACTTTTTCTTACTGAGGAATTCTCATACTTAAATATGTGCCTATTTACACAATATAACATCAATATAACATGTTAAAGTAACTTTTTCCTGGGGGGAGGAATGAGATAGATGTTGAACGTGTTTAGCTTGGTGTTTCAAAATCAAGATGAATGCCAGAATAAGTTTTTGCTGTAAACAAGAAGGCAGCGAGGGCCAAGGAGGGATTGGACCCTGCCCAGAGCAATTTTGATTAAACTGGGAATGAGCTCTGTGTGGGATAACAGAAATCGTGTTTGAAGATATTGCTATCTTGTTTATAACTGATCAGAATTAAACTTTTCTTCCTTATGATACCTACTGTTTTGAAATGGAGGAAAAAATTCTTGTTGCCTTTCCTGTTTTGTCTTCCTGTGCAGGTGAAAAACTTCACTGATGTTCATCCTAAATATGGAGCCTGTATCCAAGCTTTGCTGGACAAATACAATGCTGAGGGTGGGAAAAAGGTATGGTAATGATTTTTGTAGCTGCATTTTGACTGGCTGTGAATTATTTTGGCTTCTCTTGTAAATCCAATGAAGTGAGAAATTAGTCTTGATCCCCATTTGATCTAAAGGCCGGTGCTTGTAGAATTGCAAAATAAGGAAATGTCACTCTAATAACAATTAATGTTGATTAACTGGTGATGTTCAAAGACTTAGTTTCAGCTGGGGTTTGTAGGGTTTCTGAAAGGTGAGTGTACATGATATAAAATGTGTTGAAGTTGGTTACCCAGTCTTTGTGATGGTAATGAAACAAGCCTTTCCTGCTCCAAAGAAAAACAACTCAGTTGATTCAGTTTTTTCCTGCAGTTCTCTACTTTAAATGGAACTTGCTCTGAGTTTTTCTGTTGCTTTTTTTCAGGATGTAATTAGAACATACACACAGTCTGGAACCCGTATGTCTGTCAAGGAAAGATCCAACCTGTAAATCTGCAGAGATCTGCTCTGAATTTTGCGTCCTTCCACCTGCACAAGAATCTGTCCAACGGTTTAATGAATGTAGCAAACTTGGGCCCAAGCGCAGGAGTGTTTTACAGGTGTGATTTACTCAAGGGCTGTCTGTACTGGAAACCAGGTAACACAAGCTTCAATCCCAGTGCCTTTCAACACTAGTGCTTTACTGCTTGATAACAACATATGGGATTTCTAAACAGCTCATAATAAGAAATTGTCTTAGTTTCTAGGAGCAAAGAGAAATTTAGTCAAAATTCTGCTTCATTTTTTTTTGTTGTACAACTTTCCTGGCTAAATCACACAGTAGAATTTCTATAAGGACACTGTGATTGCCTTCATGGAGAAACTTGTTAAAAAGTTGATGCTGTTCAGTAATTCTAATAAAATAATTACCTGTCTGTATTTGTAAACACATCCCTTGAATTTAATTTTTGGCCTTCCAGAAGTAAAATGATATCCAGTAGTTTGAGTAAAATGTTGGTATGTCTCATTCCTTATCACAGATATAAAACTAACTACAAAGTTTGATCTAACCATAGTTCAATTTTATTCCCAATATATATTTTAAGATAATCTTTGCTTACTAATGCTGTGTTGGGATATAACTGACATAAGGGAGGTAGCAAAGGATATTTTCTTATTCTGTGCACTGTTCAACTAAATTGATTAAACCTTACAACCCTTTCAGGGGTAGGAGAGTAAATTGTTCTTTCTCTTCTGTAAGAATTTAAATAGGAAAATATTAACATGCCAAATGTTTGAGAAATAAACCTTCAAATGCATGAATATTGAAATTCAAGCTCAAGAACTTCAAAAACTATTCCCCATGATTGCTGAAATTGTTATTTTACTGCAGTAATCTGCTGTTGCTATTTCTTGATCAAACCAGGGCTAATTTTCAGGGTGATCCTTTAATTAAAGCAGCATGTTTGTATGAATGTAGTTATCTAGAAAATATGTCTAAAAACTGATTTGAGGCATGTTGTAATGTTACCCAGCATCTGCAGTTTAGTTAAATTGTGGGAAAAAATTTGGGACTCCACTTACAGGATAGTTATCCAGGCTAAATGCAAAGCATTTCAGAGCCCAGCTACTGCTCTGAACTCAGGCAACTGTAAAAAATTCAAATCATAGCAGTTTGGAGGTGATTTGTCAATAATCACTGCATTTCTGGGTCTGCCTTGAGTTGTATTTTGACTAGGATTACTTCCTGATTTAAGTGTGAATTCCCAGGAATGGTGGCAGGTTAAGAAGAGTAGATACTAAATGCTGTTCTGTTAAATTTTAGAGACTGTTACTTGCTCTGCAATTCATTTATCTACTAACCTCTTGTGAAAAATTAGCTGGGGCAGAGGTGCAGTAAAATAATACGAACTGATAACCTACTGTATTCTGGGATTCCATTAGCTTTTTACATGATCAGGCATGTGGGATTACATGATTGGGTGGGAATATAACATGCTGGAACAGAGAATCCTAATGAGTTTTGGAAAAGAGTGAAGAAGGCCTGATCTTCTAATTTTGGTTGTGTCTGCTAAGTGATTTATATTGTTGTCTACTTTTATTTCTGAAATAAATGGAATGAAAAAAATCACTTGGCAACATATTTTCTGTGCAAACGTCTTCAAATACTTTGTTAATCTAGGAAGTTCACAAAGCTCTTCATCTGTTTTTCTGGAGATGGTGCAGAAGCTGTAGGTTGGATGTACTTTTTGCAGCTGCCTTTGTTATAAAAACTCACTTTTCAACCCCACAGTTGTGTTTAAATAACTTAAGTGACCTGTGTTCTATGCTAAACTGGCCGTGACAAGTGTTGTACAGAAAACATAGCTTTTCCCAAAGCTGTGGAGAACATTAGGCAACACTGGAAGAACAGTAATGCTATTTCTTCAAATAAATAAGGCAATAAATCCATTTACAGCTCCTTATCGTGAGAATAGAGACTGTTGACATGACACAACCGCAGTTTTGTTTTGTTTCTGTTCTGTTCAACTAAAATCAAACATTCCTTTGCCAGGTTGTTGCAATATGATTTCAGTGATACGTAAAGCAGAATTGCTCAACATCTTCTTATTACTGTTTTATTTTAGATGCACATCTCTAGCAGTGGATTTGGGAATGAATTTGAAACTAATGTTTGGGCAATTACAGCTTTCCAGGAGTTCCTCTTCTTTTAATGGTCATTTCATTCCTAGGTTATTTTCCCTTCCACAAAATATTTGAACTTGAATATCCAAAAACCATGAGCAGATTCCAGAAATCACATTTGTTGTAGTGAGCTGTGCCAGGAGATGAGGAAGTTGATGGGATTGCTAAACGTTAAGTGGAGAGAAAAAGGGTGATGAGATAGGTTTGGATCAGACTTTCAGTGCTTCAAAGACGTTGGAAAATGCCCTGTTTTCCTTTCCTTAGTGCAGCTCATTGATGGGAATTGCCTGCTAAGCAGTGTGTGGGTATCCATAATTTCAGCTTCCAGTAAACCAATCACTCTGTTTTGCCAAATATTCCATACCTGTTGCTAATCTTGCAGAAAAAGGCTGCTTGTTCTGTGTTTGGAGATCTGATCCATGAATTTTCACAGGCAGGTGAGTCACCATTTTCTCACAAATTGTTTTATGGGGATGATGAGGCCCTTGCTCAGGGTTCCAAGGGAGGCGGTGGGTGCCACATCCCTGGAATTATTCAAGGCCAGGTTGGACAGGGCTCTGAGCAGCCTGGGATGGTGGAAGATGTCCCTGTTCACTGCAGGGGTTGGCCTGGACTCTATGGCTCTCTCTACGCTCTGAGTTCAGTTTGCTGTGCGGTGTGGGGCACCAGCCCAGCACTGTGGAAGTGAATTGATCCACTGACTTGCTGTGTGCTCTTATCTCTTGCTGATAGCAAATAACACGGAGATCTGCAGTGTATGGTAAAGCCTGACCTTTGCCCCCTGGGTAATATTGCATCAATCTGAACAGATGTTTGGAATCAAAGTTGTGCGGCCATGACACGGATCATGGCATGCAGAGGTGGACTTGAGCATAAGCTCAGCTCTGACACTGAGGACTAAACCTCAGCAGTTTAAGGCCATTTTGGACAGAATTGGGAAAAGAACTGAGGCTCTATTTTGAATATTGTAAATGAATGTAAGGCAGTTTTGCCATGTTTGTGGCATTCAGGATGATTCCAGCTGGGATGGATCAGTAAAATGAAGATTGCCAAAACCAGCCCTGTGTTTGCAGAGGCTATTGGTGGTGCATTGTTACACAGTCTGGGAAAGCAAATGAAGACTGAACAATGAGGCAGTGGTGTAAAAATAATAAGTGAAGTATTTGATAGCTGACTGTTAATGATGGCACTTTTGCAGCCTGGATTGCAGAGCAGAGCCTGTGTGATTTAACTGTCTGATGAAAGCTTGGGTGTTGTCATGGTGGAATTCCACCTAAAGTGAAACTGCAACCCCAGAGCAGCTGGAAATCTTGAACTGCATACCCTCAAGAGCTGGGCTGAAATTTCTTCTCATATCACACACTGAAGCTTGATAAACTGATAGGTTTACTTTTTTAATGAAAAAAACCCACTAAATATTTTTACATCCCACTACTCAGAGCAGTTCAAATACTGTAAATCTCTAATGGACTGAGTCAAAAGGAAAATTTAATTTCCTGTTTCCATAGCATGAACCATGGAAATCCTTTATACAGATTTGCTGTGTCTGTTAATTTCAGTATTTGTTCTTTGCTTGTTTCTCTCAGGTTCCCCATTTTTCAACTTTGACCAGGATTGCGAACTTTGTAATTTTTTTTATTGTTTGGTTGGTTTTTTTTTCCAGTGCAACAAATCCTTGACCCTGTGATTATTGATTCAGGATTGACACAGAAGTGGATGCACTTTCCTACCTAAACCTATTGTATGATTCTCTTTTCCACACTTAGGAATCCTTTGACTTAGTGATTACATTTATTTTAAGATTTATTGAGGAAGGAGGGTGATGGCAGGTACTGGTTCCAGACTAAGTTTCAGTTGCAATGCTCCCCAAACAGAATGAAAATACAGAATTCTTACATAATCATAGCACCTGTGTTGTCTGCAAGTTCTCAACGACACTCTTGACTTCATGGAGGGAAGCTGGAAAGCCAGGAATGAAGAGATCTCATTTTCCCTGCTTTACTTACAGTGTGTGTGTAGAGTTCAAGGTGCTTTAGCCACTCAGTACTTTCCCCTAAGAGATTTTATTGGAAAAATATGTCACTTTGAATATAAACTTCTAGTATTATTTCAAGTAGGAACTGTCTTCCCTGAACCTCTGATTCCAAGATATTACTGTAAGAAATTAATGGAATTTTGCCCTTCAGAGTTGCAGGAATCATCAAGGCTGTATTTTAGAGTAAGCCAGTTAATATTTTTATTGTTTTCTTCATCATTCACATTTAGGGAAAATACTGCTGATGCTGATTTTCCTTTAGCTCTGTTTCCATGTAGCATAACTTTTTTGCAGGAGTGTTTTGGGGGGTTTTTTGTTTGTTTTAGGGTTTTTTTTTGTTTGTTTTTGCTTTTCTGTTGGGTTTTATGACTAATTTGTATACGTTTCCTTCTTTGGGCCTCTCAAGGATATCTTCTTTGTAAAATCTTACCCCAGCTATTCAATATTTTCCTGAGGGAGTGCAGGCAGCCTTTCATTTGATAGTGATACTGATAAGATTGGTCAAAGATACCCAGGGAAAACTTGGCTACTGCTCCAGTTTGCTCTGGCATTGATCCATATATTGCTTAGGCTTTATTCCATATTTATCCACAGCTCTTCATCTCAATCTTGCTAAATCCTCTTGCACACCTGTCCTCATTGGAGCACTGTTGGGTCAATACAGAACCAATAGAAGCATTCACAGCTCTCTTTTTTAATTGCATTTTGACTCACAGGGGTCCTGAACCAGGAGCCCAGTGATGTCAAAGGTCCAAAAATCAAATTATGATCTTCAAAATCAGGCCTTTCATCTACCCAATAAATAATTTTCAGAGGCTGCTTAAGGTAATTTCAAAAGGCTTTTTAAAGTAGTGGAAATGTGTTTGTGAGTAAATGATACTGTTGTGACTCCTGCTTTTTATTTCTTAATTTTCCCACTGAGTTTTTGGGAATTGCTTCTTTTACTCCCATGGGTCAGGCATTGTACTTTGTGCTGTTAACCTCTAAACATAATTGCACTTTTTCCAAGGCAGGAAAAATGGTTTCATAGCAAATCTTTTCCTTGTTCTGGCTGACTGTGCAGGGTTAAAGGTTTTTCAGTAATTCAGCCAATCATTGCACAAGTAGTACAAAGTCCATTTGTTACATCATCAGAGACTTTTTTACATGTTTTTACCTTTTGAGATTTCTATTTATTAACCTTGAATTACTGGAAAAAAATGTGGTAACTGCTAATATTCAAATGAATTTTGTTGTTCCCCTAGTCTCCTTTCCGAAAGCTAGTCTTTTATTTCAGAGTGTGAGTATGTACCCACTGAAGTACTCACATGGGATGAAGAACAGGCTTTCTTACTAATTAATGGAAAGATACTTTCTCCTCTCAAGGGTGATTCAAAGTACCTGGACCAGCCTCTTTCACTGACTCACCTTCTGCCTGGCACAGCCAAAATCTGATCTAATCTTGGTTTAGCTGCAACAGCAACTTTCAGATTTGACCAAGTATCTGTAGGTAATTTATTTTACTTTTGGTTTACCTTTCTGTAGTATAATCTTAGTCCTGTGTAGGTGGAGAGTGTGCATGTAGTGTGCATGTCTCGGCCCAGCTCAAAGTACAAAAACCCCCCCAAAGCAGATACATTTTGAAGAGAGCAGAGGCCTTGAGCTGGTTTTAACCCATGTGTTTCTTGGCCTTGTGACAATGAGGATGCTCTAGAGAACAGTAACGAAAACACATTTATGTTTTTATTCACTGCATGTGCACTTGCTACAGTCCAAGTGTTTTTGTAGTTCATCCTGATTTATTGTGGTTTAAGCACATTGCTGGAACACCACGCTAATCCAAAATCCTTTGCAGTTTCAAATTCAAGTAAGCAAATGCTGTATCAGGCATTAAACCCTCCACACAAGGAAAAAACCCCAAAAAAACCCAACAACATGGTCAGAGACCTCTGCTGTGAAGTTAAGTGTGTGCAGCTCCACCAGTATATGATCTGACTTGAGCCCATGCCCAGGCTCAGAAATGCTTGGACTCACTCAGCAAAGAGCTCCTCCCTCTTCTAACAATTCACCTTCTGCTTGCCCTGCTGACTCCAAACATGTCTGAACCATAACCCCAGGAAAAACCAGAAGAAAAATTCAGGTGGCTTCATCTCTATTGGAATTTTATCCCTCAGGCCTTACTCACATTCTTCTGCCAGAGAGTCCCTTGTGGTCTCTGCCCCTCAACTTGCTGGGAATGCAGTTGTGGCAGGCTGTGAATGGTAGCACCAAGCCTTGTCCTTTATTTGTGCAGGTAGGCATCATGCCAGAGCTCTCCTGAGCTCTTCAGGGAGCTGGGAGAGAGAGAAAGAGAGGACACATCACAGGGCTGCTCAGGGGAGTGTTGCTGGAACAAGGGAATGAGGTTTTGTCCATGCTCATTTCCCAGAATCCCTCAATAAACTGAGTTGGGAGACCCACGAAGATCAAGTCCAACTCGCCCTGCAGAGCACCATCCCAAAGAGCCACCATGCGCCCAGGAGGGTAAAAGGAGAGCAAGACAGCTCTTGCTCTTAGGATCCCAGTCTCTCCTGCATGCTTCTGCAGTTTTGGGGGGTTTATTTTCACTCACTGCACGATGTCTGCAAAGGCTGTGAGCAGAGGCTTGCACTGGTACTCAATGCCGTGCTTGGCACACAGGGACTTCACCAGAGGGGCCACCTTCCAGTAGTTGTGCCGTGGCATGGAGGGGAACAGGCTGCAAACAGGAGGCAGGCAAGTTTCACAGGAAATCCTAGTCATCAGCACTTCCCAGGAACCACCCAGCTCACAATGAGCAGGGTCTGTAAGATGCTCCCTACTTTTCTTTCCTCTTGCTGTGCTTTTAGCACAAGGAACTTGTAGGGATTTCCTGCTTTCCCCTCTGTTCTTTTCCACAGTTTGTCTCCAAATTAAATTATGTTTATGGAAGAAACTACTTTCCCCTCCCTCCCTTTTTCCAGAAGTAGCCATCTCCATAGCACAGAGGAGATGAGCCCATCCTTCATCCTTGCATATCTCACTCTATAGAGTAACAGCATAAAAAATCAGCAGAGGTGGCTTTAAACTCCTATGGCAGACTAAAAGCAGGTGCTTTAACCAGGACATTTCTACTGATCTTTAAAACCTACTACTTGGGATTGACTCACTCTATTGCTGTCCTTGCATGGATCCTGCCCCTGTTCCATTTTCTTTCGTCATCCTGTGGATCCAGTGAAAGTTTTGAATTACATGATTCTCTTAAAGAGTTTGGAGTTTTAAAGACAACCTTGTTGGTGTCCCACAGCTATTTATAGAATGCAGAGCAAAAAATAATAAGGAAGGAAAAAAAAAAGAGAGAAGGAAAAAGATTTTTAAAAAAGGAGGAGGGGAAAGAAAATTCACTCTTAGGGTAAGTACTCACTGATGTTCAATCTGGAAGTTGAGGTGCCCCGTGAACCAGTCATTGAACAGCGACTGCTCCACATTGCAGGTTGCCTGGAGCTAGAGGAGGGGGGAGGAAAGCAAGGTCAGGGTATGTTTTAGGAACCAGACCTGGATTTAATTTTGGATTGCGTATGAGTGTGTCATTACTGTCTTCCTTTACGTTTTCCATGACTGAATCCATCAGCCTATTAACCTTCACTTCCCAGCCACCAACAGATTTCACCCTTAATACAACAGGAGACTTGCTAATGGTTAAAGTTTGCAGATGTATGGCCACAATTCTTCAGAAGGAAAAAATCTTTTACCTGAGTAGACATCCAGTCCAAATTCTTGTCGTAGTCGATTTCCATTGGGATATGGTTCATCTGTGAGACCCAGACAAACCAGCTGCTCTCCAGCATCCTGTGCAATAAGATGAGAGAATTTAGTGCTGGGTGAGCAGGTCAGCAAAGAGCCACTGAAATAACAGCAGAGCCAGACACAAAGACATGACTGAACACTAGCCTTGCTAAGCCAGCAGCTGGAAGGAATGACAAACCTTGGAATTTTTGTATTTCCTTATGAAACTCATGATTATTTCATATGTATTGTTATAACACTGACTGTTATTCAGCCAAGGCCCAAACTGATTAGAATCAGTGGGAGTGTGCTGTCCGTTCAAGTCAGTGCTGCTGGATAATACCTGGGCGTTTGCAAGCCAAGGCTAAGCTATTCTGGTTAAATGTTCTCTTTTAAGTAGCAGCAGACCCAACACCCAAAGCACTGAATGTTATATGAGGTAAATATTTCTCAATTTGGTC
Source organism: Poecile atricapillus (assembly GCF_030490865.1). Classification (NCBI taxonomy): domain Eukaryota; kingdom Metazoa; phylum Chordata; class Aves; order Passeriformes; family Paridae; genus Poecile; species Poecile atricapillus. Next base: position 127,383,986 of record NC_081249.1, on the reverse strand, counting down.
AGTACTCAGTGAAATTTCTTTGCTGCCACAGCTAATGGGGCAACATAAAACTTGTACTGGCAATTGAACAAAGGAATTTATGAATTAAAAAGTAGGCAAAAAATGAGGTGGTAAAGGAGAATGTGGCAATATAAACAGAGAAAGGCAGGTACAGATGGAAAGAATACAAAGAGAAAAGGCTGGACAACCTTCTAAAGAGACATCACCTGAATATAAAAAAATATGCCAGGAGACTTTTTGTTTCTAATAAAGATCCGTACATGTAAAAGAATTTGATAAAGAAAGTCAGCATCCAGGCCAGGTCCTACCAAAACCAAAGACAACAAGAAAAGCAGGTTAATGTAATAATGTAATAAATAATTACATTTGCTTATTTCTTTTTTTAAGCTTCATACTATAAGAGAACAATTTACTTTCAGCTTTGACAGTTTATTTTTTTTCCCAAATGGAATAATCTAGAGCAATCCAACATGAGCTGATGATACTTTCTCACAGCTTGCTGTAAGAGGGGAGTCTGAGCATTCTTACCCAGCAAGGAGCTGGCTCCATACTCAGAAGGAAGGTTGAAGGTCCCCATCTGACCCCTTTTGGTCACACAGGTAGCAGTACTCACCACCCAGTACTTCTTTGTGTAGGCAACGTAGAATGTGTGACATTGGAAGTAGGTGGGGAACAGGAGCGGAGGAAGAGCTGGAAAGAAAAATTCATCACTGGTGACATGATGGACTGAGTGACATCAGCCTGGGAGGGAAGGATCCTGAATTCCTGTTCAATCTGGAAAACATTCCAGGTTAGGACATTGGTTTAATGCCTTGAAACATTTCTAGGTCTGTCCATTAATCTGAGAGTTCTTACAAACCTCAGATTTTATCTTAGGCTTTTGAGTGAGGAACAGCCACAAATTATTATTTTGACGAGCAGCTTCCACAACTCAAAGTTTATTTGGCTCCTTATTCACTGGTGCAAAGCAGGGGAACAACAGGAATGCATATGAAATCCCTTTTCTATCAGGGATTTGAAGAACTCAAACTTAGCCTTCCAGAGGACATCTCACTTGCACTTAACCCCAAGAAATCAAAGCAAACGAAACAAAAAAACCCCAAAAAACCAACCAAACAAAAAAAACCAAACAAAAACCAAAAAACCCAAGCCCACACAGACTTTGATACTACTGAGAGATGTGGTATGATAGCATAACCCAGAGCCTCTGTGGAGGATGTGGGAGACCTGGGATAAGATGGGCCAGGTCTTCAACTCTTCCAAAAATCTGGTTGTTGTTATTTTGTCTTTTTATTGTTTTTTGACTCAGGCACCTTTGTTTTTCTCAAGTGCTCTGGGTTCAAAAGTAGAATCTCCAAGACCCTTTAGTACCTCTTGGGGAATTGCAAGAGGATGGAGATACTCACTGATGAAGAAGTATTTGTGTTGGTGGTTGTAAGGCATGTATTTTTTCTTTTTGATGCCAAGCTGTGGGGGGGGGGAAAAAAAAGAAAAAAAATAAAAACTAGTGGAGACCAAGCAATTTTCACAGTAACTTGCTCTTTTCTGTTTATTTTCCAGAGGGACTCTTGTGCACTTCCCACAACCCTCATTCCTTTTTTCATAATTCATTTTGTGAAGAATTAGAAATATTAAGGCTAAGTTATGTTAGTGGTCAGAAATACACATTTTCTCTCATTTTTTTCCCCTTATTTCTTCTCTGATTCTCCAAACTTAAATGGCAGTTCCACGATGGCACGGAGAAAAATATTTCACTGCTGTAGCTTCTGTGATGGGGTCTCAAGAACTGATGGGATCTACAGCAGAAGGGGTTCAGCACTCTTAGGCTGTCACTCTTGAAGTGTCCAAGCAAGACAAACTGGGAATATCCCACATGGTCCAACAAATTCTGCCCAACTAGAGTTCCAGGAACAGCCTCGGGTTTTTCAGGTTTCCTTTCACAGCAAACTCTCCTAGAAGATGTGGACACACCAAAGCCGCCCCTCTGACTGAGCCTCAGACATTAATATTAAAATAATAATCCCAGGCTGACTGCAGCCATGCCTTACATTGATGTTTGCAAGTTATCTAATGATCATTAATTACTGAGCTGTTGTTCTAGGTCATTAGGTTTCTCCAACCATTAATGTGCTGGTGGATTTTTCCACCCTCTATACAATGCCCTTGCATCATGTCTAATTTTACATTGACATGTCAGCTGTTCAAGACATTTTTAAAGTGATTTAGCATGAACTGTGGAGAAATAAATCTCTTTACAGAAACAGCCATCACACCTTAGTTTTTTGACTTCCCCCACCACTCACTGACCTCCACAGACAATTTCTTCCCCAAAGTGAAGAGGAAAGGGTGCATATCAATGTCAGGGTCCTTGTGGAAGCAGTTGGGTTTGGCGTGGTGCTGGGAGTGTAGGAGAGTCCACCACTTGGCCGAGGCCCCCTGTTCAAGGGAAGAACAAAGCATAAGAAGCACTTTCAGAAACAGAATCCCGTTAGTTCCTGACCCTCATCCTTCCCCCAGTGCTGCACATGCTCCACAGAGTCTTAAGAGCACACTTTTTAAAGGCAAACCCTCAGAAGTTTTCCAGGGACTCACAAGCAAATGGCACATCACAAACTTGTGTAGAAAGTGGTTCCACTTGGTTTTCCTGAATACTGAGAGGTGTCCTAAATCATGTTGCAACCAGGAAGCCTGGACCTGGAAGAGGAGAAAGAAAACTTTGGGTGGGGAGAAAAAGAGGAATTGAGATAGTGCCACACTCATCCTTTGCTTTGAAATACTAAGATTTATTTCCCAGACACTGCTCCCAAGTCATCAGCAGAAGGGGACTGTGGAATCCTGACAGTCTCAAGGCTTCCTGCTGAATATATCTTACTGAAAGAATCCCAAACTAAGTTTAGTGTGAGCTCCCCACATGGAGAATTTCTTCTTGGTATCCAGATAGCGGCTGTGTTTTTATGGCAAATTGAACTTGTGTTGAGTGAGGAAGCAAAGGAAAAGAAACTGCTCACGTGTGTGTGTAGGTTGATGCCAGTCCACGCCATGGAATTCATTGCTTACGTGTGAAATGGTCAGCAGCAGCAGGGAGAAAACGAAGGGCAGTAAGGATGTCCCAAAGTAGAAGAGAATGAGCCAGGCAGCTGTATCCAAGATCAGGATGTGAGCCAGGAGCAGGAAGAAGAAGAGTTGGTTTGGCTCCAGGAGTCCCATTCTCTCGACTGTAGCACGCAACTCCCGGAAGTCTTTCACCAGCATTTCCTGGAGGAAGCACCACGGTTAAAATTCTCTGGTTTTGGGGGGCACCACTGCAGCCTCATAACCCAAAAACCACTGTAATGGGGGGAAGGGTGGGGGGGTAGAAAGAACAAAGGATCTGGCTAAAAGGGCAAGAGCTGGGTTTAATAAACGTTGTCAATGTTCTGCTACAGCTTTTTGTTGAGGAGCCAGGACATCACAATGTCTGTATCCTAATCCCTAAAATAAATCATTGGTGCTTCTTCCGTCAAATCCTTGACAAGCAGCAGAGGGCTCAGCTGGAAGTTGTGTTTAGTGGAAGTTGTACTTTGTGTGCATGAACTTCCTATGCCACCTTGTGGTAGGTCTTTGGATTAAATTATTCCTTATATTTGTTTTCACTTCCCAGGATTAACAGGGGAGGGTTAAATGCACCTACAACTGAAGGAGAATATTTATTCTCCAGACAATTCCTTTTCCTTTTGGTTAGCTCTTCTTCAAAGCAAGGGAAAGAAAAGGTGATAACTCTGATATTTAGGTAGATTAGCTGTGATAAGAAAAAATCATCTTCAGGAATCTCATTCTAAACCACATAATGTGGATTTAGACTCATATTCACACATTGTTTCAAAGTAGTAGCCCAAAAAATGTGAGAAATCTGGATCCCCTTACTCCAGCAGTTACTGATAGAGAGGAACAAAGTGTAATCTCAGAATATTTCCCTTTAGTCTCCTTTGATCTGTTTTGTGAGGACAGACTTACATTTTTACTGGGCTCAATACTGGGTTGGTCTGGTGCCAGCTCCCCAATCTGCAGTGGCTTCAAGTACTTGCTCACCAGCGCTTGGTTGACGTGGAATGCCACAAAGGCATCCTGCAAAGGCACAAGAGTAAAGGAAGAAAAATCCAGATTTAAAAGAAATAAAAATCCAGATTTAAAAGAAATAAAAAATTAAAAAAAAATAAATAATTAAAAATTTGCCCTTTAAATGACTCCATTCCTGGAAGTATCCAAGGCCAGATTGAAGCAACCTGGTCTAGTGGAAGGTGTCCCTGCTTTTTTATCCTTTGTGAGAGAACAACACAACAAAAAGCAGCACCAAAAGGATTCCACAGTTCTGTGTAGTGTCACTCTTTCTAAAATGGTGGCATTAATTATACTCATTTTTTCTTTGCTTATGGAGAGCCTTCTGTGCTTCTCATCCTTTCCTGAGCTGCCACCTTTCATGGCTTTCTGCTTTTGGTTAAAATCTTCCAGTTCAATTAAGATAATTTCTTAATTTTTCATAATATACATCCAAAAAATTAAGCAATGGACCTAATGCAAGATGGACAGACATGAAAGTGGCTCAGATCCTGCAGGGCTTAATGATTTGGACATAGAACCGACCTACAAGCAGCAGCTCAGATCCCAGAAACAAAAGATCTGGTTCACCCATTGTCTGGGATTTTCCAGCATGCTAAAATGAAAGAAATCTGGCAGTAGTAACTCGAGAAATGAGTCATGAAATTACAGAATGCAAAGTTCAACTAATACACAATTTGAAATTTAAACTTGATGGACTGAAAATTATTTTGATATGAGCCTCATATATCTCTTATATATGGAAAAAATTGCTGCAGCTCACAGCAACTGCACAAGCAAGACCAGGAGATAAGAGGAATCCTGAAGGCTTAAGAATTACAGAATGGTTTGGGTTGGAAGTCCAACGCCCCTGCAATGAGAAGGAACATCTCCTACATCAAGTTGCTCCGTCCAACCTGGCCTTGAGTGTGTCTGGGGATGGGGCATCTCTGGGTGCCAGTGTTTCACCATCCTCATCTTCAAAACCTTCTTCTTTATATCCAATCTAAATCAACACTCTTTTAGTTTAAAGCTAAAAGCTTTTTGACCTATCCCTCCGGGACCTTGTCCAAAGTCCCTCTGTGTTTCTCTTGGAGCCCTTTCAGTACTGGCAAGGGCTTTGAGCTCTTCCTGGAGCCTTCTATTCTCTAGGCTGAACACTCCCAGCTAGCAGAGGTGCTCCAGTCCTCTTGAGCATCTCCATGTGCTCCTCTGGTCTCGTTCCAGCTGTTGCTCTTATTTAGCTGGAGCATCAGTTCCCATCCCGTTCCCGTGGGCTGCATCTCCTCATTTGCACTTTCACATGACATGGGGATGGCGAAGCTGGCACGGAGCTGTCGCACTTCGCTCCCCCGACCCTGTCCCATACCCTGGTTCCCACTGAGGTCCCTCCCAAGCCCTCTCGGCACGACTTTTCCCGAGTACCCTCCTCGGGCGCATCTCGGCTCCCGCATCCCCGCTCCGCTCACCGTGGCGTCCTGCCCGGCGTGGCTGACGAGGAGCCGGGCCCCTCCCGGGTGTCTCCAGTAGAAGTGGCTGATGTCGTACACCTTCCTGTGGATCACCAGCCAGCGCTCCTGCGGCGCCGGCCCCCGTCCGTTCCGCTGCCCGATCTCCTCCCAGGTGAAGTGCCGCATCCCCGCCGCGGGGGCTCTGTCCCTGTCCCCATCGCTGTCCCCATCCCGCACCTCCCCGCCACCCCCCGGCGGTGCCATCCTGCCTCCTGCCCTCCTCTCTTCCGTAGCTCCAGCCCCGCATCCTGCTCCGCAGTGGCATTTAAGGGAGGGACCCGCCCCGGCGCCGCTCCCCCGCCTCCTCCGCCCGCTCCAGCTCTTCGGGGTTGGGTTTGACCCCCAAAATTGCCCCTTTCCTGCTCTGGTTCTGCATCCCCAGTGCCCGAAGCCCCGCAGTACCCTCAGGATGGGGTGTACCTGACTGCTTAGGGAGGTCCTCAGCAAGTTCTTTCCGTTCCCAGAATGGGCTCAGACAGGGAAAACTTCCCTTAAAATACTCTGATTAAACAGAAAAAATAGTATCGCTCTTCACTTTTGGTGTTACAGTCCACAAACCCCTTGGATGAAACATGAATTAAGCATATTCTTATGTCCTTCTCAAAAAACCCCACCAAACCACACCAATCTCCAGAAAACTCAGTATAATATTTAGCACCTGATGACACCCTATACTTAGTCCAGTTTTCCAACACTCACAGGGAGGAGGGAACTCCCAGAGAGCCCATGGCAGGAATGATCCTCGAAGTTCTGCCCTGGGTACTTCTGTTACCTGGGATAAACCTGGGATGGCACACATGGAATGTTGTACCAGCTTCTGATAGCAGGTTGTGAAACTGCCATTTCTTCCCCTCCCACTGTCCCTTTCTGTTTGTAAAATTATTAATTAGACTTGGGGACTCTAGGAAATGAGAATGAATTGCACTACTACACTCGGTGCCTCTTTTCCTTTCCCTCTAAACACTCACAGCATCCACATAATTTTCTCTGTGGAGTGCCCTTGCCCAAAGAGGCAGGAATTTGATTTTAGACAGGCAGTGTTAAAGTGAGAGGTGTGGCTTTAAAAGTCCCTGGAAGAGTGGATTCCACCCCTCTGCCTAGGAAGATGTGCCCTATAAGCCCGGGAAGAGTTGTTCCACCCCCAAATCCCTCATGGGGTGCCAGCCTGAGGTGTTTTGCGCTTCTTGTGTTGCTATTCTTTGTACTCTGCTGCATTAACCCCTCCTATTGCACCCCTATTGGTTTGTGCCCCTGGGGCTTCTCCCTTGCTGTGTCCCTATTAGACCCAGACCCTAAACTCCACCCTGGCTCAACCCCATAAAACCCACCACCCTGCCTCTGTTCGGGGTTCTCCATCTCGGGATTATGCTGGGTTAATTCCCGTGTTGGTGACGCCCCAATAAATGGATTCCCGAGTTAAACCAAACGGAGACCCCTCTTGTTGATTTCCCATGTTGGTCACCAGTGGCTGAACCCTCCCTGGACATGACACTGTTGCAACACGCCATGCAACAAAAACAGACCCAATCCTGAAAATGTAAAACTGAGATTGATTGAATGATTTCTTTATCCTATAGAAAACCACCTGTTAGAACGCACATCAGCAACAACCCAGATGGAGGAGCCCACAGTTAGGACAGGCTTTTCAACGTACATTAATTAAAATTTATCTGATATACATCTTTTGATGATTAATTAATTTGAACTATTTTCTTTACATTTATAACACTTCTCATGCATCTACTTGCTTTATTTATTTTTTTTTTCCTTTCTCAGTGCTTGTTTGCTCTTGTGTCTACTTGTGCTGGTAAAGCTCACACTTGATAATGATTCTGCAGTCTAGATTTCCAAAAGAAATGTTCATGCAAAATAAGAAATCTCATCTAGTTACTCAATTAAGTTGTTTACACAATATTTCTGACTCTTCTCTTTTACAGGAAGGTGTGAAAGTCCTAAAGCTGATTTCTCAGCCCGGGTCCCATAGACAGCCAGTGCAATAAGGTATCTTAAAAAGAAGTTTAATAGTTGTTATCATGAACCTGTTTCTTTGCTTTTTCACTGTCACAGTAGGCATCTTATCCTCCTGATTCCTGGGCTTTGCCATCCCTTTAAGCTCATATTTGGTGATTTTTGTGGAATGTGTTTTTATAACATTTGAAATAAACCACTTTCAGGACACCAGCACACACCTTCAGGAGTGAAGCACAACTCATTTCTTTTAGCTTCCCCTCTTACACTGAATACTCAATACTGAATATTCAGCAGAAAAAGAATCCAGCCCTTCCTCATTCCATGTTCATACCTCCTTAGCTGCTTTATGGAATTACTAAGGTGGGAAAAGACTTCCAAGATCATTGAGTCCAATCTTCAAGATCATCAACCCAGCCTTTCTCTGACCCTAAAATCCTGCACAAGGTTAAACAGCTCCCACTGGGTCAGTGACACAAGCAGGGAAAAGCTTCCTCCCCAAAGGGTTTTTAGTGTATGAAGCACACAATATAACCCCAAACACCACAACTTCTGTGCACAACTCCAATATCTAAAGGGTCCCCAAGAGAGCTGGAGATGGACTTTTTACAGAAGCCTGGAGTGACAGGACAAGGGGGAATGGCTTCAAAGTGATAGAGGGCAGGGTTAGATGGGATATTGGGAAGAAATTCTTCCCTGTGACGTTATGAGAAGCCCTGGCACAGGCTGCCCAGAGAAGCTGTGGTGCGCCATCCCTGGAAGTGTTCCAGGCCAGGTTAGACAAGGCTTGAACCTGGGGATTTCAGGAGACAAGCAGGAGCTTAGTTGGAGCTTTAGATTTTTAAAAAACTACCCTCAAGCACTCAAAATGGTAGCGAGGTTTTAAGACTTTGCATGGATTCGTGTCAAGCCCTTGGATAACTGAAGCTTTCATTACCCCAGGATGAGCCAGGTAACCTGCTGAGAGAAGGAGCTGACTGTCACATGCAGAACACCCATGATATTATCACTGTGTCAGACAGTGCTCTGATAGGAATACTGATAACAGTCTGGTAACAGCGTTCCATTGTACTAGTAGGTTCTTACAACAGGACAATCCATTTGGGATTCAAACCCTTCATTAATTTGCACCACAGCCCTTATATTATCAAAGTTCCAGCTCCTTGGTGTTTTACACACATTAAACAGCACTGATTTGTTTTGCAACCTCTCTTATCACAATGAAGATGTCAGCTGCTAAAATGATAAGCATAAAATTATGACTCGACAGCTACCTGATAACCATTGTTCCTTCACACATCCCACATTTTTATGCTCCTGTAATCCAGTCTTCCTTTCCTTGCAGTGTACCAAAGCTGCATGATAGTATTTTCTGGAACTTTCGTCTTAATACATATGTCATCAAGCCTGAGAAAAAAATTAAAATATTTGGGGCAAAGCTAAATGGATTTTTTGTGCAGACTAAAATCTGTTTTTTTCCAATCTGAGCTGTTGCACTTCTTAGGTGATTAATATATTTGCTGAATTCCAAGGAACTCTATTAGCTCCCTTTCTGCATGTCATGAACATGGCAGATTCTGGACAGAAACATTGGTTAGATGACTGACAACAAAGTCATGAGGAGCTCAAGCACCTTCATAAATGTACAAGCAGGAATTTCCCCTCAGTGGCAGGAGAAAATTGAACAGAATGGAATACAACAGATTATTTCAATTGAGTTTGTTGCAAAGGACTATCATGTATTCACTTAGATTATTTAGATCACTACAAATATCATGCCTGACCACTTCAGGGCTGACCAAAAGTTAAAGCCTCTATAATGGTTCAAATGCTTCTTAAATACTGCCAGGCTTGGAGCATCACCCACCTCTTGAGGACAAGGAAAAAAAGAAAAAAAAGGAGCACTAATTAAGCTGAATAACTCAGAGCAAAACATAAATAAATAAATCAATAAATAAAATTAATTATTAAATATAAATAAATAAACAACTCAGTCATAAAGATGTAATTTATAGAAGAATGTAAGTTGTATCCATAAGTAATTATTTGCAATCTGCAACCCCTGTTCCTTCTTTTTCTTTTTTTATTCTTTTATGCAGTGCAACTCCTTAGAGGAATGTTCTTTATTAATGAATAAAGCATTCCTAGCAGGATCTGAGCAAGTCCTTGGAGTTTGCAGCATCAAACAAGAAGGGACACCATGGTAGGGACTTTTGAGGGTCCTGATGTTCTGCTGAGGACTTTAGATGTGTTCAGCCAAACTGGTGCTGTGGGTAAGACCCTGTGCTTTCCATGGAAATTTGTCACTGCCTTTTGTTCATGATCCTGAAGGCTGGTGTAGAAAGGTTCAGGTGGGTAAGGATCTGATAAACTGTGTTTTAGTGGAGCAGCTGGCATGGCCCAGGGCTGCTGGTAACTCTATTTTTTGGGTACAGTAACCCATTCTCTGGGTGTGCTCCCCAGGTTTTAAGTAACAGAGCTGAATCCTCATAGCTTTATGTGATGTAATGAAATCTTTTACAAGAACCGATCTTATCTGCTGCCCCCAAAAAGCAGCAGCTGTGACTCAGGGTTTGCAGCACAGACTTGATGAATACAAAGTGATAGAATCTCCCTCCTGTCACACCATATCACACCCTGGTAGAGCTGATTATGCCCTGTTTTGGTGATAACAGGTCCCTTAACTCCTTGAAGAAATTCTGGAAACATGTGGAAACCTTCTCCTACCAACTTTCCCTCACTTTTAACCACTGTAAGGAAAACCCTGCATTACTCCTATTTTCTTCATCCCAACTGGCTTTTCCAAGCACCAGATTACCATACTTCTACCTAAGTCAAATCAGAAGTTTCCAGTCCCAAATTCAGGGCTGAGGAGGCAGCAAATATGTGGCTCTGCATGTCTGAACAAGGCAGGCAAGGATGTCAACACAGAGGAAAATCTTCCATGGGAACTCAAAACATATTTGAGAGTGGTTTGAGCCAAGCTATGGTACAAAAATAGGGAAGAGAAAAACCTGAACAAAACTACAAAGAATGTGTGTGGGGAATGTTAACATGGGATAATTTTTAGTGCTGTTAGTGGGATAACTGGGAAATAAGATGAGGAAAATGCTGAGTACAGGAGTCATGGAGATGGCACACGCTGAAGTTGCTGCATAATACAAGGGATTTTGTAACCTCTGGGGAAGTGATTTCTCCCATCAGCCTTGTTTCTCATACCTAAGACTTCACCATGACAGCAACTACCTACAAGAGAGGCCAGAAAGGGAAGACAGAATAAAGAAGGACAGACCAGCTCTACATAAAAATTACACATATAATCAATCAGTTGTATGATCACTCACTCCCACAGGAGGCACTACTCTCTTGTTAGAGCAAGAAGTAATAAATAAAGCAACTGAAAGCTTTATCAGTTCACATGACATTCCCTCATTAATTCCTGATTAATTTAGAGATTATTTGTCCTACCAACAGCAGAAAATCAGTGGAAGTATTTCACAACTGCACTATTTCAAACAGAATTTTTCAAACTTGGTCCTGCAGAGTGAAAACAGGTTATGCACAGTTCTGTACATAATTTCAGTGATGTCCAAATCTACCAGTCCCTCTCTTCCTCACTCTCCTCCTGCAAACACGGACATTTTATTTTAGAATAAGGGTCAGAGGGAGCCAGAAATCCCTCAGAAATCCTTGGCTCTTCCAAATAATCAAATCCCAGCATTGCTAAACTGACCTCTCACTCTCCAGTGTACCTGGAATAATCTGAGCCAATTTTCACTTCACATTGCCAATCTGTGGGGGAGAAAGGGATTAATGTTGCATAATTCCTAATTTCTTAGTTCTGTATATCAGAACCATAATTACTTCCTTTCCTAATCTCCATTGGGTGATGACCTGATGAAGAGAGGGTTTGGAAAAGGCCAAAGGAACAGCCTAAAAACTATAAATATGTTGGAATTATGAAGGAAAAGGAGCAAAATCAATCTCAAATTATAAAGTTAAGAATTAGGAAAGGAAAGGAACAAAACTCATCCACAATTAACTGGTATAGAAGGTGAAACATGGTTCTCACTCACGGTGCAAAGTCAGCAGAGATATTTCATAAGGGTGGTGATTATGTTGCCATCGCACTACTGGCAAGGACGGGTGTGGTGGGTTTTAGCACTGGCTAAAATCATCAGGGCACTTACTCATTTCTTGCTGTGAGATATGGATTAGGAGGAGGGCAAAACAGGCTTAAAACTTAAAAGGTATGAAGAAACTTTATTAATAGGACTACAAGAAGAAGCATCAGAATAAAACTTGCAGAACACCTTTCCTCCCCCTGCCTGACTTTTTCCTTTCCCAACTGACCACACAGAGACAAAACCTGGGACGTTAAAGCAGTAGCAACTATACAATAGTCAGTCATCAGTTCTTGTAGGGAGAGGAGTTTTCTCTTGTCATGCCATGGAGACTTCTCTACAAGAAAACAGTTTTCTCGTGGCTTTTCATTTCCACAAATAGCAGCTGCCTGGGCAAAAAGTTCTGCATCGTGAAATTCCTCCTATTTTCACACCACTCAGAGGCGTGTCCATGGGCCATGAACTCAAGGGGTATTATTTTAAGGATGAGTTGTTCAAAGGCAAAGGTTCTCTTCATCTGTCTCTGTGATCATCCCTGGGAACAGAGGTCTGCTTCTTCTCTCCCTTGGGGCAAAGGGTCTTCATCAACTCTCATCTCTCTCTCTGTTCAAGCTTCTCATGGGATCACAGCTACTCCAACATCTGCTTGGTTTAATTATGGTTGCCTCTGCTCATATCTACAGTTTGAACACTCCATCCCCCCATACTCTCTCATGAATTAAAAAGGATATTTCACCATATCATTGTCCATCTCCATGGCCCTACCAAAAGAATATTTCAGCCCAATTCAGCATCTCCTCATCCTCCTTCCATCTGAGGTCTGACTCCTCCTTTATTAACCTTGGTGTTTTCATGTTGTCTATGTGTCGTCACCCTGTCCTTTTTTCTCCCTTGAGAGAAGATCAAGGTCTTCAGGTCTCATCTGTGTAGTGAAAGGGTTAATATCTTGCCCAGGCCTGCAGATAGTCATAATGGTTTCTGCCGGGCAGTGGCCGCAGCAGTCACAGTGAAGGATATCAGCTCGTGCTGGGCCCCTCGCTCTGCCCAGCAGCCACTGGGAAGGGTGGGCTTGGCCTGGAGCCGTCAGTGCAGGCCAAGGGGGTTTAGTGATGGAAACAGGTCAGCAGCCATGGCACGGCCCAGCCTCGGCCGCGTCCCCACAGCCTCCATCCCCTGCCCGGGAGCTCCCCCAGGCCGTGGGGGAGCGGGACCGGCCCCACCAGAGCTCAGTTACCTTCTGAGGCCGGAAGCCAAGAGAGAGATTTCCCAGGCTTGGTGTTTTTAAATGTGGATCTCAAAGAGGCAGATCTAATTTCTAAATGGTGCAAAATGTTGTCAGTTCTCAGAACTAGCCAGCTATTGGCCTTTCCCACACACAGAGGAGGCTCCCAGCAGCTTCTCTCAAAGAAATCACTTTTGCGGATGTTTTCTTCCCCAAATGACAATTAATGTGAAGCCACCACAATGGGGAAATGCAGAAAAAGACTGGAACCATTTTGGCTGGAAATTACCTTTTACAGCCATGTTCTTAAAGCAAATCTGGAAAGAAACTTGTAACAGTGTCCACAGTAAATGCACATTTTCTCCTGGAGAGGAAGGCAGAGAGGAGCACTCCCTATGTTTGGAATGCCACTGCATTCCCTCTTTTCTTAGAAAAGAGAGTAACTGTGCATTTCAAGAGCTGAGGAAGCACAAGGAGATGAAGAGGAGCAAGGAGCCAACAAGGATTTGCTGCATATTAGAAGCTGTGTCCACCTCCTGCTCAGAGTCACAGATCCCATTGGTAGGAAGCTTTGTCTGTTTTAGTGTTTGGGGAAAACTCCAAACTCATTCCAGCTCCTGAGTCAAGATCCACCCAGCCTTCCCACCTGAGGTGTCTCAGCAGGTACAGGCAAGCCCCATCAATCAGGGTGAAAACACATTGCACAACCCTCCACATTACCTTCCTGAGAAGCTTCTTCTGTAACATTTGGACACAAGTTGGGCGTCTTTCACTGCACCTCCTGAGAAGCACTTCCTTTGCAGTTCTTTGCACTAACAGGCTCATACAAAATACAGCTGGAAATCACATTATTCTGCAAAATTTAAGCACACAAATATAAATTGTAGTGACTTTTCATTTGGAGAAAAATACTGCAAACATCACTTGAAAATATGGTTGGTCCTTTCATACTTGTTTATTTTTTTTCCCCCTTTGCTGTTTGCAGGAAGTGTTCCAGGCCAGGATGGAGCAAGCACCCTCTGTCCATGAAACTGGATGAGCTTTAAGATCCCTTCCAACCCAAACCATTCCATGATTCCACAAAGAATATTATATCCTTTAACAATCTCACCCTCTTTTATCAACTACATGCTTAAGGATTATGCTGTGTGGTGGCACACGTACAGAAAGTGCTTCATGGCACCTCTCTTTCTCCAAACAGGATGATGTGAGCACCAGAATATTTCAAATACAGTAAATGAATTTAATCCCTTACCTTTATCTGTCTTAAAATGCATAATGTAAATGATTTATGTGTTCTTGCTCTATAATAATGTAAGGAAATGGACAGTGTAAATTAGATCCAGAGATGATTATCTCTCTTAGTTGACAAGAAAACCCAGGCAGCAGCTAAGACAAGATGCTTGACTACATAAAGATGGACAAGATGAATCTGATTTAAGGAGTCCTTCATTTCTATTGTTGACAAGGTTCTTTTTCTAAAAGGTCATTGCTGCAGGCAGCACAAGTTTTAGGTTTAAAGAAAACTGGAGTACTTCAGATCTAATCAGCATGTCTTTGTATTCCTTTCCTTTGTTATGGACAGGGACCAGCTCAGCTCTTCATCTTCTCTTTCATAAGTGAAATAATGGAGTTCTTTAAGGAACTGTGCTTTCAGAAAGCCTGCAGAAGCAGCTGAAATAGAAAATCAAAGAATTAAAATATCCCTTTGCAGAATTGCACTCTTATGATTAGGTTTTACAACTTCCTCACCTTTAAGAATGAGCCTAATTGATTCTCCTTTATTCTCCCCAGGGGAGACAGAACATTAAAACCCCAGTCAAGTTATTCAGCCAGTCTCAAGCGAGAACTGGTGTTTTCCACACTTAGAATTGTCTTACAAAATCCCGGACACCCACTCACTCCGTGAGGACAATCTTTTAATTTTTACTGGAGGGAAACGAGGGGGAGCGGAGCAGAGGGATATAATTCATCCTGTCACTCAGGAGCCATTATCAAGATCAAAAGGGAGGAACTGTATTTTGTAGCTGGAAGAGTTCCTTGCTCAACCTGTGCCCAGCACCACCTGAGTTACCTAACTGCCTTGTTTCACCTGGGGTGGCTGGATCTACATTTCATCACAGCTCATCCTTTCTTTTGGGGTCCTCTTCCTCCTGCATCCCTGTGAAGGGCAAAGAAGCAGAAATAGGAAGATAATGCTACCTAAACCTCATAATTCTGGCTTGTCAAACAGAATTTATCTAAAATAATCTATAAACTGTCTAGTTCATCTGTATTTTGGCTTGCAGTTGCATTTGGAAACATAGATTTGCATAGGTGACATGGGCACAGGACACACCAACTTCACATCCCTGGGTGCATAAGTGCAGCTCACTCTGGAAACCACGGGGATTTATTAACTGCAGCTTCAGTGTTGTAAAATAAAGGCTACAACTCAGACAAGCAAAACCTGTGCCTTTCCATATAACAATATCTGTTGGAAACTTCTTGCCCATTGATTAGGAACCCTAAAAATAATTAAATATTACTTTCATAGTAGCGTCCAATGTATAAAGAGCAGATAATACAATTCAATCAATCAATAGAAGGGGTATTAAGCACAGATAAGTGAGTGATGCATTGCAGTGCCTCCTTCAAGAGGGTTTTATATCATAAACAACTGCATATGGGGCAAATATGTCATTGCTCCTGCTCAGGGACAAAACCAGCAGTTAAGCTCAACTTACTACTTGCATCCTACTTATCTATAATCAAAATGTCTAATTTTTCAGGAAGAACTTTTAATCATGTTCTCAAAACCACAAATAATCTATAAGGTTAAAATTGTTAAGGAACACACATGAAGGAAAAGATTGGCTGGTCTCAAACAGTCAGTAGAATAAAAACATTCATAGAGTATAACAATTGCTTAAATATTTCCTTGCACAATCCCTGCAGAGCTTCTATGGATCAGCAATAGTTTATCATTATCCTTTTCCAGTGCCATTAGATAAGTTATCTCAAGAATCTAATTGCTGTAGATAATCAATTGCTCAAAGTCTAAAAACCTGCCGTCACTGATGATTATTAATGCTGACCAGATTATTTAATGCTTTCTTTTTTTTTAGAGTATTATTTTTTGCTCTTCAATCAAAACTAACCTGTTATTGAAAGTAAATGGTAAAAGCAGTTTAACTATTCCCAGCTGTTTTTTACTAATGCTTTTTTTAATTATGAGTCGATAAACAAAGAGAAAATGTTCATAGGAGTTATCAGAGTATGCACCATTTAAAACTACCTAAGCAAAGCAGAAGGTTAAGAGTTTAAGGTGGAAAAAGGCATCTTTAAAATTTAATGAAGTGTTAGCACTGAGGCAGATAAAGCTTCTGAGGGAATCAAAGATTCAGAAAGTAACTGGGGAAATAAATATATAATGACCGGGGAGAATAAAAACCAGCCAAACATTGTAGATTTAATGTGAATTTTCATGTGCAATCCTTTTCCTCTCAGTTCTACATCCTTGAACTGAGGGATCCTAATTGAGACAAGTCCATTAAGGGACTAGATCTTTATTTGTTTTCATGGATTATTGTTCCATAGGTTAACTGGTTGTAATGCTTTGTTCTTCTAGTATGGTATCTTTTTTCAGGTGTTCCATAGCCACTGGGAGGGTTATCCTTGGAAGGAAATTGCATTATAAATCCTTTTGCTCCAGCCCAGCATGATGGATATTAGTGGATATTGTGCCAGAATTGCATTTGATTTCTCTTAATTGCTCCTAATCCTTGATGAGACAAACAGAGGCCTTGGGCTGTGCCTGTGGGATACTTCTGAAGAACTAATTGGATAATCTTAGCCCTAAGAAGCTAAACCCATAAATTGTTTTTTATGTCCTGATTGCTCACAGATTGCAAACCTGAGGAGGCAGCGATGCCAGGCACCAAACCACTCCAAGTCCCATTCTTTGGGCATGAAACAGAAAGCTTGACAGCAGCTGGGGTTATCCCAGGGTAACATGGACCTGGGAATACAACATTTACCGTAGCAGGGTCTCCCAGTGTCTTGGGACAAGAGGGCCAGTAATTAATTTGCAGCTTTAGGGATTATCCTAGGGACACAATAAAATTTAATTTCCCATTGGAAGAGTCATAAAAGGGTTTTGGGAGCGGCAGAGGGAAGAAAAGGAATTTGTTTAACAATCCAAGGCTGAGTCAGGCCTAGCCACTGCTGGTCTCTGTTGGGATATTACATGGAGCAAGCAATGGAAACATCCCCTTCTATTTTTATAAGATGTATTGAAAGAAAAGGCTACTGATATGAGAAGCCATGCAGTTATTCCTATGCTACTTTTCTTTGGAGAAGAGGTCTTGGAGGAGAAGGGAACTCAAGGACCCTGGCCTGTCATCCAAACTCTGAGTCTCTCCCCCTCAGAAAATGGGGCACCAAAAATTTGTAGCAAACACTTCCTGTGGTAGAAAATCACCTCAAAGGTGACATTTGTCCTCCTGGACACTGGCAAACCCTTCAGAACATCCAAAGCTATGCCCAAAAAGCAGGTGATGGGGAACAAGCCTCCACATCACGTGGAAAAGCAGCACTAAATGTGAAGCGAGAGGCTGAGCTTCCACGTCGTGGCTTTGCAGGCAGACAAGGCCTCTATGAATAAACCCTCACGATTTGGTGGAAAAACAAGTGAGCCAAATCTTTATGCTGTGAAATTTCATGTGGACAGTGATCCTTCTTGCTCAGGAAATGGGATGTCTTCTCTAAAATATACAGGTTTGGGATGAAATTTGTGAATTTTAAGTCCTTTGTAGTCCTAGCTTCTAAATCTGCCATTATTTCAAAATAACCCACCAAGAATACTAGAGTTTTCATCTCATTTTTTCTCTCTTTCATGAGCTACTTAAAAGTTAGGATTTTTGTCTGGAGATAATTTCTGTTCTTTTACTTCCAGAGCAGAGCTTTGATTGAATAGCTCCAACTGCAAAGCTGCTATAAATAAATAAATAGTTAGAATTTATTGTGACAAAAAATTGTATTTGATAATTTTCATTCTCAAATACGCAAATTTGACCCAGGAGAAATTTTTTTTTTTAATGTTGTCGTTTCTAATGATGATTTGGATAACATTTCTGTGTTATTCACAGCAGCTGTTCCAGGGAGGAATTAATCCAAAGAAAAGGGAAAACTGGCCCATTTCCAGATGCAACAGCGGGATTCTGCCACAGGGAGGCAAACTCGGATCATTTTTCCTCATCATCTCCCGGTTTTCTCCTTGAGAACCCTTCCAGCTGATCAAATTCTCGAGACTCTCTAACGTACTTCTCCTTAGCTGTCCAAATGTCAATCAATTAGAAACTCAGCTACCTCTCCCTAGGGAGTGAAAAAAACCACGGTGGTTTTCTCCAGATCCATATTCAGTCAAACACTCTTTTGAAATCGCCTGGGAAATAAAATTTTAAGAAGTTTTTATTTGATTTCAAGTCATAAGGGGAACTGCTGACCCCGGAATTGAGGTAAAATACCCCCAGTAGCCGAGGATTACACTCCAAAATCAGATGATTTCACATTTTGGGTTTAGAAAATGCGAAGTAAAATCCTGACAGGTATTTCATGGTCACCTGGATGCATTTACCAGCGGTGGGGAGCACATGGCCACAGACATGATATTTGGCTTTAGTAAGGACCAGTGCACCTGGACCAGGCAAGGTTTACTCCCAGTTCCGGGTGGGAATGATGCTAAAAGTGTCAAGCAGTGACCCAGAGCTCGGAGATGAGTTCTGGGCTTGCCAGGTCCCAGCTCTTCCAGTTGGAAACTTGTTAAGAGGTTTTCTTTGCAGAGACAAGAGGGATTATCTTGCTGTCAACACATTCAGACAAGAACACCAGGCACACCCTGGTTCATGCAACTGAAGAGTGACAATAGACAATAAAACGCTGCAAGAATGAGGCAGTTATGCCTTAAACTTGATTTTAATATCTGAGGTCATATTTAAGAGCTCATTGGTCAAGAGAGAATTCCTTTTCCAGGAATCTTCCCCTTCCTCAGGGCTTGCAGTGCCGAAGAAACAGCAACAAAGCATATTATATTCCATAGATTTTTTTTTTTCTAAAGCTATGTTTTCATTTAGAGAAAAATGAAAGGTTTTTATTTCCTGGGATACTGGGGTGCTGTCATCAAACTGCCAGAGAGTGGGGCTGGATTAGATATTGGGAAGAAATGCTTCCCTGTGAGGAGGGTGAGGCCCTGGCTACATAAAAGTACTGCAGTTGGTGCTGATCGAGGCAAAATACATAATAATACAAAGAATACAGGGATGAAGAGCTGGGATCTTGTGCAGCTCCCTGGAAAAGCCAACTGCTTGGATTTGTTGGCATTATATCTGTTATCTTGGCACACAGTCAATAAATTCGCAGGACATTAGCTGGGATCTCTCCTCTGCTCTGTAAGACACTGGGTGTACTCCTGGTAAGAAATGCCACCAGATTTTATTCAGCCCAGCTGCCTAAATCCAGGTATTACTCTGGATAGCCCCCAACCCCACCCCCAATATTTATTTCAAACCAGCTTTGGGAGGGAAGAAAGAATGGCAGAATCCCAGTAACAAAACTGGAGAGAGTAGCCCAGAGGTAAATCCCTTCCCAAGGTGCTATTAGGGAGAGATGGAGGTGTCAAGATAACTCACACAGGCAGTAAAACTACCCAGGGATATTCAGATTTTGGACTGAGGAGTGTAGCAAGGATGGAAATTAAGAGTTTATACTGAAAAAAAGGGATGTTGGTTAAAGATGTAACACAGGGCCTTTCATCATCAACTATTTTTAAATATAAGCATTCAAAATGAGGAACTCAGGGCCATACTGCAGGGTATTAAAAGGATTAAAGGGACAAAAAGAAGTTGAGATTTTTCATTGGAGGGGACATATTTCAGAGAGGTGCTCAAACTGTAAATGACAGTCCCAAGAATACCTTATTTGAGTCAGGGAAAAGTTTTCTCAGTACTTTTTCTACCACATTCTTAGGCACTACTGGATTTCGTCTCATTCTAGAGAGCACAGAATTCAGGACTGTTGGGTAGATGGTCACACTGGTAGAGTTTTCCCTCACCTCACTGGCTGTCAGTGTGTCTCACCTTCTTACTCAAGGGATTTTTTCATTTAAGAGTTGGTAAGAGCAATAAAAAGGAGAAGTGAGTTAATAAAAGAGGGTTTAAAACTACCCTGAGAGCATCTCTTTCATTTTCACACACTCAAAGCTTGCAACTTCAATCCTAGGGTTAAAAATCTTACATCACCACCACTTATATTGAGCAAATTTTGTGTGCTGCAATATCACACTTTTAGCTCATATCCCACAGCCGATATTTAAATAGTTTTAATAAGCATTTTGCTGGGTAGTCCCTGCCTGCTTGGCTTTGCTCATTGCTGTGCATGGCTTATGGATTTCTGATTCAGCAAACTGGAGCTTCACAATGGGGTGTTGAAACATGGCATCAAAAAATCCCAGCTGGAGTTTATATCCCACCTATTTCCCTGAAAGAAAGCCCAATAGAACATTCCAAAATTGATTGGCTCCTCTCTCCCTGTCATAACACAAAGAATTCAGGGAGTCTTAGTTTGAAATTTGTTGGTTTGGTTTGCTTTGGTTTGGTTTGGTTTTTTTTATGGCATAGATATTTTAATGTGTAATTTTTATGTGGGGTTTGGGTTTGGTTTGGAGGTTTTTGTTTGATTTTTTCTTGTCATGGTGTGTGTGGATCTAACACCCACTTCAACAAGAAAATAAAGACAGAAATAAAAAAGTCAAATCCTCTTTCAGCTTCATGAGGAGCCAAAGCCTGGTAAATCCACTATTGCAACAGGTCAAAGATATTTAGGCTATTTCATCACTCCAGAGGAACAGAAGGTTAGATGAATATTTGGGACCTCTGGCATGAGGGTGCAATTCCAAAGGTCGTAATAAATCCATGGAAGTGGAATGATTAGCTCCTGAGAAGAGCTACCCTTTAAATCACTGTGGTCAGAGCTGCCTTTTCCCACATGGGATAAGTTCCTGTGGATTCAATCCATGTAGAATAACAAAACAAACCTTGTAATTAATCCCTATTGAAGCTGGGTTTAATTCCTACCTCAGGCCTCCACTTTTGCTCACTGGAATAATGCTCTGGTCTGATATGGTCTCTCTTTTTCCCTTCTCCTGCCTGTTTGTTGTTCTGGATACTCCACAGACCTTGACTAAAAGCTGACACTGATCCAACAGGTTGTAAACAGGCAGAAAAGCCCACGTAAGCAAACCCCAGCCCTTCACTGACTGGGATCCAACTGGTGTGCACAGTTCTGCTCCCAAAAGTGGAATTATGAGTCAGAGTGAAAATGAAGGTCACACAGATCGCTGTGTGCAGCAATTCTTGCAGGGAATATGGTCTTTATTTACATAATTAGCTTGTTCTTGCTCAATAATCTCCTCACAGGGCTGGATTCTGGATGTTCCTGCTGGATTTTTCAGATGTTATATGCTATTAAAACACCCAAAAGGCAAGGGATAGTGCTTAAAAAAATCACCTTTGTTTTTATTTCATGAATGCATTTAAACTGAATCTCTTCTAACCCATCACAGAGTGGAATAACAGCTCCAGTGTTAACACCTTTGTGTCAACACCTTCAACCAATAAACTGGATTAATCGGCATAAAAAGATATCATGGTGGCTGAGCATGTTTTTTTTAGAATGGAAAAAAAGCCCCATAAAATCAAAATCTCAAATATATTTACCTTTCTAAGCATAGTCACCCTGAAGATAAAATACACAGAGTAAATAAGACTTGAGTGGTAAATATTTTTGAGGATGGAACAGTCAGTAGGGAGAGTTCTAGGCCATTTCCTAAAACTAAATCATCCCTAAAAGATGTATTTTCCCATCTATTTTTATGTGTTTTCTGGTGTTCCTTCCAAGAGGGAACATAGATCTTGTAAGGAAAAACAATTTGTTTCAGACTAGATTGAGTTTAGTGACCAGACAAACCAGTAAAGATTATTTAGCTTGATTTTTCCTCATCTATCACCAAGAATAAAAGGATACAAGGAATATGTATTTATTTTTTTTCTGAGGAAATAGAAAAATACCCTTGGGAGGCCAAGAGTTTAAGTGAGGAACATTTTCACCACTCCCCATTTAAGAAGACTTGAAGCAGAATGAAAGAATTAATATTTTGATGAAACCTGCCAAAATCCACGGAGGAGATGAGGAATTTACTGAGGGACAAGATGAACTGAAGGGCTGTGGCCTAAAATGGAACCATAGGTAACACATTACTCTTGTAAGTTTAATTACAAAGGATGCAGGATTGCTTCTCCCAGCTCCGTTTTTGAGAGAAAACAGCCATAAATATCCTCTGGAAAGCAGAGTCCTGCCTTTAACAGCTTGATGCAAGCATGCCCATGGGATGAGGCTCCTCAGGGGGATGGCAGCCAGGAAAACCAGGGATGCTCCACCCTTGGGTGAGTGATAAGAGGAAAATTATTCAGACAGAGGCAGCTCTGTACTTGCAGGGGAGCACAGCTCAGCACTTCAATGGACTTGGAATAATAGCAGAACACACCTTCTGTAGGCAGCACCTGAGGAAAAGGTATTTTAGGTGGCAAGCTGGAATAAAGTCACCTGTTTTTTGGAGTTCATTGTAAATACAACCTCTATTTCTGGCTGGATCTCTCTTTATGGACACACAAACTGCAATTTCCTTCAAGTCAGGCTACAAGTTGCCCCTCCAAACAGTCATTGAAGATATTTTAGGCAATAAAACTGAAGGAATTTTTCTGCAGGGGTGGCTCGTAAGAGGAATCAGTGCATAAGTGAATAATTTTACACTCTGTAAAAGAGGTGCTAGGCTGAGATTCTGCCACAAAGAGCAGGACAACAGCAGAAAAGGGAGTTGTTCTATTCATTTCTAAATCCTCTTCATCAGATTCCACCCAAAGCATCTTATCCAATTGCATCCCTAAATCTGAAACTTGAGGGAAGAACAAAAAGATACAAAAGAGTTTTTCCTCTATCTGGATAAGATAAACCACTTCCAACAACAACTCAGCACAAACTCCAGCAGAAAAAGAAAACCCCAGAAGGATTCTGCAAAACATCTCCCTAATTTCCTTCTCTCCAGATATTCCAGATGGCAAATATTGACTTTCAGATAACATTACAGCTCTCACCTGACCCCTTGGAGTTTGTAAACCGTGTTAGAATTTAACCAAGGTAAACCAACTCCACTGTTAATTAACATTTATTAAAAAGATAAATTATTCTTGACACAGAGCAGACTGTCGAGACAAATAGAGACAGAAATGTTTTAATTAAAACCAGATTGAAAAATGAATCAATAAATAATGACATTCAAATAACCAGAATTCTAATTAAACACTACAAATGATCAGTTTAATTTATGAGACTGACACCACAAAGAACCCTTTTGATTCAGCTTTGCATTGACTTCAGTAGAACACAGGATCAGCACAGTTTTCAAGTCTCACTGATAAAAAAAAATGGAGGAATCCTTAGTATTTATATTACCTTCAGCAGGACAGCAATTTTAACGTCTTTGTGTAGTACCATGAAATCCCTGCATTCATCTTAAGGCAGTATTATCCCTTAAATAATTATATAATGTTTCTGCTTTTGCAAATAATTATGGATATCACCATTATAACCAACCCTGGATTTGGGAACATGTAACTGCTGTAGGGACCAATTAGCAGGGATTTCCAAACTACATTTTAAACACTTTTTAATAACTATTGTTTTAAACAGGATGCTTTTCAAAGACATCTGTCAGACATTATTATCAAAGAACCAGAATAGTGTTATTGCTACCTGCACCTACACAGAATTATAAAAAAACAGAAGAAACTAAGATGTTCTGAAAAAAAAAAAGGCAAAAATAAAAAGTCCGAACTCCTTCTGCTTTGTTTGTTGGGCTTGATCTTGTTACAGAAGAGGGGTGTTGGTGTCTGTAAATTGCAACACAACTGAGCTGCATTTAAATCTCCCACATCTTCCTCCTATGGGTAACTGGGTGTGAAAGCAGAGGAGAGGAACCATGTAGCCTTGTTTTTATGGGCAAACTGTCTCTTTATTTGGCACTACAGGTTCTTGCCATGAAAACCTTTTTGGTTTTGGGTCAGTGAGGTGAGGACCACATGGGTTCTGCCAGTCCCATAATGGAATATATTTGCTCTAAGTGGCATTAGGAAATGTCATTGAATTATAATTACTTTCCAAAATCAGCAAGGTAAATCAGAGCTCCTTCTAAAACAGGCTTTGACTTCAATCTAAAAATCTTGATCAAGAACTTTATTCATAATTCTCTTGTAAAACTAATTGTACTAAACCACCAAGAGGTAAAATTTTAGATAAAATGTAATATATATATGTAAAAGCAATACCCTTGAAATCTGGACCTACTTCTCAGTGCTTTGTCTTCTCAGCCTGACTCAAAGCCGGTCTACACCAGAAATCCAATCTGACAGCACAGTCAGCACTCAGTTAAAACCCAGACATATATTTATGCCTAAAGATACCACATGCCATACAAGCTGTGTTCACACTGGCTACTGCAGGTGTAAGCAGCCCCCAGCAGATTTGGCTGCCCATGCAATCCACGAACAGAACCTGTTACAACCCTTAACAGTCACAGCAAGGTGACCAGAAGTGATGGGGACATGCCCCAGAGGCCACCTTGCTCTTTGCACATTTATTTGATCTGTTCAAGAAGATCCCTTAAAAATTCCCCCTGGTTTAATGTCTCCTGACTTCCTGTACTTTTCCTGTGTTTCTTCACTGGCCCACTGAGCCAAGAAAGAAGGAGACCTTAATACTGAAAGAGGCTTATGAGGAATATGGAGAGTTTTTATCAGGACTTGTGGGGACAGGATGAGGGACAACAGTTTTGAACTGACAGAGGGTGGGTGTAGATTGGATATTAGGAAGAAATTCTTTATTGTGAGGCAGTGGAACAGGTTCCCCAGGGAAGCTGTGGATGTCCCATCCCTGGAACTGTTCAAGGCCAGGCTGGACAGGGCTTGGAGCGACCTGGTCTGGTGGAAGGTGTCCCTGCCCATGGCAGGGGGTAGAGCAAGATGATCTTTAAGGTCCCTTCCAACCCAAACCATTCCAGGATTCTATGACTGAGAAGAACTTCCTTTCTTCCATAAGCAAGGAACTGACACTTCCAATAAAGTTGAACTGATCAAGCTGATTCAAGAGCTACTTCTCCCCGAGTTTAAAAGCCCATCTCTGAATTCTGAGATTGAGAGCAGGAAAAAACAGAGGCTCCCACAGAGGTTGGGAACAAGGTAAAAATGTATCTTGAAGCCACTTTCCCATTTCATTCTTACTGAAATTAGCTTTGCCCAGCTCCTCAGTTCCTATGTGTGAGGACATGCACAGGGATGGTGTGTCCTGGCTCTTAGCAGCAGTGGTGTGGTGAAGGGATTCCCTTGGAGAGTTGCCAGTTTCTATCCATACAGATACGCTTCCAGCCAGTGGTCCCCAGAATCCTTCAGGGAACTGCAGGAGCAGAAGGGAAAAAAATAATTTATGAGGAGACAGAGTTCAACTTTGTGGGAGGCCAACTGTAGTTAAAGAAATAAAAGGAAAAATATGGATTTTAAATTGTGTGGACACCTCATAGGAAAGTCTGACTGCTGGCAATACACTGAGAGGATTTAAGGAAGAGAAAAACAAGCTTTGAAACTTTTAAACTATGGAAAAGCCTAAATAAACTCTAGGTTTGATTTCTCCATGGAAATTGATTTGAAATGGCTGCCTGGGTGTCTCTTACTTGACACTGCAGAGCAAAATCATCTTGTTAATTGGTACTTACTGCAAAATATCTATAAAGGCTGTCAGCAAAGTCTTGGTTTTGTACTCAATGCCGTGCTTGTCACAGAGGCTTTTCACCAGGGGAGCCACTTTCCAGTAGTTGTGCCGAGGCATTGTGGGGAACAGGCTGCAGAATGGGATGAGGGAGAGTTTTTGCAAGACTTGGCTTTCTCCCTGTTTAAAATATCCCCCTGCCCCAGATTATTCCCATTTTTCTTCCCAGGATGATACTCACTGGTGTTCGATTTGGAAGTTCAGGTGCCCAGTGAACCAGTCGTTGAACACAGACTGGTTCACATTGCAGGTTGCGTGGAGCTGGGAGAGAAAAACCCCAAAAACCCCCAGAAGATTTAGATTTTATTTTCCTGCAAGTCCAACAACAGAACCCCCAGCAATTGCTACCCACCCTTATCTAGCATAAGAATCAAAGTCAGGGATTACAGCCATCATTGCCCTGGGGAATTCAACACAGTCTAGACCAGTCAGGCTGAGTTTTTTAGCCTTGATAAAACAGGAAACTGCTGCAAACCCACTATGTGGGATTATGCTGCTGGAGGTAGTATATATTCATTTTTCTCAGGCAATTTTCTCAGATTTAATCTGATACATAGCAAACTTGCAGCCTGTAGGGTAAAAATAAAGGTCCCCCATTTTGCTTCTGTTTAGTCAGCCTAAAAAGGAGATCGGATGTTATACCACCAGTACTTTTCTATAATAGGGAGGGGAAAGGGTTGTGAAAAATATGTCAAGGCCTTTCAGTGAAAAAAACCAGGATTTTTTAAATCTAGATTTCCTGTTTTCCAACTAAAATTTGAAATGGGTTGAATATCACAGAACTGTTTATTTAATGAATGGAAGGGCAAACCTCATTAATAGTAAATCTAAGAGAGTAACAATGTTGTCTTTGTTCTGTAATTTAGACCAGCAGACCCAGAATTCCAGAATTTCTCACCTGAGTAGACACCCAGTCTTTGTTCTTGTCATAATCAATATTCATTGGGATGTGATTCATCTGGGTCACCCAAATAAACCAGGTACTCTCAAGGTATCTGGACAGACAAACACAGAAACTCTTGTAGTAACTCTGATCCCATCCAAATTTACCACTAAAACACTTGGTTAAGTCTCTTCTCAAGTTAAGAAAGCACTTTTGGAGTTTAAGAACCACTCAAGTTGTAGCTGCAGATGCCCCTGACCAGCCACCACCCCTGTGAAGTTAAACTATTTCTTCTGGAATATTTAATTCTGAGGAAATTGTAGTTTTAGCTTTCATTTCTTTCTTTTGCGCTCAATATTGATTACAAATATTAATTATGGGGGCTCTGGGTGTGCTCTGACTTACCTGGACAGCCAGTAGTACACCATGAAATTTTTAAATCCCATTAAAGGAACGTACATGAGGCAGACTCGGATATTGAAAGCCACAATCAATATCAGGTCCTGTAAAAAACAAACAAACAAACAAAAAACCCCTAAACAAATCAGGATGAAAATCAACCTTTGTTGGTGAAATGACTCCACTGCATCCTTTCCCTTTTACTTGAACTGCAGCTTAAAAAATGCACTGATATCCAAATCTCTGATTTTTCAGGAGTAAGGTCCATTCTGCATCAAGGTGGATGTGTGGGAATATTCCCATTTAACCATCAATAACTGCGGACAATAGCCCTGCCATCACACTCTGGGTCTGGGAATTTCCTGGTAACTTATTTATCTGCTAAAAGGCTAAAAAGCCTCTTCTAAACAATTTTCTCTTTCTGCAGCAAGCCTAGAATCAGCCTATTCTATCCTTTTTCTCTTACCCCCCCAACCACTTGACCAATAGAAGGCAAAGGTGAATACAGTGGCAACTTTTGAGTTTTCCAGACAGGGAAGCAGTGCTTACCAACCACTTTTTCCTCTTGATTGCAAAGTAGAATATTGACAGCTGGAAGAAGGGTATGAGGGCGAGTGGGGCCAGCACTGAAGGCCAGAAGAGAAAGAGAGAGACATTTGTAATTTCACTGCATCATAAAAATGATTCTTATTTCCAGCAGAAGAAAAATTGTTGTTTTCCATTCATATTAACCTCCATGCATCCACATAATCTCTTCCTCTTTTTTCTCATCACTTCTTCATTTCTTCCCCATCCCTTTCTTCCCTCTGTTTGGTACACACTCATCTATCTATCTATCTATCTATCTATCTATCTATCTATCTATCTATCTATCTATCTATCTCATAACCCAAACAGAGACTTAAGGAGCAATTCCACCACATGGGGACCTTCTTTAATGTGAAGGAAGCTTCCTGGAGCTCTCCCTTCAATGGGACTATGTTTAAAAACCTTTATTTTGTGTGGGAGGAGATGCCCTTATGGTTTTAGAGGGGTACTCACAGATGAAATACTTGTGCTGGTAATTGTAAGGCATGAACTTCTTCTTCTGCTTTCCAAGCTGAAAAATGAAAAGATATTGAAATATTACAAAAAGCACAATTACGTTTATTTCTTCACCTTGTAATATTTCACCAATTGCACCAAAAGTTTCTTAACATCACCCCAAACTTTTGTGACCATAACTCTTTGAAAGACAAATTAATAAGTACCTAAGGCTCCTTATTAGTCTTGTTATACTTTCATAACTCCAGTTGGCACTGGAAGTGCAACTTGAAGCGACAAATAAACTGGATAAACAAAACCCCTGAAATCCACTTTGCCTACCCATAGTGTGCCTAACTCTGATCCTGCTAAAAAGCTGATACTGATTTCCGACATTTTCACTCCATCAAACCCACTGGAGCACAGCCAGCCTGCTCTGGATGCTCCTACAGGAGAGATATTCCCTAAATCCCTGACAAAATCCTTCCCAACTGGAGCTCATGGTTTTCTATCAATAAGCATTTTGTATCTCCCATTGCAGGAATCTTTCTGGGATAGCAGAGCTGGAATTTTCCATGTGCCTTGGAGAGTTTCTTCAGCAGGTGAAAAAGAGAGAGGCGTTATTTTAAGAGACTAGTGTATCTCACAATGAAGGCATTTCATTACCCCATGAGTAAAAGGACTTACAAGGAAAAGAAAAGGCAAACGAGCCCTTGCCTATCCCGATGCTATCAGAAACCATAATGGAAGCAGGGAGGATCTATTCATGGTTTCTCTTTTTATGAAAACCATAAAATTCAGGATTAGGAAATAATTCGCTGTGTCTGTATTTGGTGTGTGGCAGCTCTGCCAGCCCTGAAGGATTTGGGTGCCGAACAGCTCCGGTAGCCAGGAGGATCCAGAGGGAACATCTGACTCACTAATACTCTCTAATGCAAGTGGGCTGACTCACCCCAGGAGCTGCCTTCAAGGTGCTTGCCCTTACTTAAGCACTGATTTTAAGCCTTTGCTTCTCAGGAGAGGGTGTCTCAGCGTAGAAATAACACAAGATGCTCAGATCTTGGAACACTTTGAGAATTATCAAAAAATCCTAGAATAGTCTGGGTTGAAAGGCACCTTAAAAACCACTTCATTGCAAGGCACAATCTGGGTTGTTATTATTATATATTAGATATGCATCACACTCTAGCTTTCTGTCCTTTCTTTTCCAGACCTCCACGGAGAGGGTCCTTCCCAGGCTGAAGAGCAGAGGGTGCATGTTGAGGTCCGGGTCCTTGCGGAAGCAGTTGGGCTTGGCATGGTGCTGGTTGTGCAGGTGGTTCCACCAGCTGGCAGGCAGCCCCTGCATGGGGAAAAGGGCAACACCAGGGATTCAAACCAGAGCAGGCAATATCGAGGATCACATTTCTATTTATTTCAATTCCCTCACAGGCGATCTTGCCTGGATTTAGGGACACTCCCATCCATTGCTTAGTCCCGATTAGCCCCAGAGAACATTCCACCACTACCTTCAGCATGTTTATCACCACGATCTGTAGGAGATGATTCCACCTGGGCTTCCTGAAGACAGAGCAGTGCCCCAGATCGTGCTGGAACCAGCCCATCTGGATCTGGGAGACAAAAAGGATTACTGAGGAAAGAGAACTGCTTTATTGCAATAATTTGCCTTGTGAGTCTCTGAAACTTCATAGTGTGAGTTTCATTCTCCTTCTGATGTGTGGAAGAGACACTTGCAGGGCTGGGAACTTCCATCCAGGCCACTGTCCACTAGACCTGCTCAATTCCAGATATTAGTTTCATCTGAAATATAGGAAAGCAGAGAAGCATCACTGCAATTAACTTCACTGTCACAGCACGGAATTCTGCTGCTGCCATCACAAGTAATTAATTTCCAAGTAACCAGCTAGGAAGTAGAATAGTTTCCAAGTCTGTGACTTCACTGCATTCCATATTTCTGTAGAAATACAAGACTGCTCTTCAAGGGATATCTGCCCTAGCAGATATTAGGCAAATAAAACAGATTAATTAAATAAATTAGCTCATTTGCACCTGCTCCAGGGGCATCTGAGCAAACTTAAGCATTCAGTGCTAATAAGAAAATCTTGTTTTCCTCCTTCCACCACACCCTTCAATTTCTCCTATTTAAGTGCCACAAATCCTTATTCCCTCCTTCCCTATCTCCACCCTGAAATGTATTCTTTGCTTATATGGCTGAATTTGCTAATCCAGCAGAAAACTATTCAGGGCTAGTGGGGACTCATAAAGGACCCCAAAAATACCAGAGCCATCTGACAGAACAGAGAGCCAAAAGTGTCAGTGAGAATGAAATTTTCCTTCTTTTTGCTGGGGTAAATGATTAGATCGGCTCATCCCATCTTGTGAAAGAGCCAGTTCCACAAGAACCCCACCATGCTGAGGGAGCAGCCTGTCAGCAAAATGAGATCTGCTGCAGGCAACAAAAATTATGACGTAGAACGTGATTGTCATCTTCAACCAGATAATGGGATCTAAGGAGACGCAATGCCTGGGATGGGAACATTCCATTAATCCTCTCCACCTGGAAGAGCAGAAGGCATCTGCAGCATTGAGCACCTGTCAGCAGTTTACCTGGGCAGTGGTGAAGAACACCATGCCAGCCACGAAGGGCACCAGGGATATGCCAAAGTACCAGACCACAAGCCAGGATGCAGCATCCAGCACCAGGAGGTGAAGGAAAATCAGGAAGAAGAAGAAGTAATTTGGCCTCAGAAGTCCCATCTTCTCAATGGTGCAGCGCAGCTCACGAAAATCCTCCAAGAGGGATTTCTGTGGGTAGAGAAAACAAATTTCTGTGGGTAATGTGAATATTAATGCACTATTTACTTTGAAAATGTCATAGAGCAGAGCCAGGAACCCCAAAACAGCCACAGAAGTTGGAGAAGATGTTCTGTCAGTAGGGCTCATTGCCAAAACAAGCACGAAGTCAACAGACTTTTCTTTGATTCTGAGACATCCCAATGAGGAGAACTGAGCAGGATTTGGGGCTCCAGAGCCCATTCCTTGCTCCCAGGGGTCGATTTAGTGGTGCTGGGACAGTCATGTTTCCATGCCTGCCCATCACCACCTCCTGCCCACCCACAGGATCAGGTGTACTCTCTCAGAGGCGACTCCTGCTACCTCTCCTGTTTTCCTTCTCCTCCCCTAGACATTCCCACCGCTGGAATCTAGGGCACTCACCTTTTTATTAGACTCAAAGCTGGGTTGATCTGGTGCCAGCTCCCCAATCAGCAGAGATTTCAGGTACTTTTTCACCAGGGACTTGTCATTGTGAAATGCCACGAAGGCATCCTGAGGAACACAAAGGGAGGGAGTGAGAGATGGCACATGACCAAACACCAGAGCTGAGCTTCTCATTCCCCAGGTCTGGATTATAATACAAAGTCCTGCTCCCCTTGTTCATTTTTGTCTCTCCTATTGCTCTTTCCCATAGACTGGAGCTTGGCCCAAGGAAGCTGGATGAGTTTCAAGAGCCCAGATTTCATAAAAGCCCCTGGGTGAGGCTGGTAATAAACATGAAAGGGTTTGATGAAAAACCCTTTGCAGAGGGAAACCTGTTCTTTCATCTGCTTGTTTCAGCAGTCTGTCCCTAGAAGGCTCCAGCCAGCAGCCCTGCCCTATGGATAGGACCCAGGAGCAGGGAATGAGGTGTGTCTTTGCCATGCTTGGGATGAGGCATTGAAATCCTGTCTGTGTAACACTGAGGCCATACAAAATAGATGCTGAGGCCTCATATTCAGCAGCACAAACTGGCTGTCTCTCACAGTTCCCTCCAAATTTCCAGAGTGGTTGATGTTTTGGGGAAGTGGGAACATTAATGACACAAAAGAACCATTTCAAATCACAGTTTCAAATCAAATATAAACAATGGAATAAAGGATGAGACTCCAGATAAATCAAAACTCTTCTTTAGGTCATGTCCTCAGCGGACTTTCCAGAAGAAAGGTAAAGAGGTTGGCCATACCCTTTTTTCTTCCAGAAAGAGCAGATAGAACAAAATCCTCATTTTGAACAGTCTGATTTTGCTGATTTTGGCTCTGAAAATCAGCAGGGATGAGCACAACCCAAATATTCTGCACAGGTCTGGTCAGGATCAAATCCCTGGAAGAGGACAGAGGACTTCCTTGGAGCCTCTTGGCTGGAGACAGTCTCTCTCTGAGTACTTTGGTCTAGAAAAAGTCAGAACAGGGTGACTTTTTGGACACTCGAGCTTTTCTACAGACATCTAGTGACCCTTTGTCACAGTGACAAATGAACAACTCTGTCAAGACCCAGAGCACTGGGAAAATCTTCCCATTGTGATTTTATGCCCCTCATTCTCCAGGTGTTTATCCATATTTATATCCCTCCATCTTGCCAGGAATTCTGATTTAATCCGTAAGTATCAGTACTGCAGTTTGGAAATGGGAACCAGAATCTTTTCAAGCAGAAACTCCTATCCATGAGATCAGTATCGCAGATTCTTATCACTGGAAGCCTCTCAGTCCTGCCTGTTCTTTCTCCTCCCTGGTCCTACACTCTAATTAG
The DNA here is from genome assembly GCF_030490865.1 of Poecile atricapillus. Taxonomy (NCBI): domain Eukaryota; kingdom Metazoa; phylum Chordata; class Aves; order Passeriformes; family Paridae; genus Poecile; species Poecile atricapillus. The sequence continues at coordinate 127,351,310 of NC_081249.1, read as the reverse complement.
CATCTTACTAACTTTAAGATTAACTTTAGAGATTAACTTTAAGAACTACCACCTACAACACACATAACTCACAATATTTGACATCAATTAAATGTTCTGCAATGGTCTTGCCTTGTATTTTCAAAATAATCCCCACAGAGGAAGAAAATTCTCACTATGCATACACTATTATGATCTCTAGAGTAGTCAAGAGTTGTTGGAGAAAAACCCTGGATCCTGGCTTTAGGTAAAGTCCTGCACCAGTAAGTTTTTGAAACACTTTCCAGTCCTGCTTTTCTATGTGGATTTCTTAGAATATATAAACAAGCAGCACTTTAAAAGCAAAAAGAATTATTAGGATTAGCAAGGGCAAGACAGAAAATGCTGTTAGGATGCAACACAAATCCACATTGAGCCCATGATTTTGGCTACTGACTGTGGTCCTGTCTTCAAGGGGATATAGTACACCTCTAAGATCAAGTAAAATCAGATTGCAATTATTGCAACAACAAAAGCAAGTAAGATCAAAGGTCTTTTTTTGAAACACATTCACCATGGTTAAAGCCCCTGGGTGTCTACAAATACAATGATGTAAATTGCAGGTCCTTGAAGGAGCTGGGAGGACATAGCTTGGGGACAAGTCATTCCATGCATGCTGCATTCCTTGACTCCTTCTGTAAAAGTGCAGCAGCAGAAAGTGCAGAAGATGGCACCAGGATCTCTGGGCTGGACTATGTTCTGAAGGTCAATCAGCTTGGGGGAAACCAAACAAGACTCAAACCTCTCCTTTTTCTTCCTCTGAGACCACCAGATATTTTTCTGCCCCAGTTTCAAGCAGGGTGCAAGGGATGAAATGTGAAAAGTAACTAACCCGGTCCATTTTGGGCCAGGAGTTAGGAAGTGCTATCCCATTCTGCACGCTAAAACATGAGGAATTAAGACAGGCTAAGCAACTTTCCTCAAGTCAGAAAGTCTTGTCGTGACAAGAATTAAATCTCCCACATCACAATTTTATGCCCATGTTTCTAATGCTCAGATTTCTGCCTACTCAGAAATTCAGCGTCTCCTTTCAGCATAGTCTTGGAGATCTGCTTAGAGTTTATTATTCCTGCCAACAAGCACCAAATGATTTTAGATAAATCTTCCAGATCAAAGATTTTTGCAGGAATCCCTGGAAGATCTATGTTCAAATATATTTGTAGGACTTTTCCATATGTCCTGCAGCCCAAGGTTATCATGCTGCTTTCTCAGTCCGCTCTCTGACCAAGCACAGTGGTGACCACCACCAGACAGGATTCCCCACCGTGTCCTCCTTCCCTGCCGCTGGAACCACCTTCCTCCACTGCTTTCCCAGCTCTTACCGTGGCATCCTGCCCGGCATAGTGGCTGATAACCCGGCTGCCCCCGGGATGTCTCTTGGAAAACGTGCTGACATCATAAACCTTCCTGTCAACCACCAGCCACTGCTCCTGGCCTTGCTCACGGCCGTTGCGGGTCCTGATCTCTTCCCAAGTGAAAAGCTGTGGAAAGGCTGGGATGGATCTGGTCCCTTTCTCACTGGGACCAGTCTGTGGAGCCATCCGTGCTGGAATTCTCCAGAGCCAGCTCCAGGTCCAGGCTGAGGGTGGCCCATGCTGGCCTGCCCGTTATACAGCCTCACTCCAAACCACTCCCTGCGCTTCCAAGGGCTGGTTGGCTCTCCTCACCCAAACACACCCTTCCCAAATTCCCTCCTCTTCCAGACGCTTGGACACACCCATGAGGAAAATCCCTGCTCCTTCTTGTCCTTTCCAAGCTGCCTTTTCAAGGTCTGACTGCTCCACTGAATACAAACAGGAATAAAGACAAAAATTTGTGAAGGCCACCTGTTACCTCTAAATGGCCTCACTACCTGAAACCTTCAGGTTGTCCTTGGTCTTTGAAATTTTTAGTGTTGATCCTGGCATGCTAAATTAATGTACCTTTCTTAATTAAATAATTGATTAAAATACCACCAGATGAGAGTAAAGAAAGAATACACTAAGAAAACATTCTTTATTTCCATTTAATTTGGCTTCTATATTGATAACACTTTGCATACAGTTGGTTTCAGAATTTCCTGTATTTTCTAGAGCCATGCAACCACCTAATTGTGTTCAAGTAATTCATTCATGAGTCTATTACATTAAAATACTTTGTATTAGCAGTAGTAGTAAGAATAGTGATAAAAATAACAATAATAATAATAACAATAATAATAGCAATAACTGTTAACACCAAGTTTGGCTGTAGATTCAGAAATCTATGTTTAAAGGCAATGTTGACATAATTAACTTTACTTAAACACTACTCCTGCAGAAACTTAGAAAGTCTAAGCATCTCTGATATTGTGAAGGTCTGCTGTGCAATGAGCAGGTAAAGAGTTCTCAGCTGTAATAAAATGCAGTGACAAGGCAATGCCAAGTTTCCTACGAGCTGACATCAATTTTGCTGAAAAAATTAAGCAATATAAATGAAATATCACCCTACTTGAGATCTAGCAGTGTCTTAGTCCTGGTTGGGGTTTTTTTAATCTGAAATTGCAAGCCTTGGGTGCTTTTGGGGAAGGTACAAGCAGCAGGCAGACATGGTACAGTCTGGGGTGGTACAGATGTGGCATGTCCATCATACCCCTCTGTAATGCAACACTGAGTTAAATCCTGAGTTTTGCCCCTCACCCCAAACTTTCTGCTTATGTTTCTGAATTTCTTGGGTGTATAACCCCATATGTGGCCTGCAGTGATGGCCAGTCCCTTCCTGAAGCCTGACCAGCTGCAGGTCTCAACTATCTCTTGTGACAATGAGTTTCCCAGACAATTCACACACTGGGATTCCAAGAAAACTGGTTGTTTTGTGAGCTCCCAGTTCTGAGAAGCACTGAAACCACTCAGCTGAAGCTGCAGACCTCAGGCAGGACAGATAGATAAATGAATATAAAGACAGATTAAAAAAAGCCAAACTGCTTTCTTAACCAAGGCACCTCAGCAGAATGAGACGTTTTCCCTGTATCCCAAGCACAGAGTGGGCAGTTTTCTGGCTGACACAGAACTCCAAATTATGCAATTCTAATTCTTCAAATCATGTAGCATCTTGCAAATTAATCAGTCAAGCCCCAAACTGCCATTTAAAAGTGGCTGACATGTGGCAATTGGTGAACCACCCAAAGTAAAAGAGAAATGTGACTGCTGGTATTCATCAGAAGACAGTGATAAAAGAATGGGAGGAATAATTTCTACCCTGCTGTCACATTGCATTTTGTAACTCTTTATCTTGCTCTAAATAAAAGCTGAGACTGTCCACGCTAATGATGTGTTCATGTTCTATGTATATGTGCAGAGTCTTACCTAAATCAATGTTCAGTACTTGAGGTGGTGGCAATAAAATATGCAACAGTTTGCGCAATTTCTTGCAGATGTGGGGTTTTGTGCACATGTGAAAATATCAAATTACTCCATAGCTGGCTGAAAGGACAAAAAACCTTCCCATGGCCTTATATTCAGACTTGTACATGTAGCAGCTATTTGAAAAGGAGGAGATTAAAATGTGGAGTTTGGTTTCGGTCTACGAGGAGACGCAGTATAAAGAGCCAGGAATGTATTGGAGTGAACAAATATGGGATTTCTCTGTCTATACCCAGTCAGTAGCTGTGACTTTCACTGTACCATTGTTGGGGCCAGCATTCACCAAACTGGTGGAATTAAGTTTGGGAACTCTAAGATGATTGTCCTCTGTATTAACAGTGTGTATAAGTATTTATTGTCTGAATTTATCTGTATTAACAGTGTGTATAAGTATTTATTGTCTGAATTTATCTGTATTAACAGTGTGTATAAGTATTTATTGTCTGAATTTATTTTAGCATCAGATCCCATTCAGAGGGGCCAGTAACACCCACTGTTACTGTTGATATTCTGTCAAATTAAAATCCCTTCCCAATGTGAAAGCAGAAGCTGCCTCTGTCTGTATTATCCAGGTCACCAAACAGATTACAGAGGTGCATGGAAAAGCTCAGACAGTGAAAGGCACAGTCCTGTTCACCCAGAGAAACTATTGAGAAACCTGTTAAAGTGAATTTACACCACACGGTGTTCTGCAACACTGCCCACACACCTGCCAAAATGCAGTCCTATGTTCCTGGGAGCTGGTACACGTGCACAGAGCTACTCCACAGCCCTGCTCCCGTGACTCAGAGGCTCCTTGCACAGGCACTCGACACAGTTTCCCAGATTTCCAGAAGGACACTACGTGACTGCTCAGCTGGTGGTTGCTGCCTCAGCTCTTTTATCCTCTGTCACATAAATGTTTGCAGCTTACACTTAATCCACTGGAGATAAATGGTCCAGAAATAAATCTGGTACTGAGATACCCTGGAGCATTTGGAAGCAGTTGATGATCACAGAGGTTTTTCCAGCATTAATGATCCTGTGATCTTGTTTCTAAGAAAATCTTTTCTGGAGACGATCTTTAGGTTCTGAGTAATATTGGCTTACCTTTTTACAGGCTTTTCATGGAGCCTTTCAAGTGGGAACACCTCACAAGTGGAGCTCCTGGGCAAAACTGGGTGGAGAATCTTCTTTATGAAGTGTAGAGTCTCACCAGAGTTGTTAGATACAAGACAGACAGTTGTGGCTTGAGCAGGTCTCCAGGTTTAGGTGTCAACAGAGGAGAAAGCTGGAAAAGTGTGACCTTGGATGAGCATCTACAAGTACACCTGCACTTCCCTCTAGAAGCAGAGCTGAGTCTCTCTGCCCTGTCCTGTCTGCTCTGGAGCCATGGAACAGTATCTTTGATCAAAGCAGACATGATCTGAAATGTCTCTGCATCAGAAGGCAGGTACCACCTAATTTATATAACATATAAAGATATGTAACATTCTGAAGAGTTTGTCCTCGAGATACTCTGGAATGGAGCTCACAGGATACTGAGCCCTTTGTGGAGGGTTTGGGAATGCTCTGCCCTACAGTGGCTCCAAGGAAATTACCTGCATCCATCCACAGTCAGCACACACATTCCTGTTCACCAAGTCTGTTTTTCTTCCTGGATTTCATGGACTCTCCTTCAAGACTCCGTCTTCTGTCACAGTGGTATGCCTCTTCCCAAACACAGCCAGAAATAATTAAACAGAAATAATTAAAATTATTTTATCTCCAGTACAAAACTTAATGGGGAATCCATAATTCAGGAAAAGGCTTCATTGAGAAAGATCTTTGCAATCTTTTCAAGCAACATAAACTTTTGCAGTTGGCAAAATTTTGTTTTGGAAAGGAAAAAAGAATCCAGTAATTTACTGCTTTTGATAAAAACATTAAAAGGAACCTTGTCAGGAGGAGAAAAGGACTGGGTTTTCCCTTTTTTAGTATATTCTGGGTTAATGAAACACCACCCTGCATCTCAGATGGAGCTAGTTATCAGGAATATCATATCCCATGAAACTAGAAGAGAAACTAAAGTAAAAGCAAGGGGTTCTTTATACAGAGTCAAGTTTGCAGTGGAGACCCTACCTTGAGGGGTTTCAGTTCCTCAGATATTTTAAAGTTTTATTAATTTTGTTTCATTCCTTAGTCCATGTATCAAAAGTAAATTAACACATGGTTTTTTTTCTCTGTGAAAACATTCTTCACACCCTTTGCAAAAGAGAAAAAAAAACACCTGTGAAAAGCCAGGCTTTCTCTCCCTGGGAAGCTCCCATGGGCAGCTTTCAGTTACATTTTATGAGTGAACAATAAAACCCCAAGATGTTAATTAGAATGAGAGCTAAAATTAGACCCTGTAATAAGCCCTGTGAACCTTCTCATCTAAATCTCCCCATAGAACACTAAATTGCATTAGAAGACATATAAATTTTTTTGCGATTCCTATGAAATAAACTTTTTGCACCCTTCAGCTTTGTGAAAGTCAGAACCTCAGGGGCTCTTCTGTGGCTTTAAGATCTAAATTAAGCTGATCTAAAGTTATAAATTCTGTGATTCTCCTCTCCCAAGTGCTCTATATTGTTGCAAAGACTAAGACACAAGATGATCCCAGACAAAATTGTTAAACGCCAGTAACAAACTCATTTTGTTTTCTCACTGTTGCATATTTGGGGTTGTTTTTTTTTCAGACTAGGCAGCATTTTTGTTGCATTTTCCGTGCCCAGTGCAGGGCACCCACTGCTTAGAAATTTCTGAATGCTCTGGCTGCCTGAAATTGGGCATCCACAAAAGGAAAACCCCACACAAGGTGCCCATGCTCCAAAGTTTAATGAGTGATTTGTACAACAAATTAGGAGTCTTTTAAATCAAATTAGGAAATCTTTTAATTAGTAACAAAGTGGCCTAAACCAGGATTAAAACACCCACGGTGGTTCCATGGCCTACACACAGAGCACCTTCCTCCATCTGGCCTTCCTGTGGGCCTTGGGCTGCCTTCCAACCTCTGCAGTAAACATGGCACAGCCAATATTTGGCCATAATTCCTTCCCTGGCCTTCACCATCTGCCTCTGTCCTTCCTCAGCCACATATTTTGGGGTATAGTCATAGGGCAATATAAACATTTTGCCTCAGTTATGTCCCTCAAACTTCTATATCCTACCCTGCCCACAAGGGCACCACTCACAATTTTCATACTTTGCTACTTCTTTTGCAAAATGTAATTTTTCTTTGACACTTTAGCAATGTAGTGGGTCTAGCACTGGCCAAACACTGGTGCACCCACTAGAATTAATTATTCATTTTTTTCTTGCAAGATAAGAATTAGGAGGAGAGCAAAGCAGGCCCAAAACTTTAAAGGGTATAAAGAAAATTTTATTAATATAACCAAAAGAATAAATAGTGTGAAATTAGAATAAACTTTCAGAACACTTCTCCTCCCCTCAACTCTTCTTTCTTTTCTTACTGACAAAGTAAAGAGACAAATTTGATATTTTCAGTTAGTTTACTACTTTTAAAATAATTTTTCTTCAGGAGAGGAGTCTTTCCTGCCATGACATGGAGACTTTTTCATAAGAAATAGTTCTCTTGTGGTTTTAATTTTCATGAATAAAAAACTAAGCCACCAGGAAATGTGCAATCGTGAAGTCCCTCCCACATTTGGTGGTCTTCCCACAGCTACCACCATGGGTCATCTCAGCTCATTGGGGTGCAATTTTAAGGATGAACCATTTTAATATAGAAACAAAAGTTTTCTTCTTTTATTTTTGGGAACAGAGGTTTTCTTCTCCCATACCTGGGGCCAGGTTTCTCACCTCTCTCATCTCTTTTTGTTCAATCTTCTCGTTAGATCACAGCTACTTCAATATTTACTTGCTTTAACACTGGTGCTTCTGTTCACGGCTGTGGCTGGAACATTACATCTCCTTAATGCATTCCATGGGAATTCCAGGGGGAAAAAAGTCTGATGTGCCAATTACATCTTCACTATAGCCTTACATGAGAATTTTAGCCCAAGACTAAGGCATTTTCTCATTCCCTTCCCATCTGGGATTTGAGTGTTCTCAGTGAAATTGTTCCCTTTCCACAGTGCCAGCAGGATGGCACGGTGGCTCACAGCCAAGTCACTTTGGTCCAGTTACCTGTCCAAAGGCCAGAAACAAGAGAGGTTTTTCCTGGGGTTTATTCATCTTTAAATGTGATTTCACAGAAGCCTATTCAGCTTTCTCAGGTGGTTTAGCAGGGTATCAATATTCAATAGCCAGCTGATTGGTTCTGTCAGGTCCAGGGAAGTTGCCAATGTCCTTACAGGGAATTACTTCCCTAGCTCGTGGGTTGTTCCTTGACTAAAAATCAAATTATGTTAAACATGGACAAGCATTTACTAAACTGCTAAAGTTGATACAAATAGCAACTCCTACTTCCATGACCTTTTCACTATTCTTTCTATTCCCAATCTGCCTCACAGGTTGTCCCTCATCCTTCAAAAATGCTCTCATGAGTTTGTTTCTCCCCTCATTGCTAGGGATCTGAGTCACATAATTTTATACTTTCTTCTCTGTTTTGGTGACTTCGGAATATTTGCTGAAGACAGAAATACCTATGGCTTTCTAGCCTCATATGTTTCTGATCTTCCTCTTGGATGAGGGGGGAAGAGGGAACAAAACAAAGAAAATGTCAAAACCTGAGCTCATTGCAGCATTTCCGTTCACCTTTTATTTTACTTGGGCAACACCCAGCATTTTTTACCTCACCTTGTTTCTTTTTCCTAACCGATTGGAAGATGATCCTGGAAAGGAATTCAGGCTCACTTGTTAGAACATTGGCATCCCTTCTTGCCAGAAGTTGTTATCATTCTATCTTGGTCTGCAGCTAAATTATGGGTTAGTGCTCCTCTGAAAAGGTCTATTATGCAGGAGGTGACCTAATTAGGGTAATACTGCCCACAGGCCTGCCCTGATCTCTTCCTGAGTCAAAGCAAACATTATACAAGGAATTATCATCTATAAAAATGAGTTATCCTTAAATTTTTATATTACCCTTAGAGGAAAATCTAGCACTGCTCCTGCTAATTGGGTTAATTAACCTTGGTACTAAGGATTTGCACTTACACTGTATCTTGAACTAGTATTGATCCACACTTCAGCTGCTAAATATTTCTTTCTTACTGACAGATTGAAGTATTGCCTTCTCTAAAACTTTTCATTTCATGATCAAGTCACTGCCTCTTTATTTGCCTCAGGGAATGCTGACAATTTTATTCTCTCACAAAAAAATCACTAAACTCACAAGAGTCTGAATGATGAGCTGCAAAAACCAAAAAGCCAGGCTGGTTCTTGTGAGCAAAGCCAAGGGAGATTACTATGGATCAGTCAGACCTTTGGAAATTTTGCCTAAGGGGCACCAGCATAACCAGCATTTCATATAAGCTGTCATGGGTGTATCATTCCTTGTTGCTGTTTCAAAACAATTCTAGATGGAAATATTTCCCCATTTTATGAACATTTAATACCAGTCCCTGCAGAAGATGCAAATCCCAGAGAAACCGCTTCCAGTGTAATCCTCTTTCTTTCCCACCCATGAGCAGTGTTGCATTACTGCACTTGTCCTCTACACTTTACCTGTTAGGAAATCTCTTTATATTCCTTATAAAATAATCTTGGGAAGTAGCAAATCCTCCCGTTTATGAGCGACTCAGCTGCACTCATCATCTATCCTGTGCGGATCTACAGTCATCTTGATTTCCCCTACTTTTCTAAAGGTGGGGGAATTCCATAAAGAACACCATTCCCCTCTTCAAGAATTTGGGATAATGGATGCAAACACATCCACAAGTTGGGAAAGGACTGCAAATCCACACCCTTAACAAGTCCAAGTGAGTGGGTGCTGGGAAGGGGGAAACTACAGCGTTTTCCTCTTTCAGTAACCCCATCACCCTTAACTGTATGAACATCACCCTGACATTTTTATAATTCCAGTTGCTCCATTGCCGATTTGGAAAAAGTGATTTATTCCAGGTTGGAGCCACCTCTTTGTCCAATCTTGTTCCACTTTATTGGATAATCTTCAAAGCCTTATGAACCTCTGTCATCTTCAGGAACAATATCCTCTTCTCCCTCCCATGAGCAAGGACACCTTCCACTATCCCAGGTTGCTCCAAGCCCAGTCCAACCCAGTCTTGGACACTTCCAGAAATCCAGGGACAGCCCGTTTCCCTGGGCAATCTGTGCCAGGGCCTCAGCACCCTCACAGGGAAGGATTTCTTCCCAATATCCCATCTAAACCTCCCTTTTTTGTTTGAAGCCATTTCCCCTTGTCGTGTCACTCCATAGCCTTTGCCAAGTCTCTCTCATTATCTGATCGTTCCCTTCTGATCCTCTGGGATGTCCTCCTCCCCTTCTGATGTCTGACTGCCACCCTGTGGCTATCCCACAATGTTCAGGTTCCGTTTTTACAACTAAAGGGTTTCCACTAGATGGCAAAGTTGAGACCGGCACATTCATATCTGGTTATGCTGAGTCAGGTCCCCTTTCATTCTTACCCTTCAAGATTGTGAATCTGCTCACCTGTGTTATTTTTCCTGGTTATCCAGGCATTTGGTTTATTGTATTGCAGATGTTTCCTCTTTATTGTGGCAGAGAAAACACAGGAGAAGCAAATTCTGAAGAAAGAGGTTTATGACAGTTCTCTCTCTGTAGCTGTGGACAAGCACTTGTTACACCTTTTACAGCATGAAGACTCTTTCACAGATCTATTTTACTCTGATGACAGCAAAAATTGGTAAGATAAGGAATTTTATTAACAGACTTTTCTCCATCCACAGTTGTAATAAGAGGGAAAGAAATGGAACAGGAAAACAACAAGGTAAAACAATAACTAAGGCGCACTTTCTTTAATTTAATGATTGTATTATTATTCCCATTACAATTTTATGCTTTGCTTAACAACACTCTTGGCCTGAGAATATACATTTCTTCCATTTCCTCAACACTTCATCCTTATTTTGGATGTTGACTGGGAAAAAAAATTCCTCAAAATCCACCCATCCCTCCTGGATTCTAATCCACCAGTCCCTGGGGGACCAGGGTGATGGAGCATCTTCCTTAGTGGTGTGGCAGGTGCTACATCCTGGTTTGGCATCTGTAATGTTGGGGCAGTAATTAAAAGGAAAGGCAGTACGACTGTTCAGTAAATCCCACAGGATTGGGGTGTGTTTGGAAGGCACATCATCCCAGAGAGGAGACCAGCAATGTTTTGGCTGAGGTATGCCTGTGGATATGCAGCTGAGTGAAAAGTTAAACACTTTTAAACAGCAGTCTGACCTCTACCACCTTTCTAGCTTCCTTGGATTTGTCTGCTGCTCAGGCAGGAATGCCTCATTCTCCACAGGCCAGGACTCAGGAATTCTCTTCTTTTAACAAATCACCCAGAGGTTCAAAAAGATTGGAAAGGACTCTACAGCTCAGCTCCTTTCCATCCCCTGCCATGGTTTGCTGTGTTACACTAAACCAGGCTGCTCCAAGCCCTGTCCAACCTTGCCTGGAACACTTTTGCTTCCTTAGTCACTCTTGTAGGGATCCCTAGTATGGATGGGACAGGCTTCTCTCTCTTCTGACTCTCAGTAATGACTTCATAACACTCCGAAGTCTGGCACGGTGGAAAACCCTTGCAGACCCCCCATGGAATGTCACCAGTGGCCAAATAACCCAGAGGCTTCCAGAGGAGATGAGGAGGGCAGCATTGTCACAGAAGATGGCACATGGGAAAATTTCCACTTTCCTGTTTCCCTATCTCAGTTAGGGCTGTAACTAGGTCCTATTCCTAGAGAACTGTGGCCTGCACCTCCCCACCCACATATGTACAAATTGGTCTGGGAGCTCCCTATTACAAACAGGGATTTGAAAATACTGGACCTTCCTCATTCCCTAGAGCTTCCACATTTCCCTAGTTCCCACATTGATTTCATGCTGTCCCAACTTTCTTACTGCACTCACAACAAGAACCATCCCAAAAAGCCTACGTTAGATAAGAAACTTCCCTCCTATATACTTGGCAACTGAAGGATCAGCAGATGGAAAGGAACCTGTTCCCAGTCCCAAAGCTGCACCCAGCTAGGTGGGACACAGAAGAAGCACAAGAAAAAATTAAGAGCACATATTAAAAAAAAAAAAAAAGAAAAAAGAAAAAAGGAAAAATTCGTATTAATTACATTCATCCATGGAATTAAATGGCACCACCTCCCCACCTCTGACTTAGCCAGCTCTCCTCAGTGCAGAATCTTCAGGGTGACCACCACAGGAGGCAGCAAGGCTGGGGAATGCCTCTGCAGGGATCCACTCTTGCTTATTTATGTAGATAAGCATCGAGCCACAGCTCTCCTGAATCTTTCAAAGAGCTGCCAAGAGAGAAACAAGGGAATGAACCCCATGTTCCATCCAGAGCCTTATGGGGAGAATTCCCATCTACAGATGAAGCAAAGGAGATCATGAAACAATTTGGGTCAGAAGGGACCTTTAGAGGCTGTCCCTCCCCTTCCATGTCCCTCCCCTTTTCACTCCACAGCACTGGACAACCCTTGACTTGGGAACACAGTGGGTCAACACTCACTGCACGATGTCTGCAAAGGCTGTGAGCAGAGGCTTGCACTGGTACTCAATGCCGTGCTTGGCACACAGGGACTTCACCAGAGGGGCCACCTTCCAGTAGTTGTGCCGTGGCATTGTAGGGAAAAGGCTGTGGGAAAAGAAGGTGGTGATTCAATGACATCCATCATCACCACATGGAATCCCAGCCCCTCTGCTGTGCCTAATACTGGAAGTGCCCCGAGCTCCCCTTATGCCGCAGCCATGGGTGCTCTGCAATGGTCCCTCTCGTGTCCCTTCAGTGTCTGTGCTAGGAATTCTCCCCCCTGTGCCATGCAATTTAGATCCGAAGTGGTGCTGGTGCTCACTGGTGCCCCAAAAAATTTCTTTTTGGAGCTCCTGTTCCGCCCCCACACAAACACAAAATTAACCCACATTATTTTTTGTTCTTGTCTCAGCTAATAGAGGGACCCTGAAGGCTCTTCAGCCCTGGTGTACTAGCACTCCTTGGAACTATTCCCAGCCCCTGTTTCCACTCACTGGTGCTCAATCTGGAAGTTCAGGTGGCCACTGAACCAGTCATTGAACAAGGACTGATTAACATTGCAGGTTGCCTGGAGCTGAGAGGAAAAAAAAAAGAAGCCCTGTTTTAAATATCATTTTAGCAATGCCCCTTTTCAAACACAGGTTTCTCATCCCCACAGGAATTCTGGCTAGACACAATGGCTCCAGGAGTTATTTCCAGCCAACATGAGGTGGGCAGGCTGAGAGAGATGGACTTTATACACCCGGAACTGTCACAGATCTCCACAAATAAGGTCTCACCTGGGTAGAGAACCAGTCCACATTCTTATCATAATCAATGTGCATGGGGATGTGATTCATTTGAGTGACCCAGACAAACCAGTTGCTTTCTATAAACCTGTGTAAACACAAAAAACCATCACAGATGACACACCCATGATGTGACAAGCCAGTACAAAGCACTTGTGCACACACCAGCTGGTTTTTGCCTGACAAAATGAACACCAGGAACTCCAAACATCTGTTCAGATCAGACCTACACACACCTTCCACCTCCTGCAGCCTGGCAGGAAACCATCCCTCTCCCACTGAAAGGATCAGGAGAGAGAAGAACAGGGAGTGATGAGAAAAATAACAGGTGGCTGGAGAAAAGCTGACATAAAGGATTGATACGAACTGGGCAGAGAAAATGCTGGAATTGTAAGTTGGATGATACCTGACTAACATGTGGAGCCCCAGGGTACCCTTCAGCCCCAGGAAGGGCAAATAGGTGAGGAAGAATCGGATGTAGAAGGACAGCATCCAGGCCAGGTCCTGTAGTACAGAAGACAGGGAAAAATTCATTATAAGCAAGAATTTCTGTCTTTTGAATTTACCATCACTCCCTTGAAAACCTCCCATAACATCTTCTACTGATCAGTTTTTTCTTCCCCAGCCTCATCACAAAGCAATCTGACACCAGCCATTCCCTGTGCTCAGGAATTATCCTGGTTCCATGAGCCCTGCAGAGGGCAAATACCAGACAGGACATGCTCTAAAGCACCACATTTTCCTCGGGATCTAAAGAGGAAGCAAGCAGTGAGAAAACCAAAACCCAGCGCACCAGAGAACATCTTTTGTTACCCAGTGGATCCTTCACAGAGAAAGGCTGTGGAAGATCCTCCTTTGGCAAACACAGTTCCCAAATCTATACCCACATCCTTTGCTGCAGACACACACAACTCCCAGTAAATCTGGGACTGGAATTCATCCCCAAACCCAGGAGAAGCCTCCCCCAGCCCCCATGGAGCTGACTCACCGCCCATTGCTTCCGCTGCACAGCGAAGTAGAAGACATACCACTGGAAGTAAAGGGGCACCAGCGCTGGGGGACCGACTGGAGGGACAAACAGAGCCATGAATTATCCCAGCAGGATGGGATGGAATGGGAAAACAAGGGGCAGAGTGACTGCTGGCCGTGGAACTACAGAGAGGGAGGTTACTCACTAATGAAGAAGTACTTGTGCTGGTGGTTGTAAGGCATGAACTTCTTCTTTTGCACACCAAGCTGTTAAAATACACAAATTACTCAGGCCATGAAGACACCTGTGCACACACTCCTAAACTTCCAGCAGATGTCCTATCCAACCAGGCCAGCATCCACCATCCCCTGGAACCTCAGTGTGGATGAGTTTTCACCCTGCCCTGCGTGCAGAAGGGGCCGGGCAGTGCCACACACACACACAGTGACTTGCACAGGAAGCTCTGCCCCTACAGAGGGCACAAGCTGCCTAAAAATGTTGAAACAGAAACCCACACAGTTTGCTGACAAAGCAGAACTTCAGAATTAAAAAAAAACAACCAAGCTATGATACTGTTAATGAAGATGGCAGTGTGTGGAACTCCCACCTCCCTGCAATTAAAAGGGAAAACAGAGAAATGAGCATCTAGGCATGAAACTGTGTCCACAGGAATGAGGGTGAACAGATTATCTTCCCTCTGAGGCTGCTTATTTTTCAATGTTTCCTGTACATACAGGAACATAACAGATGTTGTACATAACAGATCAAGCCACTGGCTTCCTTGAGTAATGCCATGATATCCCTGTACATGTTCAAACTAATTCCCGATAGCCCATCCCTTAATTTCAATGCAAATCAGTCATTTAAAGTGACGCTATGAATTTACACAGCTTTTTTTTTAAAGGAAAGCAAATGCTAAAGCCACTCAATTTACTGCAGAGCTGTACCAGAAATAGAGCTGGACTCCAGATGGGAACCACTGTGATACCCACTGCCAGGCTAAGACCACCAAAATAGCTTCTTTGATCAAGAATTGTAAAAATTCCAAAATTATAAAAATACCAGACAGCCCTGGCTTGTCATCTGCTGTTTCCATCCCCAGATCACTACAATTAGTCACACTGATCTTGGTAAAATAGAACAACTTGTAGTTCTGATCTTCATAAAACTGAAAGTCTCCCATCAAGGGAAATAGGAACACATAAGCATGGCAAATATTTAATTCTTACCTTCCAACACTGCAAAAATAACTTTGAGTGAAGTTTTAAGAATCTAAATATCTCAAAATTGTTGGAATATTACTGAGGAATATTAGAGACTAGGGGAAGGCAATGTAGCACTACATAAAGCCAAACTAATTAGTGTCCAGTCTCCAAGCTCTCTGCAGATTCCCAAATTTGAATCCTACTGCTGTCACCTCCCAGCTTTCCTCAGGTCTCACCTCCACAGAGAGGGTTTTCCCCAAAGCAAAAAACAAGGGGTGCATGTTGACATCAGGATCCTTCCGGAAGCAGTTGGGTTTGGCGTGGTGCTGGAAGTGGAGGTGATTCCACCAGCTGGCCGGGGCTCCCTGTGGCAATGGATGAGAAGAAAGTGCCCTAGAGAAGGTGGATCTTCTGCCCTTAGTTCCCTCCTTATCCTGGGATTGGCTCTGGCTGCAGAGCAGGACTACGGTAGCCGCTCCCCACATCCAGTGCTCACCTTGAGATGGCCGATGACGAACTTGTGCACCCAGTGGTTCCACCTGGACTTGCTAAAGACTGACAGGTGTCCAAAATCATGCTGGAGCCAGCCAGCCTGGGCCTGGAATTAAGAAACCACAGTGCTGCTGGGGAAAAAGAACTGTCAGGAGAGTCTGTGTCTGAAAAGTGCTTTCTTCTCCCACTCCCACGCTCCTCACAATATATCCCTGGATAGCAAAAGTGCTTCCACTGCCAGGGCCCAATCCCAACTCTCCTTTTTCACTACACACCAGTGCACTCCAGACTCTGCCTAATGACTTTTAGTCCTGGGCAGTTGTTTCCATGAGGAAGAGAAAAAAAAGTCATGGGAAAAAAAACCAGCCACAGAGCTGAGAACCAGCATTTATTCCCTCACAAAACTTCTCTGAAATCGGCAACAAAGTCTCCTTTAAGGAGCAGCTTGCTGCTGCCTCCTCCAAGTACTTGTAATTCCAAGGGGATCAGCTGGCCACGGGAGGAATAGCTGGGGCTTTGAGAGCTGCTCTCCCCTCTCCTCTAACTCCCTGCAAGTTCCCATGGGAACACAGTGGCTTGGCCCCTGCACACTGCCTTGGAGTTCTGGCACTGTGGAGCTCAGGAGCAGGGCACCGCTTTCATCATGTGGAGAAGGCTGGAATAAGGAAGGCTTTGATGGAATATGGGGAGGAAAAAGCGAGGCAAAGCCTGCTCTACCACAGCAGCACATGCAGGTTTGCCTTCGGTGGAATTCAGAGAAGCAGGATTTGGGGAAGTCCGCGATGATAAGATTTGTCCACTGCTTATGGAAACAAGCACCTAAGTCCCAAATTTGGCTTTTTGAGGCTTATTTTGTGTAGTTGCTCACCTGGACAGTGCCCAGAAGCACCGCAGAGAAGAGGAAAGGCACCAAGGATGCTCCAAAATACCAGATGATGAGCCAGGCCGCAACATCCAGCACCAAGATGTGGCAGAGATAGAGGATGAAAAAGGCGTGGTTGGGCTGGAGAAGCCCCATTTTCTCCACAGTCACACGGAGCTCACGGAAATCCTCCACCAGCTTTTTCTGTGGGGAGATCCAAAAGCATCCACTGGAATTGGGAAACGCCTCAGGAATGTGAATAGGAGCATAGTTCTCCCTCTCAGAAATGAAAGAGGGGAAGCTGAGGGTCACCTGGAGACAAATCTTTGCTAAAACTACAAATAATGATGTGAAATGAAGCTTCAGCCAGCAGTGATTCCAGGAAACCCTGTGATCTTATCTACAGGGAGTTCTGCCTGCTGGTCAGAGACTTAAACTGCACAATTTCAACCCCAAAATCAAGTTTTTATGACACTCACATTCTTGCTGGGCTCAAAGCTGGGCTGATCTGGTGCCAGTTCCCCAATCAGGAGAGGGTTCATGTACTTCCTTACCAGTGCTTTGTCAAGGTGAAAAGCAATGAAAGGATCCTGAAACAGACAGAGGAACAGAATAAAGAAAAACCACCATTCAGGTGTCAGAAAGAGAAATCAAGTCCATGACATGCTGGACCATTCAAAAGATTCCTGTAGGGGAAACCAGCTACTTTTATTATTTAAATATGGTGTCAATCTCCATGGCAACCAGGTGAAAAACCCCACTAATGGCTGTTATCACTACAGATTCTGTCTCTATACTTAAATTACAAATCCTGTAGGCACACATGGCACTTTGGCATCTAATTCCTGATCTCCCATTTACCTCCTTTTTGACATTTCTCTCCTGATGCCCAAATTAGTATATTTTTACAATCTCCCTCAACCTAAGGATGCGAAGTTTTTAAATTTTCTGGGACAATATTTGCTTGCTGGGAATCACTTTGTAAAATCCCTGCACCATGCATTGTTTATGACCATAATTACTAGGCCATCATTGCATGCTTTTAAAATAAAATGTGCTCTTAAAAGATCTCTAGTCAGGAAAGGGGTTAAAAAACTGTCTGGTTTTAGAGCTCTGGGTTAGCTGTAACATCCTCCCAGGTCAGGGTCACTGAATAAAGGAGGGGAAAAGAGAGGGGAACCAACATTTGCATTTTCTTATTGGAAAAGGGGGGGAAAATGGGGAGGAGTATGTAGGCAGAGCAGGGGAGGATGGTACCACACATTTAGACCAATCCTTTCCACAGAGGCTGTAAAACCTGGAGTGCAATCCCAGCTAGGGGTTAGGGGATGACTGATTGCACCTTCTAGAAAGCAGAACAGCAAACCAGACGAGTAATTCCTTTACTTCCCATTTCTTCCTAGTTTTGTGAAGTCTCATTCTTTTGATCCCCAGGGACAAAACCACTGGAAAATAAAACTTGGCAGGGGTTTCTGAGCGGTCAGCAGTTCAACTGCACCCGACAGTGGCACTGATACCATCACCTAAAGAATGCAGCTGGCTGCAATCCCAGCATCCAGCCCTGCTCACTCCGTGGGCTGACCCTTTTCTGGTCACAGAAACACAGAATGCTCAGGTGGGAAAGACCCTTCAAAGCTCATCTCATTCCCCCTGCCACGGACACCTTCCAGGTTGCTCCAAGTTCCACCCAACCAGGCCTGGAACACTTCCAGGGATGGGGCTCCATCACTTCTCTGGGCAACCTGTGGCAGTGACAGGGCTTTGAAAATGCACGTGTGCACCCTACCCTCACCAAATGTTGCAAACTCACTTATTATTTTTGGCTCTAAATGACATTCATACGACGGGATCTTCACGTGGAGATCTCAAGTTCTACCCTGACTGAAACACAGTCCATCAACACCACCCTAGAAGTAGATTCCCACCCCACATCCACCCTTGGGTCCAAACACATGCACTTGGAGAAATTCATGGAAAAGCCACAAGCAGACAAAGGAAGGAAACACCACTGGCAAAGCCACCCCACACCAAACTCCAGCAGTATTTACTCCGCTCTGCAACAGCGGCTGGCACTCAGACACGTATGATTCATTTATTTTTCGTGACTGAAATACGACTTTCAGTGATATTCTGCTCCAGTCCATCTCATGGGCTCGGGAAGTTCCAGGAGGGCGAAGGCAACCGCGTTGCAAACAACTCTGTCACCGCTTGTGCCACACGGGTGGCAGCATCCGATACTCTTAGGTGTGCAAAAATTACTGAAGCGTTTAGGGTTGTTTTTCCTCCCGGCTGCGGTTTTTAGTGACTCCTTCCGCAGCGCTTCCTTGTAACAACAATCCCGAACAATCCCAAACAATCGCTGGCGGAGCGTGCGCCCTGTGTATTCCCTTGTGCCCCGCTGCCGGCGTACGCGTGTGTACCAGCCGAGGATCCAGGCGTGCGACACGCGGCTCCTGCCCTGCTCCCATCCCCGGGGATCCTCCTCCATCCCTCCTCCATCCCTCCCTGCCCGGGCCGCTCACCGTGGCGTCCTGCCCGGCGTAGTGGCTGATGACCCGGGAGCCCCCCGGGTGTCTCCGGCAGAAGTGGCTGATGTCGTACACCTTCCTGTCGATCACCAGCCAGCGCTCCTGCGGCGCCGGCCCCCGCCCGTTCCGCTGCCCGATCTCCTCCCAGGTGAAGCGCCGCATCGCCCCCCGGCCGGGCTCCGAGCCCTCCATGGCCGAGATGGGCTCGCCCGGGCTCGGCTCGGCTCGGCCCGGCTCCGCCCCCCCGCCCACTGGGCTGCGCTCGCCGTGCGCCCGCCCCCGGGGCCGGAGAGGGGCGGCCGGGATGCTGGGGCGAGCGGGATGCTGGGGCGAGCGGGGGAGACGGCACGGAACGGGAGGGAGCTCAGGCTGCCCGGGCTGGGACGGCTTCCGCAGTCATTTCGTTTAGAAAAGCCCTCTGAGAGCAGCGAGTCCCCCGGCACTGCCAAGCCCGTCAGTCACAGAATCACGGGATAGTTCGGGTTGGAAGGGAGCTCTGGAGATCATCCAGTTCAACCCCCTGCCTAGGCTGGGTCACCTGCAGCAAGTGACACAGGATCGTATCCAGGAGGGTTTGGAGACTCCAGAGAGGGAGACTCCACGTCCTTCCTGAGGTCCCTGAGCAGCCTGTCCCAGTGGTCTTGCCATCCTCATGTAAAGAAGCTTTTCCTCACGTTGAGGTGAAACTTCTGAAGTCTTTGTTTATAGCCTTTGCTCCTCGTCCTGTTGCTGGTCTCCAAATTCCACATACACGCAGCTTTTAAATCCTCCCAGCTGATTCCACCACTGCCCCGGACAGTCTGTTACAGGTCTTGCCAACCCTTGAAAACAATTTTCCCTCCTATCCCACTTAAACCTCCCCTGGCACATCTTGGGGCTGTTTCCTCTTGTCCTGTAACTTGTTACCTGGGGGAGAGACTGACCCCACCTGTCTCCACTGTCCTTCCAGGGAGTTTCCCTTCCTCACAACCAAGTTCCTTATTTTGAACCACTTTTACAACCTGCCTCTCCATATTTCTAGGCTTATTATGACTGATCTTCCCTGCCCTTGATTTTGCTTCCCCTTTCCAGCAGATCCCTCCCTCTCTTCCGTCTGTTCTGCCTCTCCCTTCCAGCTGCCTCAGCCTTTCCTGTTCCTAGGGCTCCTTTTGGCTGCCCATGTCTGGATATGGAACTGGAGGGAGGGAAGGTGTTGCCACAGGTAAATCATATCAAAGACCTGCAGTTGGTTCTTCAGATGGCAAAATAATGCTGGAAGAGTGAATGATGCTAAAAGAGACCAATCCCTCTTTGTGGGACTTCATCCATATGAGTTACAAATTAAAATTCCTCTCCCCACACTCATCTCCCTTTCCGTAGCAGCACCAGCCTTCTCCCTGAACTCTCCTTATTGATCCTGGATTTCTTTGTTTCCATTCACACCTTCCAATCTGACCTAGTTACAGCAATTCCAGCTGAAGGTAACCATAGAAACAAAGAGCCACCAGGCTGCATCCCCTCTCGTTCTGAGCATCACCTGATGGCTACATCACATCTCGGAATTCTGTGCCTGCACTGGATCGAATGTTTTTATTTCCTGCCCTTCAGCAATTTGTATTAATAAACATTAATAGATGCTTAGCATCTTTTAAAATGTAACAGTTATATTCAGAACAGTGCAGTAATTATTTCAAAATTTGTTTTCCTCCTTAATCAGTTGCACAACAGAATATTTATCCTAAATTTAGTTGATATTTATGACCTTATAACATGAATACGGGGCACACAGAGAGATCAGTTTTCTTTTTCCTGTATTTTTAAAAAGCAAATAAATTCCATCTTCCTACACTAGTTAAACCTTTGGATACTTCCTTTGAGGGATCTTAACAGGCAAAATGCACCACTAAACTTGATAAAATACACTCTTGTTCCCTTCATGTGCTTCCTCTGGTTTCAGCACCTATAAGGGCTGTTAATGCCTTATTTTCCCAGACAAACTGTACAACAGCCCTTGGAATTCTCCTCCAAGCTCCTTCTGACATGAAATCCCTGGCTGTGATTGTTCTCCCCTCAGCAGATGACTCAAGACAAGCCATGGAGGCTCCTGGAATCATCCAGCCCTAAGCAGGGAAGGTTCAGTGAAGGTTTCTGTGTCCTGCCAGCCGCCAGCCATGCTTGTTTCCCCTGCTCTTGCCCCACTCAATGGGATCTCAATGGGTGTCTCAGAGACAAGAATGGGACCTTTGTCATAGAAACTGCCAGGGAAAAAAGCAGCTGATGTTATAGACTCACCAGCATGCTGCATCCAGCTGGGATTCCTGGCATCAGTCTCTGCTGGAACACAATTAGCCAGGTAAAACGGGTTCTTCAGTGCCCTGACTTCTTGTTTTACCTTCACTGCTTCCACCTCCATGTCTGCTGTCACCACCACGCTGTGACCCAGCTCCTCAGACTACCAGGAACCACCAAAAGTCCAAGAGGAGGGAAGAGATGCTCTTTGGTTCACTCCTCTGATCTGCCTGCAAATCTGGTGACCGGGAATCAGCAGAATTTGGATAAAATATATTAAAATTCCTTATTTCACGACCATGTTTTGGCTGGAACATGCTTTAAAATACCCAAGTGACCTGGGTGGTGAGGGATCACTAAATATTTGGGCATCTGGAGATCAAACCAGTAATCAGGGAAAGAGGGAGATGGGTTGAAAGGATTGCAGCCTTTCTTTTCTCCTTTTAGAGAAAATGAGTTACAATGATGAATGGTGAGGTCTGAAACCACAGGAAAAAAAATAAAAGAAAAACTAACAAATGCTGAAAAACAGTTTAAAAGGGCAGAGTCTAAAAGAAGACTCTGTTCTTGGCTTTGGTTCAGCCTAAGAAAAGCTGAAGACTCCAGGCACTGGGGAATTGTGGCGGCAGGATTTACAAGCTTCTGTCATCAACGCAATTAAAACAGCCATGCTGATGAAGCAAATGCATCAGGAAACCACTAATTTAGTCATTGTGTTACTACCAGGAAGGAGCCTGAAGCTCCTGACAGCTCACTGTAACACCATTCCTACACCAGGCTTAGGATCCACTGCAAGGATCTGTGTAACACCAGCAGAAGGGGGAGAAATTGGAAATATTCCCTTCATTCTTGTTGTATCGTTGGGAATTAGCTGGAATACTGGAATAACTTGGCCTAAATGAGTTAGAGTTGTACTCTTTGTTTGGGTTGCTAACACTTCATACCCACAATAAATTCTTGATTTTCTATACAAGCAGTGTAACTTCATGGAATATTTGCTCAGCACTCTGCTCTAACAATGCAACTGACTGTTAAAATTTAGATGCAAAAAGACTGAGATTTGGGAGGATTTAGCATCTTGGCAGGAAAAGAGCCCAGGAATTACTCTGTGTAAGGGAGGAGATAAAAAATAAGCTTATCTTTTGTCCTTCAGAAGTCATAAATTCAGATTAGCAGCTGAGGGAGAGAGGTGGTGATCTCAAGTTTTACACTTTTGAAAGCAAAACCTGAGTAAGGAAATAAAGGAAAGGATCCCATGATAACATGACAATACCAGTAGGATTTTCACTAGAAATTATTACATAGCAGCACCAGAACAGAGAATTTCCCCCCTTATTCCTGCCCTGCTGCAGTGTCTGCTGCTTTCTGAGTGTGATTCCCTCCTCTGCTCCCCTGGCAGCCAGAGCAGTTTGTGCCCTGACCCTGATAATCCCACGGGCAGCCCAAGATCCACTGCAGAATGTGGAATCCCTGCCAGCCATGGCCACACAATGGGGATTTCTGTTCCTTTGTTGGTTGTTTCCCTCATAAAGTTCCTCAGCTCTCAGCTACTGTCCCAGGACTAGGACAAAATTGGAATATGGCTGAGTAAAAAATATCCGGAGTAAAAAATATTAAGGAAATCTTTGGTAGCAGTTTGTTTTAAATACATGGACTGCTGCAGCATTCCCACCTAATCACTGGGTTCCCTCACCTCAGGCTCCAGGCTCCAGCCCCCAATTCCCAGCCCAGCTCTTTCCCACTATGTTTGACTTTATTATTCAATTTATTATTTATTTTTATGTTCAGAGCTCCTCAGCCTTTCCCTCTTGTGAAAGACAGGGAAAAATTGGGGTCCTTTCTCTTCTTAACTTGTTTTTTTCTCTGGCAGAAAGGAAAAAGGTATCAAAAAGACTACTAAAAGTATCAAAAAGTTTAAAAGTGCAGCTAAATCTGATTTTCACTCTATTTTTCTTCCCGAATCCTCAGTTCCTGCCCTTTTCCCCTTCAGAAATCTGCTCCATGTCTTTCCCTTGTTCACTTTTCTCTCCTGCTGCCTCCTTTTTTCCACCACATGCCTTGGAGCCATCTGGCTTTACCAAGTGATGGATCTCATACTGTAAACTGGGGGAAAAGGAGGATTTTCTCTGCATCCATGAGCATGGCAGCACAGCTACAGGGAATTTCCATGTGCTGGTGCCAGTCTGCATGCTGCTGTCAAAGCCTGGTCCTTCCTAAAAACCAAATTAAAAGAAACTTATTAAAAGGACCTTGCCTCCTCCATAAAACTCAACAAAGGGATGAGACAGCAAACACAGAAAATGAGAGTTTTTTGCTACATTTTTAAAGCGCATTCCTCAGGGAAACAGAACTCCTTTTACATCAAACCAATGCATGACACTGTAAATATACCTGAGCTACCAATTTCCCCTGCTTTTTCACCATTCCAGTCTATTTCAGTAAGATAGCCTGCATTGACTCGTTAGCTGAAGAGCAGACATGCCACTTCTACGTGTGCTCCCTGCAAAAACTCCTCCACTTCTACATCCCCCCTTCCCAGACTTCCTTCATGTTCCTCACCTTTTCTGGCCACATCTCGTGACTCTTTGGTTAAACTCAAGGCTTTTATGTCCCGCACACAAGCTCTTTGTGCTGCCAAAGCTACACCGGGCAGCAACCGTAGCCTTTCACCCACTTGGCCATAGAGCAGAGCCTGTTCTCCTCTGTTTGCTGGGGCTGGTTTGTGTCCCAGGAGCCAAAGAAAACTCAGAACAAGCACTGCCTGAAGCCTGACAGCCTGGCTGGCTGTGCTGCTGGAGGCTGAGAGCAGCAGGGATTATTTTAGAGTCATCTTTCAATGGCTTGTCATTAAGTTGTGCCATTTTCCATGGGAAATATCCAGGTGGGGAGTTCTGGATGCTGATTCTGCTTCTTTGTCCATCTACAGGTAAATTCCAAAATAGACCAACCTCCTTATCAGCTCATTTCATAGAATCAATGTAGAATCCAGGAATGGTTTGGGTTGGGAGGGACCTTGAAGCTCATCCCAATCCAGCCCCTTGCCACAGGCAGGGACACCTTCCACTATCCCAGGTTGCTCCAAGCCCCATCCAACCTGGCCTGGAACACTTCCAGGGATCCAGGGATCCACAGCTTCTCTGTGGCTGCCTGTGCCAGGGCCTCAGCACCCTCAGAGGGAAAGATTTCTTCCTGACTTGTATCAGGCACACCTACATGATTAAAATCCCCAAATTCAAAGAATTTAGCAAACTTTTCCCTCATCACAAGCAACAAGTTTCAGGTCCACCTTAATGTGGTGTCTGGCTGTAATTTAGTCTGATCCTTGTCACAGGGTTATTTTGAACCAAACTAAATAAAACTAGCAAGTCTTAGCAAAACATTCCTGTCATTTCTGACTTTCCTCACCCCACACCACAGGCAAAGATTGTTTAACAGGCTGAAGCCATCCTGCAGCATTAACACCAGGCGGAAAGAGAGGAAAGCTCTAGCACAAAGCTAAAGAGATTAAGACTGGAAGAAATCCTTCCCTTTGAGGGTGCTGAGGCCCTGGCACAGGTTGCCCAGAGAAGCTGTGGCTGCCCCTGGATCCCTGAAAGTGTTCCAGGACAAGTTGGATGGGGCTTGGAGCAACCTGGAATAGTGGAAGATTTTTCTGTCCATAGCAAGGGATTGGAACTGGATGGTCTTTAAGGTCCTTTCCCACCCAAATCCTTCTGTGATTCTATGGCCAACCCTTTGGGTTCCTTCCCCTGCTTAGGCACACCCTCTGCCACTACAGAAAGGATTAATAGTCCTCCCACATATGCGTGCAAAATAATCACAGGAAAAGATTCCTATCGCCAGGAAAGCTGGGAGTCACACCTGGCTGGCTCTGGAAAGTGGCCACAGGTTCTGTCAGAGGTAAGCAAAGCCACAGGGAAAATGGTCTGTGTTGGTTTTGTCCTTGCAACACCACACCTTGCATAATCTAAGGACACGGAATTGTGAACACTAAAGTGCCCCACGGCAAGGAAAAGATGGCAAAGATGGCACTATCCCTGTTAATAAAAGCACAGCCTCGGGCAGGAGAGCTCACCCAGCTCTGCTTGTGACACAGGAAAGCTGTGAAGTCTGGCAGCCACCAGCTGCAGCCTGGCAAAACCAGAGCAAAACAATGCAGATTTCGGGCAGAACAGCAACAGCTCCTTTCTGAGCTCAGCAGTGGGAAGTGGGGTGAGAAGTCTGGGGGGGAAAAGGCAGAAAAAGGAGGAAAAGCAGGAAAAAAGTATGAAAATGAGGGGGAAAACTAAAAAATATAAAAAAGAGTAAAAAATAGTAAAAAAGGGTAAAAGAAAAGAGTAAAAATGGTAAAACAGATTAAAAAGAGAGGGGAAGGAGGAGAAAGGGGTGGAAAGAGGGGAAGCAGGAGGAGGGGTGAAGGGAAAAAAGAGGGAAAAGGAGTGGAAGGGGAGAAGGCAACAAGGGGGGAAGAAGGGAGGAAAAAGGGGGGAAGGGGGAAGAAAAGGGGGAAGAGATGACAAAAGGGGGAAAGAGGGAAGAAGAGGAAACGGGGGAAAGGAAGGAAAAGAGGGAAGGGAGAAGGTAGGAAAAGTGGGAAAGAGGATAAGGAGGAAAAGTGGGATAAAGGAAGGAAAAAGAGGGGAAAGGAGAGAAAGGTGGGGGAGGGGAGGGGGAGAAAAGGAAATGAAGAAAAAAATAATAACGAAATCAGGGAAAAAGAAGGGTAAAAAGAAGGGGAAGGGCAAGAAAAATGACGCGGGGAAAAAAAAAAAAAAAAGTCAGGGTCAGTTATTTTACAGCAGGAGCCAAAAAATCTCGAGGACACGGAGCTCGGAGCGGGAGGTGGAGGAGGAGAAGGAGGAGAGGGGCTCCCACCCTCCCGTCCCCCGGCGGTCCCGGCCCGCAGCCGCTTCGAAAGATCGGGACGGGCCAATGGCCGGGAGTGGGAGGGCGGCGGGACAGCCGGGATTGGCGCTGGGGCTCGGCTGATCCCGCTGGGAAAGCCCCGGGCACCGAGCGGAGCGGACGGGGGGGGGATGCCGGGAGAAGGGGGGCGGGATGCCGGGCAGGGGGAGATGCCCGTGGGGAGGAGAACGCCGAGTTTTGGGGGTGGGGGGGGGGATGCCGGGAGGGAGGAGAATGTCTGGGAGAAAGGATGATGCTGGAAGAGGGAGGGGATGCCGAGGGAGGAGAATGCCCGAGGGGGGGGGATGCCCGAGAGGGAGGGTGCGAGGGGGGGTGTGGGTGGAAGGGGCCGAGCTTCCCTCAAAACACAGGGCTATGTGCGAGGATAAA
Source organism: Poecile atricapillus (assembly GCF_030490865.1). Classification (NCBI taxonomy): domain Eukaryota; kingdom Metazoa; phylum Chordata; class Aves; order Passeriformes; family Paridae; genus Poecile; species Poecile atricapillus. Next base: position 127,324,869 of record NC_081249.1, on the reverse strand, counting down.
GTGCATCAGTGCGGGGACAGCCAGCCTAGGGGGCACTTCCGAGCAGGCGGAGAGATTCCGAGGGCTGCGAAGCGAGAAACAAAGAGAAGGGAGGACATGAGCGAAGGCAAAGGGAGGGAGCAGGGAACCAGCTGAGTTCAATCCCGCCAGGAAAGCTCTTCCCGTCCGGCACATCCCTGAGAGGCACAGGGACAGGTTTTCCCCCTTTGGTCGAGAAGACAAAGAATCGAGTGGCCCCATGGGGAAAGGGGGTGAGCAAGGGGGGGATTCGGGGGAGCCGGCGGCGCAGATCCGCTTCTACACCTGGGAGGAGATCCAGAAGCACAACCTGAGGACGGACCAGTGGCTGGTGATAGAGCGCAAGGTTTATAATGTCACCAAGTGGGCAAAAAGGCACCCGGGGGGCCACCGAGTGATCAGCCACTGCGCCGGAGAAGATGCCACGGTAAGGACCGACCCCCGCGGCTCTCCCGGCTCCAGCAGCATCCTCTGACAGCTCCTTCCCTCCCTGAAGGGAGCCAGCTGCCTGCTGTCCCCTGTCCCCATCTCCCCAACACCTGGCTCAGCCCTTTCGCTGCTCCCAGCTTGGTTCAAGCTGATGCTGGTCCCGCCCTGGAGCCGTGGTGTTCGGAAGATGGATTGAGAGGGATTGCTCTGCTTAAATCCTGCTGGTTTGCCTTTTTCTCCTGCTTGTGCCATGCCTCGAGCCCTGAATTCAGGAGCAAAGTTTCCCAAATCTCCCCTTTTCCAGTGTGGAGCTGGTGACATGCAGAGTCACACAGCCAAGCACAGGGAGGGTTAAACAGAGGCCAGGCTGTGTCTCAAAGTTGCTTCTGTGAGGAGGCTCTAAAACAAGGAGCTTTTTAGCTTTTTTTTTTCCCCAGGAGAAAATTCTCTGGAGAATTTGGTTACAGGTTGTTACAGAAAAGAGAAAAGGAAAAAAAAAAGCAGCAAACCATTTGCTGCTGCTCCAGCTGCTCCTTCACTGGGTTCAGCCACATCTCAGGTTTCAGCAGCGTAAAATATGTGAAAAACCAAACAACAACAAAAAAAACCCCTGCCTTGAAATAGGAACAAATTAGAAATAAATTGTTTGTTGTCTGGAGTTCCCTCAAAACCACCTTTCTCAGAAGTGCATCCAGAGAGCATGTTCTTCCCTCAGGGTGTGTTTATGAAATCCAAGCTTCCTCAGAGCTCTTCCCAAAATGTGCAGAGACCAAGCAGGAACAGGAACTGCTGGTCTCCCACGGCTCCTGACACTTTAGCAAGGAGGAGAAGGCTCCATGTACGACAAAATTATTTGGCAGAGCCTTCTCTTTTCATCAGGCCCCATTTCCCTGCATCCTGTGGTTATTTTTCGTTCTTTTCCTTGAAGCACTGATGCATTTTGGCCCTTCTGTCCCTTTTCAGTAAATCCTCTGAATGAATAGCTTTCTCCCCCAGAGAGATGGACCAGGTTTTGCTTTCAACTGCTTAAACAGAGAGCTGCTGAAACAGGAGGAGTTAGACTCCTATCCCCAAGAATTTAACTCCAATATCTCCATTAGCAACCAAAAAGCATCTGCTACTGCAGTTGTCTGGAATCCTTGAAAGGGAGGCTGAAACACAGGTTGGTGGTTCCAGGATTGCTGGTTCTCCTCCCACCTCCCCACCCTACATTGCATCCCACACTCAATGAAGGCATGGCCTTAAAAACGCTCTGAAATTGTTAAATCACCTCTCCGAGCACTAAACCAGGATTGGCATCAGTTTTGCAGCTTCCCTGTGATGAACAACCATTTACACCCAGAAAACCCTCTCTCATTCAAGGGGAGAAATGCTTGGCCTTGACCCTGTGTAGGTTCAGATTGGATTTTAGGAAGAAATCCTTCCCTGTGAGGGTGGGGAGGCCCTGGCACAGGTTGTCCAAAGAAGCTGTGGCTCCCCCATCCCTGGAAGTGTTCCAGGCCAGGTTGCACGGGATTTGGAGTAACCTGGTCTATGGAAGGTGTCCTTGCCCATGGCAAGGGAGTGGAATGAGAGGATTTTTGAAGTCCCTTCCAACCCAAACCATTCCATGGGTCTCTGATATTTTTTTAAACACAACATCCGAGTCTGGGCCAACCTGTTCTGCGGTCACCTCATGCCCAGAGCACAAAGGCAGGGACACTGCAGTGTCTCTGTCCCAGAGGTGGAGATGTCGCAGGGATGTAAAAGAAAATCCTTGTGCTGACTGCTCTAAGCATTCCCAATGCTCAAGTATAGCTCATGTCTCAATTATACAAAGCTTTTTTTCTCACCAAAAGCAGCTGGAATAATTCCCACATCCCATAAAACACTTTGGCTTATTTGGTCAGTAGATCACAAAGTTGGGAGGTCAAGTGCCAATATCACACAGCATTTCCCAGGGATTATCTTTTACCTTAAGCTTTTTATCTCCTGCAGTACAGAAGTGAGAACAATTCCAAAATTCAGATGCTATCTTATATTTTAGACCTATTGGTACAAGAACTTCATGAGATATACGTAACAACAATCCAATCCTTCCATCATTTGCAGGATCTCCAGGCAGTGAGCACCCAATCAGACCTCCAAAGACTTTTTTATTGCCAGCCGTTAAAATAACACTGAATCAACATTTTGTAATGCTTCTTATGTGTCACCCTCTGTTTCCCTTTCTTCCCCCCTTTTTTTTTCACCCAAAACTGCAGAGCCTTGCAGTAGACACAGTCAGCTATTCACTTCCCCCCTCATTCTGCTTTTCCTTCCTCTTTCACATCTTTTGCAAATTGATCCAGAGAGGGAAACAAGACACCAGAGTCAACATTTCAGTGACACATTTATGGGTCCGAGTTTCTATTGATTTTGGTGGACTTTGGGTTTGAGGTCGTTGCCTGGCATTTTTTAACTCCAGACTTTTAATGGAGGGCAGCTCACAGAAAGGTCAGCTGGACACAGGGAGCACTTTCCTGTCTGCCTTTTCTCTTTAGAGCCAGGAGGGAGATATTAGTTGGTCCCTACAATTGTTAGGCAATGGGACAAAGGTGGAAATGCTGGAGGCATGGTTCTCCTGACTCCTGCTTTTAATGATTTTTTTTTTTCCATACTTTCTTAGCACTTCATGGAACCAATCTTTCCTGTTGTCCCAGGTGAATTCCAAGAGCTGACTCAAGTTCTGTGCAGTGAGGAAAGGGCAAGGACAGAGTGAGGGTTTCTGATCTGGGTCAGCTTTCTGTCCCAGCTGCTGTCCTTGGGGTTAAAATTCCAGTTGTGCCATGTGAAAGGATCTGGCCAAGATCTCACTATGAGCATCAGGCACCTGTGGGATACAGGCAGACAAAAATATGTGGAAAGTGGAAGGAATAGAGAAAAAGAAGAGCCAGATAAACTCATGAATGCCAGGATCAAAATGACTCCACAAACAAGGCATTATTTTTCTGAAAAGTCACCACTCTTTCCTCAGCTGTTTTACTGCTGGGACTGCTAGACCTGACCAAAACACCCAGGAATATTTTTTGTGTTTGCAATCACATCCAGCTTCACTCACTAGAGTCAGCCCCTCTCTTGACTTGCCTCCAGGAGCAGACTTTCCAAGGGTATTTATATCCTAGGAGGGATTTGCACAAATTCCCCTCTGCCTACCTTCTAAGGGAATTAACGGGATTTAAGTATTTAGTTGCTTAGAAAGAATTTCTTGAGGTGCCTTTCACCATATGGCTGGATGCCATCCCAGGTCTCACCATTCCCAGGACAGCAAATTCATCAGGCTTTAATGGAATTAATGTCCCAAAAAGTGATCACAGAGCTGGAGGTCACCTGGCCCCCCTCTTCCACAGGTTCCACAAGTGCTGGAGGTGGGTGGGAATGACACAGTGAATAGGAAGCACATCTTAGTCCTGGATCTCACACAGTTCCTCCTGTTTCCACTCCAGGATGCATTCCAGGCCTTCCATATCAATCCCACCTTGGTACAGAAGTTTCTCAAGCCTCTGCTTATTGGAGAACTCGCTCCAGGGGAGCCCAGCCAGGACCGAGACAAAAATGTGAGTATTTATTCCTCAGATGGGGTTCAGAGTGGTTATTCCCATATTTTTTTCCCTTTTGGGATGCTCTCCAGAGAGGGAGAGAAATTCTCAGTGACTGAACATCTCCATGTAGCCCTACTTTCTATTCTATCATGGATTCAAATATATGTGGAAAGGAGGTGACACTTTTGGCTGTACAAACCTTTTCTTTCCCACAGAGCCACCAACAGCCAATTTCTGGCATCCCATTCCAGGCACCCAGGCTGGACTGAGCCCATCCTGAAGGGAAATGGAAACTGAGACATGTGGAGTGGGAAATGTGCACCAGCCTCTGGTGACTGTGGTCCCTTCTGCTGCTCTGTTGCTGGTGACCAAGCTCCAAAACACAAGTCCCCAGATGTCTCATTCTGGTGGCCTTGCTGAGGAGCAGCAGCCACTGCCCATCCTCAGGGCAGCTCTGTATCCCTGCTCATCCATTATTCAGGCCCAGAATGTAGCACAACTGGCTGTGGCCAGGAAACTCAATCCTGCCCTGTTCTTTGTGGCTGGCCATGATTGTGATATATCTGTGTCACTCACAATAGAGGGGACAACGCTGGCCCCCAGTGACCCAGGAATGCTCCTCATGGATGGCTGCACAGGAGCTGGCCCTTGGATTGAACGGATGACGGGTGATAATGGGTGCTCATTATAGAGCTCTGGAATTAGGCACAATAGTACTGAATTCCCTCTTGCTCTGGCTTCTCCTTAGTGCTTAGGAAATTCATTCAGAGAAGAGCCATCAGGTGATATGACACTCAACAGAGCTTGGATTACTCTCCTGGCTCCAGGTCCAAAAGGTCAGGATGTGGGTTCAGACTGGCCAGTTTATTCATAGGAATACAGGGCAAAAAGCTGGAATATGGAGCCAGGGTCCTTAGGATGGAGCTCATCCTTCCTCCATCCATCCATCCATCCATCCAACAACTCAGTCAGGCTCACTTCCAAGCCTCACCCTGCTCTTGCCTGTCCTATTGCAGTCCCAGCTGGTGGAGGATTTCCGGACCCTGCGGAAGACAGCGGAGGACATGAACCTGTTCCGAGCCAGCCCCTTGTTCTTCTCCCTTTACCTGGGCCACATCATTGCCATGGAAGTTTTGGCTTTGCTCATGCTTTTTTACTTCGGGACCGGTTGGATCACAACACTCATCCTTGCCTGCATCCTTACAACTTCCCAGGTAACAAAGAGAGATCTTCTCACACTCCCAACATGCCCTCCATCTCCATTTCTTTCCTGCTTAGCTCAGATTCCCAATAGCTTCCTAACTATTTGATTTCCCCTCATCCCAGGCCCAGGCAGGGTGGCTGCAACATGATTTTGGACACCTCTCTGTCTTCAAGAAGTCTTCCTGGAACCACATCGTCCACAAGTTTGTCATTGGACACCTGAAGGTAAAGGGAATTATGGAGCCAGGGAATTCTGGGAATTCTACTCTGGCTGTGGCAGAGTAGGTACGGGAGGCTCTCAACCTTCCCAGAGTGAGCAGAGGCACAAAAAAAGTTGGTGACCATTGCCCATGGAGCAGCCTGGGCTAGTGGAAGGTGTCCCTGCCTATGGCAGGGGTTTGGGACTGGATGAGCTTTAAAGTTCCTTCCAACCTAAACCATGTCAGGATTTTCTGGGAAGACACAGTAACTTGCTCAGAGTGTATTTACTCTGTGTTCTTTCAAGACGGATGATCCTTAGGGATCCCGCTGGAAGCAGCAGTCTCATAGCAACCAACAACTCCACCACTCCCTGCTTGCTGCTCTGTCCAAAGCAAATCCCACTTCAGCCACAATCTGAGTCACACCACTTTAGTTCTTATAAATGATTGGGTAATCCCACCTTGGGAGCAGCTCTCCAGGGATGAAAACTCCATGTTCTCCTTGCCCAGGGTGCCTCTGCAAACTGGTGGAACCATCGCCACTTCCAGCACCACGCCAAGCCCAACATCTTCCAGAAGGACCCAGATGTGAACATGCTGCACATTTTTGTCCTGGGAGACACGCAGCCTGTTGAGGTAAGGAAAAGCAGGGAAAACATGGAAAACTACTGTCCGAGAGGGCCTCAGAGAGTGCTTGCGCAAATCCAGGAGTTGGCTCCCATTGTTAGACATGACTTACGCAGGCAGAACTTCCAGGAATGCTAGAAAGGAAATGCTTAATCCAGGGGTTTCGTCCGGCTACTTCGTCTGACAGGAGTTTGGAGCCAACCCTTGGGCTGAGGAGCAGCATTTGACTACTAATTCCCAATCCATTTCCTGTGCTGACCACAGGAGAAAGTGTCCTGGGTTAACTTGGGAAAAATAACACAGATGGGATTGGAGAGAAAGCAAAAAGCCACTAAAGGCCACTTTATCCTGCTGGCTTTAAGTGCTAACGTGAGGGGGAAATACCTTGTTCCTCAGTATTCCAGCAGGAACATTTCAAAACTGACCTTCCATTTCCATAGAAAATATCTTCCAGCATCAAGTGATTTTAATTTTAATTCAATCCACCCCTCCAGAGCCAAAATATTTACTTCCTGTTTATAAAAGCCTACCCAAAGCACTTAAATCATGGAGTTTTTCACAATGGAACAAGGATTTCTAGTTTTAGAAACAAAATCCCAAGAAAATGGACAAGCAAAAGACAACACAGAGAAATACAACATTAAATATGGCTTCACAGCCAGATTTTGTGTTCTTGAGAAAGCAGACCATGGTTCTACTACTTAAAGGAAAACCTAAACATTTGTGATAACAAGGAAAACTGGATTTCCACCTCAAAATATCTGATATTAAGCCAGAATCAGTCTATCCCAATATTCTCACACTGGTATAAAATCCTTTTCCAAATGACGCCAAGCACACAGCCTTGCAGAGCTCAGCCCAGAGGGAATAATGTGCCTGATTTATTGGTGTTACAAGCCTTCCCTTCCAAAAAATCAGACTTTATGCCTGTCACATTCATATTAATACAGATGGAGATGCTGGCAGCTCTTCTGCCAGACAGGAATGGCAGAAGGTGAAGTGCATCAAAATTCCATCAAGTAAATAGAAATTATCTTTAAAAACCTAACACAATGACAAAGTCAGGACATTTAATCACACCATGTCTCTTTTTACCTGCTGGTGGGAATTCAGTCAAAACTCCCTGGTCAATAAATTAAGAATTATTGCAGAGAATCTGCTCTTATCTGAGAATGTCTCTTTGTGTCCTGCAGTATGGCAAGAAGAAGCTGAAGTACCTGCCTTACAACCACCAGCACGAGTACTTCTTCCTCAGTGAGTATCCACCCTCCTCTCTTCCCTTTTCCTGGAATGCCACTTGTCCTTTCCAGCCCTCACTGTGTGAGCAGAGCAACTCCTCAAATCCCAGCTCATCCCACCCTTCCTCAGGACCCTTTGCAGGTCCCAAAATCAGCTCAGGGATATCCGAGCACCTGGAGCATTGCCCTGTAGAGCAAGGGGATGTAAAGCAGCTAAGGCTGGGAATAACCTCCATGTGAGAGGCTCTGTGGGAAAACTGAACGTTCCCAGTTCCATGGAACAGTCCCTCACGTCACACACCTTCCCACCCCTCTGATGGCCAAACCATTTCCCTTTGCCTTGCAGTCTTCCCGCCTCTGCTCATCCCTGTGTATTTCCAAATCCAAATCATCTCGACCATGATCAAGCGCAGGTTCTGGGCGGTGAGTGAAACATCCCCTCCATCCTTACGGGGTCTGGCTGGAAACTGGAGCAGAGAGGGAGGCCAGGGGGCAGGCAGGAATTACCCAGTGCTCCCAACATCATCAGCAAAGACACATTTTCCAAGACGGGCAAAGTGATGCCTGGTGTTTTCTCTGTCCCCCCAGGACCTGGCCTGGGCCATCAGCTACTACCTGCGCTACTTCATCACCTTCATCCCGTTCTACGGCATCCTGGGATCCCTGTGTCTCCTCACGTTTGTCAGGTAGGGGATCCCTGCTGCTCTCCCATCCCTCCAGTGCTGTCTGAGCCTGGCCTCAGCTCTGCTGTGTCCCATTGCTTCACTCCCCTGTCAGCATCACCAAGTTCCAGCTCCTCTGGCACTCTTCCTGCATCTTCCCCTGCCCCATGATGGTCCAGTCAGGATTCTCCTGCCTTTCCTCATCATTCCTTATTCTCACACACTGCTGACCCCGCTTTGGTCATGGCTGGACCCTCCCAGAGTGCCTCATCCCACTATCTTCCCAGCTGACTGTGGAAGTAATTCTGTGCATGCTCCAAGACTAAAATCAAGCTGGAAAAGTTATCACAAGCAGCCCATTATTCCCAAAATTTTTGATGAAACTCAAAATGCAAGAAAAAAAAAAAAAAGCAAAATTGCAAAACTGGATCATCTGCTCTTGCAGAAAACAGCCTGGAACAAGGATGATTCCAGGCAATTCCTTGTCAACACCCATCCAAGTCTCTGTTGCTTCCTGCAAACCCCACTCTAATTACCTGATATCCTCACATCCGATAGAAATTGTCATGATTTTTCCTGGTTTTGCAGGTTTCTGGAGAGTCACTGGTTTGTGTGGGTCACACAGATGAATCACATTCCAATGGAAATTGATTCTGAGAAGCACAGAGACTGGCTGAGCTCCCAGGTAACTGGGAGGGGGGAAAAACATCCCTGACTCACCCCAAAATGGGATTTACTCAAAGAGTATGAGAGTTACCACCACCCCCAGTGATACCACCACCCCTTACTAGGATAGAGTGTCTTGTCCATGACTTCTCCCATAAAGATGTTCTTCCCAGAGCCAGCAGCAATGCTGGGGAAAGACATGGAATTCCAAAGTTGTGCAATTACTTTGACAATCAAAAGGTTACCTGCTCCTGGAGGGAAGTTGAGCGAAGGGCTGACTGTGGTGACTGAAGCTGGACGTGACTGCAAATCCAAAAAACATTCCTGTGTGTTTTGGCCACAGATCTACACAGGCCTGTAGATCCCAGCAATAAAATAGCTGAGGAAAAAATGTTGACTCTTCATTTTGGAGCCTGCCTTTGTCCTTTTGTTCTAGAAGATGAGTAATTGAGTGCTCCCTTTCCTCTTCTTTATTCCAGAACCATACTCTTGGTATTTTGGCAGTTCTATCTCCCTGTAAATCCAAGTAAAATGTGTGAGGGAGAAACCTAATCAAAAGTTTGGTTGAATTTTAAGAATCTGAAGAAAAAAAATCTATTTTTATGATCATTAATGGCCACAATACCTAAGAAATATTCTCAGAATATCGATTTACGGCAAACTGTGCAATAACTACACAGGGATGGGGAAGCTTTGTGTCCATGCATTTTCCTCCTGTTTTGCACCTTGGTACTGCTGTCAACCCTCTGATCTCCAATGAGGGAGGCTGAGATTTAGGAATCTGGGTTTGGGCTGCTCCATTACTTCACCACCAGTGAGAGTTTGATTACCTGAGGCTCTGAGAGAGGATTAAAGCTCCCCTTGCTGCACCCAGCAGGCCCAGCATGGCAGGCTCTGCACTCACAGAGTTCAGGGAAGAGGAATTTCACCCTGGTTTTGGGATGAGCCATCCCTAATACTCACTGTTTTCTCTCTCCCTGGCAGATAGCAGCAACCTGCAACATTGAGCAGTCCTTTTTCAATGACTGGTTCACCGGGCACCTGAACTTCCAGATTGAGCACCAGTGAGTACAGAGCCAGCATCGTGAGGGCACTGCCAGCTTGTCACAGCCCAGGGGAGGGAATTATCCCATGGGGAAGGATTGTATGCCAAGGAAACAGAGTTTCAGACTACACAGGTGTGGAAGTTGTGGCTGCCCCATCCCTGGAAGTGCTCAAGCTGAGGTTGGATGGGGCTTGGAGCAGACTGCGTTAGTGGAAGGTGACCCTGCCCATGGCAGGGCAGAAACTGAATGAGCTTTAAAATCCCTTCCCACCCAAACCATTCCATGATAGCCTGCTTCTATTACGGCCATGACATTTTTCTCTCTTCCTCCAAAGCTTTCACTTTCACAGCCTTAATTTAGGGTTTAATTAGGAGTTGTCATTATGCGTTTACCAGTTACAAAAGCTCAAATCCCAAGCATCCACCTCAGAAAACTCTCCTCACCTAAAGCACTCCAGTGTTTTATAGAGAGTGGGACTGTGTAGGATGCTGGGTACCAGATTCTAGAAAAAACATGTAAAACAGGGCCATATGGACAGTCTGTTGCCAATGGCAACAGAAAATGTAAAAGAAATTGCTTTTAGGGTGAGGCTGGCTGTTTTGGGAGCCAGCTTAAGAAATCTCCATGGAAGAGCATAGGGCAAGGTGCCCCCAAAGTCCTTCTTTACCTGCTTCCAGAAGTGGAAAAGCAGGTCACTGGGAATTCAGTTTGGCAAGAAACAACTATTCCCAGAGGAATTAGTAGCCGTCTCTGAGGCTGTTCCCTCACTCCTGCTGCCCTCTCATTTCACTCGTATCCCTTCTTGCACAAACTGGCTTTCAGTGTGTCCTGAGCATGGCTTTGCTTTGAGGCATGACAGGAAAATCAATTTCCATCACCTCCTTGAGACAGAGAAGTGTAAAGCAGGGGTGTCTCTGTGCCTCCCTTTCCAGCTTGAGGAGGAGGCAGCAACAATGAGCCCCTGAGGATGCAAACCCTAATGCCCATCCCTTGTCGCTTGTCTCGTGAGTTTTCTCAGCTTTATTTCCTCTCTCTCCTCTCCAGCCTGTTTCCAACGATGCCACGGCACAACTTCTGGAAGGTGAAGCCTTTGGTGAAGTCATTATGTGCCAAGTATGGAGTCCAGTATGAGGAGAAGCCTCTTGGGAAAGCATTTGTAGACATCGTTGGGTAAGGCCCTCCTGATCCCACCTGCAGCTCATTTTTCCAGGGACACCTGATATTTTCTAGCAGAGAGGATCCAGGACATGGCAGACCCTTCAGAAATTTTTGTTGTTGCTGTCAAAGTACCAAACAGTTGACCTTTAGATGGGTACAAACCTGATCGTGGCATTTGGGATCATGGTGGCTCAACAGAGGTGGGATCGATCTTAGAGGGCTTTTCCACTCTTAATGATTCTGGCTTTTATACCACCCTGTTCTGACAGCTGCCAGCAGATCTCCTGCTGCAAAGTGAGATGAATCAAGGGGAAACAGGTCAGGTTACAGCTCCTGCTGTGTCCCCTGAGAGCTCTGCCAGCAGCAACAGGCAATTCCCTACAGGCAGAGCTGGAGACCAGTCTAACAGTGCTTGTCAGCAGCCTCGGTGTTAATGTTGCTGTCTCAGTTCCTCCAAGGGGAATAATTCATGGCAGGGAACATGAGAAAGCTCTGCAGTCCAGGCACCTCCAGCACAAACCTCTCTGAACATGGGCAGATTAAAGTGGGGTGGTCACAATGGCAGGAGAGCTGGTTCCAGACCTGCTTTTGTCCTCAAATCCAGTTAGGACAGGGCCACGCAACACCAAAGCACAGCAGAGTGAAGCCTGCAGGGTCCCAGGAGAACTCACAGCTCCTTCCAGTGCCTAAAAGGGCTCCAAAGGAGCTGGAGAGGGGCTTTGGACACAGGTCTGGTGTGACAGGACAAGGGGGAATGGCTTCACACTGACAGAGGGTGGGTTTTATGATTGATATTAAATTTCAGTAACAGCCTTCTCTGCAGGAAAAACATGACAGAAGCAAGATTCCCAAACTTCTCCTTTTCTTCTCACAGGTCCCTAAAGAAATCTGGAGATCTCTGGCTGGATGCTTATCTCCATAAGTGATCATTAATCTTTCTGGGGAGGTGTGAGTGAGCGGGAGGGATGGGGGGGGGCATGGGGGGGATCACACTTGTGTCTTTTACTCTCAGATCTCTGTCTAAATCCACGGTTGGAGAGGAGTTTCTGTCTTGTCAGCTGCTTCTGGTGCAGGCCCAGACAACCTGTTTTAATCCAGGCAGATTTAAAATGTGCTCCAGAGAGTGGAAAGCGAGGCCAGCAGTGCAAAGAAGGGAAGGTTGGGAGAGGATGATGAGGAATGTTTAAAAACGGGGCATTAATATCTGACCTTGACCTTCTTTTCACAAGATTCGTTCTCATTCTGCCTAAACCACACAAACCCTGATTCACACCCTAAGGGTTTTTAGGCCTCAGTGAGTGCTTGCAATCCAAGGACACCCCAGTCAGCTCATGCCTCTTTCCCATGTTTGTGTGAAAGAGGAATCACATCCCACAGGACCGGCAGCTGCTGGACTGTGCTTCCAGCCTTGTCCAGAACCCAGCTCCCTCCTTTCCCTGCCTCCTTCCCTTCTCTAATCATAGCATCCCTCTAGTGCAAGCTGTGACCCTGGCCCTGCACAGCTAACCCCTAACCATAGCAGGGTTAACATAGCCGTGGTTTTAGGATCAGCCCCTCTTCCCAGGGCTCTGTAGAAGATTTCTGGGTTTAAATAGCAAAATATCTCCTTTAGAAGAAGTTCTGTTTTCTCTTTAATGAGGAGCAGGTCTGACACATCGAATAACCAGCAAATCACACAAAAGACCAAAACAATCACACAAGCAAAAAGTGCTAATTGCTCCTCAGTGCTCCAGGGGAACCACAAATGGCCTTTTCACCATCCTGCCCTGCTGAAACCCAGAATCCTGCCTGTCTGCACATGCCTGCCAGGCACCGATCCTCTTCTTGCCTGCCCGAGGCCAGGAGCCATGGCACTGTTCACCCCTCCCTTGGGAACAATCACAGAAGGAAAGGAGCTCTCCCTGCAAAAGGAGGAGCTGCTGAAACAGACAATCCCAGCTGGAATCAGCCCTGCCCAGGCTGTGCTGCTGATGTGAGAGCTTTGGAGAATGCTCTTACAAGTTGTCTAAAACTCTATTTTCTGCCAAGCACCTAATTACCAAAATTCACTAATGGCTGATCGGGCTGTCAACTTATGGTTGAAGCTTCCAGGTGCTTCTGGAACAGGTACCTGACCCCAAATAAACCAGGGGTTCAGGTTCAGCTGCAACACTACAGAAGAGGTATTTGGTTTAGGACAAAGGACGTGGTTCCAAAAGCAGCCTCTAGCACCAGCATCTGTCTCAGTGCTCCCTGGAAACACCAGGAGGGAGACTCTGGTTACTTTGCACGCCTCATTACTTCCCTCAGCTCTGAAACTGGATCTCCTCTATCAAATCCCTGAATCCTAGCAGCATCCCACAGAATCAGCAAGGTGCTTCATCATGAACAGAGATGACTCTGGGACTGTGGCCAGCATTGCAAAAAAAATAAAAAAAAAATAATGTATTCCCTCCCTGAGTTCTTTGGAGAATAAAATGAGATTTTATCTTTGCTTACAGATGGGGAATGAATGTTTAGGGTGAAAAGCTACAGAAATAACATCCTTCTGGATGCTGTGATTTTCCAGGCAGGTAGTAAGGAGCTAGCCTGGAATTTGGCTAACCTCATCAGTATTGCCTTAATTTGTGCACCCCTTCCTTGAATGTACCTCACTGTTCTCCAGCAAGGATGACCACGAGTACAGTGGCATCAGCAGTGAAAGCTTTTAAATATCCAGCTTATTTTTCTGACAGCCCTTGGGTTTTTTGTCTTATTACCAGAGCAAATATTTTCCTCCTTAGCCCTGTTCTTCTTCTCTTCTCTTCTCTTCTCTTCTCTTCTCTTCTCTTCTCTTCTCTTCTCTTCTCTTCTCTTCTCTTCTCTTCTCTTCTCTTCTCTTCTCTTCTCTTCTCTTCTCTTCTCTTCTCTTCTCTTCTCTTCTCTTCTCTTCTCTTCTCTTCTCTTCTCTTCTCTTCTCTTCTCTTCTCTTCTTGTCTCCTCGCCATTTGGGTTGATCTTGGGGAAAGATCAGCCCTTAGGCAAATGGGCATTTTTTTCCCAGAAAAAACTTATTATTTTTCCAGGAAAATCCTCTCTGGCTCATGTAGCTTTCTCCTCTACTTCCAAAAAATTCCAGCTTTCTTAGAATTTGAGTTGTTTTCTATGTGCCTTGATTCCTTGTTGACATCCCATCCCTGCAAGTGTTACAGGCCAGGTTGGATGAAGTTTGGAGCAACCTGATCTAGGGAAGGTCCTCCATGGCAGGAGGGTGGAATTGAATGATCTTTATTGTCCCTTCCAACCCAAACCATCCCAGGATTCTAGAAGCTCTCCACTCTTTAACTGAAGCATGTCAAAGAGATCACTGACAAAGAGCCCTGGAAGTCTGGATCAATCTGCTTTGTTATCATTGTTCTCCAAGTAAAATTAGTTTTATCTGGAGATATTCCAGAAGTTTCAGTAAGACTGGAAATGTAGATGGATATAAACTTCCCATGAGCTATGTCTCCAAGGCAGCAATGAGTGAGATACGAGCAGGTTAAAATCTGCCATCAAAATGGCCGAAACACAGAATTTTCAGCACAGCTTTGCCCAGCTTTCTGAGGACTCTTAACTAACCAGTTTATCTGAAAATAATGAGTTGAAATCTTGTCCACTTTCTCTCTTGATAAAAGTCATTCATTTGCACTGTAATGAGACAAGCATGAAAAAAACCCCTAAGCCAGTAAGGGGTGCTGGAAGCCTGCCAGGGTTTATTGAATCCAGCTACACCACATGGAAATGAGGAGCTAGAAACACAGAGGTGGTTTCAGGGCAGAGAATCAGACAAAGCCAGGGAAGGACTGGATTTGTTCTTCCCACTCACTGTGGGGGACTGGAGTAGGAGCTGGAGGACCAGGATGATTGAGGATGTCAGAGAAAAGCACAAACTGCAGCAAAGAGAAGTCTCTGGGTCTGTTTTGGGAGGAGAATGAGAGATGAGAGAAGTTTGGGAAAGTCAGGGGTTGGGGAGGGATGCATGAGAGTGGTAGAAAAAATACAGAGGGCTGAAGGAGGAGAAATTTGGAATCAGGTGTCCCATGATCTCCCAGCATGGCTGGAATCTGCCTGGAGGACTGTGCTGGAGACACAGGGCAGGACAGGGCAGAGCTGGGGCTCAGAGGGGGTGGCAGGGACTGGTGACATCCACAGGCACCTCAAGAGTGAGCTGGATCTCACACTAAGCCCCCACCTCCCACAGCTCTGGGAGCAGGGACTCATTGCCCTCAGTTTTCAGGGAGAGGCACAGTGGGAATTAGGGGACTTTCCTTGGAGGTTTCCCTCCAGGCCTGGATTCAAGCAGTGTAGATCCCAGCTGCTCACTGAAATAGGGCTTGGGAGGCTGGTCAGGACCCATGTCCAGGCACCATAATTTCCTGCTGCAGGGGCTGAGCTCT
The DNA here is from genome assembly GCF_030490865.1 of Poecile atricapillus. Classification (NCBI taxonomy): domain Eukaryota; kingdom Metazoa; phylum Chordata; class Aves; order Passeriformes; family Paridae; genus Poecile; species Poecile atricapillus. Next base: position 127,309,665 of record NC_081249.1, on the reverse strand, counting down.
TTGGCTGGATTTGAGGTCTTCATTAGGGCAAAGACATCCTCTTCCTTAGTAGATGCTTTCCCAAGAAAGCCCTCATAACAAAGCTCTAACATGTCCAATGTTAAAACAAAAAAAACCACATTCCATATAGGACAGCTCCTGGTTTATTTTTTTTTTTAATTCTTAAAAAAAAATAATTTAAAAAATCCAGTAACTCAAAAAGAGAAATTTTTTTTCCTTGTGTATTCTACCACTCAATAAAACCATAACTATTTGTTGACCATGCAAGTGTTTTATGTGATTTTTTCCAGAGTCACTGGTGCTCAGGGAATTTGTTCCCTCTTGGGAGTGCCTTCTGCCATACAAACCCACGAGCAGGTGGCATGGAGATGCCAACTAAGCAAGTCAGGAGATTTCTGGGGTGGGAATATCACCATCCAGGTTTTTTTTCTGATATTGAAAACACGTTCAAATTCAGAATTATAAAGAGGGCAGGATTTGACATAAAGGGTGATTCAAGCTCTGGTTTCAGATTTAGCTTTGTAACTGGTTTTCTTTAGCATTTCAAGAACACTGAACTTGGCTAAGAACACTGTGGAAGCAAACTAAAAAAGTACCTGAGATCAGATTTGCTTATTATGGCTTTCCCTGGTTTTCCTGGGGCTTTTTATGGAGGTGCACTAGCCAGCGAATGTGGAAAGTCCTTTTTCCACTTCACATGGTCAAATTAGTGGAATTACTTTGATACTATTGACTTTAATAGCACATATGGATTTTTTTATTAGCCTTCACAATCTCAGGATCAATGCTGCTGCTTCCCCTCATCCTGGGAACAAACACCAAAGGAAAGGAGATTTTCCTGTCAAAGATTTGTCTGGCCACTCAAACTCGGCCTCCAGAGTGTCTGAGGAGGCAGCTGAGAACAAAATTGTTGTGGAAACTTCTAGAAAGATTTTACAGTTTTCTTAAAGTGCATTTTGTGCCCATTCATGGCTCATCCTGGGGTGTGGTGAGCACCTTGCGGCAGCTTTTCCAGCCCACAGCTCAATCCAATGCTTTGGTGGGTTTTGGGTCGACACCAGCAGTGAATTTTACGTCAAAACTGTCTTGAGGTCAGCCCAGAGGCTTTAACAGAACTGGTTCTGTGAAATGAACCCATTGAAACCTGTCCCATCAGGTGGAGGGGCAGACAAAGGAAACTCATAGGCTGTCCCAGGTCAGGAGACAAAGTGATGGCCAGATTATCCTCATCTGTCCCCTAAAAACAACACTGGAGCTTGTCAGAGTCCACAGGAATTGCTCCATAGGCAAACTCATCCTGCACAAAAGCAGGTGCCACGAGGTGTCACAGAACTCAAAGCAGAAAATGACCCCATTTTTAGGGCTTTCATTTCATCCCAGAATAAACAGGTTCCCTAATGCACACACAGGGGGCTCTTACACAAAAATTAACTGTTACAAATCAATAGCTTCATCAATTAACCATATTGCTTTTTTTAAAAATCATGTTTTACTTAGTCTGCAGGGGCCCAGTTCTAGAGGTTTCAGGAAACTTCTTTACAACATAATTTTTGTGTAGCATCAGTGTAGGGAGAAGCAGCTTCATGGTTCATGGTTCAGATTTTTATCCCATCCAAGCTGGCCTTGAACACTTGCAGGGATGGGACAGCCACATTTGTGAGACTCCTTCTTGCAACAGGTTTTTAAAACTCTGTAGGAAAAAACTCCAGCAAAACAAACAAAAAACCCAAAAAAACCAAACAAACAAACCCCCCCCCCCCCAAAAGCCAGTAAGCTCAGCCTCTGAAAAACCCTTAATTTTTTTCCAGTGTTCATGCTGGGTTATTTCATGCTATCATATCTATTTTATTGAAAAATTAGCCTAAATTCCTCAAATATCACATAGAAACACATTGATACTGAGTCCTTCCTACCCCATCCCTCTGTTCTGGGCATTCTACAGATTCTGCTGTAATGTGAATATTCCATTCACATTTTCAGCCACACACTTATTATCCATTTGGAAACCATGTTGTAAAGATTATAAAGGGATTTAATCCAGAATTCCAGAGTGAACCAGGAGGTGGATCATTCCCCCACAGCAGAACATAAAATATAATAAAGTAAGTACAAATTATATAATAAAACACAATAAAATAAAAATATAACAAAAATATGAAATAAATATAATGAAATAAATAAAAATATAATAAAATGTTATCTACCCCCTCACAGAGGTTGGAGGGTACAAATGTAAGTCTCACTGGGGTGAATGATGTGTTCTAAAATATCCTGTGTCAGAGCTTTTCCACCTTCTGCCAGCCACTGAGGTTTGGAGGTCAAGCCCAGGCTGTTCAGGTCAAGGCAGGCTCAGCAGAAATTCAAGAAAGGAGTGGGAAAAGGCCAAGGAGAAGGATCCTCACCTGGAAGCACCACCTTCGCCTGCAGCATCCTCCTGAGCACAGTTAAGTAACTCCTCAACTTCTTGGCCAGGTGCTGGCTATGGGGACAACAATGAGAAGATTAATTACAGTAATTGCCTGTGATTGCACCCATCCTCCTTGGAATGGGTGTGGCTGGTTCACTTGCCTGATTAATTTAATTGCCCTCAATTAGCCTGGTCTTCATTAAGCAATAGGAGCCATATTGCACTTTCTCTGTGTGTTTTGTTCCCTTATTGCTTAGAGATGCCTGATAAACCCTGGAAGTTTGAGTTCTGAGCCGAAGATGCTGTTGGTTTCTCAGCTGGAGCCAGTTCCTGGTCTGGCACCTCCAGGTAAATCGCTCCCAGTTGAAATTATCACCCTTTGCACAGACCTTTAAGCCACACTCACAACCCCAAATGGAGCAAAGCAGCATAGCCTGTGCCTCACCATCATGCTGGGGAGGGGAAAATAAAGTGTAACAGAAATCAAAGCACTGCTGCCAGTTCCAATTCCATGTCTTGCTCATTCTTGTCTCCCCATCCTGCTGGAGCTCACCGAGTGCTAAAATTGAACACCTGATTTGGTGAAGGTATGCAAGTGAAACGGAATCCAACAGCACTAGAGGGCAAGGAATGGTGAAGCCACAGTGTTCCAGCAGCATTCCAGCACCATGACTCCTTCCACATGCTTGCAGAAAATCAACATCTCCACAGTAACAGAATGTCTGGGCTTGAATGGTGCAGCAGGAGCTTTTGGGCAAGTCAGGAGCTGGATGATCTTTGGAGATCCCATACAGCCCAAATCATTCCCTGGGAACATTTCTGTCTGCACAAAATAAAATAAAGAATTAAAAGCAAAGAGATGTTGAGCCTGCTCTGCCCCATGATGCACAAACGATTCAAACACAAAACAGAGGACAGGAATTAAGAAGCAACTTGCTTTCTGCAATGTCTTTCTAAACAGAGAGGAACAGTATTTAAGGTCTCTATTGAAATATTTAGTAAATAGTTTCAGAGAAGCTCTCCTGAATGTGGTGGTGGGGGGACAGGGATGAGTCCCACGTGCTGCAGTAAGAGAGAGGGTTTAAGTCATTTGTGTATCTTGAATGTGTAAAGCCAGGCTTTTAAAACTAGCATGGTGAGGAGAAAGTAGCAAAGCCCAGCTGCTGACAACAGAAAAATGTTTTTTTGGGTTCTCCCAACTCAGTTGGTTCAGGCACTACTCAAACACAGCCCACGAGGTCTTCTCCACATACACATCATTCCAATGTGAAATGAATCAGATTTGGAGCCCAGTTTCCCTCTCCTATTAAGGACTAATATCTGCCCAAGTTACCAAGATTTTGGTTTGCAAAACTTCCCTTGCCCAAAAGCACCGTGGGACCATCAGACACTGCTTCAGCTGTCCTGAGACATTATTTATCACTGCCCTCAGCTTGATGCAAAGTTGGATTTGGTGCTTCCCTCCTTCCTCCTGGTTTTGCCAGATGGCACTGATGGCCTGACAAAGGGGAAGGTCACCAAAAGCAAGGGACAAGTCACCTCTGTCCAGGTGCTGATGCAGAAAGAGCAAAGGTGTCACTGAGCTGTAACTCACATTGAGAGTCCATTTGTGTGGACCACCTTAAATTGACTCTAAGGTGATTAACAGAGCAGAATTAGCACAGTGAGCCAGGGGAATTAAGGGCAGGGACCTGTCCTGGAGCCAATCCCATGGCTACATCTGCCAGCCCCAGAACCAGAGAGGGAACAGAAACTGGAAGTACTAGGAGTTAAAAGCTCAGGATGTTCTGTGTGCCCACACGGATATCCCTGGCAGCTCTGTGAACAGCACAGGACTTAGTGCTGGGGTTTGTACTGCAAAGCTTCCTGGGGAACACCTTCAGCTTCCTTCTCCCAGCTCCCCTCTCTGGCACAGTCCCATGGGGAGCTGTTTTGGGACTTTTATTCCTGCACAAATGGCTTTTTCATCACTGGAGTCACTTGCAAGTAACCAGATTTGTACCAGTAACTCAGCTTTTCCTGTGCAGCTGTTTTCTCCCACGTGGGGAATCATTTCAAGATTAAACCAAACAAAAGCTAAGGAGTGTCTTTTCCTTCCTAAACTTTCCCTGCTGTCCCTCTGCTCCATCATTCCAGCCAGTGCTATCTCATCTCCTGAGCCAGGACACCACTGGCAGCTCAGATTCATCACAGAAACCCAGAATGGTTTGGGCTGGAAGGGATCTCAAAGCTCATCTCATTCCACTCCCCTGCCATGAGCAGGGACACCTTCCAGTATCCCAGGCTGCCCCAAGCCCTGTCCAACCTGGCCTGGAACTTCCAGAGATGGGACAGCCACAGCTTCTCTGGGCAACCTGTGCAGGGCCTCCCCACCTTCACAGGGAAGAATTTCTTCCCAATATCTCATCCAAATCTACCCTCCTTCATCTTAAGGCCATTCTATAGCCATTTTCCCTTCTCCCCCTCACACCCAGCCCACAACTAGGTCAAATCTCATTTTCTCTACATTCCTTTTCCTTCCTAACCCACTCTGATAGGAGGTGAAACATTCTCTGGATGTTATATAAACCAGCACAAAGTCCAGCTGCCCTCTCAGCCTGGCTAAAGTCAACCTTCCAGCTCAGCCCAGTGAGCCTTGCACAAACATGGGAATATTGACATGATAAACAGCAAATTTGACCTCTTGGCTCCCCGCACTAGTGGTACCACAGGGATTTGTTCCTATTAGGAATGGGTTGCCTTGGCAAAGCTGGCCAGCCCCAGCCCTGGGTGCCACGTGCACACTGAGAGTTGTGCCAGGACATCTGACTTTTTCCTGGCAGGGCCATGCTCCCTGAATGTCCAAAATAACTGGAATTTCCCCATGGCTGTCCCAGTGTTGCCTGTGTTACAGGGAACCTCAATGCTTTGATGGATTCATCCTACAGGAAGGTCAGGAAACCTTGGAAAATCCTGACTTTTCTGAGGCCAGCTGCTTGCTTATCTTCTTTCTTTTCCTTGATTGCACCTGGAGTAAATAATGAAAAAAAAAAAAAAAAAAATATTTCATGTTTGTTCCTGGGAACAGGAACCATCCATCTCTGTGAGCGTGTGGGGACAGCCTGACCGGCTGCGCAAAGACAGCCTGATTTACAGTCCTGAGCAAACCTGGAGTAATTCCACAGACAGGGAAAGGACACAGCCAGCAGACACAGGAAACTTCCAGGAGCAACCAAGTCTCACTGCTAAAAATCCCAGTTTCTCAAATAGTAATATCCAAATGCTTAAAAGCACTTCATTGTGCCCAACACTGACCTCTGCCATCATCCAAACACCCAAATATCGCTTTTCTCCCCAAACTTGAGTGAAACGGGGATGAAAACAAAATTAAGCAAGTCAAACACATCTATAAAACCAGATTTTTGAACTCACATCCCTTTGAACCTCTTTATTTTGGCCCAGGATAGGCTGCCAGACCCTTTGTGGGGGAAAATAGATGCAAGGAAGATTGCAGGAGGTACCAGAGAACCCAGAGACTCTGCTCAAACTCTGGTTTATTTATGAGGGGAAAAACAGCACAAAAGTTCTGGTGGAAAAGGTTGGCAACAGAGGACATGATGTCTTTTCATACCTTAGAAGTTCAGGAGCCAATGTCACAGGGAAGTTTCTGACAGCAATCCCTGCAGACACTACACTGAAAGACCCAGACACAGCAAAACATTCCCAGTCTCTCACCTGACCATCCCTTACAGAAATCCAAATCCTCCCTTTTCACTCTCCAGCTGCCCAATTCCCTTTCCCAGCAGCGCAGAGAAGCTGCAGCAGGAATGTTTCCCTGTCAAGAGGCTGCAGGGAGGGTCAGGCACAGGTGGGACCTGGAGATGCTCCATTCTCCCAGGGAAGACAGGGAGGGAATGAGGGAGGGAGGGAGACCGTGCCTGGGCTGCCTGTGCCCTCTCGTGGCTGTCTGACTGTGCTGCACAACCAGATTCTTGTGTGGCTTTTTAAATGAAAATTAAATTAAATATCGTTCTGTACACAGCCCTCCCATTGTCATCTCACACAGGGCAAGAGGAGATATTCCATGTTAATGTGCAGAGCCGAGCAGGGAGGAGAACAAGTGGTTTTAGTGAAACCAGAGCGACCCAAAACCTCTCCCTGCTGAGAGAACGGGAAGATGGATCAGGAGAAGAGGACGGAAGAAGATCCTCCAATTACCCAGCACCCGTGCAGTGCTTCAAGCTGGGAAATTAAAGGAGACACAACGGAGCAGGAGAAGCCTCAGCTTCCCTCAGGAAGAACAGGTACCTGCTCTGATGAATAAAAGCATCCCAAACCTCATCCTGTAGGATTTTCTCTTACACCCCAAGCACCCCAACCCTCCAACTCCAACCAGGCTTGTAGAGGTTAATAGCAAATGTTTATTTTCCTTTATGAAAGAGCAGGGTGCAACCATCCTGCTGCAAACAGAGTGACTTCATTTTCCTTCACAAATTGTTCTCTCTGCTTTGTTTGAAATGCAAGACAACCTCAGACAAGGCATTGCTCCAGTTCCTTCTGTCTCAAAGTGCTTTTCAACGTGACACTGAGGGGAAAAAACATCCCACAAACCAAAACATCTCCTACCCAGAGAGATCATCTCATCCCCAGTGCTGCAACGTTTGTGCAGTGTGGCAGCTCACGGCACAGGAAGACGTGGAGATCAAAAGGACAGGGGGAAGAGATGCAGGGAGAAATTCCAGGGATGGAATTCACCTGAGCTGAAATCCACAGCTGGGGAAACCAAAGCTGTGTTATTTCTCTCTCCCCTAGACACAATCCAGCAGCTCAGTGGAAGAAAACTGAGTTCCTACTGTAACATCCTTAAGTAGAGGATGGAATTATGGAGCTGAGGATGGGCACCAGCTTGCTGAGGGTGGCAGAGGGACAGGGTGACAACCCTGTCAGAAGTGAAAACCCCAGAGTGGGTGATGGCTGAGCTGATTCCAGAGTCACTTAAAAAAAGACTAAATTAGCTACAAAATACTGTCATGGCTTTAATAAACCTGGTCTGAGTTCAGGATGTGTCAAACCTGTGAATTCCTACAGCTCCAGTGACATCCCTCCCTCCCAGCACATTTTGGGGCAGGCAGGAATGTCAGCCACATCCCTCATGTGCACACAAAGAGGTTTCAGATTCCCTCACCAGGGAATGGCAGCCCAGGAAAAGTTGTGACTCCCAGTGGACAGGCATCTCCAGGTCTGATGTAACACTGGGAAGGAATCTCCAGGCTTTGGGACTGCCCAGCCTGGCACGCTCCTCCTGCAGACACAAAGAACCCAACCTGGGAACATGGGCTCTGCCTGAAGGGTGGGAACGGGACTGCCCAAAGCTCCCTCAAGAGCAGGATAAGCTCCAATGCTTGTTTGTGGGTGAGGTTTGTGTTTAGGAGCATCATGGGGGATTTCACACCAGGAACTGGTCACAGGGTCCTGCATCTGCCTCTGACAACTGCAGCATACTCCCTAGTCCAGGGGAAAAAATCCTGCAGCCAGCTGGGAGTTAGGGAATTTCCCTGCTCCCTTTCTTCTGCTGGAGGCCCCAGGTGCACAGCTCCAGCCATTTCCCAGCCTGCATCACCCAGTGCCAAACATCCAGCTAAAAACAGGAACAAATCCCTCTTTGTGACTCCCCTGGCAACAAGCTTCTCTCGCAGGCTCCTTGAAAAGGAACAAGGAAGTACTTGGAAACAAACTGTTCAAGATTATTGTGCTCTGCTGGCATTTTCAGGGCTGCTGTGGTCAGCAGGACCTCAGGGACAGCACCCTCCATCCCAAAAAAACAAGTGGAACAGACAGCCAGCATCTGTTCTGACAGACTGGCTCACAAGGAAGGTTCAGAACTCCCACCCTGCACAGGCCTGGCCTTGGGTTATGCCAAAGCAGATTGCATATAAAAACAAAAAGTTAAAAAAAAAATGGATATACACTGCATATAGGACACTCCAGAGTCCATGGATGGCCATCCCAGAGCAGCCAGGGCCAGCCCAGCTCCAGGGGCAGTGTGGTAGCTGCATTCCAGTCACACTTGGAGAAGCAGGACAGCTGAGGTGGAACTTGTGCCTCTTGCTCCTTGCTCTAGGCAGAGGGAAGGTGGGAGGGAGCAGGACAGGCTTCACATTCCAAGCCCTTCCTTCAGGAGCAGTTTCCTTCCACGCTCAGGGCTCTGCTTACATCTCGCTGGGATAAAATCCAAGTTTGGCCAGAGACATCTCCCTCCGGAGCCGCATGACCTCCCAGTACATTAGCTCCACTGCAAAGCACAACAGGGACAGAGAAGGGGAAAAAACACCAAAAAATCAGTAAGGAGGGCACAGCTGTCCACCAGCTCCTGCTCTGCTGTGCTCCCAGCATTCCCAAAGGAGAAGGAAGCAGGACAGGCCCATCGGGTCACCCACTACCAGCCCCACCTCAGAGCAAAGCCCCCAGGAAGCTGATAAACAAGGAAAAGATGCTACACTCCTTCCCTCATGCCTTTTTTTGTCATTTATCTGCTTCTCAAAGACATCCCTAGCTGGCCCCACTCCTGTCACTCCAAACAGCTCCTCCCAGTTGCCTCCACAGAAAGCATCCCCCTGGATCCAGCTCTTACCATCCTGCCTCACCAGGCCTTGCTGGATGTAGCGGATGTAGGTGAAGAAGTTGCACACTGCTGTGATCTGAGGGCCAGAGGGAAACGGGGGGAGAAAACAAAAGGAACAAATATTTGAGACATTACTTTGGTGCAAGTGATGAAAATGAGTCAAACCTGTGCACAAAAACTCAGCTCTTTAAAAATGCAGCTCAGGAAAGAATTAACTTCTAAAATCCTCCACTGAACAAGAGCCCCAACAGCAAAATTAACAAATGATCCACCTTCTCCCTCCCCTCCACAGAAAGGACAGTTTGTTCTCACAGCCAGGCACAGATCTAACTGGAACAGCAACAGTCTCTAAAGAGCAGAAAATTATTGTGTTTTACAAAGGGGAATTAAATAATAACAATAAAGCCAAACAATCAAAGCTTTGTACTAAATTAAATCATGGCAAGTAAACACACTGAAGGTTATCTGAAAGCAAAAGGAAGAGCTGGATCTGCCCCCTAATCATCAACTAAGAGTCAACTCAACCACAGGAACAACCTCAAATCCCACAGTTTTTCCTCAATTCCAGGGCTGACCCACTGGAACTCGTCCACTGTAGGGCATGGAATAATTTTGGAAGGTCAAGGCACTCTGGGGAGCTGAAGGACTCACCCTGGCCCTGCAGGAAGGGGAAATGTAGTAGTAATTCCCAGAATCCCCCAGCATGATCCGGTGCTTGCAGGTCCTGGGGAGGCCACTCAGAGCACATTTCCTGCAGGAAAAGGGAAAAGCACTTCAGCAATCCAGTGGCACAGCACAGATCCAGCAATTTCAGCCAGCTAGGGAGATGGAAGTCAGAGATCAGAAGCCACCCCTGGGTCAGGCAGTGTGAAGAAGGAAAAAAAAAACAATCAACCCTTGGCTGATATTCTTTTGCTCCTGGGAATATTCCATAAATGGGAAGTTTAGGAGACTTTAGGTGAAAGCACCTTTTCCTTGACACACACCTCCAGAGGAAACCACAGGAAATATTAAAAAAGTGAGGCTGGAGCAGAGCACAACCAATGTCCCCTGGTCTCTGCACATGTCCCCCACATTCCAGGCTCAGGTGTATCAGCTTTCCTGGTGAGACGTAACCACACTGGCTGGGCACCAAAGGTGGCTTCAAAACAGGCAAATCCAACATTTGAGCAGGATTTGCACATACCAAGAACTCAAAACAAGCCAACCTCTCCTTGGGCAGACAGGAAAGGAGCTTGGCTTCCCCATTTTGAGATTTCAGAGGATGAAAACAGCCTTTACCAATCAATAATCAGCAAGGGGTGCTGCATTCCTTTCTTTTCATCCCTTTTCTCCTGATATTTGCAAGGCAGATTATTCCCATCACCAATTTAAGCAATTAAGCAGAGTTTTCTAGCGCACAATTATCACCAAATTTCTCAGGACTCAGTAGGAAGAGGAACATCACTCCCAAACTGCAAAAAAAAATTCTCTGGGGAGCCACAGGAGGTGAAGGAGATGTTTCAGAGAGGTCCTGAGCTTGTCCCTGGGCTTGTTTTCCACTGTTCTCAAGGCAAACATTAGCCAAGAGTGGAAGCACGGGTTCCAAGTGACTGCATACAAGGAGAAGTAATCATTGACCAAATATTACCACATCTTAAGAAAATTAAATTCCCAGGAGGTGCAGGATGACCAAAACCTTTGTAAACAAGATACCTGTAAGGAGCCATATATTTGAGCATTGCAACATCCTGGAAAAGAGTGACTTCCTTAATTCCACTTGGTGTAAAACTACAGCTATCACAACCAAACTAAGCACAATTGCCATAAAAATTAGTGTTTTACATCTGGGAAAAAAAGGAAACTAATTCCTTTTGGGTTTTTTATTGCCAGTGGGGTCCTTCCCATCCTGCTTGGGTGGAATTTAAACAGGGTTAAAGAGTTAGGTCAGCTCAGCAAAAGCTTCCAAGCTGCCACATGGTGCTGAGTTAGTGGCTTGCTAATGCTCCAGAGACCTTTGATCACTGGCTGAACAATAAATATTTCACTTACGTTATGATTTGTGACCAGAAGCCATTGTGAACACAAAAAAAAAAAAATTAAAAAATCTTAAGGAAACTGACAAGGAAAAAAACACAGGATGGGCTGTTTGGGGAATAATTTTCAGGAGAGTGGCAGGAAACTTGCAAGCCCCCTCTGTCACAGGGACACCTTAGAAGGTAAGAAAGGGCTTAAATTTAACATCTGAATAAAATCCCTCCTCTTTGTTTGGAACACCACAACACTCCTGCTAGTGTGAGGTGGCCCCAAGCTTCCTGTCACACCACTCCATGACAGGGGACAAACCAGCAGCAAGGAGGGGACAAAGCAGGGAGGCACAGCTCTTACTTGGGGCCACCACACTCCTCTGCTGCTGCCTTCCCCACAGGGACAGTGTGGGAAGCCACTGGCTCGATGGTGAGGGTGTTCTGCTCCACAGCCACTCGCACCAGCTCCGACAGCTGCAGCAAAACAAGTGAGAGCACGAATGAATTCCAGGAAGGTAACACTCCAGAGCTGCCCACCTCTCCTGCTTTTCTAGCACCCACCTCCTGCTTGGTGAAGTCCAGACAAGGTCCTACATCTTCTTGGTAAATTCTGTCCAGGAAGGAGCAGGATTTGTCCAAAGTTGGAGATTCCTTCCAGGCCTGGAACTCGGCAAATAAAATGGAGTCCACCTGGAGTGTCCAAGAGGAGGGGGAAGAAGGAGGAACGCTGTATCAAAAGGTACCTGTTACTATGCAGGAAGCTGCCTGGCTCCAAGGATCTCGTTTCCCACCCAGCAGCAGTTTTGTGCCAGAGTGACACAGCCCTCCTGGGCTGTGTGTGCCAGAAGCCTGCATGCCATGCCTGCCTCTCTATCCCATTTTCCTTCACATGGCTTTTTCTCCTTCCTGTGGCTGCAGGAAAGCCACCACACAACCACTGAATAGACAAAGTGCACGCTCAACCCATGGCAGGAATGATGGGAGCAACTGAGGGGCAATAGAAGACTCCGTGGGATCTGGCATTTAAATCCCAGATGGATCATTGGGCAAAGCACCAACCTGACTGACAGAGCAGCTCCTACAAGCCCAACAAAAGCTTCTGAAAGGAAAAAATAAAACTAAGCTGGGCAACAGAAAGAACATGAGTGAATGCAGCTGGAAAAGTCCAGATTCCTGCACATCCCCTCTGTGCCATGGAGACTGCTCACCTGGGACCAGCAACAGCTTCAGAGCCACAAGATGGAAAAACAAATGGAGAAAAACAAAACGAGAAAAAATAAATGGAGATTAGCATAAAAGGAAGCTGGAACTGGAAGGCTGGAAGCATGAGAGGCAGGTGCATCCCACCCATTCCCAGAGGTTGGTTACCTGCCGTGAGGAGGAGGAAGAGGAGGAAGCATCTGCTCCCAAGGCCTGCCAGCCTGGCTCATAGGTGATGTGGATAGCCTTCCCAGGGAGGATGCAAAGGAGCAGGGAGAGGAGAGCAGGGAAACCAGACTTGGAGGGCAGAGGGAGAGACAGACAGCGAAGGAAGAGGTTTAGAGAGACAGGCAAAGAGGGGGGTAAAAACCATGAGATACAGAGAAAAGCTCAGGTCCTCCCCTGCAGGAACTGAGCATGGTCCTCAAGGCACCACAGGGCCACAAACTACATCTTTAGACTTGAGGTGCAAAAAGGGAACAGAAATTACCATTTTTAGGCCCAATTTAAGATCTTTCCCATAGAGCACCAACTCTCTGAATGCCAGGCTCCCTTTTATCACCTCTCACATAAGGATTCTGAGGGACAAAAATCCATCCCATCCTTGATACGTAACATTGTGCACTCTGGAGGCTGAGGCCTGAGATTTGAAACCTCAGGATATCTGCACCCTGTGGAAGTTGCCTCCATGAAGAAATGACAGATCCAAATCTTTAACAAGCCTTTGTGTTCCCTCAACAATTCTTCACGACACAGACTGCAGTTCCCAAAAAATCTCTAGTGAGACATATTCCCCCACCACAGTCTTCTTCAGTTTCATTATTCTTGACCAAGTGCCTCCTATTTGCTTCCCAGGACAGCTGTGTCCACATCTGGCTATTGGAACTGGCTTCTGCTCAGCAGCTCTTGATATCCGCTGACAGCACTGGCACCCCCTGAATCTGGCCATCAGTGATCCCTCAACTGCTTCCTGTCCCGGCAAAGAGGAAATCCGCACAAAAGGAAACCCTCCAGTGCCTGCCTCAGCACAAATTTAGGGAAGAAGGCACAAACAGCTGTTCAGTGAGACCACAGAGCTCTGTGGGAAGCCTGAGCCCGGAGCTCCTGGAGTGGCAGCTCCGAGGCCGATGCAGTGAACGCCCCTCACCCACCTCTTTGCATTCCCGGCTGACAGGCTCTGGAGCCGCGTTCTGGCTGGCAGCTGACACCATGGCACTGCTGGTGCTCTTGTTCCGCCCGTGGCCCTTCCTGAAGCCAGCTTTGGAAGGGCTCTGCAGCTGAGGGTGCAGCTCCCGGTTTGGGGAGGACGGTGTGGATGTGATCACCAGCGTCTTCAGGGCTGTCACCTCTGCCTGCAGCATGTCAATCTGGGGGCACAAGCAAGAGTCACCCTCAGCACCTGCTGGGCTCCAGTTTGCTGCATCCCATCAAACACTGAAACCACAGGGATGTGGCTACAAGCCCAGCCACGAAGCCTCTCCCCATCCTCCCACTGCCGTCACCATCCAGAATTTTAAAAGCAGCTGTTTGGGAATCTACCCCTTTTGTCCCAGGCTCTTTTCAGAACCAATAACTCTAAAGAAATTTCTCTCTTCTCAAGATGGAGCCATTTGAGCAGCCCTGTGGTGCAGCCATGTGAGGAAATTCCAGCTCCCTGGGTCTCTGCTCTATCTTTCCATCCCAGAGCTGTGACAATTAAATTCATTATTTCTCCGTGAATCCATTTCCCAAATGAGAGCTGGATCAGCAGGAGACTGCAAGGATGTCTGTGAGGCCTTTTCCCTCTCACTCAAGTGAGAAAGTGCTGGAAAGGGACCACAGCATCTCAGAGAGATGAAGCTGCACTTCACTCTGCTCAGCCAATAAACAGCCCTGTGGCCAGGCTGGGCAGAGATGCCACCACACCAACCTCAAAAATGAAGTCACAGAGAGTCACTCACTCACCTTGCCCCGGGCCTCCCTGAGCTGTTTTTCTGCCGCAGCCTGTTTGGTATTGGCTTCTCTCACCATCTTGTGGGCTTCCTGCACCAGAGAGAGTTTTAATCCACCTGCTGCACCGCAGCTCACACAGCCAACAAGGGAGGTCACAGATCCACCACATCACATGCTCAGGCAAGGGGACAGGCAGCCCTGTCACATCCAGAGGGTTTGGTCCATCAGCTGTGCAGAGCCTTCCCTCAGAATTTCCCAGGGAAGGCTCCCAGTGCCAAAGCCTGGAGTGCATCCCCTTTCCAGGAGCATAGCTGGCTAAGTTAAGGAGTTTAGCTGGCCAAGGTCATCACTCACTGATAGGGGCTGCTGAGAAGAATGCCAGAAGCAAGGACCTGCCTTTCCTTGCCCTTCGGAATTGCTGTAACATTAGAACCCACCTGTTCCACACCACAGCTGTGTCTGCCCCTATTCCAACAGCTCTGCGACTCCATCCTCACCTCAGCCTGGTTCCTGCAGCCACTGCAGTCTTGCTGGGTGATCCCTGCACTGATTCCTGACCCTGACTGCTGCCTGTGGCTCTGATCCTGATCCAGACTAGCTGCTCCGCATCTTGGTGAGGGCACTGCTCCTGCCTGCCTTGTTATTGCACTGTGCTCCCACTTCCCTTTGGGAGCAGCTGGTTCCCATTGCCCCAGGCATGGCTGTGGCACAGCAGGAGCTGGAGCTCAGGTGGGAGCCAAATGGTGGAAACTGGCTTAGAAGCTTCTCCCACAGGAAGAGAGGAGGGGGATGAAGCCCAGCTGGGGCCTCCCTGCAGTCTGGAAACAGTGTCTGGCCAAGGCCACCAAAGGAAGGAAGGGGACAGCCCTTGGCTACATGATCTCCAAGATCACCCTGTGCTCAGGCAGCCAAAATTTTGGGAGGTGGTGCTCCCTTGGCTCTCATAGCCCTGTGTTTCAAAGGCACAGATGGGCTCTGGCTTTCCTCACCCAGACAGATCCAGACATTAGAGCTGCTGGTGAATGGGATTTTGCTAGGATACAGCTTGGAAAGAATCACATCACAACAAAAAAACCACCAAAACAAAACCAACAACCAACAGGCCTTCTGGACACTCATTGGAGCAGTGAGGATGAGGACATCCAGCATGTTCCCACCCCCAGCAAGGGCTGGGACAAAACAGAGCAGGCACGGAGAACGACTGGGAGCTGTGCTTGGCTCCAGCTCCAGGCATTCCCACATTTTGGAACTGTATCTACTGTGCTCTTTATGCCACCCCACAGCTGCTAGAAGGAGAAAGAAACCCAGGTAAAGCCTCCTCCTGCAGCACTGGCCAGCTCTGCTTCTCCAAGTGGGAAAGAATAAAAGGGGAGAGGAGGAAATTGTGGGAAGAGATGGCTGGAAGTCCAGGGAAAGCTGTCTTAAAGGAGCTGGATGTAAGCTTAGCTTAAAAAACTATGGGAAAAGGAAGAGGGTGGTACCTCAAACAGGCTGGCTGTTAACTCCTCCAGTTCCTGCTCCAGCTGTTCCCTGACTTTTGACAATCTCTCACATTCTTTGTCCTTGAGCTTCAGCTCCTGTTGAGGAAATGGAGAGGGATAGGGATGCTGATGCCCTGCCCCAGCCGTCAATCCCAGCATTTCCTCCACACTCCAGCACTTGATTCCTGACCCAAGATTTCTGTCACTCTAGAAAAGTCCCCACCACTCCAACCTGTGCCACCCTCCCCAGGAGTTCCCAAGAATGCTGGGGCTCACCTTCTGTGCTTTGTGCAGCTCATCTCTCAGGAACTCAGAGCCCTTTTCCCGGATCTCCACCGAGGAGCTGCGCAGCCGGGACACATTGAGCTGCTCCGTGGACTGGGGTTCATGCACACCTCCAGCATCCTGGCATCCACTCTCTGGCTCCTCCTTGTCGCCTTTGGATGGCATCAGGGGCTTCCAGTGTCCCACAGCAGGTGGATTCTGGCTCTCTTCCTCAAAATTGACCTGGCTGTGGGGTAACAGCACAGGGAAAATGAGTGTGGCAGTGATCCAGATCCCTCCTCCAACATTCACAACACATCCAGCCCCTGACACAGGCAGTGGGAATGAGGTGGGGAGGGTGATGGGGAAGAATCTGGGCAGCAACAGCTGCACCAGTTCCTTTGCCTTGCATCCCTATGGAAGTGCTTTACCCTTTTGGCAGGGCATCCTTATTAACTCAGGGAAAGGCAGGAGAACTAAGGACAGCTCCTCCAGGGATCCCATTCTCACCTGCTGCTCAAGAGAAACACTCTGCAGATGGATTTTTAGGATTCCAGGATACACCAAATAGACCTAAGGTCAGACTTCCCTACTGAAGTAGCAAAAAAGAGAAATACAGCTTTCCCATCCCGAATATAAAGACCCCAATCTTCTCTGCTGCCAACCCAGACTTCCTCTACCCCCTGTACCTGTTTCAGAAGGAAAAGATCTATTTTTAACAAAATTTTAGCCTATTTTCCCACCTATTTCCAACTGAAATCCCCCACAGAGCTGTCTAAACCTGTGTATTTTCCCCAAGCTGTGTCAAAGCCCTATTTTTTAGTTTCAGGGGCCAGCAAGCAGAGATGTCCTAGAAAGAAGAAACCAGAAGAGTCACCTGGTACACTGCACCCCAGTGCTCGGTAGGGCTCTGTCAACGCCCACATTAACACAGATGCTGGAGAAGTTTTAGGAATGGAAAACATAATTTGACTGCCTGGATGCAGGGTACTGTTGTCACTGCGGTGTTTACATTTCTCCTCTTCCTCACTGAACTCTCCCCATGTAATCTCCCTCCATTTGAAAGCAGGGCCAGCGTGTCCAAGCCTTCCCCATGTGGCAGTTTTCTATCCTGTTCAGACACAGACACTGCCCTGCAGATTAACCTGCTGCTGCTTATCTCTGGCTCACAAGCCCTGGCTGAGCTCTGGTGTCCTTCTCTTCGTGCACCTCCTCCCACACTCCTGGACACTGCTCCTCACCCACCACCTCCTCCTGCAGAGCAGCCATCACCTCTTTTTGCTCAGGTTCACTTTTTCCTCTTCCCTTTGCCCCATCTCTGTGTCTTCCTCTTCTGCATTCCAGCCAGGCCATGCTCTTTCCCCTTGCTCCACACAGGCTGGGCTTTTCTCCTCAGTCCCAGAGAGTCCAATCACCTTTTCCACTCTAATTTCTCCCTTTCTGTGCCCCCCAAGCTGTCCAAGACCAACAGCTGTCCACAGCCACCTTCCAAAGAGGGAACAAAGGAGCAGTTCCCAGCTATATCAGCTCAGGTATCATAGGAAAGCATGCGGGAAAGCACACATGGAGAACTCTCTGAACACTCGGAAGAAATCACACCAGAAAGGAGCAAGGAAACCAGAGCACAGAGGATAAAAATAATATATAAAAGAAGCAGCAAGGAAAAAGGACATTTCACCGGTCTACTGATAGAAATACATTTAATCTAACCCACAGGAAGAAAAAATAACGTTGTTCCTTTATGACTCTCTAATTCTCAGCTGAAAGTTACCTCAGGAGACAGATATTTCAGCATATTTTCACACACTACAGAAGAAAACTGGAGGATATGGAGGAATTAAACAGTCCCACCCACACTTTGTAATGCCAAAAACATATCCTGGAAAATTATGATGGAATAGCTCATTCTTTCTCCACACCATGCAAGCAGAATCCCTGTGGAAGCCTTGGCTATGCTGAATTCTGCTCAGGGTCCAGGTGGTGCTCTGAAATCCAATCCCAGAGACCAAAGGACCACCACAAACATTCTCTCTCTTGCTGACTGGTAGCGAGCTGCCTTTCCAGGAAAAATGGATCATGTACTAAGAGTCACACACTGGCACAAGAAATGCAAACCTACACAAAAAAAAAAAATCCCCCAACACCCCACAAACTTCTAAAGTTGGTTTCTGTAGAAAAAGCAAAAAAATGTGCAGGATCTGCACTTTTTCCAGCGGGCCCCACATGTTTCCTGCAGCACTGATCCGACAGGGCTGTTTCCCATGCAAGCAGCCTCTGGCTCTCTCCAGGTTAAACTCTTACCCACAGGTTTGGGAGCAGGGCCTGACTTTTCCATCCCCACCGGGGTGGACACCTGACCTGCATCACCATGGACCAGCATCACTCCAGAGTGGCTTATCATCCCATGTGTGCTCAGCATAAGCCCTCAAGTGTTTGGCAAAGCATCTGGTAGTGGTTCATTACATTTTTATGGTAGCATGTTATAGCAGAACACACATTGGTGTTTCTTCTCTTTGTCTCAGCAATAAAATGCTAAGTCCTATGTCTGGGGATGCTCCTGCCTCCTTACTCCATCTCCTTATTTGGCTTCCACGTAACTTCTTCCCTGTGAGGGTGATGGAATGGATTTCCCAGAGAAGCCGTGGCTGCCCCATCCCTTTAAGTGTCCACGTCAGGTTGGACAAGGTTTGGAGCAACCTGGGATAGCTGAAGGTGTCCTTGCCCGCGGCAGGAGAAGATGAACTTTAAGACCCCTTCCAACACAAACTATTCCAGGATTCTACGGAGACACAGAGCCCCGGCACACGGACACCACTCCTTCCCCGTGCAGACCCTCACCTACCCCCGCAACATCGCTGGGTCCCGCCGCCGCTGCTGCTCCTCACGGCGGAGGCGCGCCCGCCGCCGCCCCCATGGCCGGGGCAGCCGCACCGGGAGTGGGAGCCGTGCCCGGGTGAGAAGCCGGAGCCGTGCCCGGGGGAGAAGCCGGCCCGAAAAGCCGAGACGCGTCCGGAGAAGCCGCAGCCGGAATGGGAGCCGTGCCCGGAGGAGCCGGAGCAAGAGTCGTATCGGAAGGGACCCGAACCGGAGCCGCCGCCAGATCCGTGCCCGGCGGAGCCGCAGCCGTGCCAGGCGGGATCAGAAGTGCAGCCGCAGCCGGATCCGTGCCCGGAGGAGCCAGAAGCGGAGCCGCTCCCGGAGGATCGGGAGCCGATCCCGAGCAGCCGCGGCCCCGCCGCCCACGTGATGCCGGCGCGGCTGCGCCCTGAGCGCCGCCGGGGCTCTGAGGGGCCGCTGCGGGCACCGGCGCGGACGGGACGGCTGGAGCTGGGAATTACCGGGGCTTGTCACCCATCAACTCAACGCGGGGCCGTCAGGACGTCAAAGGAAACGTCCAACATCCGTTCCTCTGTTCGCCCCCGGCTCGGAATCGATCCTGGCTTCCTCCGCCTCCTTCCCGATAGCGGGATGGGGAATGGGGGCTGCTGTCTCTGCTGCTCCTTCTGCCTCAGGAGCAGGCCGCCTCACGCTCCGCCCCTGCTCCAGCCTGGGGTTCCTCCCACGGGAGAAGTCCTCCAAGGAGCTCTTAATGCACTTCCCCAGTGTGAGTCCCTTCCACAGGGTCGGTCCTTCAGGAATAGGCAGCTGCAGCGTGGGCTCCTCTCTCCCCATGTCCTGCCAGGACCCTGCTCCAGCACAGGCTCCCTGTGGGGTCACAGCCTCCTTAGGCATGCCTCTGCTCCATCGTGGGCTCCTCCGTGTGCTGAAGATGGATCTCTGCTTCCCTGTAGCCCCCCCACTACCAAAACGGTACCGCACAAAGCCAGTACAGAGGGGAAACCTGGGATGTAAACGCAGGAAGGTGGAAGGATGGGGGAAATCTGGCTGAGGGGGGAAAGGCTGCTGACTGTCCAGGGTTTTTATACTTCAAGGGGAGCACTGGGCTCGGAACCCACTCCTGCTGTCACCCCTGTTCCATAGTGGATCCCATTGCCGCCTGTGGGCTGACAGCATTGGAATTTTGAATGAAAAACTGCTCCTGCCCTCAGAGGACATTTCCCATCACATCCTACCTTGCCATTGCCCTGGGCTTCCCTCCAGGTAGCCATATGCCTTTGGAGCCTTCACACACAGCGACAGCTCCCTCCCTGCTCTCAGCTTGTCCATCCTCTGCCTCTGGGACAGACCCAATGCCAGAGGCAGGAGAGTCAGACATGGTGATCCTTGTGTCCACTGCAGATTTTGCTGTGGATGCCACACAGGGAGCAATTCTCTGTCCCAGCATCTCCTGGGTGTCTGTGTCACCTCCAGCCCTGCCCTGCCTCATGGCCAGGATCCACAGAGACAGCACGGGCCAAGCCCATGCTCTGAAGTCTGGGAACGGAGTGTCCTGGATGTTTGTGTCTCTGGCTGCAACCTTTGCTATCTTCAGGGAACTTTTGGGAGGAGGGGAATGATCTTCAGCTCTGCAAAGCAGCACCAGAAGTAATTAGTCTTTGTAATTATTAACTCCCAAGGCTTGGCCAGCAGTGACAGAGCTGAATCTTTGGATTAGAAAGGTAGAAATGCTTCCAGGAGCCAACAAAGGCAGGAAGGATGAGAACTGATAATGCTGACAGGAAGCTTTGAGAGGGATGTGCTGGAGATGCTGAATCCCAGCCACTTGAAAAAGTAACTTGTCACAAAAGGGGGAGAGTGGCATGTGCTCCCCTCTTCTTCCCAGAAGAGAAGCAGGAAAGGAAAGGAAAGGAGAAAGGAGAAAGGGGAAAGAAGAAGGGGAAAGAAGAAGAAGAAGAAGAAGAAGGGGAAATTACAAGAAAGAAAAGGAGAAAGGAAAAGGGAAAGGAAAGTGGGAAGAAGGGAGGAGAGGAAGAGGAAAAAGAAAAAGAAAGCCAGACTGAGGCTGAGAAGGAGGAAGGGGGATTATCTTTGAGTTTGGAAAGCAGGATCTGACCTGCTGACACGCCTTACCCAGCAAACTCAAACCGGATGTTATTGCCATGGAAAGGAGAACAAATGGCCTAAAACTCCGGGCTCTATCCACCCCCTCCTGGCTGGCTCCTTGGCTGTGCCACATGTTTGCTCAGCTGGCTGCAAGGGCTGCAGCAAGGCTCCTCTGAGGTCTCTGATTTCCAGCACCAGCACGTTTGATCCTCTCTTTGGCACCTAATCCCCACCACAATTCCTAAGGCAAGAGAAGAGGGACCTCACTAAAGACCCTCTCCTCATTTTCATGCTGTATGCACTGAACTGTGCAACATCAGAGGGAAAGTGAGATATTTGTCACCATTCAAGCCCCTAAAAGCAAAATGCAAAGAGTCAGATGGAGCTCGGCACAGGGACAGGCACCCCCAGCTCCCAGGGCAGCCCAGGATGGCACAGAGTTAGTGAGGAATTCTGCAGCATAAGGGGAGAAAGCTGGGGGTCCTCACAAAAGCACTGCAGGGTCACTGTATCCTCTTCAAACATTTCTGGCCAGCTCAAACATCTGAATAAATCCTATCCATGGAAAACAGCATCTCCCCAGACACATCCCACTTCAATTCTTTAAAAATCAAATTGCAAGGAAGAATGTAATTTGGAGAAACACCTCTGATGCCTGCTGCCTCTGTCTCTATCCCAGCACTGAAACTGGAGAAGGGAAAGGGATTTCACCAAGCTTTGGGACATGCTGGCCCTAAAAACACTTACTATTCTCTGGGAGAGAGCAAGGAGAACACTGTGCCTTTCCCAGCTTTAGCTGCTGCTAACTCAGCATTGAGAGAGGCCCTTTGGCATTCCCAAAATGGGGATTCAACTCCCAGCACAGCAATTCAATCTCTACATCTTTAGCATGAATAAAATGAAGATGATTCCAGGGCTCTGAGGTTGAGGATTGATGTCAGCACCTCTTTGCTTCCTGCTCTGCAGAGAAAGGCAGGCTTTCAGACCAACCTCTTCCTCTAGGTCTGAGGCCACAGGACGTGGAAAGAGATCCAAGCAGCTCTGCCATGCTGGTAGCCCCTCAGTTATTTACTTTAATATTAAATTCCACACATATTTCCTGCTGTCCCAAGGGCAGCTGTGGAGCACACCAGCTGCCAGCAGAACTGCTCTCAGAGGAGGGCAGCAGAGGCCCCCAGATGCCAGCACATCCCTCCACAAACAGCAGGACACTCAGGGAGTTGTTGTTCCATGTGCCCAGGAGCAGCCAAACTGCTCCCAACAGCTGCAGCAAATGTCTCACCTGAAGCGTTTTGGTCTCCCTGCTGTGTGTGGGGATGAGGGCTCAGGCACTAAATCTCCTCAAGATCTACCTCAGCCTGCCTGTTCACCAGTTCCATCCCTGGAAGCGGACCACATCCCCTTCAGAGAGGGGGATGCTCTCATCTCCCTTCACAGAGCACTGAATCTCACGTTTTAAATGATGATCTCCTTGCCACTGGCAGCAATTCCCAGGACAGCGCCAGAAATCCCACATGAGGCAGATGTTGGGCAGCTTCTGCTCTTGCAGTGAAAAAACCCACTCCCCTTGTCAAGGATCAGCCACTGCAAGGAGAAAACTACAAATGGGACAAATTTATTCCAACTACCAATGTTAAATAAGTGTCAAAGACAAAGCACAAGAGAAAGTTGATTGTTACAGGAGCCTGGGTCTCCAGCTGCTCTTACCTGCAAGGTTCAGACCTGTGCTCCCTCTCCACAGTGTCCCACAGCGGCCTAAATGATAGAAGACCAGTTTGTTAAGAAAATATTTTGATTCAGAGCCTCCTGGAAGGGGAATATCCTAAGGATCTGAACAGAGGCATTGAGGAGGTGGTGGAAGGATGGTCACAATTGGGAAGGAGCAGTAAAGGGACTAAGGACCCTGGCTTGATGGAAATTTGAGGGCAAGGCAAGGACCAGTGTTTCCCAGGGTGTCACGCAAGGGAGCACAGTGACAGCTCTCAAGCACTACTGGAAAAGCAAGAGTAAAATGAAGCAAACACATGGAAAGAGTCTCAGAGAGCCAGTGGCAGAGTGGAAATCCCCAGCATCCAAACCACAGCCAGAAGAGGTGGCAAATTCATCCAGGGACAGTGAGGGATGATGAGGAAACATCCTGTGAGAGCCAGGCAGAGCATGGACCAGGTGTTTCACTGACCTAGGGAAGAGAGGGCAGCCCCCAAGCATGCTGCATTTTACAGCCTTGGTGGTAAATTCCAGCCCTGCATAATCTCCTGGGGTTCCTGTAAGATTGTGACACAGAGAGAGGGACCAAACAGGAAAGAATTAAGAGGAAAAATGCCTCTCTTCTGGCAGCCACCATGGCTGTGCCAGGAGTTAGCAGCAGCGGAGCAGCCAGCCCTGCCTCCCCCTCCTCCGGCCGCCTCTATAAACACGCAGGGCTTACTCAGAAGATTAGGAGGGAACAGGGCAAAAGACAACAGAGTCTCTTTTGTAATGAGGAGGGATTACAGCATCAAGTGACCGGCTGCAGCTCCCAAGTGGGTCTCAGGCTCCTTAGCACACCGTGTGGGGCAGGTCCAATCCCCCTATGAGCCAAGGGGACACGAGGAGGCGGGTGGTGGCCCGGGCCACAAAGGACCCAGCAGGGACACGTGCAGGACCAAACCTCCCCAGCCTCCAGCACGGCTCAGGAGCCCATGACTGTGAGTATCTGGTCCTCCTAACAGCAGCGGGAGGATCGCTCTCTCCCACAGAGATCCATCTTCCTGCCTATCCGTGACCTCCTCTGGTTCTGTCCCTCTGCTCTGTCTGCTCATTGCCTGCTCATTGTCTTTGCGATACCTGCTCGGGTCTGTTTGTGGTGGGTGATGCACCTGATGTCCCAGAATCTTGCATGCTGTGGGCTCCCACAGCTGAATTCCAGTTCAGTCGACTTCCAGGTGTGTTGTTTAGTCCAGAGGGATGAGCAGGGGATGCAGGCAGTGGCAGGCAGCAGCTCCCTGTGTGGGTTCTTCCTGCCCATCCCGACTCCAGTGTGCCAGTGAGCCACCTCCCACCACGGACCTCAGCCACAAATGGAACGTGCCAGCTGCCCAGTGACATCCCAGGGCAGCCCAGCACAGGCTGGCAGGTGGGCAGAAAGGTGCCTTTAACCATTCAGGGCTGGAGGGAAAAGCACTGGGAAAAGCCCCATATCCCACATGGGAGCAGAACAGAGTAGAGGTGGGCGACATCCATTATTTACATGGACAAGAGCTGGAGTTTTCCTTCTTTGGTAAAAAAGGGAATCTGTATTTGAATTACGCAACAAAGAATCTCCCTGAGCGCTTTCGAGCCCCAAAGCCCAGAGAAAAGATACAGCTTTGTGTAAGGGGCCCCAAAAATGTATGGGGTTTTGGGCATGCTTTTCTCTTCTGGACAGCCCGTGTGTGCAACCTCTGGGGCAGTTAATATCCACTCTTCCATGTTCTGTGCCCAGAAATCCATATGGAATGGACACAAGGATTTACTGAAATGGGCATTTGTGCAGCTGGGGACAGGGACAGCTCTGCTCCTCTATATCACCCTTAAGAGGAG
The DNA here is from genome assembly GCF_030490865.1 of Poecile atricapillus. NCBI lineage: Eukaryota > Metazoa > Chordata > Aves > Passeriformes > Paridae > Poecile > Poecile atricapillus. Next base: position 127,285,269 of record NC_081249.1, on the reverse strand, counting down.
ATTCAGGGACCTGAGTTACAACAGGGAAACCCAAAGGAGGAGCAGCACCAAAAAACCAAACCCAGGACAAAAATACTGCTTGGCTGAAATAGCCAAAAATCTAGACTTTGCTGGTTTTCTTCACAGCAGGAACTCACTGGGACCTGAGCTGTCCCCACCTTAGTGTAAATCTTCCACTGGGATGCTTAAATAAGAAACAAAGGAGGAACATGGGCCCAAACTTACCTGCCTTCAGCTGCTTCAGGGTGTGAACTGTCCCTTGAAGTGCTTCTTTGTCCCCATCACTCAGGGAGAGCCCAGGGCCCCATAATCATTAACATTATTACCTCTGTTAAATAGCAATGCCTGGTGACATGTTAGGATTCACAAATACCAATAGTTTCACACTGGATAATTATTTCTAACCCAAGGAATTATTCACCAATCTGCCTGGCATGGATAACAATGGTGTCTTGTTGTTTGTTGGGGTGCTTTTGAAATAAATTCAGGTTTATGCAACTATGAGTCTGATTATTAATTGATTATAAAGAATTATTTATGCAAGTTAGACTAGAAGTGAAATGGGTATGCTGCATGTCTGGGGAGCATTTCAGGAGCCTGAATGCCTCTTTTTCAGACACTGTGATTATTGTGCAACATATGGTTGAAGGAGAGGACCTGGCCAAACTCCATCCCACAGATCTCCAACAGGGAGGGCTGCTCTGCCTGCAGGACTAGGACCAGCAGAGCAGACAGCTATCCTTGCCTGGATGCCTTCATCAATTGGATCAATCCCAAGAAATCTTTCTGGGGTTTTTCCTTTCCTTTGGATTGGGGATTTTTTCCCAGCAGTATTCCAGGAAGATGTTTCCCAGCAATTAGGTTTACAGAAATATATATAGAACAAAAACTATACTTAGAAAATTACTGGGACAAGCATAAACTTTGGAGTTTATGACCCTGAGATTACCACAGTGTTTTGTGGAAGGGGGTGGCACGTGGGCTTAGTCCTCTCTAACCAACCAGCCCCACTTGAATGATGACAAAAATCAAACCCTAAAATCATCCTTGGTCACTATAACCAGCTCAAGAACAGAGAAAAGATGGCAAACTCATCAAATTATTACCTGCCATCAATTGCCTCCTGCTTTTCTGTGCTACTGCCTCCATCTTACCTGGCTTTTGATCTCAGCTCATTCTGTTTTCTCCTTTCTTTCCGTCTTGCTTGGTGGGACACTTGGGGTGTCCCTGTGTCCTCCTCCTGCTCAAACTCCAAGCCCTGCTTGTTGTGTGCCTGCACAGGAGCTGTGATGACAGTGACCTACACTAACCGTGTGGCTGATGCCCGCCTGGGCACCTTCTCCCAGCTCCTGCTCCAATGGAAAGGCAGCATCTACAAACTGCTCTACTCCGAGTTCCTGATTTTCATCTCGCTCTACTTCACCATCAGCCTTGTCTACAGGTGAGCAACTTCACATGCACAGCCTGGCCTGGGGCAGGACACAGGAGAAACACAGGATTTGGGCTGGGATCCTGCTGGTCAGGCTCTTGCCAGACTGTTCTCAGAAGGGAAGGGGAGAAAGGAGAGAAGGGAGAGGGAGAACTGCTTCTGTTTTTCCCTTTTAGGCTGATTCTGAGCGAGAGCCAAAGGCTGATGTTTGAGAAGCTGGCGCTGTACTGCAACAGCTACGCCGAGCTAATCCCTGTATCCTTCGTGCTGGGTAAGGAGCTGTCTGGAATCCAGCAGGGAGGGCAATGGGACAGCATTTCTTCTCCTTGGTTCAGCAGAGCTCTGCTGGCAGAGCAAGTGCCTCCCCCTGCCTTTGTAAAATTCCTCAAGTGGGAAATATCCTTTATTGTCACAGCTGTGAATGTCCCCCAGCATAGGAGGGCAAGCTCCAAGTGGCACCAGATATGCCCAGTGAAATTGTGGCTGCCTCATCCCTGGAAGTTTTCAAGGCCACACTGGATGGAGCTCTGAGCAATCTGGTCTAGTGGAAGATGTCCCTATCCACAGCAGGGGGTTGGAATGAGATCATCTTTAAGGTCCTTTCCAACCTAAACCGTTCTGGTCCTATGAAGCGAAGTATGAAATCCAGACTCCTTTTAGCACAGAGGACTGAATTTCCCTCTAGACATTCCTGCACCCATCCCTGTGTGAGCAGAAAAGAAGGAGAGCAGATAGAGCAGGAGGAAGAAGCTCTTTTCAGATGCCTGACTCTCTCAGCTCCCCTCTAGGTTTCTATGTGGCCCTGGTGGTGTCCCGCTGGTGGGCCCAGTACGAGAGCATCCCATGGCCAGACCGGATCATGAACCTGGTGTCCTGCAACGTGGATGGGGAGGATGAGTATGGGAGGCTCCTGCGCCGCACCCTGATGCGCTACAGCAACCTGGTCAGCGTGCTGATCCTGCGCTCCGTCAGCACCGCTGTCTACAAGCGCTTCCCCAGCATGGAGCACGTTGTGAGGGCAGGTCAGCACTGCTCCTCGCTGCTCCTCTAGGGGCAGGGGCCCCTGGGAAAGGTTCTTTGGAAATGGGGTGGTGCTGTTCCCTCTAGGCCGGTGGGAATTTGAGCCCCAAGCCTCTGAGCGTAACTGCTGGGCACTCTGAATGTTCTTGAGAGATGTTCCTCAAGGTGCAGCAGTTCCCACTCTGCCCACATTGTCTGGTTTCCCTTGGAAATCCACCGAGATGTGATATTGTTGGCATCCTAAAAAGAAAAGGCACTTCAGGGACACAAGTTATCCCATTCTCAACCAGTGTCTATGGACACCAGGCAGCTGCACCCTCAGCAGTGCTTTACCTCCCTGATGCCTCTGATCTGATGTGCTGCAGACATCCAAAGTGAAATCCCATTATCCCCCTTCCATGACTGAATGTTTTAACAAGGAGACTTGTCCTTCTGCATGACTCCCCAAGTTCTGAGTCTTTGCTGGGGTTTTTAGGGAGAGCCAAGGCATCCACCTGAGATTCAGATGTTTTCATTTCAGACCAGATCAGTTCCTCCTGCCCTCTATATCTGTCCTTCTCCCATCTGCTCTTTCCCATCCAGGTCTCATGACACCAGAAGAGCACAAGAAGTTTGAGAGCTTGAATTCCCCCCACAACAAGTTTTGGATCCCATGCGTGTGGTTCTCCAACCTGGCTGTGAAGGCGAGGAATGACGGGAGGATCCGGGACAGTGTGCTGCTCCAAGGCATCCTGAATGTGAGTGACAGAGGGGACAGGCAGGAGATCCTGGGCAATGGGAGGCACCTGTGAAGCAGGTCCTTGACACATTCCAGAACAGCCAATGCCAGTGGAGGTTTCTGCAATCCAGATGGAAAGCCACAAGGAAGAATGTATCTGGAAGTCTAGGAGAGGTCAAAAACATACTCAACAACTGAGGTCCTGTAGAAAACATTTTTATTAAAAACTCTGAGATAATTTTGGGCAATGCCTGCTACACAGGCAAGATCTGGCAAAAATCCCTGCCCAGCTGCACAGAAAAAGGCTCTGGAGCAGCTCATCCTTCTTGGTATTCATGTGCAGAGAAAGTCATGTGGTTTCTGTTGCCTGGAGCAGAATTCATCTGCCCACAGAGAGGGAGATCTCCCTCTGGGATATTTGTCTATAGACAGGAGAGAGAAATGGCTGCTCCTGAGGGCATTCTTTGCCTCACCTGTTGGCTGTTCATTTTGTGAGAAGAAACTCTGCTGTGAAGCAAGCGAGGAAGGGATCTTTGGCTCAGGGGGAGACACTCAGCAGGGAATTCCTACAAGGCTGAGACTGAGCTCCCCTACCAGAGAAGGTATAAGCACAAGGGAAAGGGCTGGAGCAATGGAGGACAGTGGTGCTGGGGAGGCTCTGCAAGGAGATGGGAAGTAATCCTGACATGCCATTCCCTTTTCCCCGCTGCAGGAGCTCAACACCTTGCGCAGCCAGTGTGGGAAACTCTATGGATATGACTGGATCAGCATCCCCCTGGTCTACACCCAGGTGAGAAAGGAATCCCCACACCCATTGCTCCACCACTGCCCGTGCACATCCCCTCTTACACCCACAACTGGAATCCTGGAATGGTTTAGGTTGGAAGGGACCATGAAGCTCATCTAGGGACACCTTCCACTAGACCAGGCTGCTCCAAGCCTTGTCCAACCTGGCCTTGTGTGCTTCCAGGGATGGGGCAGCCACAGCTTTTCTGGAAAACCTATGCCAGGGACTCACACCCTCTTAGTTAAGAATTCCTTCCTCATATCTAATCTAAACCTGCCCTCCATCAGTTTAAAACCATTGTTGCTTGTGCTGTCACTATCTGCCTGTGTAAAAAGTCACTCTCCCTCCTTTGTATAAGCTCGTTTAAGGCACTGGAAGGCCAAAGCCTCCCCAAAATCTTCTCATCTCTAGGCTGAACAGCCTTAGCTCTCTCAGCCCATCTTTGTAGAAGTGCTTCATACCTGACCCACCCATGAAAGATGCAGGATACTCTTAAATCCCTCATCCCCACATGCACACATCATCTCTCTTCCACTGGTAGCTCAGCACACACCCAGCCCAGCCTCCTTTCCCTAACTCAGACACATTCACCTCTCCAGAAATAACCTCTGTCCAGGGGGAACAAATCCACATAGATCCATGGAAAACACAGGAACACACAGACGCACTCCCTGCACCACCTTGCAGGGATCACAACCTGGGCAAGATCCCAGGAAGGTTGTGCCAGGCATGTACTCAGCTGTTTATCAGCCCAGGCAGACACTTTGGCACCACCTTGCTCCTTTGTCTCCTACAATCCAGCTGCTCAGATAACAGGAATGCCCTTCACCATGAAACAGGAGCTGCTGCTGCTGCTCTGGCAGTGCTGGAGGTTAATGGGGAACATGTTGGGAGAGTATATTCCTGTTTTGAACCCCCTTGTTTGTATCAAGGGACCATGTGAGAGTCTTAGTTACTTTTAACTTGAAAAGGGGAAGTTTCCAGTCCTGTGATGACAGGGAAAAGCACAAAGCTCAGCACAGCCTGAAATCCAAGCAGGCAAATATTAATAAAAGCTCAGCACAAGGAGCAGGAAGGAAGGAGCAAATAGCAGTGTCAGGGTTCCCTTCCTGGACTTGGAAGCAGCCTGCCAGCATGGACTGAGCCATGAGACAGCATCCAGCCCATCCAGGATGTCATGTGCTTGCTGCTGCCACTGGCCTGTGACACCGGCACAGATATCATTCCAGGGACAGCACACAGTGTAGGTAAAAGCTGGAGGGGAAGGGAATGTCTGTAGCTTTCTGCAGGGAAACACATCCTCCAGCATAAAAGCCTGTCAGAACCAAATCCAAGGCTTTCCAGAGGCTCCAGAGCCTGGCCTTGGAGTTGTGTGGGGTGGAACTGAAGGGATATGCTGGGAACTCATGCTACCCTGGTGTGTCCCTTGGCGTCCTTCCCCAGGTGGTGACCGTGGCTGTTTACAGCTTCTTCCTGGCCTGTCTGATCGGGAGGCAATTCCTGGATCCAGAGAAAGCATATCCTGGCCATGAGCTGGATCTCTTTGTGCCTGTTTTTACATTTCTGCAATTCTTCTTCTATGCTGGCTGGTTAAAGGTAAGTCCAAGAAAACATGGCTGGAGCTGGAATCTGACCCAGCCAAGGGTTTTTCCCAGTGTGAGCTCATCAGGAACCCAGCTGTGTTCTTTGATCTAGGGCAACAACAGGAAGCCAAGAGGGGCTGAGGGAACTGTCAGGACTTTCTAATTTTCCAACTGTCTCATTCTGGACAGCAGCTGCACTTTTCTAGGCTTTGGTCCTTACTAGAGGGGGAAAAAAGGAGCTACTTCAGCTGCAGGAGGGTTGTGTGAGCCAGGGGGAGTTATAAATTCCAGTGTCTCCCTGCCCCTGTGATGCCTCCACTTCTAACCCACCCCCTTTTTGGGAGGCAAAACAGGGCTTGGAATTCAAGGGACATCACACCTGACTTCTCCCTGCAGGGAAAGGGGCAGGGGATGACAATGGTGACCTTTGTTGTGTGCTCTCCACATGCAGGTGGCCGAGCAGCTGATCAACCCTTTTGGGGAGGATGACGATGACTTTGAAGCCAACTGGCTCATCGACAGGAACCTCCAGGTAAAGGGGAGGAAGATTTGCCAGGTGAGCCTCACCTGAAGAGGAACACCAAGGCAGGACAGTGACCAAATTCTCCTGCAACACCTCTGCCCCTACTTCCTTGCCTGAGACGGGAGAAATCCTCCCAATCCACACCAGGGAATTTGGGGCTTCTGGCATATCTTAGTACACAGAGGCCGACTGCAGCTGTAGTCCATGCTCTGGCACATGGGGTGGATCCAGGCTGCTCATTTCAGGCCTCAGCTGCCTTTGAATGACATGTCATTCCTTCCCCTCCTTGCTTTCCTACCCTGTGTCCATCTAAAACTGCCTCCTCTGCTTTCTGCCATGCAATAACCACATCTCCCACCGCTCCATCCTAGTGAGCCTGTTGCTTTCCTGTCTCCTTCAGCACCATTTTCCTTCCAATTAATCAAATCTCTGTGTGAGAAACAACCCAAATGACAGGAAACCACAGCAACCCCAGCCACTTGCCTGGCTTCCGTGCTGCACCACTTCCACCAGCTCTGTGCTTCTTTGTCCCCCGATAACACGCACACAAAAGGCTGCTCACTCCGTGTGACATTCCTGCTGTCCCCCACAGGTCTCCCTCATGGCAGTGGATGAGATGCACCAGGATTTACCCATTCTGGAGAAGGACCTGTACTGGAATGAGCCTGATCCCCAGCCACCCTACACTGCAGCCACTGCCGAATACAAGCGCCCATCCTTCCTGGGCTCCACTTTTGACATCAGGTGAGTGCAGGGACAAAGTGTCACAACACCTGCATCAGGTCTTGTGCAGGACATTACATTTGAGGAGCTTTTAGACTCATCCACAACAGTCAGCATTTTCCATGGAAAAGGATAAATCTAACCTCTTTTCCTCACTGACCTGTATGATGAGCATGCCTGTTTTGGGGGGCTAATGGCAGTACAGGGAGAGGCTTGCCACTGGCAGAATAATTCCCAGTGCTGCCAGCCTCTCCAGGAGATCCCTTGCCTCCCTCTGTGGCTGTGTAACAGTCCACTTTGCCTTTCCCAGCATGCAGAAGGAAGAGATGGAGTTCCAGCCCCTGGAGCAGATTAAAGAGAATGAGGAGGCCAACCACTCCACTCCCTTGCTGGGACATCTGGGCCGCCTCCTGGGTGTCCAGTCCCCAAACTTCTCCAGGTCCTCTTCCCGGATGAACCTGCTGCGCCGGCGAGGAGATCCCGCATCGCCCTTCTCCCATTATACCTACCAGGACATGGGGAAGGCTGGAAGCCCTTGTGGCATCAATCAGCCGAGGGGAGACTCCCAGGAGCAGTGGGACAGCGAAGAGGGAAAACTAAGGGAGTTTGATGCTTTCATGTCCACCCCCTTTTATGAGAGGCCTGGGTTCTACAGTGCTCCACAGACACCCATCAGCTCCATCCCCATGATTTTCCCTTCCCGACGCCAAGGGCGCAAGAAGCCACCAGCACTCTCCAGCATCGCTGCATGCTCCACTTCCCTTCGGGATGTCATTGTCAACGCCTCCCCTTCCAGGGCCAGTGACATGGACAAGAGCCAGACCTCCCTGGGCTCTACTGCAAAAGAAACCTTTGTTTGGCCAACAGAGAGGAGCAAAGGTCCCGACTCCATGGTTGTGACAGTAGAAGAAGGAAAGAGCAGCTCCAGGGAAGCTGCCACCACAGGAAGCCCAGGAGCGCAGTCCACAGCATCCAACAGCCCCAAATTCCCCTTCCTGCCAGAGCCCCCTGAGCGTGAGAAGCAAGGCAGCTTCAAAAGCCTGAAGAGCTCCAAACCCTCACACCCACCCTGGCTAAACCTGGAGAACACGGCCTCAGCCACTCCCAGTTCGGAGCAGTCCAGTGCCTTTCACACCCCCAGTAACAAAACCCCCGGAGGCAGCACTGCCCTCTGCTTCTCCTTCACTCCAGTCACCTCTCCAGTGCTGGAAAGGTCCCACAAGGGCAACCTGGGCCCTGAGGCTCGCAGCCTGAGTTTGGAAGATGCAGCTAGCGCTCCAGACCAGCACCCAGAGGTTTCCAGGAACATTAGAGACACTGGGAATGTAAACAGTAATCCCCCAGCTCCCAAAGAGCCCAGGAGAGCAGAGAGTCCATCCCCCAATGACTCTGGAATCTCCCTAGCCGAGGGTGACTATGTGGGGCTGATGGAGGTGATCCTGGAGGCCAGTGAAAGCCCAGGGGAAGAGCAGATGGACCAGTACAGCTAAAGGGGAATCCATGGGATACCTGCCTTATCCTGGCACTCACCCAAACAGAGGTGCTGAACATGCAGCTGGAGCCCAGCCTGGGCTGAAACCAGCACTAAGGACATGCTGCTCCTGCCCTCAGCTACAGCAGCAGGCACAATCCATGTTGCAACAAGAGCAAAAGCACCAAAAAAACCCAACTGTAGCAAAAGAACAAGACTTTGAGTGTTAAAGACTGCAGGTACCAGCCAGGCATAGCCCAGAACAGGAGCACAGTTGATGTGGATACTTCCCTCCTCACAGCAAGAATGAGAGCTTGAGTCCTTCCTCAGGCAGGACTTGCACTCCTAACAAGATATTTCAGGGAAAAGGGACTGGAAAAAATCCCATCTTTTGTGATGCAGACTCACAGTGCCTTTTCCAGGCCTGCCTGGCTAGTGTTTTTCAGTACTGGGATAAGGCAGGGCAAGGGCCTGCCAGCACAGACAGCCGCAGCATCTGCCCAGCACACTGCTTCCTTCTGGAAGGTCCACATCTGCCACCACAGATCTGACGGTGCTCAGAGAAAAGCTGGATGGCAGCAGACACCACTCAGCTCATTTTTTACTGCCCACCCTCAGAAAATAAAAGCGAGGCTCAAGCACAGGACCTTGGTTTCATTTCCTCATTTTAGTTCCCTGCAAGGAATTTAAAGAAATCAGAGGTTTTCTTACTTCTGCCTTCAGCAGCAGCTGCAAAGCCCCCATGTCACACACAACAAGTTGACCTCCCACAGCCTTCACTACAGCTGCCTGCTCCCCCTCCAAACTAAACAGGAAAAGCCAGCTGGAACCAAGTCACTTTATTGGCTGGAGGGCAGTACATAAAACACAAAGAGAGGGGGGAATATTTGGTACAGAGTATGGAACTGTTTATCTAGATAGCTGAAGCTGCATGCACGGCTGGACAGTAAGTAGGAGTCCCACTGAAACCCACAGCGTGGCTCTTGGCAAGGCTTCAGCTCTCACAGTCCCCAAGGGTGTGCTTGTCGAAGAGATACTCTGCCATGCCGTATTTGGGGGCCCCCATCTTCCGCAGGTTGGTCACGTGGTCACCCAGCTCCTTGATGGCTTTCACCTGCTCATCCAGGTAATGGGTCTCAATGAAGTCACACAACTGTGAAGGGAGACCAGAGGTTTAAATTCAGGCCTGAAATCCTACCAAGGCTCTCTAAGGAAAGGACAGGATGCAGAATTTTCAAGCTGAGAGGAAGCAGCCTCTAGTTTTGTTGCAGAACAAGATCAAAGTGAGCCAGGCTTACATAAGCTCACTTGCTCCAGAACCCTGAAAAGCCAGGCAGCTCAGGAAGCCTCTCCTCTTCCTCACTCCAGGAAGCATTAGCCAAGGTCCTGAGCAGCTTGACACACCCCCACTGCACAGCAAGCTCACAGCAGTGAGGATTTACACCTCTGGTTTTGCTTTAAAAAGTCCCTCTAACTTAGCCAGGACATCCCCTAAAGTGTTGGGACTCTCACCCGTGTTAATCTCTTCCTAATATTAAGCAACCTCAATCCAGTCTTGCCAAAAACTTCCATCTGAGAAGAATTACATGTTTTCAAACAGTGTTCTGAAACATCAGGGCTTTTAATATTCCAAAGCAACTCCAGAATTTTGTGGCAAAAAAGCCTCGTGACAAAAAGCCTTACAAAGATGGAACTCAACCCCCTCAGAAACGGTCTCCATAGAGACTGTTCACAGACACTTCAGAGGGAATACATCAAGTCCCTGCCACCTTAAAAATGTTCCTGGAAGGAGCAATAACCCCACCAAAGGTGTCTGGAAGGGCTGCACCCCTGGTTCACACCTTTCTTCACCTTTAACAACTCTAAGGACACACAGCTCAGCCCTAAAGCCACATCTTTGGACAGCCATGTTGAACATGCACTTACATGTGGGTCGTTCTTTTCGGTTGCCAATTTGTGCAGTTCTAGCAGTGATTGGTTCACGTTTTTCTCCAGGTGCAGGGCACACTCCATGGCAGTCAGGCCATTCTCCCAGTCATCACGGTCTGGCTTCTGCAAGGGGAAAGCACAAGACATGTTTTCTGTAAGAACCCACAGACCAGCAGGGTGGAGAGTCTTTAGATCACTCTCAAAGGCCGTTTATACCAAGTTTAGGCACTTATGCAAAGTCAAAAATTTGAGGTGCACCCTGGGAACAGAACTAAGCAAACCCTCAAAGTCCCACTTCTCAAAATAGTGCACAGAGCACATCTGCTCAGTGTTAAATTTAATGATGATGAACCAGTTGTCTTCTGGTTCTGCTCTCATCCCACAGCAAACAACCTGGGGCTCAGCACCTTCTCCTTACACAAGAAGTACTCTTTTATTAGTCAATCAGCACAAATAATCCAATTGCTCCACATCTCAAATTACTGTGCCTCTCCTGTGTCAGCTGCTGCTCTTCTGGGGAGGACCCAGAGGAAAGTTCATCCCCTTCCACCCACACTCACCTTGATGTCCTGCAGGAAGATGCGTCCACCCCTCTGGTTCTGCAGCTTCATCAGCTTCTCAGCGTGCTCCCGCTCCTCGTGGGACTGATGCAGGAAGTACTTGGCAAAGTTTTTCAGGGCCACATCATCCCGATCAAAATAGTAGGACTGAAAAAAAAAAAAAGCTCACAGGCTCTAAACCTCTGCTTCAGGATGGCTGCAGTCCAAGCCCAGGCCAGCAAGGCAGTGTGGAACTACTCTCCCCTTAGTATCATTTGATCTTCCAGCTAGGGTTAAATTTTAACCTGCATCCCTACCAAGGGCACAAATTAATGGTGTTTGTGTCCTTGGCTCAGTTCTGAGAACACAAAAAAAAATCCAACAAACCCTAAAAGCCCACAGATAGCTGTTCTGAGGAGCATTAAGCTTCAGCCTTGCAAAGCCTTTTTTTCCAAGGAGAATCTTCCCTTTGCCTAAGCTTGTTTACAATGATCATATTGCAAGTCAGGGTCTTGACTTGCAACACCAGGTAAGAGTGAGTCAAGAACTTTTAGGTACTTCTGCAATAAAACTCTTTTGCTCCCCCTAAGCTTTCTAGGGATTAGACTAAGGAATACACTTTCTACTTTTTTTTGGGGGGGGGGGAGTAAGAGTAATATTTAAAATACAAGAGATAAACTCGACTACAATATGAATTCAACAGCAACTACTTTTCTGAAAGCCAAAAAATCCTGTAACAGCAGTTAAAATTTATCAAACAATTTGTTTATTCCTTCAGAGTCATTACCAGGATTCAATGGAACGTTATGTATCAGCTGCCAATTATTTACCAACCTACTACAGAATTCTCTGCTCTTAAACCAGCGGCCTGGAGGTCCAAGGCAAGGCACTGGTGCTTGTGTACCACTATCACCGAACAAGAGAAGCTCAAAACAGGGCTCAGAAACAAATTAACGGAGAAAAAAAAAACAAAATACGTGCCAAAACACAGCCCAGCGTGACTAGGAAGCCTCAATGTCCCATCACGCCCAAAGCACCAGGATTGCTGCACAGAGGTCAGGGAACGGCTAAAACGGGCGCCTCGGGCCAAAGGAGGCTTGTAAACACAGGGCCCAAGGAAACCACGGATTCCTACCGATTCCTGAAGGAAAACCCGAGCCTAGGAGGCGAGCACGCCTGCGGGAAAGGTGCCAAAGGCTTCGTTTGGGCACCTCCCGCTACCCAGCCCGGCCCCAAGGGCAGAGCCGGCGGCGAGGCGTTGAGCGCGGCCGATAACGAGGCCGCCAAGGGCAACGGTCGCGGGGCTCGCGGAGCAGGCGAGATAAAAGGGCCTCACCTACACCCAGGGGACGGCCCAGACGGGCCTGAAAGCAGAGGGGGGAGGAGGAGGTGGAGAAAAAGGAGGAGGAGGAGCTGGGCCCGCAGGCACCGCCCGGCACCCAGGAACCCCCCGCTGGCCAAGGCCCTCGTGCAGCCTCTTTATCCCTAGTAGGACCCTTCCCTCACCCCGCCGCGCCCACTGCCCTCACCATGCTGAGGTACACGTAGGACGCGTAGAGCTCCAAGTTGATCTGGCGGTTGACGGCGGCCTCGCAGTCCTGGTGGTAGTTCTGGCGCACCTGAGAGGGGGGCGCTGCCATGGCTGGGGTGCTCCGGTGGGTGTTGCGGTGACTGTGTAGACGGTGGAGTTAGGGGAGGGGGGCGCGGCGGGCCCGAGCGCGGCCGGTTCCGTCCAAGCACTGTTGACGCAGGAACCCGCTTCGCTCCGCCGCCGACGCGCTGTGAGGGCTACCCGCCCGCGGACGTGCCTTTTATACCGCCGTGCGGCAGGCCACGCCCCCAGGAAGGGGCGGGGCGTCCCGGCGCCCTTCTGCTGGCCCGGCGTGACTCAGCACCCGCCCAGGCCACGCCCACATCGGGGGTGGGGCTCGCGCGTGGCCCCGGTTCCCGCCGCGGGAGTAGCGTCCATCATGGGATGGGCCGTGAGGGGAAATTCCCCCAAAATCAGCAAATCCGGCCATTTCCCCTCGACCACGTGCGAAACCTGCCGCTAACCCGTGTCCCAAGTCCTATATCCTACATCCTACATCCCTCCGGGGATGGGGGCTCCGCCGCTGCCCCGGGAGGTTGGTGCCAATGCCTGACCACCCCCTCCGTGAGAACAAAAAGTTCCTAAAATCCAATTTAAATGCAGAAATTGAAGGCCAGATGTCAAAAACTGAATCTGTTGCTAATTAGATTGCTATTTCAGCTGCTTTTAATGCTATCCCAGTCACTCGGTGTGTGCCATGATTTATTTTCAATAAACTGGTTTCTTCAGTCATTCAGTTCAGTCATTAATTTACAACAAGCTCTGGAGTCTTTTAGTTTCTGCTTTCTCAAATTTTAACCAGATTACAAGGGAATAGAAACTGCTTAAACTGAGATCATCCCATAGCACTGAATGCCCTAATCTTGGCTTTTCCCAAGCCAATGTTCAACCCTGGTTTTTCCAAAGTCAGCGTTCCTGCTGAAATCCATCAGAAATACAATTTACTGAGCCTCAGTAAATTCAGAATAAAGAATTTTTCCTCTATGGACTAAGCCTGCAAACTCAGATTAAATATTTTTTTCCTGTATATACTCAGACCATAAACTCAGATTAAATAATTGTTTTCCTCTCACCGGTTCTGTCTATACATTTTTATCTGGTCTTTGACCCTTCCCGGCAGTGCCTGTGTGTGGGTAAAGGGCAGCACCAGAGCACTTTTCCAGACACTCCAAATGCCCTGGAGGGAAGAGGGAGCCTCGGCCTCCCTTTGTTTCAGGGTTTTCTGCTGCTCCTGTCGGTTAACCATCATAAGTAATTAAGATCTATAACATAACGTGGGTCATACCTATGCCTCAGCAGGCTGCCAGGTACATTTCAAATCTCCTGTTCTCCTCCCACATAAATGCTTATGTAAAAAAAAAAAAAAAAAAAAAAAAAAAAGTAGCTGCTGGGCAGACTCTTTTTAAGATTTTTTTTTCTTTATTAATGTGCTCACAGTGGATTGTCTTCACAACAGGAACATCAAACAAACCTCCATTATTGCAAAGTTTGTTACGGGAATATTTCCTCTGCAGCTTGGACAGTCTGTGCCACCCGTGACCACACGTCAGTAGGATTAGGGAAGTCCCAAATTCTGCTTTCTGGAGTTGCACAATGCACATTGTATTTGATGACAGCATATTTATGTGGGCAGGAGAGGAAACACGGGATTGCATAGCCATGGGGGTCATGTCTTGGTAACCAAGGTGAAGAATTCACCACTCTGCTCTCATATGGGATTAGGTTCAGCCATTCCTAGATCTTCCTGTCTCAAATTACTGTTTTAATTTCAACTTTACTTCATATTGTTTCCTCATGGATGGGTTCAGGCCTCCTTTTATCTTGTGCTGCTCTTCATGAAAATGCATTTATAATAAAATCCCTGAATGATTTGGGTTAGAAGGGACCTTAAGCATCATCCTGTTCCACCCTTGCCATGTGCAGGGACACCTTCCACTATCCCAGTTTGCTCCAAGCCCCATCCATACTGGCCTTGGACACTTCCAGGAATCCAGGGGCAGCCACAGCTTCTCTGGGAAAGCTGTGCCAGGGCCTCACTACTCTCACAGGGAAGAATTCCCTCCTAAATGTGAAAGTCACTTGATGGAAAGCCCAGCCTGAGTAAGGCAATGCTTTTAGCAGGCTTCTTTCCAAGAATGCCTGTAAAGCTCTTTAGGAAAAAAAAATCTTTACTGTTTAGGACAAAAATCTTTGCCCTTATTTTAGTGCCTTTTTATCCCCCAACATTCCCAGCTGCCCAGGGCCTGTCCCATCCTCTCGGCAGCATGTGTGGATTTTGAATTCATGTCCCTCTCAGCTGCTTTCTTGGGCTGAAGTAGAGGCATGTTCATGCTGCCCACAGGCAAAAACAGTGTATTGTCTGCCTACACAAGCTTCAAATTGTTGAAGACAATCCCTGTTTTCCCTTGGATGACATCCCATCAGAAACAATGGAGCAAATGCTCTTGTTGTTTACAGCTTAGCTACTGTACACAGGGCACAGATCTCAAAATCTGCCAATTTAGGGATAGTAAAGCTGAGTTTTAAGCATGCAAAACTAATCAGAGCTTCTTTGGTGAGTGTCTGCATATGATACAGAAGGTTATTAGGTCCAAGATCAAGATACATCTAAAGGGCAAGTTTCCATGACTCCTACTCCCACTTTAATATAATTTATCCTGACTCTACCCGTGCCCTTCTCATGCATGAGCTTTCCAAAGGGGCAGAAAACAGAACTCCTAAACAAATACTGGACAGTATTTGCCCAAATTAAATTCTGAGACATTTTTGCTGATACAGTCCCTGAGCAAAAACCTTGGCATGTGGCTTAGGCATCCAGTTAAACCTTCAGCGAGAGGGCTGCCTTGGTGTGAGCAGAGAGCCAGAATGCCCAGGAATGCACAGATTTCATTTCTCACCTGTAGAAATGGTTCACCTCCAGCTTTAAAACACTTGATTTTGCCGTGCTGGTTTAATGGCCAGAATAATAACACATCCCAATTAAAAATCAACAACTGTTCCAATTCCAGTGAACAAGAAAGTGCTGAATATGCCTCAAATGTAAGATCAACAAAAATACAGTAACCTTTTTTTTTTCTTTCCCCAAAGCTCAAAGTCCTGTAAATAAGAGAAATTGCATCCAGTCAAATATTTGTTATGGAGAACGTCCACTACATCCACAAATTTCAGTGTCATTCAGCTTCCAGGCTTTATGTAAACACAAAAGCAATCCTAAACTTGTCTCCAAGGTTCATCATGTGTCTGGAAATTTGACACTGATCCCAACTCTGAGTTTTGAAGACTTTACTAAAAACATCTGGGCTCCACTTGCTCTGGGAGTTTAACTGAAAACTCCTTCTTGTCACTCCTTGAGCAAAACACTTGGTGCAAACTTTTCAGTTTATTTCTTTTACATGCCTGAATTTTTCCAAGTGGAAAACCCGGGATTTAGGCAACAAGTTTTCTCTGGGTACTTACAGCACAGAATGCAAATGACTGGGGTACACAGAGCTGCTGGTTCCTGGAAACACTCTCCAAAGGGAGACAGACAAAGGATGTTTGAAGTTCTGCTGGGAAATTTGCTCTGGAGACAGAAAACAAAGCTGTTTTTAAACAGGGAAAAAGTCCCAAATGCAGAATAATCTGTAGCTTTGTACTACAAGATTTTGTAGACAAGGGGGATAAAACCTTCTTTAGACAGACAAACTTCTTCTAAGTTGTGACACAGGATTTTTTCTCTCTGGAGTATTTTTACACACAGTCTAAACAAAATGCTGTAGGAGATTGCAATTCTCTAATTTTCCCAGAATATCCGTTAATTTATTTTTATTTCTTTTACAAGCCTTGTAAAAATACACTTAGATCCAAGAGAGTGAGGAAGAACAATGTTAATAATACAGTAATTCTGTCAGCATAGCCAGAAGAAGGATCTGGCAAATTTACTTGGATGCATCATCCCTTTTTAAACTAATTTCCAGACTGACTCCACTGTCTGTGAGGGGAAAGCTCCATCCCTGATTCCAAAGGCAGTCTGTGCCCCAGGTGCACGTACAGAAGCTTTCACAACACGGATTAGCCAAGCTGCAAAAGCCACAAAAAGTTTGATCTTGACATTCCACCACAGGCCACAAGCCACACTATTTGCTCTACTGTCATGATCTTCCCGTGGTGCCATCCACCTCTTTTTTTCCTCTCTTTCAGATTCACAGAATGTTAAAAACAAGGGGGTGGGGATCATTCCTGTCCCACTTCTGTTGTATTGAACTTTTTCTTCAAATACTGTACAAAAATTGCAAATAGACCACCAATCTAAAGTCAACAAGTACAGGGAAATTTCACAATACACCACGAAAATCACCTCCTTTCTGAGCATGAATTCCCCTGGAAAGCACTGGTGAGTGTCCAATCTCTCATGGATCACCAGGCAGCTTTGAGTCTAGATAGGTGGGTGAAATGGTTTTTTTAAGAAAAACCTTTTTTTTAAAAAAAGAAGTTTTACTTAGGAATCAAAAAGACAAACAGGTTTGTCCCTCCTGAAGCCATCAGATAATTCTGTGAGGATGCAAAAGGGTGTTCCTTGGATTTAGTGCAGCATTGAGTTTGAGCAGACACTAAATCTCTCAGAGGAAGCTGTTTTTATACTCAGCCACCCAAGAAGGGATGAGCAGCAAATGCTTTCAAGCATGAGGAGAAGAAACAAGCTTTTACAAGGAGCTGGCAGTTAAAGGACATGCAGCAGCCTGATAAAACACCACAAAAACAAGCAGTGGCCCATGGCTGATCTCTGTTGGGCAGGATGGGCGGGGGGCCACCCCCAAACTGCTGAGCAGGTCTCTCCAGGAACTCATTCTATGGCTTATTCAGATGAAGTGAAGGGAATAAATTGTTGTAGAGGGATGTTCTCAGCAGAGGTGAGGCACAGGGAGAATTTTCTCTAGGAAAAGCTCATTCCTGCTGTGCTGTGCTGTGCTGTGCTGTGAGGGGACACTGAATACACTCCTGTGGTCCATGCAGAGGTGCAGCCACAATTCCACAGGTTCCACATCCACATCCACCTTTCCTGTTGGGTGTAACTTCCTCCTAAGCCATGTTTAGGCCCTTGATATCAAAGTTAAAATACTGAAAAGCAGCTCAAGGGGCTCAAATTAGGCCTAATCCTTTGTGTGCTGCTTGTGGAGCAGCCAGGCAGTGCTGAAGTGTGTTGTCCTGCAAAGTCACATCTGGATGAGCTGGGCACAGCTCCTTCCTCGGGGTGGGGAAGAGATCCAGTGGTGCTTTCCCTGCACACTGAACAAACTGGGGGAAAAAAAGCAAGCAAATTGCACAGAGAGAGAAATAAAACAGGGAAAATCATCTCTGTTGGGGCAAAAAATGGCTGTGACACTCTAAATCGGGTTGGACTTCAGGAGCACGTTGAAGTGGTTGTGTTCAGCTCAGCAGATGTTGGGCCATGCCCACAGATATCAGCATTTCTAGCCGGCAGTAAAGCAAAAAAAGTGGGTGGCAAAGAAGCCGCCCACTCGGTGGGACAGGGAGATAACTGGGAAGGACAGCCACAGGAACCCCTCAGCAATCACACATGACTGTTTCAGATGCTCTGCTGGACTGGGCAGAGCCCTTAACCCCAGGCAGAACACCCTGGCCTTCTGGGCTCATGGTCAGTGTCCTGGGAGGATGCTCCCATAAAAGCTGTGGAGGCAAAGCCCTCAGACTCCCCTCAGAAGCAGCCAGAGGAATGCTCTGCCTGGCCTCAGGAATCTTCCACCCAGTTGCTCGATGAGCAGCTTGCTCAGTCATGCATGGCCACAAACCTGTCTAAATAGGCAGCGATGACCAAGACTGAAACTCAAATCCGGAACTTTCCAGTCTAACAAGTAAAAAAAAAAAAAATAAATATTTCCACTCCACACGTACTTAGCACAGGCAAGGCCCTTCCTTGTTTGGTGGTTGGTGCTCTTGGTTCCTTCTAAAAGCCTCTGAGAAGGGACAGCAGGCTCAGAGGAGAGAAGATGAAACACTTCCGCAGGCAAAAAGGGTGCGCTCCTCACACATAGACCAACACATTTCATTTGTCTCTTTTACCTGTCTCCAGCCACCCTACTGACCCCTTAGAGGGTCTCTGCAGGCCATGAACTTAGCAGAAAACAGCATTTGGACCAGTTTCTAGGGCTGGGCTGGCCACTGGATGTGTCTGAAAGCTCCAGAGTTAAGAGATACATGGAGGACCTCAGCGACTTGAGGGCAAAGGTAATCACAGAGAATTTCACCAAGATGCCAAGACCCCGAAGAACAGGGAGGATGTTCAGTCAGGCCCAGAAGGGAAGAGTTCTCTGACAAAGCATTTCTCCAGTCAGGAGGTGCAGGTTGAGCAATGGGCTGACACCAGCTGAAACAACAGCCTGGGAGGGAGCGGAGGGGTGCAAAACCACGAGGATATCTCTGAGGTCACCAAGGAAAACAGTCTCTGACTAAGAAGAAAAAAGAAGCCAGAATTGCAGCATTGTTACTTAATCCGGGGAACTTTGTTCAACCAAGACCAGCAGGCTCAGCATGACCACACAAAAAAAGCTACCAGGCTTTTATTGGAATTCCTGAGTGCCTGTATCCCTGCCTCAGCCTGGTTTAACTAGCAGTGGACTCTGCCTGGAAAAATTCCCACTTTATTTCCTGCCCATGTTTACTCTGATCTACTCTGGAGTCACCAGGCCCTACTTCCCTAAATAAATATAAATATAAATATAAATATAAATATAAATATAAATATAAATATAAATATAAATATAAATATAAATATAAATATAAATCATTTCAAGAGGAACAGGGAGGTTGTAAGCCTCGCAAAAGAGAGTCCAAATCCACTCCCAGAGTTTTCTGCTGGAAACCCTTCTCCTTCAAATTACCAGCCTTGCTGTGGTGAAAAATTTTATCATTACAAAATTACTCAGGTGGGAAGGGTTCAATCCTTTCTTGCTGTATTCCAGAGGCCAGGAAAGCAGCTCAATCCAGAGAAAGGAGCACTTCCTAAACTTATTTCAACCTAAACTGTCACACAGCCACTTCACAGGCCTGCAGTGACAAGGATGGGAACACAGCTGGGAATTGCAGAGATTGGAAAAGAAGGAGAGGGGAGTGAGAATCTGTGTTTTAACAGCCACATTGAGCATAAGAAGCACCAGTGCACAGAGAGGCCGAGGAATAGGAAGAGAAAGTGACATCACCGTTACATCAGTGGAAACTTTCTCTTCTTGTTCCAGGTCCTTCAGAAGTGGCTTTTTCCAGAGTAATTGGGAGAAGACAGTTCTACCCGTTCCCCGTATCACCCTCCGCCAAAACCAGACAGATCTCTCTGTTTCAGGCAGTTCCTGCTTTCCTGTCAGGTGGAAGGATGAGGATTGAGCAACAGCACCTCCAAAAGCAACCAAACCTCGAGGGCAAGGAACTGGGAAGTGGGTGGGATCTCTTCCCAACCATGACTTTTATTCATCCTCCTTCTGGGAAGTGAGGTAACATTCCATTTTCAGACAACGTGCTTTGCCTGATATCTACAAGAGCCAAACTAAGAACATCATGATTCATTTAAAAAGCATCTTTATTTCACCTGCAAAAACTCGTGTTATACCATAAATCAGGGAATAAATGAAAGGTTAACTAGCTGTAATTTCAGTTCAGTTCCTCTGTGAGGGATGCTGTCCTTTACAGCTCCCTCCATGAATATTCCAGGAACTTTGTTATATTCCCTGCACTAAGATTACAGTCAACAAACAGGGCACCGAGAGGCTGGTCACAAGTGCCAGCACCCTTCCAAATGACACTTCCACCTCACCTGCCTGCCAGAGGCTGCCTGGGAAGGAAGGAATATCCCTGCTGTGTCCCAGAGCTCCTCCTGCTCACTGTGATCTGGGAGAGGAAGGGAAAGGAAGGGGAGAGGGGAGGGAAATGACCAAGAGGAATAGGGATGCTAGGTGAAAATCCTGGGCCTAGAATATCAGGAGACAGGCAGAGAGTTGGAAGAGAGGGGTGGAGGGAGAAAGGAAAGAGGGAAGGGAAGGGAAGGGAAGGGAAGGGAAGGGAAGGGAAGG
This sequence comes from Poecile atricapillus, assembly GCF_030490865.1. Taxonomy (NCBI): domain Eukaryota; kingdom Metazoa; phylum Chordata; class Aves; order Passeriformes; family Paridae; genus Poecile; species Poecile atricapillus. Next base: position 127,264,899 of record NC_081249.1, on the reverse strand, counting down.
GAAGGGAAGGGAAGGGAAGGGAAGGGAAGGGAAGGGAAGGGAAGGGAAGGGAAGGGAAGGGAAGGGAAGGGAAGGGAAGGGAAGGGAAGGGAAGGGAAGGGAAGGGAAGGGAAGGGAAGGGAAGGGAAGGGAAGCACTTCAGCAGCTGGCCTTGTCCCCAGCCACCAGACTCAGCACGGCCTCCCCCCAGGTAGCTCAGACGAGGCCCGTGGCACCGGAGCGGGAGACAGCCGGCTTGTCCCGGGTTATCCCGTGTTTGTCCCGGGGGGGGGGCGGGCCGGCCCGGCTCGGCCGAATCGCCACGTGGGGGAGCCCGCGCTGCACTTTCCCCCGCGAGCCAATCAGCGCGCGCCGTACGCCGCTGCCCCGGGGCACGCCGGGATTTGTAGTCCCCACGGCGCGGCGGGACGGCGGAGCGGTGTTTACCGGTGGTTTTTCCGCGGTTCGGAGGGGGCGGCTCCCTCACTATTGTCCCCTCACGGACACTCGGGGACCTGCAGGGAGGTTTCCGCCATCTCGCAGCGCTGGTGGGGCGCAGCACCGCGGGGATGGGGAACCGGTGTCGCGTGGGGATGACGTCAGCGGGAGTGCGGGTGGGTGTCATGGCCGTGGGGGAGCTGTTGCCTTCCAACCCCCCCTCCAGCAGGGGAATGAGGGAGGGTGGTGCAAGGGCTGTGTAAAGAGGAGCACGCATTGAGATAATCCCAGTGGAACCTGTGCCAAACACAGAATGTTGCAGCGGAAGAGTCAAATTGAATCTTAAGTTTTATAAGGAACTTATAAGGCATACACACTTTGAAAATTTGGTTCCTCTGAGAAATCACCGATACAGGGCATTTCCAGTGTTTATGAAAGTCCTGATTATCACAGATTTACAGGCTGGTTTGGGTTGGAAGGGACCTTGAAAACCATCACTTATCATGAGCAGAGACACTTTCCACTATCCCAGGTTGCTCCAAGCCCCATCCAACCTGGGCTTGGATACTTCCAGGGATGGGGCAGTGTGAAAAACGAGGTTCACATATTTTTTAATAGAATTTAAAAGTTTAATAGAAAGACAATTAGGAGATAAAAATAAAGTATACAGATATGGCTGGGTGTCTCTGCATTCAGCCAAGAGTGCACACCTTACTAACAAAGGATTGTCCCTTAAAAACAGAACCTTACTACATATTCATAAATTCTCATACATGATTCAAACATTCTTCTTAAGTTTTGTATGTTTCTTTGTTTAGTTTTTGACTTGCCTCCCTCTCAATAAATCAATCTTCTTGGCTCCACCGAGTTTTACATTCCCTGATAACAGAAATGCAATAAATTCCTCCCCCGGAGCTCTGGTCACTGCTGTCTTCATCTGGATAAAATAGTTTAAAATACAGGGGGGTCCTAACTATCTTTTTCAGTCTTTGGGTTATACAAACAAAAGTAGTTTTTGTTTTAATACCATGCCAAATCTCAACATATATGTATATTATACTACTATTTCTAAGCTTCATCAATAACAGAAATAAAAGGAACTATATTAATATAACAAAGTTTTCTAACTGTATACATATAAAATTCATTTTAATATTTGCGAAAAGCCAACAATATAATATGTATCTATAACAACAGGCAGCCACAGCTTTCCATGGAAATTCATTCCAGTGCAACACCACCCTCACATGAAAGATTTTGTTTTTCCCAATATTCCGTCTAAACCCACCTTCTGACAGTTTGAAGCCATTCCCGCTTGTCCTGTCACTCCAGGCCCTTGTCCAAAGTCCCTCCCAGCTAGCCCTGAGCCCTTTTCATCACTGGAAGGGACTCTAAGGTTCCCCTTCTTCAGGCTGGACATTCCCATAACCACCAACAAGCATTTCACAATTAAGCAGAAATAAAAACCTAATTATATTGTGGGAAGACAAACAAGAACTTGTGGTCTAGAGGTAAAAAGACAAAATGGAAAAATAATAAAAGTGTTGAAATTGTCAAGAAAGCAGGATGAGAACAGGTCTGAAAGATGTTTGGTGACAGCAGAACAGGCCATAAATATATGATAAAATATATATAAATTATATTCCTTTCCTCTATGGAGGGGTGGCAGGGCTGGCAAACAAAGGAAGTATTTTCCCTGTACAAAAGCTTTTAGTTTTCCAAGTTTAAAATTAAATGTCACATCTGATTTTGGGATTTCTCACAAATATTTTGTGCATTTACTTTCCAGAGTAATTCATGGAAAGCAAGCCATGAGCATTGTTTTTAAACATTCAAACCCAAATATCTTTAGATTTTCCAAGCAATTCCCCTCACAATTTTTTGTTACCTGAAACTTGAATTTGAATTGAACTCAGTCTGCTAGAAAAGGAATTCTGGGTATTATTTTACCCTTCCAAGAAAAAGCACGTAATTTAACTCTAACTTTGCAAAAGTTAATGCACATTTCTGCTGATGCCAGAATAAATTCTAGGCAGGGCAGAGAAAGGAAGCCTGAATGAGCAGTATAAATTCCAAAATTTTAGGTGGTTACCCTTGAGTGAGATAACACAAATGTGCCTAAAATGGGATTAATAAACAACCAGATTTTTACCACCCCCAAAGGGATAAATTTCTTCTCAATATCCAATCTAATCCTTCCCCCCTTCATCTTAAAGCCATTTAAATCCAAGTGTTTAAAGGGTGGCCACAGGGAGGACAAAGTCTCTTCACGAGGAGCCTTGAATCTATGAATCCATTTTTTTGTATAAGAATTAAAAAATAGGGAGGAAAGGGAAGAGAAAATAGGGTGAAAATTACATGCCAATTGCAACTTTGTTTTGATTCCCAAAGTCCTGGGAATTTTAAAGCCAAAACCATAGCCCAGCCTGAATTTCACAAGTGGATGCTATTTTTGGAGGAGAAAAAGAAATAATTCACATCCTCTTTTATGTTGCATAGTTGCATAACTGGCAGCATCACACCAAAAATAAAGGGGAAAATCTGCCCTGGTTTGAGTGCAAGTAATTAAATCCACACATAAATAATATAGTTGGACTGTGCTTAAGGAAAAAAAAACAAAAAAAAGCTTTTTTTTTTTTTGAAGGCATGTCAAGAATTACAGGAGTCATTTATGTTTAAGAATAGATAAATGAAAATGGTCTCTCACTTCCCTTTATTATTTATTATTAACCAAATAATAGGTGAAATCTGATTTTCAGTGGCAAAAACAAAGTGGAAATACACAGAAGATCATTCATATGGGAATTTCATCGACAGAGTATTTTTCCTCGATTTATTTGGTGCTGTCTGTACTCCCACCTCCCATTCCAACAGGGCAGCTCCACTTCTAGGAATATGAGAGGAGCTCTGTGGCGATGAGTCAGTCCAGGGGTATTGATTTTCGAGAGCAGCCAAAAATAGACACTCGGGGAAAGGGGAGCAGAAACTGGGTGAGTGTATTACGATCCTTCCCTGCTAAATTTTTCCAGCGCTGCCAAAGAAAATCACAGCTGTCTCCTTCCAGTGTTAGAGGTTACTGGGCGTGAGGAAAATGAAAGAGGATATCTTGGTTTTGAGGAATATTTAGCAATCAGCACCTCGATTCATGACGGGATGATACAGCTGATGATAAAGAGTGAACCTCTAATGGACACTTCCAGAGAGGAGGCAGCCACAGCTTCTCTGGGAAAGAGCAAGAAAAGAAGGAACACATTCTTTGCTAAATTACCCAATAACTCTATCCCAGGTTTTGCTGTGAGCCTTGTTTGGTCCACTGGCAGCAAACAGCTCCTGACAGTGGATCTTTTTGGGAACACATAGCTCTGGTGGGGGAGAGGGAGGGAACTGTAGCAGAATTAGACTTGATAATCCAACCTTTCCACCTTCACAAGCCAGGAGAGGCATCAAAATTTCCCATCTGGACACACACTGGAAATCAGGCTCTTGTTTGGCACCTTGGAATTTGGATGCTTTTTTTAAAAGGCATCAACAGCTTGGAATTGCACACAAGCTGACACCCATCCTTAGGCATCTGTCCTCCCAGCCACATTTAGGTTCCATCACCTCTGGAAAGAGAAGTATTCTTCAGTCCTGCAGGGAGCAGCCACCCAAGGCCCTTCATCTTCACAAGCCCTTTTAGGCATCCTGAAGAAGACTCTAATGATCTTAAAACATTCTTAGGAAGCTCCTGGTAGACCTCCCTCATCCTTCTTACAAGCCCCTGAGAACAACTTTACAGGCACTGAGGAGAAGGAAACTTTCCTCCTTTTTAAAGAAAATGAATACTTCCAAAGCAGTTCAGTTTGTTAGAACTTCTCCACACCTTGGTAGGAGAATTCACAGCTTTGCCAACATCTTTCGAGTCCTCCACTTGGTTGATGCAGAAGTTATGGCAGGAATTTGAAGGATAAGTGATCCTTCATCATTATCCTTCACCAGCTGTGCCAGCAGCTGCCCCTGGACAACTTGTGGTTGGCAGAAGTCCCTCAGAACCTTGTGAAAGTGCCTGGAACATCCCAAGGACCCCACCCCCCACCCCCCCCGAAGGGGCCATCAACAGCCTGGAACAGATTCCGGGTTCCAGGGGTTCTAGTCAGAAGTAAAGTTGTGCATAAAGACAAATCCAACTCCTGTGCCCTGGTTGTGCTGCCATTTAGAGCCCTGGGAGAGCTGGAATAAGGAATTTTTGGCAGATGAATTGCTTCATAAATATCCTGCTCACATTTGTAATCTCGTTCACACTGATGAATTTTCTTGCATTTCAGACACCTTAAAGGTACAGTTAATACGAGGTCCCATCACAGAATGAAAGTATTTAAAAATTCAGAGCCAATAAAAGAGATCTTATCAAACCGATCTCATCAGAAACTTTGGGGGTCAATCAAGTGAGAATAATCTCAGCATTTTTATGGGATGGTTTATTATTTCTCTAAAAAGAAGAGAAGTGGTGAAGAGAGGGGCGAGCTGCAGGAAGCAGCATCACCTCTCCTTCCATTAGGATTTGATGCAGCAAGGAAAAAAAATGGGAAAAAGGAAAAATGTAGTAGCAAAAATGTCTCCAGAGATGGAACTCTGAGATTCCAGCAAACAACAGACACCCAAAAAGGAGAGAGAGAGAGAGAGAGAGACGAGAGAGATTTCAGGGCTGATCCATAAAACATAATTTAATATGTTTGGAGTTTAATTTTGAAAGGGATATAAACTGCTTTTATATGGTGTATCTAAGTGTGCCTGAATACCAATTCCCAGAATTCCTACCCCAAAATATGCATCCAGCACCTGCCTGCTCTCACCTCAGCTTTGTCAGTGGTCAGCGGAAAACAACATTCCCAGCTGGACTCTTCTCCTCCTGTGAAAATGACCTAAAGCTGTGCCATGGAATTCTGGAAGTGCGCAGCTCTCCTTTCTAACTGCAGAGGGAGCCAAAAGAAGAAGTTTTCAGCCCAGAGGAGGAGTTTTGAGCCCAGAAAGATGAATTTTAATTCCAGCATCTAATTTTTAGATGTCTGAAAGTTAGAGAAGACCAGTCACAAACTGTAGTTTCTACCCAGCTGATGGTGGAGACTGAGCGAGGTTTTCTTGTCTTGTTAAAGCCCTTCTCACCTGGCTGATCACTGTTTTTACGGCACATTTTACCTCTTTGTTCCTGAGGCTGTAGATGATGGGATTTAGGAGCGGGGTGAGCATTCCGTAGAGCATGGACACGACCCTATCCCGATGTGGCGAGTAGGTGAAGGAAGGGCGGACGTAGGTGCAGATGGTGGTCCCATAGAAAAGGCAAACTACGGTCAGGTGAGAACCACACGTGGAGAAAGCCTTGTGCCAGATCCCAGGGGAGTTCCTGGCCAGGATTTCCAGGAGGATATAGATGTAAGAGACCACAGTGACCACGCAGGCGCTGCACCCCAGCACCCCGGCCACCAGCAGGATCACCAACTCCCTGCTGTGGGTGGACGAGCAGGAGAGGGCCAGCATGGGAGGAATGTCACAGTAATACTGCTGGATTTTGTTAGGACCACAAAAAGAGAGTGTGAAAACCAGAGAGGTGTGCAGCAGGGAGTTCAAAAGCCCTGTTGCCCAGGTACCCATGGCCAGCTGAGCACACAGCTTCGTGCTCATAATGCTCGGATACCTCAGGGGGTGGCACACAGCCACGTAGCGGTCATAGGCCATCACAGTCAGGAGGAAAATCTCTGTCCCCACCACATCAATGAGGGAAAAGTGCTGGAACAGGCAGCCAGAGAAAGAAATCTCTTTGTGCTCCAGCAGCAAGGCCTTCAGCATCTTTGGCACGGTGATGGTGGGACATAAGAGATCCAGCAGGGATAAGTTGCCGAGGAAAAAGTACATGGGGCTGTGCAGGTGGGAGTCAGTGCTAATGGCAACGAGGAGAGTGATGTTGCCTGCCATGGTGGCCAAATAAATGAGCAGAAACAGCACAAAGAGAAGCAAACGGATTTCTGGAGCATCAGAGAGGCCCACAAAAACAAATTCGGATACTGTTGAGAGGTTGACCTTCTGCATCATTGTGGGAATGAGACAGAGGTTTCCCTGGAATAAAGAAGGTGTAAATTAATCACAATTTCATTCCCCATTTTAAATATTGTGAGGGGATTTTTGTCCACTTTGAAGTTCAAAACTATTTCCAAGCATTGCCACACTCAAAATCTAAATTTTACCCACATATTCCTAATGCAAAAGGCAAAATGTAGGTATTACACTTCACATTATCACATTATCATTACATTATCACTTTTGGATAATCCAAAATGTTAGTTTTTACAAGTTGCCACCTCAGACTGAAGAGCTGAAAGTTGAAGTTATCTTCCCTGTGGTGTCCAGCTTGGACACAGCCCCAGGCAACAGCACGGGGCTTTCAAGGTTCTCTGAGTGTGGTATAGATCCCTGAAATTCCTTTCAACATAAACTGTTTAGTGTTATTATCACTAAAAGAGTCTAGATTAGTAACTGAAGCTAAAACTTACTTTTTAATGGAGTAATGCTGTTAGAGAAGAATTAAATCCCTTATAATCAGTTGATAGATGGATTTTGGGGGTTTTTTTTCAGCTTTTGGATGGGGCTTGGAGCTACCTAGTCTAGTGGAAGGTGTCCCTGCCCATGGCAGGGGGCTGGAATCAGCTGAACTTTTAGGTGCTTTCCAACCCAAACCATTCTATGGTTCCATCATTAAAAAAAAGTTACAATTTGGCATCCCATTAAAGACCTCCCAGTTTTCTATAAATTCTACCCTACAGACATCCGTAATACCATTAGTACTTCTAGCATCTATCTGGGCTTTCCCCCATCCCCTTTCCCCAATTCAAAGAAGTCTAAACGTGGCATTAAAGGATCTTCCCATTTACCCTGTGTTGCTCCATGGAATGTAGCTCAGTATTTACAGTAAGGATTTACATACCAGCCCTGTAGGGAGGGAAAGCAAAGTTCAGTCTGAGTGCCTCCTTTTCGGGAGACTTTCAGATTGATTTTGAGATGGTGGGAATATTGTACCACATTCTCATTTGTAAGAGATACAGAGATAAATAGATTGATGAAATATTTCATCTGGCCAGGCTCCTCTGTGGTCTCATGTTCTCCCAGAAGCTTGAGAGGGAGCAAAGTCAGGGCTTAAACTACCTGAGAAATAGTTAACTCAGCAGAAATAAAAGGGACACCACTTACTCATAAAATGGGGAGCTCATCAGGTGAAATAGCACAGAAACAACATAGAAATACTCACTGCTACACAGAATTAATTGCAGGTGATTTATAGTTGTCTGTATCTCCAGGAAACAAAACAATCCTCTTTCTTCTTTCTATATTTTTATGTGACTTAAAAATTATTTCACTAATAAGGACGAGATGAATCCCGATAGAGCAGTGTTGGAATATTCACACAGAGACCTGCCAGCACTGGCACAAGGGCTGGCTTGGCTGCAGGAGTAGGCACCTCTCTTCTTTAATGAGTATAAATATCAGGGAGTGTCTGGGGACAAGTGCGTCTGACACTTTTTTTGGATGTTCCCTTAATTGCATGTATGAGGGGGTTTTCAGCACATTGCCAAAAGAGGCTGGAAATTGAAGGAACCAAAATTACCAGCACAACTTTGAAGATATAACAAAAATTCCACTCTGGTTCCATTAAACATCCATGTGTGATTTATGGGAGTGCCACTTCCCTTGTGATGTCCTGGACTGGGAACAGGCCTGTTCCTATTCCAGCAATACATGACCATAAATTCTGTGCTGTTCATATGAAGGACTCTGGCTGTCCATCATTCTTCCAGCCTGTTTGCTGTGTTTGCAAACTCCTGGAGAATTAAAGATTCTGCATCTTACATGGGCAAAGAGTGATAGGGCAAGAGGGAATGGTTTTAAACTAAAAGGTGAGGGATTTAGATTGGATATTAGGAATTAGAATATCCACTGTGAGAGTGGTGAGGCCCTGGCACATGTTGCCCTGGGAAGTTGTGGATGCCCCATCCCTGGAAGTGTCCAAGGGTTTGGAAGACCTAGGATAGTGGAAGGTGTCCCTACCCATGGCAGAAGCTGGAACAACATGAACTTTAAGGTCCATTTCAACCCAAAGCATTCCAGGACTCTATAAACTGGAATTCCCCAAGGGTCATACAGCACAGGCCTATCCTGCCATGGGAGTGCAGAGCTGTGGCTGGAATAAATCCCTATGGTCCAGGCCTTTCCCTGTGTGCTGCAGTTAGCCCAAGGACCATCATGCATCACACTTCTCATGGAGTTTTGCAATAAGCCCAGATGCCAGAAAGAGATACAGCAAAAATATCCATCCCTCACCTCTCCCTTCCAAGCCAAACCATTCTGTGATTCTGTTCCACTCATAAATCTTAAATGTTTCTTTTGGGACGGGATGCATTAGCCTCCTCAAGGTGCCAGGCACTCAGGCTCTCAGCTCTACATCCAAGTTGACTATTTGCAGGTATAATCTTAGCTGGGTTATTACAGGTAGAAACATAAGACAGTTTTTGAAATGTTCTGCCTCAGGGTAAATAAATAAAAATTATATTGCATTATATTTGATTATTAACATTAATTTTAAAAAACCATCACCCCTGAACAAATAACAACAAAAACATCTCTATTTGCAGAATCCAGATGTGCACTAATTGATATGCTGGATTAGACCCCTCTTTCCCTGTTGCCCACCCCTCCCTGCCATCCCCACTGTGATACACCAAAGTGATTTGATTTTGTCCACTTCTGGAACTACCCAGCTTTGTAATTTCTTTGAGATTTCCATCTAGGAATGCTTATAATGAGCTCAGACTGATTAGAGTCTACTGAAAATGCTCCCTTTTCTCTGATGTCCATTTGTGTTTCAATCTTATAGTCTTTAAATAAAACTGATTAGCCTGGGATCTCTTCAGACTTCTTGGGATTTAACAAAAGCATTGTAGAGATCCTGCCAGTTCTCAAAGGAATTTTTTTTCCCTTTGAGACCATTTTTCACTGTCCTCTAGGTGAGGGAAATAAATCTGAGGGTGAGCTCATAGAGCCAATAATTTCCAGGAGAGAAAGAACTTGGGATTTTAATGGTGCGCAGTGGACCCAATTTATACACAGGGATGAACTCAGCTGCTAAAGCTGCACCTTTGCAATTTGTCAGGCACCAACTTTCTAACAGCATCTTCTGAGGCCTTGTTAAAGTCATCCCAAGATGTTTCCAGGGGAGAAAAATCAATTATATTAAATTGTTTGTCTTCAAGGAATGGTTTGGCTTGGAAAGGACTTTAAAGCTCATACCATTCCAACCCACTGCAATGGGCAGGGACACATTCCACTGGATCAGGTTGTTCCAAGCCCCTTGTATTGAAATCCCAGCTCCCAAAAATATGGAAATTTTATTTATTTTATCAAAATTGGAGCAATTATTTCAAATCAGTTCACTGTTGATGCCCCCAGTTTATACCTGGTATATAAATTGACACCAGCAAAACAACTGGACCACAGCTCTCCAATTTGTCTTGCATTGATTTATGAATAAAATATTTCTAAAAACTTTATTAGAATGTTTAAAAAAATTACCACAGTGATACATTTTTTCTCAATTGAATTTTACCCCAACTGACCTAAAGAACACATTAATTTTTCAACATTTTTCTCTAATACTAAAAAAAATGCTCCCTTCCAGCCCAAGCCATTCTATGATGATCCTGAGTAGAAAATCACTATTAAAAAGAAATCTCATTTGCACAAGGACAGGAGATGTTTGGAAATATATTTTAACCAGGAGGATCGATGACTCACTGATGCTTCTGATCCTCCTCTTCCTACAGGTGTGGGAGTGAGGGCTAATTTAAGACAGCACGTAGAGACATGTGAATTGGAAATTCACTTCCTGTGCAGCAATTTAGATTGGATATTAGAAATAATTCCTTCATGGGAAGGGTTTTCCAGCCGTGGAACAGGCTGCCCAGGGAAGTGGTAGAGTCGCTAGCCCTGAAGGCATTTAAAAGCTGTGTGGATGTGGCACTTGGGGACATGGGTTAGTGGTGGCCTTAGCAGCCCTGGGGAATGGTTGGACTTGATGATCTTAGAGGGCTTTTCCAACCTCAGTGTTTCCATGATTTTATTTAGGTGGAATGAATCCAATGCTAAATCATTCTAGCACAAAGAAACTGATGGTGTTCCCCTCATGGCAACCACTGAGTTTCTATCTCTGATTTGGTGATGTGGCTGCTGCCCTCCTAGATGCAGTTTGGGTTGGAAGGGACCTTACAGACAATCCCATTCCAAACACCCTGACATGGGCAGAGACACCTTCCACTATCCCCAATATCCCAAATTTCTCCAAGCTTCATCCAAGAACACTTCCAGGGACAGGGCAGCCATAGATTCTCTGGGAAACCCATGCCACCATAGGGAAGAATTTCTTCCCAATATCCCATCTAAACCTACCCTGTGTCAGTGTGAAGCCATTCTTGTCCTGCCTCCATGCCCTTGTCCCAAGTCTGTCTCCACTCCTTCTGCTTCCTCCATATACTGTGCCTTGTATGATTTTAATAATCCACTTCTGTGAGAGAATTGTGACTAAAAATAGTCTTACATGTCTAAAGAAAACCCTACAAGCAGAATCTGTGCTGTCTTTATCTTCCAGGGTTGGTGGGTGAATTTGGGGACATCTAGTGCATGTACCTCTGCTGTCTGCTGTCACAGCACAGGAAAAGCATGTCAGAGAGGGAGACAAGCCTCACCCTGGACTCATTTATATATTTATTTGAAAATTATGATCCCACATGAGTGAAAGTGTTTCATAAGTTTGGGGTTTTCAGCATGGATTTTTAATATTAATAGTTATATTGGTATATAAATGTATTTGTACATAATTTGAAGTCTGCAGGCTTTAGCCACGGACAATAAGTCATTATTGTGTAGGAGTTGAGTAGGAATGTGACTCCAGGTGTTAACTCTGGGTGTAACTCCAGGGTTCTGTCAACTGAACTTGTCTCAGGAGGCTCTGCAGCGCTTCCACAGTCTCCACATGGATTCCTTCACCTCACTGCTCCTCAGGGTGTAGATGAGGGGGTTCATCATGGGTGAGAAGGTTGTGTAGATGACACAGATGTACTTGTTGGTGGGCAAGGTCCCAGCGGGCCTCAGGTAGGTGAAGATGCAGGGCATGAAGAGCAGGGTGACGACCATGACGTGTGAGGCGCAGGTGGACAGGGCCTTCCAGTGCCCCTGGGAGACGCAGGCCCGAACCTTGGCCAGGATGAGCACGTAGGAGGCCACCAGCACCAGGAAGCAGCCCAGGGATATGAGGCCACTGTTGGAGGCCATGAGCCACTCGGTGAGGGTGGTGTCAGTGCAGGCCAGGCGGACGACAGGTAGCACGTCACAGAAATAGCTGTGGATCATGTTGGGGCCACAGAAGGGCAGCTGGAGTGTGAGCACAGTCTGGACAATGGAATGGATAAAGCCCCCAGCCCAGCAGGCAGCAACCAGGGCCCAGCAGGCCCTGCGGGCCATGATGGCTGTGTAGTGCAGGGGCCTGCAGATGGCCGTGTAGCGGTCAAACGCCATCACCGTCAGGAGGAACATCTCTGAGGAACCCACAAAGTGCAGGAAAAACAGCTGGGCTATGCAGCCCTCAAAGGCAATGGCTTTGTGTCCTGAGAGCAGGGCCACCAGCACCCTGGGAGCAGTGACAGAGGTGTAGCAGATATCAATGAAGGACAGATTGCAGAGGAGGAAGTACATGGGCGAGGAGAGCTTGGGGTCAGCCCTGACTGTCACGATGATGAGGAGGTTGCCCAGCAGGACCATGGCATAGGCTAGGAGGAAGAGGGTGAAGAAGAAGAATTGCAGCTCCTGCGTGTCAGAGAGCCCCAGGAGGATGAATTCGGTCACCTGGGAGAAGTTGTCCTGTGTCATTGCTGCAGCTCAGACTCCCATGGCACAGGTCAGGAAGGGAAGGGAATGTGCTACAGCTCCAAGGCTCATGGATGATGTGAGCAGGATGCATTTGCTGCTGCAGAAAGCAAAATGTCATGTCATAAATGACAGAAAGCAGAGTTTGCAGTCACCCCCCCTTCTGTCCCTATTCAGGTCTTTGGCCCCTCCACACTGACCTTCTGCCCTGAACTCACTCTGACCACAATTTTCCTGCATTGTAGTTGGTGTGCTCCCATTCTGTCAGGGAGAAATCACAGGATCATGGAATTGTTAGTTGGAAAAGCCCTGTAAAACCATTGCATCCAATCATCCCCCCAGCAATGCCAAGTCCTCCACTAAACCATGTCCCCAAGTGCTATATCCATACTGCTTTTAAATCCCTTCAGGAATGGTGATTCCAGCACATCCTGCTCTCAGATAACAAGAACCATGAATGCTGGAAAAATGCTGTGCTGTGCTTTTTCCTGCTGGAAATTTGAAGTGCCATGACTGAAGCAAATGCTGTCATTCTTAAGCATGAGCTGTTCCATGTTCTGATCCTAATGACACTCCTCTAAATTGAGGAAAGGGCTCTCCAGTTATCCATTCTGAAGATGGAAATACATGCGCAGAAACCAGGTCTGGGAGGTTCCTCGCTGGAGCAATTGGAGTTTCTAACACAGCAAAAGCTACGAAACCCCACACGGTTTCTCCACCTCTCTATTTTTTAAAGGAATTTTAAAAGTTTTTCAGCAGACAAATACACTCACTGTCCTGTGGAGGTTAAAGTGGGACCAGCAGAGGAATGCACTTGTCCATTTAAAATCACTCCAGAAAATTCCTTCACTTCTGCCAAGGAGTTTATAACTCAGCAAGCAGGAGGTTACAAGAAAGAAACCAGATGTCTATGATGCTAACAGCATTAAACAAAGCTGCCTTAAAAGATCTAAAAGTCCAGATCATTAGACAGGGGACATTAACAGGACTCACACATTGTCCTCTGGTATGTTGAATATCTACTGTATTTCTTCTGCTGTCTTTTTGGGACAATTTCAGTTTAAAGCCAATGCTTCCCTAAAGGATTAACAGTGAAATCCAATCCAGACTATTTCACTGACATGCGTAATAAAAAGCTCTGATTATTTAGCTGAGAAGGGTGGTAGAAATAATACCCAGGTCCTGGTTGTGGTGTGGAACACCCCCTAAATACACCTGTAGTGACGCTGGGGTAGAGAATAAGATGTTGATGACCCTCCTTACTGACAAACACCTACAAATCCACCCTTACAGCATTCTCATGCAGAACACAAAGATCACTAGTGTGTGATATTCCTGAAAGTGCTCAAGACCAAGCTGGACAGGGCTTGGAGCAACCTGGTCAATGGCCCTGCCCATGGCAGAGGGTCAGAAAAAGATGAGCTTTAAGGTACCTTCCAACCCAAACCATTCTGGGATTCTAAATCTGTAACAGATTTTTTTTTTTTTCCCCCCCTAAATCAAAAAATAGACCTCACAAAAGTCACTCACCAGGAATGTTGCTTTGCAAAGGCACGATTTCAGTGGGGCCTGAGCAAAACAAAGGAAAAATCCCAGAACACTTCCAGAGAGCTCACTTGCTGCCGCTCCTCTGATAACCTCCCCAAACCACTTCAGGGGGTTCCATCAGAACCTCTCAGTTCCATCAAAAACTCTCTGCAAGGTACTGCTCAGAAGTTATAAGCATCTCTGTATCTCTGCCAACTCTGAGCTCTGAAAAGAACAGCCCAACCTTCTGTATGTATTTCCCTTTCTGCAAAAAAAAACCAAAAAACAAACAAAAAACCTCCAGGAGCATCTTCAAGTACAATTATTTCTGTAGCAGAAATAGTTCAAGTAAATCACACAACAGAAGCACAAGACTATCAGGGGTAATGAGATCCCAGAGGCAAAAGGTGTTTTGTCAGAAATCATCAGTGGGCAAAGAGCTAAAATTGTTCTTTGGGTAGTTATTAGTGTAGACCCTAGAGACAAACATCAGAGTAAAGATGTCTCTTACATAGAACATTTATATAAATTCATATAAATGGATACAAATTTTGCTTTCCGTCCTAACCCAGTATTTCTCATCTACAATCTTATTTCTTACTAACTTACATGTTGACAGCACAAAGCAAAAATATCACTGATGTTATCCCTTAGACACCTGACTTACAACTTTAAAACAAGAAGTAATTCAGGAAATCACGTCAAAAAATGCACAAAGGTTTGTGGCAAGCTTTCCTTGCTCACCAGGTATTTTTACTGACACAGTAAAGCACAGAAGCAACTTTTGAGCTTAAGTATGAAATTCTTGTAAGAATTCTTGGCAAAGTGTAGAAGAGCTTGATACTGTTTCCAGTGCCACCTTCCATATGCTATGGGTGAATATTTGCTCAGCAGCACCCAGAAGTGAGACCTCTAAAAAAACCCCACTGGTGTTCACCTCTAAAGCATTTAAAAATACATTTATTTTATTTAGTGCTGTGTTGGCTAGAGATAGGTGAAGCAGATAGAATTACAGGATAATTATGGAATTGCAGAATAGCTGTTTGGGTTGGAAGGTACCTTAAAGACCATCTTGCTCCAACCCCCTGCCATGGGCAGGGACACCTTTCCCTAGACCAGGTTGATCCCAGCCCCATCCAGCCTGGCCTGGAACGGGGCAGAAAGGATTTGTTGAAGTGGGAGTGGAAGGGGGGAAATTTCCCCTCCTGTTCCTTCATCAGCAAACCACCCAACTAGCTCTTAATATCAGGGTTTTTTTGGTTTGGTTTTTTTTTTTTTCTTATGGGATGTTCTACCTGGATAACATTTTCAGTATTTTTAACAGTATTTAAGCACTGATGTTGCAGTTGCTCAGGAGGCTGTGGTCTGGGCCTGTGTTCATTGACAAGCAATAGAAAGGGAATGCCAGAGTTCCCAATGTTTTTCCCATCATAAAAAAAACCTTTTAGTGCCTTCCTAATGACAGCAGGAGACAACAGCCAGCTGTTCTTTGAAAGGCATGTTTTGGGGCATTGTCACAGAAGAAATTATAGCAAAACATGCTTGATTTTCTCTGATCCTTTAGGAACATGACCACAGCCCTACCCCTTCCCATTTTTGCTTCCCACTCTCCTCCTGCACAGTTTCCTCATGACTCCCTTCACCTCCCTGTTCCGGAGGGTGTAGATGAGGGGGTTGAGCATGGGTGGGATGAGCGTGTAGAACAAGGCCACGCTCCTGTCCTCGGACAGGTCACTGGACGGGCAGATGTAAACAAAAGTGCTGGGCCCAAGGAACAGAATCACCACAGTGATGTGGGACCCACACGTGGACATGACCTTGTGCCACCCCACCAGTGTCTGGCCCCTCAGGGAAAGCAGGATGACCACGTAGGATGTGACCAGGATGAGGAGGCAGCTCAGGGATATGACTCCGCTGTTGGCCACCGTGGCCAGGCCCTCGGCACGTGTGTCGGCACAGGCCAGGTGGAGCAAGGGACGGACATCACAGAAGTAGTGGGGGACTTTGTTTGGGCCACAGAAAGGGAGAAGGGCTGTGGGCAGGGTCTGGAGAGTGGAATGCAGGAAGCCCCCTGCCCAGGAGACCCCCACCATACGGCCGCACAGGCGGTGGGACATGAGCACGGGTAGTGCAGGGGCCGGCAGATGGCCACGTAGCGGTCATAGGCCATGGCTGTCAGGATGAAAGTCTCTGTGCAGCCAAAAAAATGAAGCCCAAAGAGTTGCCCTATGCAGCCTGCAAAGGAAATGGTGTTATTTTCCACCAGGAAGCCAGAAATCATTTGGGGAGCTGTGACAGAGGAGTAACAAACATCTACAAAGGACAGGTGGCAGAGAAAGAAGTACATGGGGGAGTTCAGGTGCTGGCTGTTCGTCACAGTGAGAACTATGAGGAGATTTCCTGACACTGTGAGAATGTAGAAAATCAGGAACACCACAAAATATATTTTCTGCACCTCTTGGTTCTCTGAGAGGCCCAGGAAGATGAATTCCTTCATGCTGCTGGAGTTTTCTTTACCAATCTACTGAACAATGTGCAGTGTAGAGCCTGGAAATATGGAAAGATAAAGACAAAATTATTAATCCGTTTTTTCTTTCTTAAAAAATAATTCTTTATCAGAAGTGCATTCTCTCTAAGAAATACATAGTATTAGCATTAAGTCCATCAAGTGCTTTTTAAATTTGTTTTTGTTTTTTTGTTGTTCTTCCCCCTCTACGTATTTAATTTTCCTTGTATGAGGCACAGCCATAGAATCATAGACTCCTGGAATGGTTTGGGTTGGAAGGGACCAAACCTAGAGACCACCTAGTTCCAACCTCACTTCCATGGGCAGGGATGCCACCCACTGGATCCCTTCGGGATTGGATCCATCTGATCCAGGCTCCTATTTTATGATTTTAAAATAGAGCAAAATCAGAAAGTCCTGTAGAGCAAAAAGCTGATCAAGCACACACAGGAAATGCTGAAATGTAGAAGAAACAAAATTGCTCTCAAACTCAAAAAAGTGAAGCCTAACAAGGAAGTTGGGAAAGTCTGGGACTTTTCCTGTGCTTGCAGTTTTACTGACAGGAGGTAAAACATACTCAAGAAAGGCGATAAAATGGGGGTCTTACCTCTAAAATAATTTTTTCAGTCACTCACTTGAGATACATGATATAGTGCAATCAATTTCACTATATAAATAAATAAATACAATGTGGACTGTTATAATTAAAAAAAAAAAAAAGGATAAGGAATTGCACCTTCCCCCTATTGCAAGGGTTTTCCCCTAAAATCTTAGGTGGTTAATTGAAAAAGAATTCAATAACCTGATTTGGGACTGCAAAACCAGTTGTGCACATGATTACAGCCAAAGAGAGCCAGGGATGGTTGACAGCTTCAGGGGAAATTTCTTTTTGTATTTTCACATTTGTCAAGAAGGGCAGGAAAACAAAAAAAAAAAAGAGGAAAGGAAATCAGGAAAAGGAAAGAAAAGAGGAAAGGGAAAAGATCCTGGAAAACTTACCTCCTCTGTGTTTGGAGATCTAATGTTGTGTAAGAACTGTAAGATTTTATGTCCCCAACACCTCCTTTTCCTGGTAGAGGCTTTAAAGAACATAGAACAGCTTCTGAAAAGCTTCCAACACTTCCTTAGGAGGTGCCTTTTTAAATCCCACCTAATTTAATTCCTTGCTTTCTTGTATCACCAAGCATATCCTGGCTTTTCCTGCCTGTTTTAGAGCTGCTTGGAGGTAGTGTGGGCACTGAAGGGTGCACAGACAACCCAGCAAGCAGAGAGAAAAAATACTGTTTAAGTAACTTTCCTCAAACCTCTCCAAGGAAATCTCCCTCCTCCAGGGCTTAATTCCCTGTTTACGCAGACCTCCTCCACCCTCTCCAAGGAAATCTCCCAGCTCAAGGGCTCTTGGGGCTGGAGGAGGGAGGTGTGGATGCTCAGAGAATGCTCAGAGGAGAAATTAATCCCGTCCTGCCAGGTGAAGTTTAGAATGGATTTGAGGAAAAATTTCTTCACTCACAGGGTGGTCCAGCCCTGGCACATTTTACTGAGAGCAGTGCTGGAATCACCATGAATCTGGAGGGATTTGAAACATGTGGAAGTGGTACCTGGGGACATGTGTTAGTGGTGGCACTGCTGCGGAATGGTTGGACTCAGTGACCTTGGAGGGCTTCTCCAACCTTAACAATTCCATGATTCTTGGAAATAACAGCCAATGGATTAGCTGAATATTAAATTGGGCAAGCATATGATGTGACCTGGTCGAGTTAGCATTCCTTGACTCTGCCATTAATCCATGTTGTGTGCATTTCCCAAGTGTAAAAGCCTTTTGGATCCACAGCTTGGGATTTATAGCACTGTGAGTAATAATAAAATTGTGAGGATTTTTAAATCATTGTGTATCCCAAAAAAAACTCCACAAGCCCTCATGAAAAAAAAAAAAATTAATCTGGGAGGTTTCTAGTATTAAGTAGAAAAGAGACAGAAGGTGGCTTGGGTCACTTCTTGATGACCCTCCAAGTCCCTTTTTCTATGAAATTTCATCACTGGTAACCCAGGAATAAGGCCTTTTGTAAGAACTTGCATGTTTCAGCAAAGGTCAGTGAAGTTAAGAATAAGTAAAAAAAAATCCTTATTTTACAATCTGGGAAACTGAGGGAGGGGAGGAAGTCAGCTCTTGTACATCTGTGGAAGTCAGCTGAGTTCAGCCTTTGCCACTCCGGGCTTTCCTCTGGAAAGAAATTGATCTATTCACCTAATCAGTTAGGGGAAATGGTTTTGAATGACAGAAGGTCGGCTTAGATGGGTTATTGGTAATAAATTCTTTCCTCTGAGGGTGGTGATGCCCTGACACAGGTTGCCCAGAGAAGATGTGGCTGCTCCATCCCTGGAAGTGTTCCAGGACAGGTTGGAGCAACCTGGGATAGTGGAAGGTGTCCCTGCCCATGGCTGGGGGTAGAACTGGATGAGCTTTAAAGTCCCTTCCAACCCAAACCATTCCAGAGCTCAACGAATTTGTGTATTACTTCAACCCAAAAGTGCTCTGAAGTGTACTATGTATTTTCAATTTGTTATTTAGGTGCATCAATAAATAGTTTCATCCACTGCCCATCTCTGTTTTGCTGACATTTACTGAAATTCAGAATGGCCCAATAACAACAAAGGCATTTTGAATGTCTCCCAACATGGAATGCCAACAATCCATGCAGAGAAAATGGAAACCCTCAAATTAAAGAGGAGATTAAATAGTGCTCTGAAATAAAAAGAGCGTTTTATTTTAAATACAATTTTACACAATAGCCTGGAGTCCTGGCCAGGTTAATGAGGGTTGACAATAACCACTATAGGAAGTAGCATTTGGTAAGAAAGTAAAACCAGTCTTACAATCTTTGGGAAAGGAAGAGGAAGAACAGATGACAAAAGAAGCTGAAGATGTACAAACGTGTTTTTGACCTGCTAAGCAAATTTGGACTTACCCCAAATCTGCCCATTCCTGTGCCCACTGACATACATGGCAGCGATTTGGGTGGTGTCACATTCTTGTTCCTTTACTTCCCTGGCCCAAGGGACTAAGAAGAGAGGCTGGTACTTCCCCAGAATAGTTTCCTGTAAGGATGTCAGGAAAGGACAAAGGCATTTTCTCTGTTTCTGTGCCCTTTGGCAGGTGGATCTGGATGGCTCCTGGACATTGAGTGCATGGACAGGACTGGGATGTTGTGGGTGGGTGCTGGTGGGTTCTGTCTGTTCAGGAGACACAAGGTGAGGAAGAGCCTGAAGCTCTATTCAGGGGGAAGTTGTGAAATTGGAAGTGAAAGGCATGGGGCTGGAGGGATTTTGTGAAATTGGAAGTGCCTGAGGTGTTGAAGGACTGTGCTGAAAGGCTGTGGGGTATGAAGGTGCCCTGACAGAGCTCCTGACCCCAGAGCTCCATGTTGAGGGCGGCACAAGCAGGGTTTGGGCATCTGAAATTGCTGAGGTGGGAAGTGTGGGTGCAAGGTTGCATGAAGCAGTAGGGAGTCCATAAGTTGCTGAACTGTGCTGGGAGAGGCTGTGGGTCAAAAGAGGACCCACTGTGGTGACAGATGTGTGACAGCTCCAACAAAGATATTATGGGAGAGGACTTAAAATTTCTCTACCTGAGCAGCACTAAAACTTCATCTTCAGGGGCTGTGAAACCAGAGCATCTCAGGGCCTCAAATAGGACACAACACCAGTGCAACGTTTGTATGGACAGCTCTTGCAAGAACAGCTGAGGAAGGGAGAAGTTGTAAAAAATAATGTTTCCATGACACTGCAAAGAGAGGAGGGGGAAGTGGTTCACGTCTGAGTGGTCATGCCCACAGAGAGGAGGTATTTCCCCCGTGAGTGATTGGCTGCCTGGAGGGTCACGCTGAAAACATGGCTTTTTAAACAGTGGCTGCCCAGCCCAGCGCTGCAGGATGACACAAGGACTTGAGCTGCACCCTATGTCACACAATCCAGAGGACAACATTGCTGGGCACAGGCACTGAAAGCCAAAAAAAAAGGTGAGAAATTCTGAGATGTGTCTTTGCCATTACACTCTGACGGTTTTTGTCAGTCTTTGGGGAAGAGAGGAGAAACAAAAACAATGGAGGAAAAGAGATCAAATATTTACTTCCCTTGCTGGACAGAAATTTGCTGTAGGTCAGGAATTGATGATAATAATTTTCAATATAAGGAAAGTTTCATTCCAGGGATTCTTTTCACTGCACAAGTGCTCTTGAATTGCTCTAAATGCACCTCTGTAATATAAAAAGTCATTACTCAGAGACCTGGTATTACAACAGCATAACCTTCTGTCCATAGTCTGAGACATCTTTGTGGGGTCAGAGTTGTTCTGCCTCAGGAACTACAGGAAGGATTTGCAGGCAGACCACAGGGAGGATGTTTAATCTCAAGGGAGAAAAAGACTACCTGGACTCAGGCTGCTGCCGTTTGAGGAAAGCTTTCACTTACTAGTTACATAAGGAAGTAGAATCATGTCTTGAATGTGTCTTGGAGACAGGAATTCAGTCTTTCCAAGGGAATATGAAAAATAAATGAGAATAATGGGTGACTTTTGCAGTGTTCTTCTCCATGATCTGAAGAAGAGAAGGATTTTGCCACTCCTATTACAGCAGAAGGCAAAACTATTGATGTTTTGTCATTTACCTGTTGCAGCCATTTCTATTCCTGGCAGTCTTTATGCACCTACAGCAACTTCCGGTGTGTAAAGGTGCTCCAAGGCAGCTTGAGAGGGACTTTGGAGAAGGGCCTGGAGTGACAGGACAAGGGGCAATTGTTTTAAACTAGAAGATGGTGGATTTGAATTAGATCTTGGGAGGAAATTCTTCCCTGTGAAGGTGGTGAAGCACAGGTTGCCCAGAGGAGCTGTGGCTGCCTTATCCCTGCAAGTGTCCAAGGCCAGGTTGGCAGGGATTTGGAGCAACCTGTAGAAGGTTGGTCTGTAGAAGGTGTCCCTGGCTGTGGCAGGAGGTTGGAACAAGATGAGCTTTAAGATCCCTCCCAGCGCAAACCATTCCATGATTCTATGACATGATCAATGGCAAAAAGCCATTTAACATTGGGAAATAATTACCTGTCATTCCCTCATCCCCAGTGGAGAGAGATGCACTTGTGCAGGCTGCAGTGGGCTAAGACAGTGCTTAGGTGACACTCAGATGTTCACACCTCTTCAGATCGAGTAGAAATTTGTTGCACAGAAGCCAGGAAACCACTTAACCACCGAGCCTTCCTCTGTTCTCTCAGCAGAAAAGCTGCACAGAACTTGAGGTTGTTTCTGATAATTTCTGAAAAAATGTGATCATTTGTGGCCTCTGCTGGAGCAAGTTGTGAGGGAGGAACAGCCACAGGGCCGCTCTCCAGTCTTCATATTAGAAGTGCTTCTGGTGCTGTAAGAGCTGAGGATGGGATCATCCAGCTCTGCAGTGCCAGAAATTCCCTGGTTTCAATCAACCCTACAGAAAATCATAGAATCCTCAAATAATTTGGGTTGAAAGGACCTTAAAGCCCCTTCAGTCTCACACCCTGCTATGGGCAGGGACATCTCCCACTAGCCCAAGTTGCTCCAAGCCCCATCCACCTGGCCTTGAAATTCCCTGCACCACACTTATTTTCCCTCTGTCCATGGGGTCAGTGTGCCTGGGGTGCTGGGATGGAACAGCAGTGATTCAGTCTGTCATGTTCTGGGTGCTTTTGGAAGTCTGTCTCCATGTGTGCTGCTGCACCAGAAAGAGAGAACAGAGGATTCATGCTGGCTACATGGTTCAGTGATTCACATCTTCCCAGTAAACCCCATTTTTTTGTTCCTCTCCTCTTTTTAACTTCTCTTCCTTCCATGTCCAAATTAACAGCTGTTTGGGAGACAGCAGAAGAACCACTGTATTTGTTCTTGTCAGACCAAAACAAAGATGTTAAACATTTTTTTTCACCCCCAAGATTCTCAGTCAGATCTCAGTACCACAGAGAAAGAAACAGTGACCTAACTCATGGAATGGTGTTGAAAAATTATCAGAGCCACAACTCCCATGTCTTGTGAGGACGAGATAATCCGTGGTTTCTTACATGTGGTTCTTGTAGTTTCTGGGGGAGAAGCTGAGGGCTCTGCCAGACCAAAATGTTTATTTGTTACTGTACATGGGACCCAGGAAAACCACATCAAATGACACTTCATTAAAACACAAATCACTCATCAATATAAAAAACTGTCTGTTGTTCTCATGGAATCACAGAATTCCAGAGTGGTTTGGGCTGGAAGGGACCTTAAAGATCATCCAGTTCCAAACCCCTGCAATGGGCAGGGACACCTTCCACTATCCCAGTTTGCTCTAGCCTGACTTTGGACACCTCCAGGAATGGGGCTGCCACAGTTTCTCTGGGCAAGCCATGCCAGAACCTCACCACCCTCCCAGGGAAGAATTTATTCCAAATATCACATCTAAACCCAAACTCTGTCAGTGTGAAGCCTTTACCCTTTGTCCTGTTACTCTAGGCTCTTGGTTCTTTCCAAAACAAATTATTTTGAGGTCCCATGAAATTAAGTTCTAGCCACAAAGCCTTGGCACAAACCAAGCAATCCTCTAGAAAAGTCACCCTGGAGTTACCACCTCTCCCCTCTCTGCTCCCAGGTCTGAATCACCCATTATGGGACCCTCAACCACACCAATCCTCCTTCCAACCACAGCCATCCAGGCTCCTGGGACCAACCAGAGTGGGGCTGTGGGACAACCAGAGGCATCCTACACTGTCCTCAAGTTCATGGAGAGCTTCTGCCTGCTGAGTGCTGCCTGTGGGATGGTGGGGAATGGCCTGGTGCTGTGGTACCTGGGCTTCCGCATTCGCAGGAACCACTTCACTGTCTACATCCTGAACCTGGCGGCCGCAGACTTTGGGTACCTGCTGTGCATCGCTGTGGAGACCGTGCAGTACCTGATGCAGTTCAACGTGGGGGTGCAGTTCGGAATATTCCTCTTCCTGGATCTCTTCATGTATGGCACAGGCCTGTACCTGCTGACTGCCATCAGCATTGAGCGCTGCCTGTCTGTGCTGTCCCCCATCTGGTGCCGGACACACCGCCCGAAGCACCTGTCTGCCACGGTGTCTGGCCTGCTCTGGGCCCTGTCCCTGCTCCTGAACACTCTGGGATATGTTTTGTGCACTGTTCGCCCCTCTCCCAGGGTTTGCCAGCGCCTGCTCATCTCCATCGGAGCCTTGGATTTCCTCGTCTGTGCGCCCCTCATGCTGCTCTTCAGCCTCACCCTCTTCCTGCGGGTCAAGTGCAGCTCCCAGCCCTTCCAAACAGGCCGGCTCTTCACTGTCATCATGCTCACCATCCTCCTCTTTGTCATTTTTGCCGTGCCCCTCAGTGTCCTCATCCTCCTGGACTTCCTGGGCCACAAATTCCTGTATTCCCCAGAGATCGGCTTTGTGCTGTCCTGCGTCAACAGCACCCTCAACCCCGTCATTTACTTCCTGGTGGGAAGCTACAGGGATAGGAAATTCAGGCTCACCCTCAGACTGGCATTCCAGAGGGCCTTCCAAGACTCAGCAGATGACAGAGATGAGAGGGAAACTCGGGACACGATAACCATGTCCTCCTAAAATCCTGCCTGGAATGTCTTAGCAGAACTGAAGACCTCTGAGTTACTGGGGAAGGTTCATGTCACTTGACCCTCAGCACTCTCTTTGTAGATATTTTAGGTCATTATTTTAAGTCCCCATCTGTGGCACATAAGCACCTGGACCACAGAAATTACCTGACCTGTATTTAGGATACATTAAAAGTTCCTGTTTGTTTCTAGTGACTATTAAATAATATTAATTTGATAAGGTTGAAATGTCTTGGTGTCTGAATTTCAGCAAAGAATTCCTGCTCAAGATAAATCCTTGTCATTCATGAACTCATAAATTCTCAGTGTTGCTTTTCACTCAGATCTCAGAAAATGAGATCAGTACCAACAATCCTTCTCTTGGAAGCAGACATAAAGTTCCTGGAAAAAGAATCCATCTATCCTTCTTAGTTTAGAATTCCCACATCTGAGCACGCACACAGCCTTTTGTGGCTCACAGAGCCATTCAGGGCTTCCTAATGTGAGCATTTCAAGGACTGAAAAGATTCACATCCACCAAGTCCATTTCTTCTCTGAACCAGGGATGTTTCCACACCACAGAGAAGAAAAGGGCTCCAACTCCGTCCAATTTTCTTTAAAAATTTAGTCACTGAGTTTCATCCTCCATTGTCTTGTATTTCAAAGAAATACATGACTGGAGATTATTCTTTTATATTATATTATTGCATGTTATTTTAATTTCTTCCAGCCCTTGACAGAGTCTCTGCATTTATCTACATCTTATATTGGATGGTTATTTCTTCCTTTAAAAGGACAGATCAGAATCCAAGGCTTTAAAATCTTCTTTACCAATAAAAATAAATCAAAAGATAGTGGGGAAAAATACAGGAAACAGAACAAGGTAAATAAATACCATGATTTGCAACAAATTATTCTCTAAACCAAATCCTTTGAGGGAAAAAATGGGATTATTTGTGCTCTCAGACTGCCTAACATTTATTCTTTTAATCAAAATCATTAGAAGAAGTCAACGTGGGTAATTTTCTTTGAAAAAACCTCACAAATTCATGTTCAAAATGTTATCTTTGTGATATCCCAAATGATTTTGTCATTAGGACAAAAAAAATATGTATTGTTAAAAAGACCAGAAGTTTCTTTTTTGTTGTTTTGTTTGTTTTTTTCCCCCAACGGGATAAAAATTGTATTTAAAGTTGTTGTTGTAATCTGATTTATCAGCTGATAAAAACACAGACTATAAACTCAGAAAAGTAATTTTTTTTTTACTTAAAAAAAAGGCACACGACAAACTTCCCAGTCAGTGTCTATTGAAAAAGGACAGAAAAGCCAAGTTTATTTTATAAATGCTAATTCCAGGTGTTTTTTGGTATAACACTGCTGTGCTTAGGTGAATAACATTTCCTCCAAGGATTCCAGGGGGAGCAGGACCAGCCTCTGTGTGACTGACCCAACTATTTTGGGGATTTAGCACACTAGGCATATCCTTCTTCATCTCTCTTGTCCAAGCAAATCCTTTGTCATTCTCAATCTCTATTTTTTACTTTCTCCCTTATTTCATTGTTTTCTTTCATTCTTTCTTTCTCTGTTTCTCTTCCATTCATTCTCTTGCTTAGAGTTCTTTTTTCTTTCTTGTATTATTCTTTATTTTTTCTTCCTTTACTTTTTCTTTCTTATTTTTTTTTTCTCTCTCTCCCCCCCTTTCTCCTTTTTTCCCTTTCCCTCTTTCTTTGTCTCTCACTTTCACTCTCTTTTTTTCCACCCTCTTTTCCCCAAATTGTAATTTTCACCAATCTCTTACCCCACACACACCAAATCCACCCATCACCAACCCAGCACCCCTTGCCCTGTCCATTTTTGCAATCTTTGCTTCATCAACAGAGTTTATTCCCTATGGATGGGACAATGAGGGTTGTTCCATGGGGAGTACAGGAACAGGACGGAGCTCAGAGCCATGTGCTCCCATACTTCTGGCTGTCTCTGAGGTGCCACATCTCCGGGTGCCACATGTCCAGAAGTGCCTCACAGAGCTGTCACCTCCACCACAGTGTCCCCAGGGCCGTGGCTCCCCTCGTCACTCCTGTCTTTCTCCTCAAACACCCTCCGCAGAGCGACTCTAACGGAGCGCTGGAAGCGGCGCCGCCGGCAGCTCCCCACCAGCACATAAATCAGTGGGTTGAGGGTGCAGTTCAGCAATGCCAGCAGCAAGGAGGTGTTTTCTGGGAATAAATCACCAGAATCAGGGAGATTGAGGAAAACCTCCATGCAGAAAGGGATGCCAAAGGCGAAGAACAGCACGATGTTGAGCAGGATGGCCACAAAGAGCTTCCCTGGCTGCCGCCTCCGGGAGCCACAGCACAGCTTGAGAAACAGGAACAGGTTGGAAACCAACATCATGAGAGAAAAAAACGTGGAAATGGCCAGGGCTACACCTGCAAGGACGATCTCAGAATCTTCAGTATAGGTGTAGGTGATGTAGAGGGAGGAAACAAAAAGCCCTGCGAGGGCCCAGAGGGCTCCGCTGACGATGCCCGAGAGGTGCCGGGGACGGTGGCAGCGGTACCAGATGGGGCAGAGGACGGAGAAGCAGCGCTCCATGCTGAGGGCTGCCAGCAGCCCCAGGCTGCTCAGGTCAAACAGGTGGCACGGGAACCCAAGGACAAACACAAGATGCTTATAGTGATGAATAAAAGGAAACAAAGACGTGCAAAATGCTGCTAAGGCCAGAAAAGCCAAAATCAGCAGGAGAAACAGGAGGAGCAAGGAGAAGTCAGCAACAGCCAGATTTAGGATGTAGACAGTGAAAGGGGTCTGCTTTATGTGGAAGCCCACGAACCACATGACCACTCCATTCCCCGCCAGCCCACAGAGTGAAATCCCCAAGCAAACCCCTGCAAAGGCAATCAGGGTGTAGGGAATGCTCGAGCATTCAGATGTGACAAATTCATCCCAGTCCAGAGATCCATAAAGTGTATTGTTCATGGTGAGGTTTGTTGTGCTGTTCTCCTCCATGGTGAATGATCCTGCTCCCGGTGGCTGCCTTCCCCCTTTCCCACCACCTCCTAGGGAGAGATGGGGAACCAGAGGGAAATAAGGGACATCAGCATTCCCAGCACTTCCCATCTGGCCACACAGCCCCACACCAGCCCCAGGGAGAACCCATACCCCTGCAGTGCCCAGGACAGGCTCCCACCTCTCCAGCCCTGACCCTGGACAGGAGGCATCTCCCACCAGTCCATCCTTGGACTCCCACCTCCAGTAGGAGCAGTGCTGTCGCAGCAGCACCAGGAGAAAGGATTTGGGGATGCTGCTGGAACCACTGGCTGTGCTTCTGCCTCATCCCTCCTGCCTGAGTGCAGCCCTTGGCCCAGAGATCACATCCCATGGTCAGAGCCTCCTCTCACAATCTCCCCACATCAGTGACAGCTTCCCATCACATGTCTCAGACAGAGATCTTGTCAGGAGGAGGTGGCCACATCACCTCCTTCATCTGCCACTCTCCAGTGTCATCCCACCATGCAGGGGGCTTCTGGCTTTCACTGTGTGTGCCAGGTGGTCCATCCATCAATGCAGAAGGGAACATAAATCATTCCCAGGGATGGAGGATGGCAGAAGGGTGAGAGAGATGAGCCATGTCACTGCCTTCCTCTCCTCTCCCCAGTCCTTCATGAGGAGATGCTGATCTGTTATGATCCCATTAATGCAGGTGCTCAGGCTTTAGAATATTAAACATCATTTACTGGATCTAAAACAAAGAAAATGAGAGGACAGCGCAGATAATATTATGTCCCTTCAGGTGCTGGGAATCCTGGGTCAAAACTCTCCTCTGGTGAGGGCAAATCCTGTCCGTGGAAGGGGCACTCCACTCTGATCCGTTCAGCTTTTACAGGGTTTTCTGAATCCCTGAGAAATTCCAGACCTCATTAGATGCCAACAGAGCCCCTGAGCAGCAGCCATGGGGATGAGTCCTGTCCTTGTGTCCACTTGCTGTGGGAAATCACCAGTGCCCAGACATGGGACTGCACGAGGGCTTTGCCCACAGCCTCTAATCCCAGCCTGTCTAATCACAATCATCAGCCTAATCACCCCTGCTGGGCATGTGTCTCCTCAGAGATTAGGTTTGTGGGGTACATGGTGCTGCCAAAGCGCTCTTATCTCCAAGGGGATCCTGCCACACAGCCTCAGCCTTTCACAGCACAGGGACTGGCATTCTACTGCTTATTTTCTTCCCCTCTCTTATGTGTTTTCCATCTCCTTTGGAGTTGTATCCTGTGCTTGTCATCCCCAGGACTGATGGATATGTCAATGCGCAAGGTCCATGTGCTCTCCAGGGTGTCCAGACTGGAGCTTCAGGATTGGGAGGTAGAGGAAGGCTTGAAATAAGGAGAGAGCTTAGGCTCAGCATCCATCCATGAGAGGAAGATGGAGAAAGGTGCAACTCCTGGAAGTTTCTCCCAGAAGGAAGTTGGAAGAAATCTTTGAGCACAAGGTACATGTCACTAGAGGCACTAAGCAACTTGTGCTGTTGCATGTCTACACATCAGTGATTTCTCACTTCTGAAGGTTTCTGGCTTATCTCTCTCACCCTTCTGCCATCCCTCTGTGGGCTGGCGGGGAATGGAGTGGTCATGTGGTTCATGGGCTTCCACATAAAGCGGAGCCCTCTGAGCCCTCGCAGGGCTTTTTGTTTCCTCCCTCTACGTCACCTACACCTATACTGAAGACTCTGAGACGGTCCTTGCAGGTGTAGCCCTGGCCATTTCCACGTTTTTTTCTCTCATGATGTTGGTTTCCAACCTGTTCCTGTTTCTCAAGCTGTGCTGTGGCTCCCGGAGGCGGCAGCCAGGGAAGCTCTTTGTGGCCATCCTGCTCAACATCGTGCTGTTCTTCGCCTTTGGCATCCCTTTCTGCATGGAGGTTTTCCTCAATCTCCCTGATTCTGGTGATTTATTCCCAGAAAACACCTCCTTGCTGCTGGTATTGCTGAAATGCACCCTCAACCCACTGATTTATGTGCTGGTGGGGAGCTGCCAGCGGCGCCGCTTCCAGCGCTCCATCAGAGTCGCTGAGGAGAAAGGCAGGAGTGACGAGGGGAGCCACGGCCCTGGGGACACTGTGGTGGAGGTGACAGCTCTGTGAGGCACTTCTGGACATGTGGCACCTGGAGATGTGGCACCTCAGCCAGAAATACGGGAGCACATGGTTCAGAGCCCCATCCTGTTCCTGTATTCCCCATGGAACAGCCCTCATCGCCTTGGCCCCAGGGTATAAACTCTGATGTACTGATCTTTTTAATTTTCTTACTACCCCTAAATCAGATTTGGATTTATTCTTTTTGTTTCTTTTGAGCGTGGTAACTCCTGCTCCAGATTTTGTTGAATAAACAACATCTGGGCTTTGCTGCAGGGTTTATCCCTGGGAAACAGTGTCAAAAACTGTCTCATTTCCTTACTTTTTTCCATTCTAAAGCCTCTGGCTTGTCCATGAGGAGGGCAGGTACCTGTCTCATACCAGAGCTCTTCCTAAGGCTAGTGCCTGCAAGGGTTGGAATGAGCCATGTGTTAACCGTTCCAAGAGCTCCTTATTCCTTCTGGGAAAAACAGTTTGTGTCAGGCTCCTCTTAGCAACCCTGATGCTGAAATCTTGTCTTTTAATGGGCCAAATTGCCCCCTCTCATTCCATAGGTGGAATGAGAGGGCCCTGCAGGACAAAACTTATGATTCTGTTTCAAATCTAATTTTGCCACTTGTATACCAAAATTTCAGTGGTACTGGACCTTCACCATGCAGTTTCCAAGAAAATTAATGGAATAATAAATTCTGTGTGTGAGCTGGAGCACATGCACACAGCAGAGGGATGATTTAGGATTTCAGCAATGTCATTTCTTCTGAGAAGAGTCAAATCAATACTGCTCTCTTTGCTACAGTCCTTAGAAAGTTGCAAGTTTCATCTGAGTCATCTTCTACACTCCCTTGGGAGTCAGGCAGCAGCCTACAATAATTCAAGGAATTCCTAGAAAGCTGAGGTGAGATGATTCCTACCCAGGCTGACATGCCTCAGGGATCTGGGATGCTCCTGCTGGAAACTGGCACATGTGGTGGCCCTGGGACGAGAACTGTCACCTTTCTTTCTTGGTGACACCGTGTTTGTTTCCCCAGCTACGGAATCTCATATCCCCTCACCAGGCCAATCCTTTCAAATGCAAACACCTCATGATCCATGACCTAATGGGGCTTCTAGAAAGTTAGAGAGGGACTTTGAACAAAGCCATGGAATGACAGGATAAGGGGGGATGGCTTCCCACTGAGAGAGGGTGGGTTCAGATTAGATATTAGAGAGAAATCTTCCCCTGTGAGGTTGGGGAGGCCCTGGCACAGGTTGCCCAGAGGGGTGGGGTCAGATAAAAACAACCACAAGTGCTCCCAAGTCTGAGGAGAAGGATAAACTCTAATGAAGGGCTGTAAAGAGGATCACAGCACCCCAAAATCCAGTCTCTAATACCTTTCATTGCATCATCAAGGGTATTGGCAGTAATTAGGGTGGGCTCTAAGTGCTGATAACCTGGCTACAAGCAACTGATTGCAGTCCTTCCCTTGGGCTGTGTGAGCCTGCATTGGAGTGATAGAAATGGGAGTCCATGGCCCAGGGGTGCTCCCATGATCCCAGGGCAGGTTTGGGCAATGATGCCAGAGCTCTTTCCAGAATGAGAGTTGTTTGTGAGAAGCACCAGCACTGCCAGAATTCCAGTGCCACCAGCATCCCTCTGCTGCTGGAGGGATAATGACCTCTCAGGGCAGAGAAATGAGGAATGGTAGAAACCTGTCAGGAGAGGGAAGGAAGTTGAAAAATGGGACACTGTCCTGGGAAGGAGTTTTTCTAATTAGGGGGGAATGAGGAGCCATTCACAAATGTTACAAACAGGTGATGCAGTGATCGGCTCTCGCAAATGTTGAATGAATATTATGTGTGTTATAACATGTTGAAAGAAGCTCTGTTAAGACGCGGACTTTTTCCAGTACGAGTACTGTGTTCATTTTGCCAGCTGTATCGGTCCATGGAGGGGAGCGGAAGCCGGAGGGACTGCACAAGCTCCGGGAAGGAGGGACGAGGGAGGAGCTGTGTCCGAAGAGTGGAATGTGTATGCATGTGGGGGTGGGCTCGCTAAGATTCTGTAAGGCCAGTTACTGCCGGGGGCGGTGAGCCTCTGGCCGTGGCTGAGCTGTCCTTTTAACTTAGTTCGTCCCTTGTTGTAGTTTATTAAACTTTTTAAAATTCTAAGAAGTGAGGCGTCGTTTCTCACAACAAAGAATTAGACCACTTGATTTGTAGGGGGGGTGGAGAAAGTCAAGATGAATAACCCCGAGGCTGTGGAACTCTGACGGAGCCAAAGTTGTAAAATCACTTCCGACTGCCTGCGACCCCAGGGAGCCTTGGGAATTAACAGCGGGACAGGAATGGGGAGCTCCTGGTGATCTGGGCACTTTCTCCTTCATGTTACTGACCTGGGAGGAGCCGCTTTAGGATATGGATCCCAAAGGAGCAAGAAGAACCAGGAAGCGCTGCTGATCTGGACAGACCCCCTTTGCCTGCTGCTGCCCCACAGTGAACAGGTCAGTGGAATGTTTTCCTTTCTCCCAATGCCACCTTCCTCTCCTCCAGCAGCTGCTCTGTTCCTGCCACTCTCTCCCAGTGACCGCAGGACCCTCCCCAGCTCCTCCCTCCACTGCCCTGTGTATTTTGACATTGAAATCGACTGAAATAAATTCTCTAATACAATGTGAAGCATTAGGAATCAGGAATTCTTTACCTCCACTGGATACACAGAAGGATCTCTCCTTGTTCTGAGTGTGGTGAGACTTTACAACCATAGCCACATATAATCATTAAAGTGTGTTTCTTATCTAACACATAAACATCACTTTCTTAGAATTAACTTCCATGTATCCTCCTTCTTCTCCAAGTCCTTTCATGGTCCTGGAGGATCTTTAAGAGGGGTCTCTGGTTGTCCTGTTCCCTGAATGTTGTGATATTAAAGGTGACCTTGCCTTGAACTTTTCCTTTGGCCATGCGCTGTTGCTTCTTGATAGAGAACTCGTCCCAAAACCACTGCAGGCCTCCTAATCTGCTTCTCCCCTGGCTCCAGCCACGTTTATCATCCTGTGTTCTCCTGCAGAGCACAGGGGAGCTGGCCTTTCCTCCTTCCTCTTGGGTTCTAGAACTGTACAGCCAGGAGGAGCAGACACTGCCAGGGGTCCTGGGTGGAGCTGGGCAGGACTGGGGCTGTCAGGGGGCAAAAACCAGCCCTGGGTGGGTTCTGGGGTGTCAGGAGAGGGTCAGAGGGGGTTGGAGGGGGTCTGCCGGAAAACCCTGAGGACAGCAGAGACTGACAGGCCACACTCAAGAGTGGGGGAGTGGCTGCCATCTGGGAAATCTGTGGGATAGGGATAGGGATAGGGATAGGGATAGGGATAGGGAGCGGGAGCAGCTCAACTGTGCTTCCTTGGGCCCAGAGCAGGCTTTGGCAATGATCCCGGAGCTCATCCAGGAATAGGAGCTGATTCTGAGAAGCACCCAGCTGACTCATCAGTGCTGCCAGCACTGCCAGCATTCCAGTGCCACCAGCATCCCTCTGCTGCTGGAGGGGCCATGACCCCTCAGGAAAGAGAAAGGAGGAATGGTAGATAGCTCTTGGGAGAGAGAAGGGAGTCAGAGAATGGGAAATTCTGTAGGGAAAGAGTGTTTCTAATCAGATGGAAATGAGGATCCATTTGCAAAATTCTTCATCTGGACCTTTTGACAAAAGCCAATTCCTCTGTGGCAAAGAAAAAAAAAAAATTCAAGATGAATAACTGAGGGAGTGGAGCTCTGACATAGCCAAGGTTGTAAAACCATTTCCGCCTGCCCTGTGACCCCACCAAGCCTTGGGGGGCAACACTGGGACAGGGCATGGAAAGGAGCCAGAGGGACAGGAGTTGGGAGCTCCTGGTGATCCGAGCACTTTCTCCTTCATGTTACTGACCTGGGGGGATCCACTTTAGTATACAGATTCCAAAGGAGCAAGAAGTACCAGGAAGTGCCGCTGATCTGGACAGACCCCCTTTGCCTGCTGCTGCCCCACAGTGAACAGGTCAGTGGAATGTTTTCCTACATCCACCTTCCTCTCCTCCAGCAGCTTCTCTGTTCCTGCCACCCTCTCCCAGTGACCACAGTGCCCTCCCCAGCCCCTCCCTCCACTGCCCAGCATTTCCCCTCTGCATCTCATGCTGAACATCCCAATTCTCCCATTTCCCTCTCCCACCCCATAATTTCTACCACCCACCTCCCCTGCACTTCTCTCCACTGAATCCTTCCCACTGCAGGGAGCCAGTGAGGAGCTGCATTGTCCATCCC
This sequence comes from Poecile atricapillus, assembly GCF_030490865.1. Classification (NCBI taxonomy): domain Eukaryota; kingdom Metazoa; phylum Chordata; class Aves; order Passeriformes; family Paridae; genus Poecile; species Poecile atricapillus. Next base: position 127,231,524 of record NC_081249.1, on the reverse strand, counting down.
CGGATTCTCCAAGCACTGACTTCCCATCCACTCTCATCACAGCTGGGGGCCACATCCCACCGCCTGCCCAGTGTCCATCCATGGAGGTGAGCACTGTGTCCGTGCCTCCCGCCTCAGCCATGGAAGGAGGTGATCTGTGTGAAATCAGTGTCATCAACATGGTCATACACAATGTGGCACTGTTCATCTGCCTCTGTGGGCTGTTTGGGAACGTGCCTGTCTTCTGGATATTCAGCGTCAGAAGTTGCACCGACTTGCTGGCTGATCTGACTACCACTGACTCCCTCTTCCTCTTCTTTGCGGTCCCCTACACCCTGCTCTGCCTGGTGAATGACGTGTTCTGCTCCGCTTTGGTGCCCCTGAGGTACTTGAACTTGCTTTTCCAGCTGTCACTGTTTGTCTACCACACAGAGCTGTTATGGCTGATGATCACCAACATCAAGAGGTACTGGCCCATCAGCTTCATATTCTGGCGCCACGTCTACCAATACTTGAGCGAGTTGTGCATGATGATAAGACCCCTGCACTGGGCCTTTTTCTATGCTGTCATTGATGTCATTCTAATAGCATATTTCCCACGCCTTTCCCAAGTGAAATGCCAGCTGGTTCGCATGTCCTTGGACATCCTCAACCACCTCCTCTTTGCTGCACCCTGGGTCATTTCCACTGCAATCCTCTACGTTATGGTCGTTTTGCACCCCCCACAGGAGAAACCCTCTAGTCTCGAACGCATTATCTTCTTCTCTGCACTCTACTCCTTCCCCATCAGCCTCTCCAATTTCATGGGGCACCTTGGCTACACTGTGGTGTCCTCTCAGGTGGTTTTCCTGTTCACCTGCATCCAGACCAGCATCAAACCCTTCATCTACTTCTGGGTGTGGTGGGTTGAGTACAGCATAGTATGATGCCGCTCCATGTCCCTCTGGCTCTTCTTCCAGAGGGTTTTTGAGAAGCTGAAAGTCAACATTGCCAGCAGCAATGATGCCACCATGGACACAGCTGTCCCAGACTGTTGATCCCCTCCACTACACTGATGAAGGACCAGGACAGTTTCTGAGAATCTCCTTGAGCCACTGGATTAATAAATATCCACGGGATCACCCTCCCCTGCTGTATTATTGCAAGAGAGGGGAGCAGGGGCATGTGGGACAGATGTCCTGCATGGAGCACACTGGAGTATGGCTTTCATCCTCCCTCACAGATCCTAGAACACTACTCTGCCAGAGTGATCCAGACAGCTGTGATGCCAGAATTCCCCCTGGCACCTGGTTCCTGCATCCTACTGTGGTCCGATATCAATAAACAGCTTTGTTAACGCTGAGCTGCCTTTGCCCCCTCTGCCGAGAGTGTCACAGCAGAGATGTCCCTGGTCCTGGGTGGCACGGGGCAGGAGCGGGGCTGGAAGGGGGAAAGTGGCTCTGGGGTGTCAGATGGGTCAGGAAGGGTCTGGATGCTGCCAATCCCAAATGTCACACCTGGAGGGCAGCAGAGCACAACGGGCAGCGCTTCAAGCTGGGGAGCAGCCATGGGACGGGATGGGACGGGACGGGACGGGACGGGATGGGACGGGATGGGATGGGATGGGATGGGGAGTAATACCAAAATCAGACTGAATAAATTAATCTGAAATATTAGGCAGCAGGACACACAAAAAGATCTCTTCTTGTTTCTGTTTGTGGGGAGACTTTACTGCAGGGGTTTTAGTCATTATAACCACACATAATCATTCAAAAGTCTTTCTTACCTAGTACATAAACACCATTTTCTTAGAACTAATTTCCATGCATTCACTTCCTACTGGAAGTCCTTTGATGCTCCTGGAGTTTCTTTAAGAGTGATCTCTGGTGGTTATATTCACTGAATGCTGCAATATTAAAGATGACCTTGCCTTGAACTTTTCCTTTGGCCATGCGCTGTTGCTTCTTGTCACAGAATTTGTCCCAAAACCACTGCAGGCCTCTTTATCTGCTTCTTTACTGGCTCCAGCCATGTTTATCGTTCTATGTCAACATCTTTGCATTCTTTTACCTTTTTGGCCACTTAGGCTATGAACAGCTCCAGGAGAGCTAAAAATGTTTATTCTCAATGTCCTGCCAACCCTCCCACCTCCTCTTCCCACGCCACCATTTCCACCGCCCTCTTCCCCTGCACATCTCACTTCTCTCCACTAAATCCTTCCCACTGCAGGGTCCTGCTGAGTTGTGTGGTCCATCCCTGGGTTCTCCAACAGCTGACTCCCATCTGCTCTGACCACAGCCAGGGGCCACATCCCACCACCTGCCCAGCAACCATCCATGGAGGTGCTCACTGTGTCCCCATCTCCTGCCTCGGCCATGGAAGGAGACTATTTATGTGGGAACAATGTCACTAATATGACCGTAGATGGTGTCAGCGCTGATGATCTGCCTCTGTGGGCTGGTCAGAAATGGGGCTGTCATCTGTGTCCTCTGCACAAACCCCACCACCTTTTATATAATCAGTCTGACCTTTGGTGGCTTCCTCCTCCTCATGGTCCTCTCTTCCCTGCTCTACCTGAAGAAGGACATGTGCTGCTCTAATGCCATGCCCCCGACACACTTGGAGTCACTTTTCCACCTGTTGTAGTTCTCTTACAACCTGGGACCGTACCTCCTGACAGCCACCTGCATCGGGAGATGCAGATCCATCCTCTATGGTGTTTCTCCCACCTGCCTTGCAGAGGAGCCAAAAAAACCCACTGCCTCCAACGATGAAAACACTGTCCCCAGGAATGAAAACACTGCATCCAGTGATGATGCCATCATGGACACAGCGGTCTGAGCCTGTTGATCCCCTCCGCTGCTCCGCTGAAGGACCCTGGGACAGTGGCTGAGGGATTCCTTGAGTCACCTGACCAATAAATATCCACAGGATCACCCTCCCTGTGCTGGTGCATCCTCCACCCCCTTTTCAGGCCACACTGGGGTCTCATACAGGCTTGTGAGGCCTCAGCCTTGAGGAGCAGCCCCTGGGCTCAGCTTCTCTGGCACTGATCAGAAATGCCCTCTGCTCCCAGGAACTGCTGCTGTCCAACAACCTGCTGAGGTTTTGTGAACAGCCTTGGAAATTATTTTACATCCCTGAATGGCACAACATCCCTGTTTCCACACTTCCACAGAAAGCTGCTGGCCCAAAGTGTGGCCAGGGTGAAACATTGTTGTGACTGAAGCCCATCTCTTGGGGTCCTGTGAACAGTGGTCCAAAAGGAGACCCTTGGAGCTCTGCTGGGCCCCAGCAGCGCTGGCCAGAACCTCCCTCACAGTGGAGTGAAAAAAAACCACAGTGTGAGGGAAAAAAAATTAACAAAGGGCTCATGAGTTGAGATGAAGACTGGGAGAAAAAAAACTGTAAGAGTAAAAAATAAAAGGTTCAAATTTAATGGTATTAAGTAAATTTATCATTAACAGAGTTTGAGAAATAAATAAAACATTAAAAGAGCTTTTTTCCTTCCGCCCCTTCGCCCCAACAGTGGAGGGAGACGGGGCATAGGGGTTTTGGTCAGTTTGTCACTTGAGATTTTCTTCTGTTTGCTCAGGGAGAGGAGTTTTTTCTGCTATGTCATTGGGTCTCTCCCATGGAAACACTTCTCCATGAACTTCTCCAGTGTGGCTCTAATCTCACAAGCAGCAGTCCTGCCAAAATTGTTGCAATGTGAGTGCCTCCCATGGGCAAACAGTGTGCACAAAACTATTAAGGTGTGGGTCACTCCTGCAAAGGGTGCAGTCCTCCAAAGGACCAGGCTGCTCTGCTTTGGAAGCTGTGAGTGGATTTCTGCATTCCCCACAGACTTCATGGACTGCCAAGGGAGAGTTTGTTTCATCATAGTCCTCACTACAGCTTGCAGAGGAATCTCAGCCGTGACTTTTGGAGCACTTCTTCCCCCTCTTTTTTTCCATTGACCTTGGTGCTGCCATGTTGTTTTCCCTCACGTTCTCACTTCCCTCTCTTCTCTCACTAGAAGAAAACCTGCTGCCTGAAGGTACCATGATGGCCCCGGCCACGGCGCATCACCACACACCACACCGGGATGGCCCCGGCAGCAGCGCCTCGCCACCCCTGGTAAAAACTGTGTGTGTGCTGCTCTGACTTTCTTCTTCAATGTGTCATCACAGAAGCGTTACCAGCCTGTCTAATTGGGCCAGCAGCATGTCCATCTTCAGAGCCATCAGTGATTGGCTCTGTCAGACACAGAGGAAGCTTCAAGCAGCTTCTCACAGGAGCCGCTTTCTGTGGCACTCCTTGGCTAACAAAAACCCAGCTGTGCCGAATCAACACAAAGCAGCTGTTTGCTGTCCTTCCCTTGGGCTGTGTGAGCCTGCAGTAGAATGACAGAAATAGGAATTCTTGGCTTAGGTGTGCTTCCTTAGGCCCAGGGCAGGTCTTGGCAATGATCCCAGACCTCTTCCCGGAAAGGGAGTTGTTTCTGAGAAGCACCCAGATGCTTCACCAGCACTGCCAGCAGCCCCAGTAAAACATGGTTTAGCTGGGAGAAACCTGGGTTAACCATTAAACTAAGGTAGACAACATATTCTGGTAATATTAAAAGAACAAAACACCTACACCATGATGTAATAAATTCGGAGCACTTTTGGGAGTATCTGTAAAAAATCTTGGATATTATAGTGTATAAAAATGCCTGAAAATTGTTCTTCCTTTGAACATGTCTATGGCAAATAAATTTCCAACATGTTCACAATTTTGACTCAAAATTGTTATTAGCCTAACACACTTTGGCTGTTAGACTTAAACTTCTTTGTTTCAGAGGGGACACAGCCATGGCTTCTGCTCCCTGGTGGAACCATGATCCTGAGTGCCCTGAGCTGGGCTGGCACTGGCACAGCCGGCACAGACAGGATGGTCCAGGGTCTCAGCATTCCCCCATGACTGCTCTGAGAGTGTCACAGCAGAGATGACACAGGGAGGCATGCTGCCTTAGGATATTAGCCTTTATGTTTTTCAACTCCTGCACAGCATTAATGCATAACTCTCAACTCCATATAAAGGGTTAGTTAACTGTCTTCACATTTTGGACAGAAAAAACAACCCCTCTAGGCTGGAAATTCAAGGACACCCTACTGCCTCAGGCCCTGAAAAGTATAAACAAGAGTGAATTGGGGGGAGCAAACTGGGGGCATGACTTCACTACCTGAAGCTGTAATTGGAGGATTGACCCTGATACGTAAATGGACCAAACTTGTATGTCTGAAAAACTCGTGACCATTGTCCATTTTGAGTGGAGCCCCTCTTGGAGGCTTTGACTGCCCAAGGTGTACCTTTTGAAGGCCTTTAATAAATACCTGCTTTTATTCTCTTTACCTTGTCTAGCCTCTCTTCTAGGTAGCCACTCCAAGGCATCAGGCAGACAGAGCTGGAGGGTGTGGAGGGGGTCTGGATGCCACCAATCCAAAATCTCCCCACTGGACAGCAGCAGAGCCCACCAGGCCCTTGCAGGCAGGGAGTGGCCTCTGACTGGGGGATGGGACGGGGTGGGGGATGGGAAGGGATGGGACGGGACGGGATGGGATGGGACGGGACGGGACGGGACGGGACGGGACGGGTTGGGATGGGATGGGATGGGATGGGATGGGATGGGATGGGATGGGATGGGATGGGATGGGATGGGATGGGATGGGATGGGATGGGATGGGATGGGATGGGATGGGATGGGACAGGACGGGAATGGACGGGATGGGATGGGAGAGGATGGGATGGGATGGGATGGTGAATGCGGTGGAGATGGGGATGAGGAGTGATACCAAAATCAGACAGAATAAAGTTATTAACACCAAGTAATGGCATTAGCAAGAGAAGCTTTAGGCAGCAGGACACGCAGAAGGATCCATCCTTATTTCTGTGTGTGCTGAGACTTTACAACAGCATTTTTATCCATTATAGCCACAAATAATCATTCAAAAGTTTTTCCAACCTAGTACATAAACACCATTTTCCTAGAACAAATTTCCATGCGTCCACTTCCTACTGGGAGTCCTTTTGTGGTCCTGGAGGTTCATACAGAGAGGTTTATGGTGGTCACATTCATTGAGTGCTGTGATATTAAAGGTGACCTTGCCTTGAACTTTGCCTTTGGCCATGCGCTGTTGCTCCTTGTCACAGAACTTGCGCCAAAAATACTGTGGCCCTCCTTATCCCTTTCTCCATTTGGCTCCAGTCACGTTTATTACCCTGGCTGCACATTTTTACATCCTTTTATCTTTTTGGCCACTTGGCCTTTGAGCAACATCAGGGGGGTTGAAAATGTGTATTCTCTGGTTTTATATTAATCCCCTACTGACCAGCCCAACCCTCCCTCTCACACTCCACAATTTCCACTACCCTCCTCCCCTGCACATCTCATTTCTCTCCACTGAATCCTTCCAGCCACACGGAGCTGCTGAGGAGCTGCCTGGTCCATCCTTGGATCCTCCAAGCACTGACTCCCATCCACTCTGACCACAGCCAGGGGGCCACATCCCACCGCCTGCCCAGCGCCCATCCATGGAGGTGAGCACTGTGTTTCCTCATTTTTCTGCACTGACCGATGGATCTGTCCTGTGTGAGATCAGTGTCAGCACAGTGATCATACATATTGTGACGCTGCTCATCTGCATCTGTGGGCTGGCTAGGACTGGGGCTGTCCTCTGGCTCCTCCGCATTAAGGCCATCACCTACTTCATCTTCAATCAGGCCATCAATGACTTCCTCTTCCTCATCTTCATGGTCCCTTCCACCCTGCTCTTCCTGCACGAGGAAGTGTCCTGCTCCACTATAATTTCTCGGATGCATTTGAGCTTGCTTTTCCAGCTCTCCCTGTTCTCCTACAACATGGGGCTGTACCAGCTGACATTCATCAGCTTTGAGAGGTGCAGATCCGTCCTCTGCCAGGTTTTCTGTCATTGCAAACTTCCCCAGCGCCTGTTGTGGGTGGTGATGACTGCCCTGTCCTGGGCCTTCTTCTTTGTTGCTGTCGTTGTCAATCCCATGGTGACTTTCCTGTGCCAGTCACAGGAACAGGAGCATTGCCAGGTGGCTCTCCTCTCCATGTATGTCCTCAATTTCTTCCTGTTTGCTGCACCCATGCTCATTTCCAGCATAATCGTCTTCATTCATTTCAAACCTGGCTCCCAGCAGAGGGAACACAAGAGGCTCGACATCGCCATCTTCCTCACTGCACTCCTCAGTCTGCCCCTCAGTCTCTTGTATTTACTGCAGCAGCTCGAGTACACCTCGCCTGTGTCCACCGAGGTGATTTTCCTACTCACCTGCATCAACAGCAGCATCAAACCCTTCATCTACTTCTTGGTGGGGAGCTGGAAGGAAGACTACTCCTTGAGGAGCTTCTGGAGAGACTGCTCCATCAACAGCTGCAGGAGTCACATCTCCATGCAGTCCCTAAGGGAGGCCCTCCAGAGGGTGTTTGAGGAGCCAGAAGAAAACACTGCTCACAGCAATGAAAACAATGCCCCCAGTGATGAAAAAAATGCCCCCAGTGATGAAAACACTGACCCCAGTGATGAAAATACTGACCCCAGTGATGAAATCACTGCGGCTAGCTATGAAAACACTTCCTCCAGTGATGAATACACTCCCTCCAGCGATGAAAACACTTCCTCCAGTGATGAAAACACTCCCTCCAGCAATGAAAACACTGCCTCCAGTGACAAAAACACTGACCCCAGAAATGAAATCACTGCCTCCAGCTATGAAAACACTGCGTCCACTGATGTAAACACTGCGTCCAGTGATGTAAACACTGACCCCAGCTATGAAAACACTGACCCCAGCTATGAAAACACTGACCTCAGTGATGATTCCTTCGTGGTCTGAGCCTGTTGATCCCCTCCGCTGCTCTGCTGAAGGACCCTGGGACAGTGGCTGAGGGATTCCTTGAGTCACCTGATCAATAAATATCCACAGGATCACCCTCCCTGTGCTGGTGCATCCTCCACCCCCTTTTCAGGCCACACTGGGGTCTCATACAGGCTTGTGAGGCCTCAGCCTTGAGGAGCAGGCCCTGGGCTCAGCTTCTCTGGCACTGATCAGAAATGCCCTCTGCTCCCAGGAACTGCTGCTGTCCAACAACCTGCTGAGGTTTTGTGAACAGCCTTGGAAATTATTTTACATCCCTGAATGGCACAACATCCCTGTTTCCACACTTCCACAGAAAGTTGCCGGCCCAAAGTGTGGCCAGGGTGAAACATTGTTGTGACCGAAGCCCATCTCTTGGGGCCCTGTGAACAGCGGTCCAAAAGGAGACCCTTGGAGCTCTGCTGGGCCCCAGCAGCACTGGCCAGAACCTCCCTCGCACTGGGGCCTCTCCGATCTGGGATCTCTCCCGTTTGCTGCCCTCAGGGATGCCCAAACAACGACAGATCCTAAACCGATCCCCACACTGCTCCAGGCTCAACCCTTGGCACAGCGAGGAGATGCAAAGGCATCCGGAGTGAGCATTTCACTGCCTCCAAGGGGAATTTCCCACAGGGACCTTGCACTGACTCTTTCTGTCTGGGTGCACACACGTGTCCATCTGCTACAGCAAATGTGGGAAAAATGCTGCTCTCTCAGGTGTTTTAGGACCTGAGACATCTGAGCGAGCCAGGCTTGTAAGGAAGTATATGGCATAAGGTAGGTGAAATACTGCTAAGTGTTATTCCTCTGTTTGATAAAAACAGGGCCAGGAGACCTTCTTCTCCTGTTTTAAAGCATTTATTAGAATCAGCTTTGGGTGGGGGCCTGACGGGTCGCGCGCACACCGCCGTCGCTCCCTGAAGTGGCTCGGAGGAGGAATGCGGCTCTGCCTACGGGGTGCAATGTAGGCCAAGCCGGGATCTCCATCCTCTCGGGTAAACCCGAAGTCCCCTTTGGCTCGAAAGTCCAGGGGTGTCACCCCTAGCGAGTCTCTTGCGGTCATGGCGAGGAAAGCGGAGTTGGTGGGTAGTGTCCCTTGATCCTGACCTTAGAGCATCGCTCTCAGTTTCTTTATCTAGTGTTCTGATGCTTCATAGATCGGGTTTTTTGTCCGAGGTGGTGTTTTTCGGTAGCTGATTTGCATAAGCCCCAATCGCCATCTTGGGAAGCCCTCATCCCCGACCGCCGTTTCGGGAAGTCTCTAACCCCGGTCGCCATGTCAAGAAGTTCCCGAGTCCAGTCGTGATAGGACAGGGGTAATAAGGAACAGTTCGTCATGGAACCCAGAATCGGTACGCTTCAGAACCTGGAATAAAGGCTGGAAAGAACACTTGCAAAACCTGGCCGGCTCCGATCGCCGGGACGTCCCCGACTCCGGGCGCGGCCGGACAGGAGTAACGAGGAACAGCTCGGCATGAGCCCAGAACCGGAACGCCTCAGAACCTGGAACAAAGGCTGGAGAGAACAATTGCAAAAACCTGGACTGCAGGTAGGGTAATTTATATCACTGTTGAACTGCTAAGTTGAAGCTCTAACTAAAGTACTGTTTAAGTTGAATGCTTTAAAGTTTTTAGGCCATTTTCCTTTTTATCCTTACCGTCACTGTCCTTTTGTCACACGCACCTGAACACACACACAAACACGCAGGGATAGTACTTTGGTGTGCTGTTGCTTAATATGAAACCTGATTTTTACTTATATCCTTGCTGGCGGTTTTGTGCCTTCAGAAATTCTTTCTCTGCCCTGGCTTTGGCCTCTCCCTCAGCAGGCCTGGATAGGGCAGCTGCAAGGGGAGGGGAGTCTGTGGTGCTCAGCACAAGCCAGAAGCAGGGTGACATCTGCATTTGTCACCATGGTCTCTGGGGCATTAACCCTCTCCCTGAGGCTTTGCTGAGGTCACTGAGCCAGGGGTGTTCATCCTGGAGAAGGGAAGGCTTCAGGGAGATCTCAGAGTCCCTTCCAGAGCCTAAAGAGGCTCCAAGAACTAGAGAGGCAGTTTGGACAAGGGCCTGAAGTGACAGGACAAGGGGGAATGGCTTCCCACTGCCAGAGAACAGGTATGAGTGGAATATTGGGAAGAAATTCTTCCGTGTGATGGTGGAGAGGCCCTGGCACAGGTTCCCAGAGATGCTCTGGCCACCCCATCCCTGGAAATGTTCCCGGCCAGGTCGGATGAGATTTGAAGCAACCTGGTCTAGTGTAAGGTGTCCCTGCTTGCAAAGGGGTGAGAGCAGGTAAAAACAAGCACAAGTATTCCCAAGACTGAGGAGGAGGAGGAGGAGCTCTGGTGAAGGGCTGGAAGGGTAAATACAGCACCCCAAAATCTGCTCTCCAATTACTTTTATTGCATCATCAAAGTTATTGGCAGTAAGTAATGTGGGCTCTAATGCTTGATAACCTGGTTGAAAGCATGCCAAGGTTTGACACTGGACAAACTCCAGGCACCTGCAAAAACCGTTCACTCACCATCTCTTGCTCTCAGCTGGGCAGAGGAGAGGGAAACAAAAATTAACAAAGGGCTCATGAGTTGAGATGAGGACTGGGAGAAAAAACACTCTAAGAGTAAAAAATAAAAGGTTCAAATTTAATGGTATTAAGTAAATTTATTATTAACACAGCCGGAGGACAATAATGAGAAATAAATAAAACATTAAAAGACCTTTTTTCCCCCCCAGCTCCATCCCCCCAACAGTGGAGGGAGACGGGGTTTTGGTCAGTTTGTCACTCGAGATACTCTTCTGTTCGCTCACGGAGAGGAGTTTTTTCTGCTGTGTCATTGGGTCTCTCCCATGGAAACACTTCCCCATGAACTTCTCCAGTGTGGCTCTAATCTCACAAGCAGCATTCCTGCCAAAATTGTTGCAACGTGAGTGCCTCCCATGGGAAAACAGTGTGCACAAAACTGTTAAGGTGTGGGTCACTCTAGCACAGGGTGCAGTCCTCCAAAGGACCAGGCTGCTCTGCTTTGGAAGCTGTGAGTGGATTTCTGCATTCCCCACAGACTTCATGGACTGCCAAGGGAGAGTTTGTTTCATCACAGTCCTTACTATGGCTTGCAGAGGGATCTCTGCTGTGACATTTGGAGCACTTCTTCCCCCTCTTTTTTTCCATTGACCTTGGTGCTGCCATGTTGTTTTCCCTCACGTTCTCACTTCCCTCTCTTCTCTCACTAGAAGAAAAATTGCTGCCTGAAGGTACCAAGATGGCCCCGGCCACGGCGCATCACCACACACCACACCGGGATGGCCCCGGCAGCAGCGCCTCGCCACCCCTGGTAAAAACTGTGTGTGCGCTGCTCTGACTTTCTTCTTCAATGTGTCATTGCAGAAGCGTTACCAGCCTGTCTAATTGGGCCAGCAGCATGTCCATCTTCAGAGCCATCAGTGATTGCCTCTGTCGGACATGGTGGAAGCTTCCAGCAGCTTCTCACAGGAGCCGCTTTCTGTGGCACTCCTTGGCTACCAAAAAAACCAGCTGTGCCGAATCAACACAAAGCAGCTGTTTGCTGTCCTTCCCTTGGGCTGCGTGAGCCTGCAGTAGAATGACAGAAATGGGAATTCTTGGCTTAGGTGTGCTTCCTTAGGCCCAGGGCAGGTCTTGGCAATGATCCCAGACCTCTTCCCAGAAAGGGAGTTGTTTCTGACAAGCGCCCAGTTGCTTCACCAGCACTGCCAGCAGCACCAATAAAACATGGTTTAGCTGGGAGAAACCTGGGTTAACCATTAAACGAAGATAGACAACATATTCTGGTAATATTAAAAGAACAAAACACCTATACCATGATGTAATAAATTGGAAGCACTTTTAGGAGTATCTTTAAAAAGTACCAAACCACCTATATCAAGGTGTAATAAATTTGGAGCACTTTTGGGAGTATCTATAAAAAATCTTGGATATTATTGTGTATAAAAATGCCTGAAAATTGTTGTTTCTTTGAACATGTGCATGGAAAATAAATTTCCAATATGTTCACAATTTTGACTCAAAATTGTTATTAGCCTAACACACTTTGGCTGTTAGACTTAAACTTCTTTGTTTCAGAGGGGACACAGCCATGGCTTCTGCTCCCTGGTGGAACCACAATCCCTGAGTGCCCAGAGCTGGGCTGGCACTGGCACAGCCAGCACGGACAGGATGGCCCAGGGGCTCAGCATTCCCCCATGACTGCTCTGAGAGTGTCACAGCAGAGATGACACAGGGAGGCATGCTGCCTTAGGATGTTAGCCTTTATGTTTTTCAACTCCTGTACTGCATTAATGCATAACTCTCAACTCCATATGAAGTGTTAGTTAACTGTCTTCACATTTTGGACAGAAAAAACAATCCCTCTAGGCTGGAAATTCAAGGACACCCTACTGCCTCAGACCCTGAAAAGTATAAACAAGAGTGAATTGGGGGGAGCAAACTGGGGGTAAATGACTTCACTACCTGAAGCTGTAATTGGAGGATTGACCCTGATATGTAAATGGACCAAACTTATATTGTCGCGGTGATGGAGGGGGCCGGCGCGCTGCGACTTCACTGGAGAAAGAGCCCTGAAAAGGGCTGGCCCGAAGCGAGTGTGTGTCTTCGGCTTGGCGAGTGATTCCAGCTCAGTTCTTGCGGCTCGGCTCAGTGGCGGTGTGCAGGCAACACGGGAAGAAGGGACGAGAGAGCTGTTCTGGCGTTCCGCCAAGCACTAGCCTTTATTCAGGCAGGGCTTTTAGCAAAGGGAGCTGACGACAGCTATTCCGCCAAAGAGGGGAAATCTTGGGGTATTTATAGGGAGACAGAGGGGCGGGGGGGGGGGGGGGGGGGTGGGGAGGCCGGGATACATGTATCGGTGTGGGACAGCAGGGGGGAACACCAATGGAGCACAACAGTTTAACATAACTCACTCAAAGATCCCTGGGAGCGATACACTCTCTCTGTCTCTTACAGCGAAGTGTCTTGTCTCCAAGGTAAAGCCAGGATCTCGGGACCAGCAGGCTCCTCCACTCCCACTACTCCCCCTTCTTTACTTATTAAAAAGGCATCACTTAGAGAGTTAGTTAATAGCTTCTTAAAACATGAAAACATACCTAGGAAAATAATAACAGTTTGGAAAACCCAAAAAATGTTTTTGAGGAGGGAGGCAACCCATCTTTTGAGTCCCCAGCTCACAAAAATGTCTTCAAGCCACTGGGGCTCCTTTTCAGTCTGGAGTTCCCGGACCGCGTGTTGGAGTCTCTGGATGTGAGCGTGGATGCCTTCACTTTGGCTGGAGAGGTTAAAGCAGCACAGTCCGTCAAACTCCTCGCAGCCGTGTCCATGGGCCAGGAGCAAAAAGTCTACGGCAGCTCGGTTTTGTAGCATGGCGTGCCTAACAGTCTCCTCATCTGTCAAGAGGTCGCTCAGGACAGAGGAGGTCAGGTTGGCCTGCTTACCAAGCCAACACTCCAGGGGAGAAGGCTCACTGAGGGCTTTAGCAGCAGCTGACCATGGCAAAAATGCTGACATCACCACCCTCTTTGGGTAGGACTGATCTTTAATTTGGCTATCACAATTTTCATCTAATTGAGTGAGGTCTCTCTTTTGGCAGGCCAATTCATTCTTTTTCAGCCAATCATGTATTAGAGTTGAATTTGGAGTGAGGATGGTAAGCTGTCCAAGCATGCAAGGACTTCCCCGGAGTCGGGAAGGGATTCCTGTCCACACTCTATCCCCACAGATTAAGAACACTCCCCGGGGCAGCACTCTGGGACAGTGAGAGGAGGCAGATCGTGTGCTGCTGGTGTAATTGCACCATTTGAACTGATTGTAAATGTCACTGTTCGGAGTCACATTTTTCTTTTATTTAATTGCCTTGTGGTATTTTGAGGCAGGCCATGCATTGGCTACTGGGTGATAATTAAAATTTATGCAATAGGTAGCTTTGGAGGACCCCAAAAGCTCCAATTCCTGGGGTTCCTTGGTGCATGGGGTAAGATCTTTGTCCACTCGTCCCAAATGTCTACCGGGTTGGGTTCATTCCCTGTGAAAGGGTATTCGTGGGGCTTCAAAGGAATCCCTACCAGGCAGGATGACAGAGGGTTGGTGGTGCTGCCCATGGACAAGCACACGTGTTCTTGTTTGAGAGTCTTTGCGAGGTTGATCCACACGTTCTCCTGGGGCTGTGCTACTAGCAAGGCATCCACAGCTGATGTTTTCAGGAGCATCCTGATAATCAGGAACATCAGGAACCCAAGGATGGTTTTGCTCTCCATTTTCTACAATAGGACATAAAAGATTAGCTCTGATTTTTGGAGGGGGGGGGGGGTATTTTCTTTTTCTCCTTCCTCTCCCATCTCCTCCCTTGTCGTTCTAATTGGGAACGGCAGGAAAGAACGACAGGACTCTTAAGGGAGTCAGAACAGGAGAGAATCTCTAGTTTATTGCTACAGCCATGTTATATAGACTAGTTCGTGGAAAGTACAGAAAAGAAACTCTTATTGGTTAGTAAAGTACTACATTACCATCATTGGTCAGTGGCCTGACCCTCTCCTGCAAGGAAAACAAGAGAACAGACAAACAGCACCTGCAGGCTGTTTTCTGTCTTTGAGGATTGTTTGAAATCCTCCCATGAAATTCCCAGGCTAGCTCTCAGGCAGGGCTGGCAGGCCATGGGCCTACAGCCTGCTCCGAAGCTAGCCTCCATACTCCCTCTTTAAAAAAACCAGTTATAAGCAGGGTTATTCTCTGTATTGGGGACACATGACCTGACACAAGCAGCAGTACTGAGGTGCATTTTGGTGTAAACTGGCAATTTGGGCTAGGCAACAAGGGCAAGAAGGGGAAGGGAGAGAGGAGCACGGGAGAAGAAGGGAGTTAAGAAGACTTGTGTAATGTCACGGTGTCAGGTGTGACGTTGGCAGTCATCTTGTTGCGGTCCTGGTAGCAGGACGGTTTGGCCTCTGTCTGGTTGTTGGTCTGGTGGCAGGTCAGTTCGGTGGACTCCGATGACGTCTCTGTTTCCAGGTTGCAGTGGACTACTGTTTTTCTGGACCTGTGTGGGTCTCAGGAGACTTTGAAAGTTCTGAGACTGATGCAGGGTTTGCAGGGCCTAAATAAGGTTTTACATTTTTCCCCAGGAGCCACTTAGGTCCTGATGGTGTGGACACACAAGCATCCCTCCCCAGGTAATCAGTGGAACAGGTCCTGATGTCATTTGCGATTCAGGATCCTTGATCAGCACCGGCGGCATCTCGGTGAGTTTGGCATGGGTCGAATTGGAGAAGTGCCGTATTACAGGGGGGTCAGGCTCTGTAGACGAACAGTTTAGAAAATTCATGACATATAGAGCTTTCCAGAGCCTCTCAATGGGAGGAATGATCTCTGTTCCTCCCCGCTGGTGATGAAGGACTCTTTTCAGGTTTTGGTGGGTCCTCTCAATGATTCATTGCAACAACGGACTGAGCTCCCGTTCTTACTTCCAGGCTTTTTCTGGCCACGTCCATCTTCAGAGATGAGCCAGTTCTGCTGACCCCTGAGGCGGGCGGGGCTGTGACGGCACAAAGGGGCTGAGAGCTGGCATGAGGCAGGGCTGTGATGTCCCACAGTTGTCCTGGCCACAGCACTGTGACATCATTGCGTTGTCGCTCTATAACACGGGCCAGCACCCACAGCTGTCAGTGCAGTCGCGATGGGACGTGCCGGAGTCATGGATGACGGTGCTGTCCTGATGACTGTGCTTGTCCTGCTGCTGGCCGCTGTGGCTGTCTGGTGGGCTGTTGGCCACTGGCAACCACGGAGGCAGCAGACATGGAAAGCGAAGAAGACCAAGCGCCGCTGGGTCCGGCCTAGAGGCTCACGGAGGAACCGAGGAGCCCCTGTGGCTCCGAGATACTCCAGGCCCCTGGCGGCCCCTGGCAAGTGGCCACGTGCTCCCGCGATCCCTCTGGACAGCTCCTGCAGCTGGGGCTCCTGCATGGCAGTGGCCCAGGAGCTGCAGGAACTGATGCTGCTGCTCTGGGATCGCAATGGGACATGTGCGCCGCTTTACCCTGGGATGTGGCAGGCACTCTGGAAAGAACTGGAAGAGCTGGTGAACCGAGGCCACCTGGCCTGCTGTGGCTCGTCTGGTTCCTCCAGAAGCCTCCATCACCCCAGGAGGCTGCTCCCAGCAAAATTCTCCACCACCCCTGGGAAAGCCTCAACCCCTGCAAGGATGGCACAGCAGCAGAGACCCACCATCCATGCAGGAACCTCAGGCTGTCAGAGAGCCTCCATTCTGTCAGGAGCCTCTGCTATCTCTGACAGCCTCCATCCCTCGCAGAGGCTCAGGGAGACCTGTCAGCCTGCAGAAGGTGCAGAGCCCATGCACAGTTCTCCCAGCTCCCTTGGACTCCCAGACTTCAACAGTAAGGGTACAAGCCTGACCATTGACGTGGCCAGGGAAAGCCCAGAAGTCCAAGTGGGAGCCCAGCCCAATCCAGGGGAGCCTTCTCAGGAGCAGCTGGCGGAGCAGCAAGCATCCTGGCAGCAGCAGTTGTCATCCCACAGCTCCCAGAACTCTGGGCAAGTTGTGCCAGCTGCCAACAGCCCAAGCCTGGTGGTGGAGACAACCCTCAAGACACCAAGGAGGTTCCTCCATCTCCAGGAAGCTGCCCCAAGAAAGGCCTTGACTACCACAAAGGCCTTTCTAAGAGCAGGTGAGATCTCCTGAGGAGCTGTCTGAGGCTCGCCCAGTGCTCTTGAGGGACACCCCAGGCCAGGCCATGGCCCCTGAGAGCAGCCCAGTCCCTGGCTGTTTCCAGTGCCTCTGATGGCACGGCTTCAAAAACCCGTCTGCTTTGCAGCTGCTCCTGGGACCCCCCTGTGCAAAGCCTTGGGCTGTAGCCCCGGCCGTTCTCAACAGCAGAGTCCAGCCCACAACGCCGGGGACAGTGACAGTGACGGTGCCATCCAGCCACACTGCACTCCGGCTCCTGCAGCCTCTGCGTGCTCTGCTGTCCCAGCTCTGCTGCTCAACAGCCCGACGGCTGCAAGGCGCTGGCCACTGCTCGGCAGGCAGCAGGAAGCAGGTCAGAGCAACATGACCCACACTGGCCCGGCCCGCTGCACTCGCGGGCATTTGGGGAGGTTCCTGGGCACAAGGCTGATGGCTCGGTCTTGGTCGCAGAGCAAAAGAAGAAGCTGCAGGAGCTGTACCAGCTGGGTCCGCAGCTGGGGAGTGGTGGCTTCGGCACCGTTTTCTCAGGCATCCGCCTCTCGGATGGGAGCCCCGTGAGTGGCCGTGATGGCCGGGCGTGCGAGGAGGGGGAGGGATGGGGAGGGGCAGGACTTGAGCTAAGCCTCTCTCTCTCAATGCCTTGCAGGTGGCTATCAAACGCGTGGCTCGGGACAGCGTCCTGCAGTGGGACAAGCTGGTGTGTGAGCGGGGCCAGCGGGACAGAGCGGGGCACGGCTGGCAGGGATAAGCCCGGGGTGCCGGGAGTGGGAGGCGGTAGATGGCTGGGGGAGCGGGCATGGGCTCAGCGTTCAAGCCGGGGTATTGTGGGCTCAGAGATGCCAAACATGGACCGTAGGGCCGGGCAGGGGGCACCTCCAAGCAACCCCTGGGCAGGAGGAATCCCAAGCACCAGGGAGTCTGCCCACTGGGGCATCCCAGGCAGGAGGCAGCACAGCCACAGGGCAGCATCAGGCCTGCTGGAGGCATTGTCTCTTCCTCACAGCCCGATGGCACCCGTGTTCCTGTGGAGATCGTGATCTTGGAGAAGGTGGGCTCTGGCTGCCACAACATCATCCAGCTCCTGGACTGGTTTGAGCTGCCTGACAGCTTTCTGCTGGTGATGGAGCGTCCAGAGCCATCGCAGGATCTCCTGCACTTCCTGCTGGAGCAGGGGTTCCTGTGTGAGGAGGTGGCACGCTGGCTTTTCTGCCAGGTGCTGGAGGCCGTGCGGCACTGCACTGCCTGCGGCGTCCTGCACCGAGACATCAAGCCGGAGAACCTCCTCGTGGACCTGGAGAGCGGCCACCTGAAGCTCATTGACTTTGGTTGCAGCACCTTTCTCCAGGAGCGGGCCTTCACGCAATTTGCCGGTGAGCCCACAGCCCGGGCCCTGCTCCCAGTGCCAGGCACGGCACGGCCCCATTCCCTCCTCGGCTGCAGGCTGCATCCTTCAGCTGGCTGCTGGCTGCCCTTTGGCAGCAGATGCTGTGCCCCAGGAGCTGGCTGCTGGCCCTGCCGACGGGGGGAGCTGCAAAAGCCAGGTCCTGGCCCCTCAGCTTAGCAGGCTCTCAAGGCCTTGGGCTGCTCCGCTGGCCTTCTTTGCCTTGCAGAATGGTTTCTTGGCTTTGGCCACTTGGCTGGGGGATGTGGGGTGGCCTCGGGGAGAAGTGTTGTCCACCGGTGCCTCTCCTGCCTCTGCCAGGAGGCGAGCACCAGGCGCTGAAAGCCAGCAGCCTGCGTCTGGACAGCGCCTTCTCCCATCTCCCCTAGGAACACGCGCGTACAGGCCACCCGAGTGGATCTACCTTGGCTGCTACCATGGCCATTCAGCGACCATCTGGTCCCTGGGCGTGCTGCTGTATGTCATGGTCTGTGGAAACCACCCCTTCCAGGAGGACCGTGACATCATGTTCGGGCAGCCCTTCTTCAGGCAGCAGGTCTCTCCAGGTTGGTATCTGGCCTCAAGAAGGCAGACTTTTGCAGATGGCAGCATGCAGCCCAGCATGGCCCTCACACAGCTCCACAGGACATCCATCTGCCCTCAAGAGCTGGCTGCAGGAGGTGGCCCGTGCAACTGAAGGAGCTGGATGTGTCCCACCGTGCCACTCTCCCACGCAGGGCAGAGTCGGCTGGGAGGCTGGCGCAGCTCTGAGCACACGCAACGCGGCCCGGGCCCCGTGGGCGCCGTGAGCAGCTGAGCTGGAGCCTTCTGAAAATGACCAGCACTTTCTGGCTTCTCTCCCCAGAGTGCCAACATCTGATCCGCTGGTGTTTGTCCAAGCACCCTGCGGACAGGCCAGAGCTGGAGGAGATCTTGCGCCACCCTTGGGTGCGGGGCAGGCGTTTCTGATGCCTTGCTGGAGCCTCTGCAGCACCCACTTACTGAATCCCATGCAGGACTGAGGACCCAAAAAATAAAACCATACACCCATTCTAGGCTGTCAAGTCTGGTCCTTGTTAGCAACTTCAGCTCAAGAGACCTCTTGGGAAAAGGGGTAATCAAAGGCACTCCCTTCAGCCTTTGTCAAGCTTTTGATGCCTTTCCTCCAGGATGGTACTTTTGTGTCTTCAAGCACAGGCTGTAGTACAGCTAGGAGGGTGTTTAACAAGCCAAGAACTGCAACAGTGAAACAACAGCTGCCCTTTCAGACTGTCAAGCTTCTTGGTGTCTCCTGAAATGAAACCAGGGCTGTGTGTGCATTCCAAGGGCCAGCGGGTGGCAGGAGCAGAGATGTTCCTCTGCTACCAAAGCTGTGCTTCTGTAAGCACCAAAACTTCATTTCAGATTGAGCCCTGATGAACTCTTCCTCTTTCTTCCCCTGAAAGGGGAGGCAGGGCTGGGCCTTTGGCCAGCTGGGCCCACAGCTACGGAACTCTGGACATGAGCTATGGTCATGGAGCTCAAGGGAAATGTTGAGATGCTGGAGTCACTCCCATGGTGCTGGGTTCATTGCACTTCCCCAAAATATCTTCCTCTGCCTTACAAACAACTCATGGAGATGGAAAGTGCAGTAACTATTCTAGTCACAGGAAAGCACCCAGTTGCCTGCCCTGGCCCTGTGGGCAGGTGCCATCTACTAAACCTGTGCCACCTTCTGTCTACTGCACTCACCTACCAAAACAGGGTTTGGGGGGGAAATGGATTTTTTCATAGATGCGCCTGTTCTTTCATTTTTCTTCCCTTTTATGAGGGTTGCTGACCGTCTTGTGCCCTGCATGGCTCTCCAAGCCTCTACCTGAAGACCTGACCTGAACTGTGATCCTTCCAGCCAGGACCCCACTGTGAGGGGATGGTGAGAGCTCTGTGTGTCAGCCCTGGTCTGGAGCCTGAGCTGGGAGTGATAATTATCCCTTTTCCAATGACCCGTGAGCAGTGACTGCTGTAATACATAAATACATAATACATAAATACATAAATACATAAATAAATTTGTGTTAAAGTTATAATCTCGTCTTACAAGAAACCTAGCGTATTTCCAAGAAACCTCCTCTGACAAGATTATAGTGATATGCAGCAAGGCCAACAGGAATATGCATCTGCAAGGAGCATAATTCCAAGAAACCTCTGTCCGATAAGATTATAACTCGTGAATATTTGTCTGCAAGAAGAGCATTCCAAGAAACCCCCAAAAAGCCTGAAAACATGTAAAAAACACCCTAGGACAGTCGCAGTTTGTGAAGCATGGTGAAGCGGTGCTAGCAAGCTCCTCCCTGCCTCACTCGATGCTGTTCGCCTAGTATAGCATCCAACTGATTTTTGCTTGTGGCTTTTTATGAGTATATGTTTTTAATAAATTATTTTATTAATCAAATCGGCTACTCATTTATAACAATGCCAATCCTCCAAGAGCCATAACACATGTTCTTCAGGAGTGTGAGGTTCCCATAGTCCTGTATCAGGAAAATTAATCCACAAATGCCTGAGGTTTATGTCCAAAAAGGAGACAGAGGAGTCCTTTTACTTTATTCAAATAAAGGGAGAGGCCATGGGGCATTCCTCTGGGGTCTCTCAAATTTTTGGAGGGCGCAGCCTCCTTTTTATCCTAATTCTCGGCCGCTTGTCCCTTCTCGCTTTCCCCATAGGCTGAGGTACTTGAGATGTACAGGCTTCCCGGAACGCCTGATACCTGCGGTACCTTCCTGATGGTGTGGACACACATGCATACCCTCTCCCCCAGGTAATCAATGGGAAAGGTCCTGATGTCATTTGCAATTCAGGATCCTTGATCAGCACCGGCGGCTTCTCGGTGAGTTTGGCATGGGTCGAATTGGAGAAGTGCCGTATTGCAGGGGGGTCAGGCTCTGTAGACGAACAGTTTAGAAAATTCATGACCTACAGAGCTTTCCAGAGCCTCTCAATGGGAGGAATGATCTCTGTTCCTCCCCGCTGGTGATCAAGGACTCTTTTCAGGTTTTGGTGGGTCCTCCCCACAATTGATTGCCCTGTAGGAGAATGAGGTATGCCTGTGGTATGCCTCAATCCCCACAGATTGAAAAAGTCTCTTAATCTGTGAGAGGTGTAATCGGGTCCATTGTCTGTTTTAATTTCTTCCGGGACTCCCAGGGTAGCAAACGCAAGGAGAAAATGTCGGATGGTATGCTTGGCATTTTCTCCTGAGTGGGCTGAGGCAAACACTGCACCAGAGAAGGTGTCCACTGAGACGTGTACATAGTTAACTCTCCCGAAGGACGGGACGGGAGTGACATCAGTTTGCCATATCTGGCAGCTGTTAAGTCCTCGGGGGTTAACCCCGCAGTTAACGACAGGTATCTGGAATGATTGGCAATTGGGACAGGTGGCAACTATTGCCCTAGCCTGGTCCCTGGGTAGTCTGAACATTCTAATCAGTGCAGGCACGTTTTGGTGGAAGAAATGGTGGGACAATTTCGCTTGAGCAAAAATGTCCGGGACAATGGCTGCTCCAGCAGGCATGGCTAAGGTGTCTGCCCTCCTGTTTCCTTCAGCAATGGCACCTGGGAGGTCGGTGTGCGCCCTCACAAGCATGACATAGTGTGGTTGCTTTCTGTGGGAGATAAGGTATATTAATTCAGAAAGCAATTTGTATAAATTTGGGTTAGAGACCTCTTTCAGAAATGCGTGTTCTGCTCTCCTAGCTATTCCAGCCACATAAGCCGAATCAGTCACCAGATTGGAAGGTTCTTGGAATTTCTCAAAAGCTCTGATGACGGCTGCTAATTCAGCAATCTGTGGTGATCCCTCAACCACTTGGACATCAGACTCCCACTTCGGTGTCCTGGGGTCTTTCCAAGTCATGACTGACTTGTGGGATTTCCCCGAGCCGTCTGTAAAAAATGGCAGAGCCTTGAGCAGTGTTTTGCTCTGTAATAATTTGGGAACCAGATTAAATGTGGTTTTGAAAAGTCTGTGGCCAGGTGGATGGATAGAAATTTGGCCTGAATAGCTATCGAGAGTGAACTGAAGGCTCTCATTGGTTTGGAGCAAAGGCTCCAAATCTCCAGTTGTCAATGGGAGAAAAATGCATGCGAACTGACTACCCGCAAGAGTGCGGAGACGGGCTCTAGCTCTTTTAACTAGTTCAGCCATGATTTCTTGTGGAGTGGTAATGGTCTTAGTAGGTTGGTTATGTGTAAAGATCCACTCGATGATAAGGAGTGGATCCTTCAATGCCATGTCCCATTGAAAAATGAGCGCGTGTAAGTGCGGGGCCTTACCCAGGATAACCAGTGGGAAGGGCAGGCCGGGCTCATAGCAGTGGGCTTGCCACGAAGACAGGGCCTCCTGGACCTTGGTGATGGATTCCTGGGCCTCCAGCATGAGGGAGCGTGGTGAATTGAGGGTCTCGCTGCTGTGGAGCAGGTTGAATAGGGGTGCAAGAACTTCCATCGTTACCCCAAGCAGAGGGCGTACCCAGTTGATGGACCCACAGAGCTGATGCAAGTCCCGCAGGATCTTGGGGTGGTCTCTGATGGTCAGCTGCTGGGGTACGACGGTCCGCTCACGGATCCAGAGTCCCAGGTAGGTCCAAGGGCAGGTGTGCTGGATCTTGTCTTCGTGGATCTCAAGCCCTGCGTCCTCAATTGTCTGGATAGTTTTTTTGTAAAGTCCGGTGCAGACAGTCGTCGTCAGCAGCACAAACCAGGATGTCATGCATGTAATGGAGGATGATGGCATCTGGGAACAGGGCCCTCACAGGTGACAGGATGTGGGCTACGTGCCATTGGCAGATGGTGGACGAATTTTTCATCCCTTGTGGGAGGACCAGCCAATGGTACCTCTTTAAAGGCGCCTGTCTGTTTGGGGAGGGAACTGAGAATGTAAACCTGGGGGCGTCTCGAGGATGGAGTGGTATGTGGAAAAAACAGTCCTTGATGTCAATGATGGCCAGCTTCCAATCCCGAGGGAGCATTGAAGGGGAGGGCATACCAGGATGAAGGGGTCCCATGTCCTCGATGACATCGTTGATGTTTCAGAGGTCATGGAGGAGTCTCCACCTGTCCTTGCCTGGTTTGCATAGAACAAAGACAAGGGAGTTCCAAGGGCTGTTGGACTCAGTGATGTGGCCCTTGGTAAGCTGTTGTTCCACGAGGGCTTCCAGTGGTCGGAATTTTGTCTCAGATAGGGGCCACTGAGCAACCCACACTGGATGGTGCTGTTTCCAGGTGAGTTGGGGGATGGTAGGTGTGACGCACTCTTCAGTGACCCCCACTAAAAATCCCTGCTGGGAATTCGCAGAGAAGCCCCCCACTGGGATAATAGATGCTTCCCCAGAGGGTGATTGGTGCCCTCACCACAAATGGCCTGATGGTCGCCATTTTCCCCTCGGGTCCTTCGATGACAACATTCCACTTGCTCCTCATGGAAGCTGTCATATCTCCCATTCCCAAAATCATGCCTGCCACAGGTTGTAACTCCCAATTATCTGGCCACTCGGAGCAGGCGATGATGGTAACATCTGTTCCTGTGTCCAGCATTCCTGGGCGCTGGATTTTTTCCCCTTTGCAAAACAGGCTGCAGTCTATGACGGGTTTGCTGGAGCCCACAACCTGAGTCCACATAGCGCTACGGTTGAGGGAACCTGTTCTGGGCAGTCACTGGGAAGTAAAAAGGCCTGTGCCACAGGAGTCTCTTCCTTTAAATAATAAGGAGGGTCTATGAAGGTCAGGAAGATGGAAATTTCATCTCCAGGGTATATAGTCTGAGCCTCAGGAAGGGTATGAATTTGTCCTGGAGAGTTGGTTGGATCCCCAAGTATTAAGATGTTGGAGGGACCGCCTGGTGGTCCATGTTTTCCTGTGGGGATTGTGTAAATACAGTCACCCTTCATATGTAAAGAGAGCCTAGTTACCAATCGGCGCCGGGTTCCCATCTGAAGCGCTCCACCTACTGGGTTTGAGATTGGGGTCCCCGTGGAGGCAGGATGGTGGATTTGGCAGGAGGGGTGGAGCGGGGCGGCATTTGATTTGATGTCGAAGCGCGGGGCCATTCTGCGCTCTGCCTGAAGTTTCCCGAATGCCAGTTTGGTCTGGGTAACCGTTGGTGGGCAGGTGGTTGTACAAAATGTCTCTCCTGACAGTCCTTGAAGAAATGTCCAGGCTCGCCACAGTAAAAACAACAATTTCTATTGGGGTCTGCAGCATAAGCTCCAGATATCCCTTCTGCCACTCCCTTAGCCACTGCAAGTGCCACTGTATTCTCACTTGAGGCAGAGGAGTGCTTGGTGCAGGCTTCAACCATCTGATCTATGGTTGGTTCTGGGTCCAGTGGGAGGGCCCATAAGACTGCGTTGCACACACACAATTGGCATTGGCCATTGCTATTTTTACTAATAATTCCTTTTGCACCTGAGAGCTCTCTATTTGCTTTTCAATGGCCACTTTTAACTTATCAATATACTTAATAAAGGATTCACTTGCCCCTTGTTTAATATTGGTGAAGCACTGCGTCGGCACTTTGTCATCAGGGGTGGTAAAAAGAGATATCTTGGCAGCATTGGCAATATCCTTTAACGCTGCTTCAGGCAGATCCCGGGCCTGATCTCAGGGCTTTTGGAAATCACCTTCTCCTGCCAATTGCTCCAAAGTAAAATTAGGTTGGTTGGCATCTTTAGCATAAACCTCTGCCAATTGTTTTAAATGTTTCTTCCGCTGCCTCTCCCATAATATGTACTCTGCTGGGGAGAGAAGGCAGTTCATAATATTTTTGATGTCATGGGGGAACATGACGTGGGCAGTGAAGTGTTTGAAAAAATGTGAGCCCTGGCCATGTTCTTCAGCAGCCTTACAAAGTTCCTGCAATTCCCTATAGTGAAGGGACTCCCAGGCAGCAACTTGTGCCCCTGCCCTGTCTCTCCTCATTATTACAGGAAAGGCAAGTATTTTCTGGGACAGAGCTGAGTTCCCCGCCCGTGTGGCTTCCCTCTGCACCTCAGCCCAGTGATCTTCATATTCAGAATCTGAATAGGAAGATTCACTGCTCTCATCCCCTTGTGGAGATGGGGGGCGCTTGATGATAGCGCGGAGCTGAGTCAGGTGCCCAGGGTTGGTCCCTTTGTGATTCATGGTCCCGGGGTGTTGGGACCCTGGAGCAGGCGTGTCGTTGGGGGCAGGGCCCTGGCATGAAGGGGCAGGACCGGGGTCCGTGACGGGAAGAGGTTTCCCGATGGATGGGGCGGGGCTCGATGCGTTTACACCCAACGCCGCAGTGGGATGGGAAGAGGAGCAGGGCACGGCAGGAAGAGAAGGGGTAGAGGCGGGAAAGTGGCCATTTTGGGCTTCGAGGGCAGGAAAACCAGAGTGTGAGTGGGACAAAATGGCGGGGCTGGCCACACTGCCGGCGCCATCTGTGCTAACGCTAGGAACTGGGAGGGATACAACCGGGTGTGAGGGCATAGGAGAGAGCTTAGAGGAAAGACCCAGAGCGGCGTGGCCAGTGCCACCCTGGTAAGGGTAGAGAGACGGTGCCGGGGTGTCAGGGAGATGGCAGCAGCCCTGTGCCTGGAGGATACGTCTACCCGCCGACTGCCCCTCAGATAGTGATGAGGGGTTAGGGGCACTTGAAGAAGTTGATGGGGATGGGGGGTTCAACTGGGGACCCAAAACTCCCTCTTCTTTTTCCCGTCTTCTTCCAATGAGAAAATAATATTTTGAAACACAGGAAAAAATTTTGCAACAAAAAAGTCTCCCTTTGCTTGAACTGTATATAACTTTCTCCCCACATTATCCAAAAAAATTCCCAATTTAGCAGAATCCGCATTAATCTTTAGATGTTTTAAAACCCAATTAATAAATCTCTTTAAATCCCCTTTAGAAAAATTAAAATTTCCCCCTTTTAAGGTGCTTACAACTTGGATATAAAAGTCCCTCTCAGGTGGCGTCAGCCTCGATGTGGAGGACTGATTTCCCATCCTTTTTCACTCCCCGCCCAGCAGTAAAACAGCAGAGAAAAAGAAAAAAAGCCCAAAAAACCCTTCACAGGATCGACTTACAATTTCTCTTCGGCAGATGCCAGCGGGCAAGCAAAAGCTGCTGGGTCGGTGGTCACCTGGGCGGCCGGTCCTCAGGGGCTTTTCTTCCTTGTCCCGGATGGTCAGCGAGGGTCCCGGACACAGCCTCGTGGATAGCCTCTTGCTACAACGCAAGGAGGCTTCCTCGAGGGGCGGCGGCTCGAAACAGCGGCGTACCTCGCAGTTAAAGCTGCGGGCAGGTGCTTTCTTCAGGGCTTTGTTCGAATGCCCCGCGGTCGGCGCCAGTTGCCGCAGCGACGGAGGGGGCCGGAGCGCCGCGACTTCACTGGAGAAAGAGTCCTGAAAAGGGCTGGCCCGAATCGCGTGTGTGTCTTAGGCTTGGCGAGTGATTCCAGCTCGGATCTTGCGGCTCGGCTCAGCAGGCAACACAGGAAGAAGGGACGAGAGAGCTGTTCTGGCATTCCACCAAGCACTAGCCTTTATTCAGTGCAGGGCTTTTAGCGAAGGGAGCTGATCACAGCTATTCCGCCAAACAGGGGAAAACTCGGGGTATTTATAGGGAGACAGAGGGGCGGGGGGGAGTGCGGGATACATGTATCGGTGTGGGACAGCAGGGGAAACACCAATGGAGCACAACAGTTTAACATAACTAACTCAAAGATCCCTGGAAGTGTTACACTCTCTTACAGAGAAGTGTCTTGTCTCCAAGGTAAAGCCAGGATCTCAGGACCAGTGGGCTCCTCCGCCCCCACATTATATGTCTGAAAAACTCGTGACCATTGTCCATTTTGAGTGGAACCCCTTTCGGAGGCTTTGACTGCCCAAGGTGTACCTTTTGAAGGCCTTTAATAAATACCTGCTTTTATTCTCTTTACCTTGTCTAGCCTCTCTTCTAGGTAGCCACTCCAAGGCATCAGGCAGACAGAGCTGGAGGGGGTTGGAGGGGGTCTGGGTGCCACCAATCCCAAATCTCCCCACTGGACAGCAGCAGAGCCCAACAGGCCCTTGCAGGCAGGGAGTGGCCTCTGACTGGGAAACCAGTGGGATGGGATGGGAACAGGACAGGATGGGATGGGATGGGATGGGATGGGATGGGATGGGATGGGATGGGATGGGATGGGATGGGATGGGATGGGATGGGATGGGATGGGATGGGATGGGATGGGATGGGATGGGATGGGATGGGATGGGATGGGATGGGATGGGATGGGATGGGATGGGATGGGATGGGGTGGAGAGTGTGGTGGAGATGGGGATGAGGAGTGATACCAAAATCAGACAGAATAAAGTTATTAACACCAAGTAATGGCATTAGGAAGTGAAGCTTTAGGCAGCAGGACACGCAGAAGGATCCATCCTTATTTCTGTGTGTGCTGAGACTTTACAACAGCATTTTTATCCATTATAACCACACATAATCATTCAAAAGTTTTTCCAACCTAGTACATAAACACCATTTTCCTACAACAAATTTCCATGCATCCACTTCCTACTGGGAGTTCTTTTGTGGTCCTGGAGGTTCATACAGAGAGGTTTATGGTGGTCACATTCACTGAATGCTGTGATATTAAAGGTGACCTTGCCTTGAACTTTACCTTTGGCAATGCGCTGTTGCTCCTTGTCACAGAACTTGCCCCACAAATACTGTGGCCCTCCTTATCCCTTTCTCCATTGGCTCCAGTCACTTTTATCACCCTGGCTCCGCATTTTTACACCCCTTTATCTTTTTGGCCACTTGGCCTTTGAGCAACATCAGGGGGGTTGAAAATGTGTATTCTCTGTTTTTTTATCAATCCTCTACTGACCAGCCCAACCTTCCCACCTCCCTCTCATACTCCACAATTTCCACCACCCTCCTCCCCTGCACATCTCATTTCTCTCCACTGAATCCTTCCAGCCACACGGAGCTGCTGAGGAGCTGCCTGGTCCATCCCTGGATCCTCCAAGCACTGACTCCCATCCACTCTGACCACAGCCAGGGGGACACATCCCACTGCCTGCCCAGCGCCCATCCATGGAGGTGAGCACCGTGTTTCCTCATTTTTCTGCACTGACCGATGGATCTGTCCTGTGTGAGATCAGTGTCAGCGCAGTGATCATACATATTGTGACGCTGCTCATCTGCCTCTGTGGGCTGGCTGGGACTGGGGCTGTCCTCTGGCTCCTCCACATTAATGCCATCAATGACTTTATCTTCAACCAGGCTATCACTGACTTCCTCTTCCTCACCTTCATGGTCCCTTCCACCCTGCTCTTCCTGTATGAGGAAGTGTCCTGCTCCACTATAATGCCTCGGATGTATTTTAGCTTGCTTTTCCAGCTGTCCCAGTTCTCCTACAACATAGGGCTGTACCGGCTGACATTCATCAGCTTTGAGAGGTGCAGATCTGTCCTCTGCCTGGTTTTCTGTGGTTGCCAACTTCCCCAGCGCCTGTTATGGGTGGTGATAACTGCCCTGTTCTGGGCCTTCTTCTTTGTTCTCATCTTTGTCAATCCCATGGTGACTTCCCTGTGCCAGTCACAGGAACAGGAGCATTGCCAGGTGGCTCTCCTCTCCATGTATGTCCTCAATTTCTTCCTGTTTGCTGCACCCATGCTCATTTCCAGCATAATTGTCTTCATTCATTTCAACCCTGGCTCCCAGCAGTGGGAACACAAGAGGCTCGACATCGTCATCTTCCTCACTGCACTCCTCAGTCTGCCCCTCAGTCTCTTGTATTTACTGCAGCAGCTCGAGTACACCTCGCCTGTGTCCACCGAGGTGATTTTCCTACTCACCTGCATCAACAGCAGCATCAAACCCTTCATCTGCTTCTTGGTGGGGAGCTGGAAGGAAGACTACTCCTTGGGAAGCTACTGGAGAGACTGCTCCATCGACAGCTGTGGGAGTCACATCTCCATGCAGTCCCTAAGCGAGGCCCTCCAGAGGGTGTTTGGGGGGCCAGAAGAAAACAATGCTCCCAGCAATGAAAACAATGCTCCCAGCAATGAAAACAATGCTCCCAGTGATGAAAACACTGCTCCCAGTGATGAAAACACTGCTCCCAGTGATGAAAACACTGACCCCAGTGATGAAAACACTGACCCCAGTGATGAAAACAATGCTCCCAGTGATGAAAACACTGCCTCCAGTGATGAAAACACTGACCCCAGTGATGAAAACACTGCCTCCAGCTATAAAAACACGGAGCCCAGCAATGAAAACACTGCCTTCAGTGATGATGCCATCATGGACACAGAGGTCTGAGCCTGTTGATCCCCTCCGCTGCTCTGCTGAAGGACCCTGGGACAGTGGCTGAGGGATTCCTTGAGTCACCTGATCAATAAATATCCACAGGATCACCCTCCCTGTGCTGGTGCATCCCCCACCCCCTTTTCAGGCCACACTGGGGTCTCATACAGGCTTGTGAGGCCTCAGCCTTGAGGAGCAGGCCCTGGGCTCAGCTTCTCTGGCACTGATCAGAAATGCCCTCTGCTCCCAGGAACTGCTGCTGTCCAACAACCTGCTGAGGTTTTGTGAACAGCCTTGGAAATTATTTTACATCCCTGAATGGCACAACATCCCTGTTTCTACACTTCCACAGAAAGCTGCTGGCCCAAAGTGTGGCCAGGGTGAGACATTGTTGTGACCGAAGCCCATCTCTTGGGGCCCTGTGAACAGCGGTCCAAAAGGAGACCCTTGGAGCTCTGCTGGGCCCCAGCAGCACTGGCCAGAACCTCCCTCGCACTGGGGCCTCTCCGAGCTGGGATCTCTCCCGTTTGCTGCCCTCAGGGATGCCCAAACCACGACAGATCCTAAACCGATCCCCGCACTGCTCCAGGCTCAACCCTTGGCACAGCGAGGAGATGCAAAGGCATCCGGAGTGAGCATTTCACTGCCTCCAAGGGGAATTTCCCACAGGGACCTTGCACTGACTCTTTCTGTCTGGGTGCACACACGTGTCCATCTGCTACAGCAAATGTGGGAGAAATGCTGCTCTCTCAGGTGTTTTAGGACCTGAGACAACTGAGTGGGCCAGGCCTGTAAGCAAGGTTAAGTCATGAGATACCATTTCAGCTAAATAATGTTAAGTGTTATTTCCTTGCTAAATTGTTCATTTTAAGGTACAAAAGCGTGAATAGCTGGAAAAGCAGAGACACTGTTCACAGTGCTTGGTGGAGTGGGGCAGGAACAGGGCTCACATAGGGGAAAAGATGGCTCTGGAACAAGTCTGGAAGTTGTCAGAGGGGTCCGGAAGAGTCAGAGGGTTTAAGTAGGGTCTGGAGGAGGTCAGGAAGGGTCTGGATGCCGTTGATTCCAAATGTCCCACCTGGAGAGCAGCAGAACCCAATGAGCAGTGCTTCATGGAGTGGAGCAGTCATGGGATGGGATGGGATGGGATGGGATGGGATGGGATGGGATGGGATGGGATGGGATGGGATGGGATGGGATGGGATGGGATGGGATGGGATGGGATGGGATGGGATGGGATGGGATGGGATGGGGAGAGGGGTGGAGATGGGAACTGGGAGTGATACTGAAATCAGCTAGAATAAACTTTCAAACACAATGGGAAGCATTAGGAATCAGGAATTCTTTACCTCCACTGGACACACAGAAGGATCTCTCCTTGTTCTGAGTGTGGCAAGACTTTACAGCAGTGGTTTTATCCATTATAACCACACATAATCGTTAAAGGGTGTTTCTTATCTAACGCATAAACATCACTTTCCTAGGACTCATTTCCATGAATTCACCTTCTTCTCCAAGTCCTTTCATGGTCCTGGAGGATCTTTAAAGGGGTCTCTGGTTGTCCTGTTCCCTGAATGTTGTGATATTAAAGGTGACCTTGCCTTGAACTTTTCCTTTGGCCATGTGCTGTTGCTTCTTGATAGAGAACTCGTCCCAAAACCACTGCAGGCCTCC
This sequence comes from Poecile atricapillus, assembly GCF_030490865.1. Lineage (NCBI taxonomy): Eukaryota > Metazoa > Chordata > Aves > Passeriformes > Paridae > Poecile > Poecile atricapillus. Next base: position 127,200,581 of record NC_081249.1, on the reverse strand, counting down.
TAATCTGCTTCTCCCCTGGCTCCAGCCACGTTTATCATCCTGTGTTCTCCTGCAGAGCACAGGGGAGCTGGCCTTTCCTCCTTCCTCTTGGGTTCTAGAACTGTACAGCCAGGAGGAGCAGACACTGCCGGGGGTCCTGGGTGGAGCTGGGCAGGATTGGGGCTGTTGGGGATGGGAAAGGGGGCCCTGGGGTGTTGGAGGCAGTTTGAAGGGGTCAGGAGAGGGTCAGAGGGGGTTGGAGGGGGTCTGGATGCCGGCAATCCCAAATCTCCCCACTGGAGGACAGCAGAACCTGACCGACCACGTTTGGAGTGGGGGAGCAGCTGCGGTCTGTGAAAGCTGTGGGATGTGATAGGAAGGGGTGAGGATGGAGAGGGGGTGGGGATGACGATGGGGAGAATGGGATGGGGATAGGATAAGGAGCAGCTCAGCTGTGCTTGCACGGACCCAGGGCAGGTTTTGGCAATGATCCTGGAGCCCTTCCCAGAGTGGGAGTTGCTTCTGAGAAGCACCCAGCTGCCTCGCCAGCGCTGCCAGCACTGCCAGCATTCCAGTGCCACCAGCACCACCAGCATCCCTCTGCTGCTGGAGGGGCAATGACCCCTCATGAAATAGAAATGGGAAATGGCAGAAACCTGCCAGGAGAGGGAAGGCAGTGAGAGAACTGGATGTTGTCCAGGGAAGGAGTGTTTCAAATCAGGAGGAAAGGAGGACCCATTCTATTCTTCAAGTGGAGCTTTGAAAAAACTCACTTCCTTTGTAGCAAAAAAAACCAAACAAAAAAAAAACAAAAACAAACAAACAAACAAAAAAAACCAAAAAAAAACAAAAAAACAACCAGAACCAAATCAAAGGAAGTGAAACTCTAAATTAGCCAAAGATGCAATTTCCAAATCCCCCATGGCCCCACCAAGTCTTTGGGAAATAACACTGGGACAGGGCACAGAGAGAGCCAGCAGGACAGGAATGGGGAGCTCCTGGTGATCCGAGCACTTTCTCCTTCATGTTACTGACCTGGGAGGAGCCACTTTAGGATATGGATCCCAAAGGAGCAAGAGGTACCAGGAAGCGCTGCTGATCTGGACAGACCCCCTTTGCCTGCTGCTGCCCCACAGTGAACAGGTCAGTGGAATGTTTTCCTTTCTCCCAGTGCCACCTTCCTCTCCTCCAGCAGCTGCTCTGTTCCTGCCACCCTCTCTCGGTGACCGCAGGGCCCTTCCCAGGTGCTCCCCTCTCTGCCCTGCACTTCCCCTCTGCATCCCCTGCTGAACATCCCAACCCTCCCACCTCCCTTTCCCATCCCACTATCTCCACCACCCTCTTCCCCTGCACATCTGACTTCTCTCCACTGAATCCTTCCCATTGCAGGGTCCTGCTGAGTCGTGTGGTCCATCCCTGGATCCTTCAACCTCTGACTCCCATCCGCTCTGAGCACAGCCTGGGGCCACATCCCACTGCCTGCCCAGTGTTCATCCATGGAGATGAGCACTGTGTCTTTATCTCCCGCCTCACCCACAGAAGGAGATAATCTCTGTGAGATTGATGTCACCAACGTGGCCAGTTGAGACACCAACACAGACAGTGTGACACTGCTCATCTGCTCATCTATGGGCTGGCTGGGAACAGAGCTGTCATCATCCTCCTTAACATTGGCTTCACCACTGACTTAATCTTCGATCTGGCTGTCGCCATCTTCCTCTTTCTCCTCCTCATGCTCCCATCCACATTGCTCATCCTTGTAGAGGATGTGTCCTGCTCTGCTACTTCTTCAAGTGGAGCTTTGCAAAAATCACTTCCTTTGCAGAAAACAAACAAACAAACAAAAACCAAACAAAAAAAGTCCCACAACCAAACCAACGGAAGTGAAACTCTAATGTAGTCAAAGATGCTATTTCCTACTCCCCCGTGACCCCAACAAGTCTACCTCTGCTACTGCATCCCTGGGGTATTTGAGCTTCCTTTTCCAGCTGTCACTCTTGTGCTCCAGCGTGGGGCTGTACCATGTGGTCTTCATGAACATGATAAGGTTATTTAGGCTCTTTAGCCTTGAATTTCTTCTGCTGCTGCTGCTGCTGCTGTTTCTTTTCTGAGCACCTGCCATGCGTGGTGATGAGTTCCCTGTTGTTCATCGCTCTCAATCCAACAGTGCCTTCCCTGTGCCAGTTTCATGAACAGCACTGCCAGGTGCCTCACATCTCCATGTTCAGCTTCCACCTCCTCCTCTTTGCTCCCTTATGCTCATTTACAGTGTATTCTTCTGCATTCAGGGTGCATGTTGTTCAGAGAAGGGCAAGCCCAAAAAGCTCCACATTGTTATCTTCCTCTCTCTCCTCATCATTCTCCCCCTCAGCCTCTGGAATTTCCTGCAGCAGCTCAGCTACACCATTCTGCCTTCCCAGGCTGATTTCCTGCTTGCCGACATCAACAGCACCATCAATCCTTTCATCTACTTCTTGGTAGAGACATGCTGGAAGAACTGCTCCATGGGGTTGCTCAGGGAATCTCTCCAGAGGGTCTTTAGGGAGCCAGAAGAAAACACTGCCCGCAGCAATGAAGCCACCAGGGACACGGCAGTCTGATCCCTGATCCCTTCCACTGCACTGATGAGGCACCATGGGACAGAGGCTGAGGGATTCACTGAGTCACCTGATCAATAAACATCCACCAGATCACCCTCCCCACTTTATTCCTGCAGGAGAAGGGAGCAGGGGCACTGCCAAGGGCCATGTGGGAGGGATGTTCTGTGGAGAGCACATTGGAGCATGGCTTTCCCTCCTCCCTCACACCTCCTGGAGCACTATTTCCCCAAACAGACCCTTCCCAACACGGCTGTGATCCCAAAATCCCCCTGGCACCTGGTTCCTGCATCCCACTGTGGTCTGATATCAATAAACAGCTTTGTTAATGCTGAGCTGCCTTGGCCCCCTCTCCCCGCACTTCCCAGCTTCCTCTGGCTCCTGCTGCCAGCCAGGAATGTGGCTGGAGGGAGGGGACACAGCCATGGCTTGTGCTCCCTGGAGCAACCACGATCCTGAGTGCCCAGAGCTGGGCTGGCACTGGCACAGCCGGCACGGACAGGATGGCCCAGGGGCTCAGCATTCCCCCATGAGTGCTCTGAGAGTGTCACAGCAGAGATGTCCCTGGTCCCGGGTGGCACGGGGCAGGAGCGGGGCTGGAAGGGGGAAGGCAGCCCTGGGTGGGGGTCTGGATGTGTCAGAGGGGTCAGGAGGGGTCTGGATGCTGCTGATCCCAAATGTCACACCTGGAGAGCAGCTGAGCCCAACAGGCAGCGCTTCAAGCCGAGGAGCAGCCACGGGATGGGATGGGATGGGATGGGATGGGATGGGATGGGATGGGATGGGATGGGATGGGATGGGATGGGATGGGATGGGATGGGATGGGATGGGATGGGATGGGATGGGATGGGATGGGATGGGATGGGATGGGATGGGATGGGATGGGACGGGAAGGGACGCAATGCGATGCGATGCGATGCGATGCGATGCGATGCGATGAAGAGAATGCTGGGGATAGGGATTGGGGAGTGATATGAAAATCAGGCAAAATAAACTTTCTCACACAACAGGAGGCATGAGGAAACAGACCTCTATACCTCCACAGGACACACAGAAGGATCTCTCCTTGTTCTGTGTGTGGTAATACTTTACAACAGTAAAGAGAGTTGTAATATAATACATTACAACTTTACAACAGAGAGTTATCCATTATAACAACACATAATCATTCAAAAGTTTTTCTTACCTAATACATAAATATATTTTCCTACAATTCATTTCCATGTGTCCTCCTACTGGAAGTCCTTTCATGATCCTGGAGGATCTTTAAGAGGGGTCTCTGATTGTCCTATTTACTGAATGTTGTGATATTAAAGGTGACCTTGCCTTGAACTTTGCCTTTGGCCATGCGCTGTTGCTTCTTGTCACAGAACCACTGCAGGCCTCCTAATCTGCTTCTGCCCTGGCTGCAGCCACTTTATCATCCTGTGTGCCTGCCTTTACATCCTTTTATCTTTTTGGCCACTTGGTCTTTGAACAACTTCAGGAGAGTTGAAATTGTTCATTCTTTATGTTCTTTATCAATGCCCTGCCAAACAGCCCAACCCTCCCACCTCCCCCTCCCAGCCCCACCATTTCCACCACCCTCCTCCCCTGCACGTCTCATTTCTCTCCACTGAATCCTTCCCGCTGCAGGGAGCTGCTGAGGAGCTGCATGGTCCATTCCTGGATCCTTCAACCCCTGACTCCCATTCTCTCTGAACACATCCCACCACCTGCCCAGTGTCCATCCATGGAGGTGAGCACCGTGTCCCCACCTCCCACCTCACCCACAGAAAGAGATGATCTCTGTGAGACTGATGTCACCAGCATGGCTGTAGACAGTGTCATGCTGCTCATCTGCCTCTGTGGTGTGGCCGGGAATGGGGCTATCCTCTGCCTCCTCCACAGGAACTCCATCACACTCTACATCTTCGACCTAGTCTTTGCTGACTTCCTCTTCCTCCTCCTCATGGTCCCCTCCACCCTGCTTTACCTGCTGGAGAACATGTCCTGCTCCAGCATCATGCCCCTGACTTACATCATGCCCCTGACTTACTTGAGGATACTTTTCCTGCTGTCACTGCTCCCCTACAACCTCGGGCTGTTCCTGCTGACGGCAATCAGGTGTACATCCATCCTCTGCCCTCTCTGCTACCACAGGCATCGTCCCCAGCGCCTTTTGGAGGTGGTGAATGTCCTGCTATGGGCCCTGTCCGTCAGTTTCATTGTCACAGTTACCTCTCTGTGCCTCTGCCAGGAGCATGAGCACTGCCAGGGAGCTCACATCTCCATGTACACCATCAACCTCCGGCTCTTTGCCCCAGCCATGGTCATTTCCAGCACAGTCCTCTTCATTAAGGTCAAGTCTGACCCCCAGCAGCAGCAACCCAAGATAACATCGTTATCCTCCTCACTGTGCTCTTCTTCCTCCTCTTTGCTCTCCCCCTCAGCCTCTGCAATTTCCTGCAGCAGCTCGGCTACACTACTGTATCCTCCCAGGTGTTTTTCCTGCTCACCTGCATCACAAGCAGCATCAAACCCTTTATCTACTTCTTGGTGGGGAGCTGGAGGAGGGACTGCTTCATGGAGAGCTGCAGGAGGCACTTCTCCATGCAGTCCCTAAGGAAGGCCCTTCACAGCATCTTTGGGGAGCCGAAAGAGAACACTGTCCCCAGCAATGATGCCACCATGGACACAGCGTTCTGAGTCTGTGATCCCTTCCACTGCTCTGCTGAAGGACCCCAAGACAGTGGCTGAGGGATTCCTTGAGTCACCTGAGCCGGGAACTCTCCCATTTGCTGCACTCGGAGGATCCTTGAACGCCCACCGATCCTGGGCGGATCTCTCTACTCCTCGAGGCTCGACCCTCTGCCGGCGAGCAGCTGCAAAGGCATCCAGTGTGAGCATTACACTGCCTTTGAGGGGAATTTTTCTCAGGGACCTTGCAGTGACTGTTTGTCTGCGTCCACACACGTGTTCATATTTCTTGTTTCATTGACTGGATTTTCTTTGTAAAGTTTTTTTCCTGTTGTGCCTGTCTGGTCAGCGCTGGAGTGAACCTGGCCAATGAGCTCCGTTGCGCTGTCGCTTAATATTAAACGTCTCTTTTACTGATGCCCTTGGCGGTGGTTCTTTTAGCGATCACACACACTCATTTGGAACACTCTCGAGGTGTAATCCTGCAGGAGAAAGGAGCAGCAGCACGTGGGAGGGATGCTCTGAGGGGAGCACAGGGGAGCTGTGCTTTCCTCCTCCCTCCCGGCTCCTAGGGCACCATGGCCAGGAGGAGCAGACACTGCCGGGGGTCCGGGTGGAGCGGGGCAGGGCTGGTGGGGGAGAAAGGTGGCCCCGAGGGAGGGGGGTCTGGGGTGTCGGAGGAGTCTGGAAGGGTCAGGAGAGGGTAGGAAGGGGTCTGGATGGTGCCGATTCCAAATCTCCCCACTGGAGGACAGCAGAGGACACTGGAAGACAGCAGGCCGCGCTCGGAGCAGGGGAGCCGCCGCCAGCCGGGAAACCTGCGGGATGGAGAGGATGGGGTGAGGATGGAGAGCGGCGGGGGAGCAGGGATGAGGATGGGATGGGGACAGGCAGCAGGAAAGGGGAGCCGGGATGAGAATGGGGTTGGAATATGGCGAGAAAGCTTAGCTGAGCGTCCTTGGGCCCGGGGCAGGATTTGGCAATGGTCCCGGAGCTCTTCCCGGAATGCGAAATGCTTCTGACAAGAACCCAGCTGCTTCATCAGCGCTGCCAGTACTGCCAGCATTCCAGTGCCACCAGCATCCCTCTGCTGCTGGAGGGACCGTGACCCCTCAGGGAGGAGAAAGGAGGAATGGCAGAAGCTGTCGAGGGAGGGAAGGCAGTTGGAGAATGGGACATTCTGCAGGGAAGTGGAATGTTTCTAATCGGCAGGAAATGATGAGCCAATCTCAAAATTCTGTTTGTGAAGTGTTTGGCAAAAGCCACTTCCTTAGTAGACAAAACCCCAAAAAAAATCATGACAAATGACTCTGTACAAGTGGAGCTCTGACGTAGCCAAAGATGCAATTTCCGACTCCCCTGTGACTCAACCTAGCCTTGGGGAGCAACACCGGGACAGGGCACAGAGAGAGCCAGCAGAACGGGAATGGGGAGCTCCTGGTGATCTGGGCACTTTCTCCTTCATGTTACTGACCTGGGAGGAGCCACTTTAGGATATGGATCCCAAAGGAGCAAGAGGTACCAGGAAGCGCTGCTGATCTGGATAGACCCCCTTTGCTTGCTGCTGCCCCACAGTGAACAGGTCAGTGGAATGCTTTCCTTTCTCCCAATGCCACCTTCCTCTCCTCCAGCAGCTGCTCTGTTCCTGCCACCCTCTCTCGGTGACCGCAGGGCCCTCCCCAGCTCCTCCCACTCCTGCCCCGTGTTTCCCTTCCATATCTCCTGCTGAACATCCCGACCCTCCCACCTCCCTTTCCCACCCCACCATTTCCACCACCCTCCTCTCCTGCACATCTCACTTCTCTCCACTGAATCCTTCCCATTGCAGGGAGCTGCTGAGGAGCTGCATGGTCTATTCCTGGATCCTTCAACCACTGACTCCCATCTGCTCTGACCACAGCCAGGGGCCACATCCCACTGCCTGCCCAGCGCCCACCCATGGAGGTGACCACTGTGTTCCCACCTCCTGCCTCACCCACCGAGGGAGATGATCTCTGTGAGATTGATGTTACTGATGTGGCCATAGACAGTGTGACACTGCTCATCTGCCTCTGCGGGCTGGTTGGGAACGGGACTGTCCTCTGCCTTCTCCAAAGGAACCCCACCACCTTTTACATCATCAACCTGGCCTTTGCCAACTTCACCTTCCTCCACTTTGTGGTCCCTTCCACTCTGCTCTACCTGAAGGAGGAATTGTCCTGCTCCACTATCATGCCCCTGGTGTTCCTGAGGGCTCTTTTCCCACTCCTGCTGTTCTCCTACAACCTGGGGATGTACCTGCTGACAGCCATCAGCATTGACAGGTGTATGTCTATCCTCTACCCACTCTGGTACCGCTGCCACCGTCCCAAGTGCCTGTCATGGGTGGTGTGTGCCCTGCTCTGGGCATTGTCCATCGCTGTCATTGCCATGGTGACTTCCCTGTGCCTGTCACACCAGCACAAGCACTGCCAGGTGTCTCTCACCTCCATGTACGCCCTCAACCTCTTCCTCTTTGCCCCAGCCATGATCATTTCCAGCACAGTCCTCCTCATTAAGATCAAGTGTGGCTCCCAGCAGCAGCAACCCAAGAGACTCAACACTGTTACTTTCCTCGTTGTGCTCTTTTTCCTTCTCTTTGCTCTCCCGCTCAGCCTCTCCAATTTCCTACAGCAGCTCGGCTACACCGCTGTGTCCTCCCAGGTGGTTTTCCTACTCACCTGCATCCACAGCACCATCAACCCCTTCATCTACTTCTTGGCAGGGAGGTGCTGGAGGTGCTGCTCCTTGGAGTCCCTCCGGCTCTCCCTCCAGAGGATCTTTGAGGAGCCAGAAGAAAACACTGCCCACAGCAATGAAGCCACCATGGACACAGCCAACCCAGCCTGTTGATCCCTTCCACTGCTCTGCTGAAGGACCTTGGCACAGAGGCTGAGGGTTTACTTGAGCCACCGGATTAATAAATATCCACAGGATCACCCTCTCTGTGGTGCTGTAATCCCGCAGGAAAAGGGAACAGGGGCATTGCTGAGGGCCGTGTGGGATGGATGCTCTGTGGGGAGCACATTTCCTCCTCTCTCACACCTCCTAGAGCACTATTTCCCCAAACAGACCCTTCCCAACACGGCTGTGATCCCAAAATCCCCCTGGCACCTGGTTCCTGCATCCCACTGTGGTCTGATATCAAAAAACAGCTTTGTTAATGCTGAGCTGCCTTGGCCCCCTCTCCCCGCACTTCCCAGCTTCCTCTGGCTCCTGCTGCCAGCCAGGAATGTGGCTGGAGGGAGGGGACACAGCCATGGCTTGTGCTCCCTGGCGCAACCACGATCCTGAGTGCCCAGAGCTGGACTGGCACTGGCACAGCCGGCACGGACAGGATGGCCCAGGGGCTCAGCATTCCCCCCCGACTGCCCCGAGAGTGTCACAGCAGAGATCTCCCCAAAGATCTTGAATTTTTAATTTTGTGAGCCAGGTGCAAAGGGCTCTGCCTTCAGAAATTCTTCCTCTCCACTTCCTTCAGCCGCTCCCTCAGCAGGCTCGGATGGTGCAGCAGTAAGGAGAGGAGGAGGCCGCGGTCCTCAGCACAGCCACCCCCTTCCAGGAGCAGGGTGACATCCGTGTTTGTCACCGCGGGCCATCACCCATCTCCCTGTGCCTTCGCTGGGGTCACCAGCCCCACCACACCTCACACCTTTTCTCCAGCCCCACCATATCCCACACGTTACCACGACTCCCACCACATCCCACGCCTTCCCACTATGTCCAACACCTGCCCACGAGCCCCACCACATCCCAAACCTGCCCCACAACCCCCCACCCCACTCCCCCATGCAGCCTACCCACCTCCCGTCCTTCCCATCCCTCCCAACCCTCACGCTCCAGTCCCTCCCCCTGGGCTGCTCACCCCGGGCTGCCTCACACGATTTTTGGGGACTGTTCCTCTGGGAGATCCCCCTCCAGAGCTTCACCCACCGTGTCCCGCCCCCCAGCATCCCTTGGAGAGGGATAAGAGGAGACAGCGGGATGGATCCAGCAGCGTTTATTGGGGCGGAGGAGCGTGGAATGGCCAGGAGTGGAGACACTGCCGGGGATCCCGGGGGGACCGGGGCAGGAGCGGAGCTGCCAGGGCAGAAGGTGTCCCCTGGGAGGGATCTGGGATGTCAGAGGCGATCAGGAAGGGTCTGGCTGCCGGCAATCCCAAATATTCCCACCGGAGGGCAGCAGAGCCCGACGGGCAGTGCTCGGAGCGGACGCCTGCTGGGAAACCGATGGGATGGGATGGGATGGGATGGGATGGGATGGGATGGGATGGGATGGGATGGGATGGGATGGGATGGGATGGGATGGGATGGGATGGGATGGGATGGGATGGGATGGGATGGGATGGGATGGGATGGGATGGGATGGGATGGAGAATGGGACAGAAATAGGGATGGGGACCAGCATGGGGGTTGGATAGGTACAGGCAAAAGGGAAGGGGAGCTGATATGAGGATGGTTTGGGGATAGGACTGGGGTGGGAAGGCAGATAGGAATGGAATGCGATAGAGATAGGATATGGATAGGGATAGGGATAGGGATAGGGATAGGGATAGGGATAGGGATAGGGATAGGGATAGGGATAGGGATAGGGATAGGGATAGGGATAGGGATAGGGATAGGGATAGGGATAGGGATAGGGATAGGGATAGGGATAGGGATAGGGATAGGGGTAGGGGTAGGGGTAGGGATAGGGACGGGGATGGACACAACAACATGGATCAGTGGAATGGGAAAAGGGGTGGGAAAAGCTTTTGGATGCATCCTGACTCACAGGAAGATGACCTGTAGGCCTGGCTGGGAGCAAGGATGGGCAGCTGAGCATGAAGCCGGTGTGGGCAGCATGGCTGGTGGGACCACAGTGGCCTCTCAGCTGGAGATTATGGTGATCCCTGTCTCCTCAAAGACCCTCTGGAAGGCAACCTGGAGGGACACAATGGAGCAGTGCCTCCAGCAGCTACCCACCAAGAAGTAGATGAAGGGGTTGATGCTGCTGTTGATGCAGGCGAGCAGGAAAACCACCTGGGAGGACACAACGGTGTGGTTGAGCTGCTGCAGGAAATTCCAGAGGCTGAGGGGCACTCCAAAGGTGAGGAAGAACAGCACAGTGAGGAAGATAACGATATAGAGCCTCTTAGGCTGACGTCTCTTGGAGCCACACTGCACCTTGATGAAGAGGATCACATTGGAGATGACCATGGGTGGAGCAAAGATGAGGAAGCTGAGGGCGTACATGGAGATGAGAGCCACCTGGCAGTGCTCGTGCTCGTGTGACAGGCACAGGGAGGTCACCATGACCATGACAGCGATGGAGAGTGCCCAGAGCAGGGCACACACCACCCATGACAGGCGCTGGGGACGGTGGCAGCGGTACCAGAGGGGAAAGAGAATCGAGCCACACCTCTCAATGCTGATGGCTGCCAGCAGGTACAGCCCCATGTTGTAGGAGAACAGGGACAACAGGAGAAGGGACCTCAGGTACTTCAGGGACACGAGAGTGGAGCAGGACACATCATCCAGCAGGTAGAGAAGGGAGTAGGGGAACATGAAGAGAAGGAAGGTGAAATCAGCAACTGCCAGGTTGAGGATATAGACGGTGATGAGGTTCCTGCGGATGTGGAACCCGAGGAGCCAGAGGACAGTCCCGTTCCCAGCCAGCCCACAGAGGCAGATGAACAGCGTGACACCGTCCATGGCCACATCAGTGACATTGATCCCACAGGAATCATCTCCTTCGGTGTCCATCGCAGGAGATGAGGGAGGTGGGGACATCTGGGTCAGCTCCATGTGGAAGGTGGGATGAGGTCCCCAGCTGTGGTCAGAGCAGAGGAGCATTAGTAGGACCCCAGGGGATGTGACAGGGAGAGGGGTTCTGGTGAGGTGGCACAGCAGGGCTGGGGACAGGGGGCTATGGGATGACTAGGGGTGAGGGGAGGGCAGAGGGAGGGTTGGATCAATCCGGTCATCCTGATTCAGGACAGGTGAGAGGGGCTTTGGGGACATCAAGGGAGACACATGCAGTGCCCAGGGCTGGACTCAGGTCTCAACCCCCTACCTTTCCTTGGGGCCAAGCTGTTGGTGTATCCAAGCAGGGCACACTCCCTCCCTCTGGTGCTCCTCGCCACAATCTTCTCCAGTGAGGAAAATTGGGGTCTCCACGTCCTCAGAAGCTCCAAGTAGCCTATTTGTCCCCAAATAAAGCTGGTTTTGAGGGCATTTCTGCACAATCACGGATCAGGCACTGAGAGCACTGGGCAGTTGCAACACAGGCTGCCTCTTCTCCCATCAAAATTCTGTTGGTCTTGCGGGAAAGGAAATGTTTTGTCCAGGCGAATACCCCAGAGGACAAACACTGCAGCAGTTACATCTTGCTGTGAAAGAATCTTGATGCTTTTAGGATTCAACCTGATGTCTCATTAGACTAGTAATTGCCACCTTCCTAATTGTTTGATGGTGCTCCAGCCTCCTCTCCCCATCCTGCCCCGATGTTGGCATCCTTCTGAGATTGTTCATTACTGTGTGCATTTGCCTCCCAGCCTCCCAGCATGAGAATCCCTCACCTCCGACTTCATCCTGCATCAGGCCTGGGTGAGAATTTGGAATCTGTTGTCTGATGTGAATCACTTTGGATTCACTCCAGCTGGTCTGGGAGCTTCAGAGCCCTCCTGGACTGCCTGGTACCCACTGAGAGAGCCTGGAGAGGCTGGTGGCAGATGAAGGGACAGCAGGGGACAGCACACATGATCCCACATCCCTCCCTGCAACCTTACACCAGAAGCACCCGTTCCCCCTCAGCAAAGTTTTGGGGTGGCAGAAGAGGGCACATACTGGAGGGGAGAGGGTCTTGGGGACATCCAAACAGGGTGATGGGGGACATCATTGCTGGGATGGCATGTCCCCAAGCAAAGCAGGGTGTCATAGCCTGTGTTGGAATCACTAGAAGACAGGAGGCTGGTGGCTGCTCCCTCACCCAGGTGTTGCTGAGCTGGGCGCTGGGGACAGAGACTCATGGCAGGGCAGGGCTCAGCATGGCACAGCACGGGTGTGACAGCAAGGGTGGCAGCGGGGCCAGGGCAGTGAGTCACTCCCCCCCCGCCGTGCCTCCCTCCACCCCTGGACTTTGCCTCCCGCGGATGCTCAGGGCAATAAATCCCAGGCTCGGAGGCGGAAGTGGGGCGTCGGGGAGGGCACAGGGGTTCCATCCCAGGGGTGTGGGGGCTGAGCTGTGCAGGGGGATCTGCACGGAGAGTGCATGAGCGGGATTGGGATGGGGAGTGGGATGGGAATAGGAGTGTGTCAGAGGCAGCGGGCAGGAGTGCGAGGGAGCATGACACAGGCAGGCAGGACATGCAGGTGGCAGTGTGGCGCTTGTGCAATGCGAGGACCTGCCGGGAGAAGGTCACCTGTGTCCCAGGACACCTGTACGTGTGTCCCGGCCGCTGTCACCACCGCGGCCCCAGCCCCGCGGCGGGCGGGCCCGGCGAGCGGGTGACAGCCGCACCCTGGACCGGGCGGGTGCTTCTCGCCTCCCTGTCCCCATCCCTGTCTCCGCCGAGGCCACACGGGCTCCGTGGCCTCACCGGACACCCCCATGCAGCGGGAGCGCGAGGGGCAGAGCCCAGGAGCCCCCGAAACCGAGGTCAAGGCTGTCATCGTGGGGGATGGTGGCTGCGGGAAGACGTCGCTGCTGGTCGCCTTCGCCAGGGGAGACTTTCCTAAGGTACCGGAATCCCTGTCCCCTGGTGGGTGGGTGACTGTCCCCGTGCGGGAGCGGCGGCGGGCAAAGGGAGGTGGACGTGCGATGGGATGGACACGGTGGCTGCAGCAGGGTATGGGGACAGGGGGACGGGGGGACAGGGGGACAGGGGGACAGGGGGACAGGGGGTGGCCCAGCCTGGGGCAGATGGGGGTCTGTGACACCTCTGCCTCTCTTTGGGGGTCACGGGGTGGGGAGCAGGATTTGTCTCTCAGTCAGGGCACATAAGGGACTCAGGGAGTGGAGGGAAGGGGTGCAGCCACAGAGACCCCAGAACTCCTGTCCTGAATCCCCAGGTCCCCCTGGGGCATCCATGGCTCTCTGGAGTGCCCTGGGATCGGGGACAAGGGTGTTTCCCTTCCCACTGCCCCAGGGGGGAACCACTTTTTCCCACTCCCTGCTTCCCTCCCTATGCCCTATTCTATCCTCACTGGGGTCCCCTCCATTGCTGGCCCCCACAGCTGCCTGTGTGACCTGTATCACACCCTCCTTGTCCCCTGCCAGGTCTACGTCCCCACCGTGTTCGAGAAGTACACAGCGTCCCTCCAGGTTTCTGGCAAGCCCGTGAAGATCCACCTGTGGGACACAGCAGGTGGGACAGGAGGGCAGGACAGGTGGGGACAGGGCAGGCAGTTGTGCCCCCGACTCTCCCACCTGGGCGTTTCAGGGTGTCCCACACATGTGGTCATGCCTTGGAGGGATGTCCCCAGGCCATGACCATGGGAGAGGGGGGGTTAACCCACAACCATCTCCACAAATGTCACTGCCATGGTCCCAGGCTGGCATGTAATGGTTTCCTTCTCCACCTGGCAGGACAGGAAGACTACGACAGGCTTCGCCCTCTGTCCTACTCAGATGCCAACGTTGTCCTCATGTGCTTTGATGTCACCGACTCCAACAGCTTTGACAACATCCTAACAAAGGTAATGCAGCCCCGGGGGTGCTGCCTGTCCCCTGACCCCAGCCCTGGGTGACACGTGCCCATCCCTGGCTGACATGTCCCCTCACAGTGGTATCCAGAGGTAAACCATTTCTGCAAGGGGGTCCCAGTGCTGCTGGTGGGCTGCAAGACAGACCTGCGGCAGGACCAGGAGGTGCTGCAGAAGCTGAAGGACAGACGGATGGAGCCCATCTCCCGGCACCAGGTGGGTGTCATCTCCCCGTGGGACAGGACGGGACAGGGATGGCTCCCAGCACGGGATAGTGTGACAGCGGAGTCCTGGAGGGTCTGACTCTGTGTGTCCCCACAGGGAGAGGCCATGGCCCGGCAGGTCCGTGCCGTGTCCTACATGGAATGTTCAGCTAGGTACCAGGATAACGTCGGGAACATCTTTGTGACAGCCTGCAGTGCCGCCATCAGTGCCACCCGCCGGCGGCAGCGCAAAACGAGACCCAGGAGGGTCTGCGTGTTCCTCTGAGCCCCCCGGCTTGGCACAGCCCCCCCAGGATCTCCTGCTGTCCCCAAGCTCCAACTGCACCGTGGCTGCTGCCACACCTCTGCCTCTGCCACCAGAATGCCACTGCCACCCTCCTGACCCTGGGCTGGCACCGCTGGTCACCATGGGGTGACGGCAGGAAAGCATCCCTGGCATGAACTGTCACACCTTGATCCTAGAGTCCTGCCCTTTCCCATCAGGGATCCCAGCATGTCCCTGTCCCACCAGAGAGCACCATGTCCTGTCCCACCAAGAATCCCAGCATCCTGTCCCACCATGGATGGCCCTGCCAGCAGGGCTCTGGGAGCAGAGGACTGATCTGGGGGTTCCCCTTCCCGCTGGCAGGCCAGCGCCGGAGGGTGACTGTGGGGTGATCTTCTGCCATTAAAGTGACACAAAACTCAGCAGTGTGACACAGTCCCTGGGGCAGGAGCAGCCCCTGCATGCACCTGGGGGCATTGGGACATTGGATCGGGAACATGAGGTGGTTATTGGGGACATGGGGTCCTGTCAGGGACCCAGGGTGGATGAGATCAACTGCTGATTTTGTGTTGAGGTGTGTGTGAGCATGTGTCCATGTGTGTGCTACACATACAGGTCTGTAGGCGTACCCTTTATATGTGTAGTTATATATATGTGTGTATATGTACACCCTATATGTGCGGTTATATACATGTGGTTTTTTATACATACTAATATATAACATATATGTAACTATATAGTTAATTTATAACCATCCATATCACTATATTTTTATATATATCACTGCATATAGTTAGGTTATAACTATCTATATAGCCATATATATAGTTTATAAAAACGTTGTTAATATCTATAATATATAACTAACGAGCTGTATATAGTTACAGGATTGTACGTAGGTACCTGCCCGTGTCTCTGCATTCAGGCGTGCGTGCACAACCGTGCGGGCAGCCGCCAAGCCCGCGGGGACACCGAGGGCCTCACGGCGGGGCGCGTTGGGCCAGAACCCCCCCAAAATCCCACCGGGGCTCCCCCTCTCCAGCCCCCCCCGCCGGGGGCGTGGCCACACGGCGGAGGGGCGCGTTCACGGGAGGGGCGTGGTCTGATCGCCTGTGGGCGTGGTCAGCCCCGAGCCGCGCGCGCGCGCGGCGGGGCGGGGCGGGGCCGGGCTGGGGAGCGGGCGGCGCACGCGCGACGCGCGGGCGGGGGGGGGGGGGGGCCGTGCGTGCGGCGCGTGCGCGCGGCGTCGGTGTGTATGTGAGGCTCTGACGGGTTCAAAATGGCGGCGGCGGCTCCTGTGTGAGGAGGGGGAACCGCGTCCCGGCCGGGGGGCGGCGGCGTCGGGGGGGCACCGCACGGGCGGGACGGGGCGGGCGGCGCCGGCGGAGCCCCGGCACTCAGAGGCGGGGGGGGTGCGGTGGTGGTGGAGGCGGCGGCGGTGGCGGGGGGACGCGGGCCGCGGCGGCGGGGGGCGGCCAGCGGGGCTGTCAGCGCCCGCAGCCCGCGCCGTGAGCGGCGGGTCCGGGGGCGCGGCGGGTCCGGGGCGCGATCGCTGTTGACCGGAGGGTTCCTCCTCCTCCGTCTGTTCTGTTCCCCCCTCCGTGCCGGCGGCAGAAGAGGACAAAGGCGCAGGAGAGACCTGGTGAGCACCGCGGGGGTCACCGGCGACCCCCGAGTTTGTGCAGGCCCTCGGAGCGCGGCCGGGCGGGTCTCCCCGGGAGGCCGCGTTGGGAAGTTGGGGAGGGGGCGGCGGGTGCCGGCTGACAGCTCCCCGGGGACCCTCCCTCCCTCCCGCCTCCCGTCCTGCCCCGGCGGGGGCGGGCTGGGGTGGCCTGGCGGGCCGGGGGTGGCCCCCTCCCCCGCGTCGGGGCGGGAGCGCTGCGCTCCGGTTGTCCGGTTGTTTATAAACAGAGTTCAGCAAGTGTGGGGAAACTGCCTTTCTCGGCCGAGCCGGGAGTCCTGGTGCCGTGGTTCTAAGGGATGCAGGGGTGGCGAAGGTGCTGGCGGGACTAGGAATACTCTGCTGTCGAAGCTGGGGGTCGGGAAGGCGCAGGGTGGAGCGAGTTCTCCCTATGTGGTCGTAACGGTTCTGTAACACTACAGGGGGCGGCGGATCCCCTTCCCCGATCCCAAGGCCTGACTGAGGCATAGTCCTGGGGATTAAAAGCCGTGCCATACCCAGGCTTTGGCTGGTTTCTGTCCCTTTAAAAAAAAAAAGTGTAGGTGCCATCTGACGCCCTGGGAGGTTTTCCCAGGTTGGTGTGTGGTGTCACAAGGTGGCACATTTGGAGAGCTCAGCATTTAGGTCTCCTCCAGCCAGGAGTTAGATTCCTAACTGCTTCCCTGCTGGGGTGCTGTATGTAGGAGAGATCCTATATGCCTTCCCTGGTCATGGGAGATGTCCTGTACAAGTGTAGTTTCTCCCAGGTGCCACAGTACATGATATCCCAAGGACAGTGATTGTGTTGTTTGGACGAATTGACTCTCTAATGTTTAATTTTGAGGAAGTCATGGTTTGATAGCACCTTCCCGGGCTTTTATCCCCCTGTGGGCCAGTGAAGCTGCTGGTGGTAGTGTGGAGCCAAGGTGGGAGACCTGCAGCTCCTGTTGTGTTACAGAAGAGCTGGTGAAGCCGTTTACCCAGACATTTATTCTAAGTTAGAATAGGAGCCTTAAAAGTTGGACTGGGCTCATCCACTGGGTTCTCTCAGCCCCCAGAGCAGGCTGGGGTTGGCCCCAAAAGGAGAAGGGAAGTGAGGGCTGTGGGTGTCCCCGTGCCCTTCTTCACTGTTTCCCTCTCACTTCCAAGGAGGAAGAGGACGACGACAGCAGTCCTGGCGTGTCCTTCTCGCTCTCTTCAGAGGAGTCGGAGATGGAGCCTGAGGAAGAACGGATCCGTTACAGCCAAAGACTGGTCAGTAGTGGCCTTGAAATAATCCTATTCCGGTCTTGCTTCTGTTGCAGCTGGAGAAGGGAAAGGCTTTTCCCAGTAGTAGGGTTAAACAACCGAAGCAGGCAGGTGGTGAATGGATGCAGCCTGTGCAGAGGTGTGTGCTTGGCTTTAGGTGGCTTTGTGGGTCCTTTTGTGTCACCAAGTTTGTCCTAATGGAGGGAATTTGGCTGCTGAGCTCTGCAAAGGGGGGTTGGAGGCTGAGGCTGGGGCAGGAGCTTTGGGATAGGAACATGAAACTGGTGTAAGTGTAGTTTCTATGTCAATAGGTTTTTTTCTGTGGCAAGCAGAGGACCTGAAATATTGTGTGTTACCATTCTTGATTTGAGTGTCTGTGAAATCTGGGGAAACCAGCTCCAGCTTCAAGCTCCAGTTTTCCTATGCCTGTGTCCCTTCCTAGTGTTCTCTTTTGAAGAGAGCTGTTCCAGCATTCAGGTTCTAGTCAGGCCCTGTGAGGAGCTCTGATGTTTGTGCTGCTATTTTCTAGGACTGCATGAATCAGTGGTCTGGGAATTGGGTTGTAACTGGGAACAGCTTGGGAGCAGCTGCTCTTAGAGTCTGAGGTGTTATTCCCAGGGATTCCAGGAAAGGAGGGAAGCTGCTGTGTCTCCCGTGCTGTTGTGAGGCAGTTGCAAACTCCCATGGGGCCAAGTGGTGGAGTCCCTCTCTGAGTCACAGCAGTACCAGTACCCTCACCTTCAATGTGTTGTCCATAAAGGTAAATCCTTATCCTTTAATGCTCTGGAATCATTTGGTGTGAGGCTGTGGTTCTTGGCATTAAGCTTCATCCTCAAGATGTTCTAGGAAGTTCCCAAGTGCTTTGGTGGATGTTTTAATTTGGCATCAGCAGCAGTCCCACCTCCTCCCTCATCCTGACACATTTATTCCCACAACTGTTGAGGATGCAGCTCAAGGTGCTGGTCTGACTGGGGAGTGATCCAGGACTAACCCAAAACATCTGGATAAAGATATGGCAGGTGAAGGGGAGTATCAGCCAGGAATTTGTCAGTTTAAAAATGCTTATCATTTCTCAAATAAAAATCAAGAGGAGTTGGTGTCCTGGTGCGGGTGGGCTGGGCTCCAGCAGAATGTGCTAAGCTGGATAAATGCCTGCAGGCTGATGAGCTCTGTGCTTAAGGGGTTTGGGAACGCACATGGGCAGCAGGGTGAGGCTCACCTGGACTTGTGTGGCCTCGTGTTCATGTGTTGGCTGTGCTGGCCTGAGGCCCAGAGGAGGAGGCATGACCCCTGTGTGGTGGGTGAGGCTTAACTCCTACCTCTTGCCATGCTTTTCCTGGAAACTTCCAGCTCATTATGTGCTCGTCCTGTGTCAGTGACACTCTCTTGCTGAAGGACTCTTAAAAGATTGCTATTTTTCTTCTGTAGAGCATGATTTGACTTCCTTGAATATCCCATATATGCCTTGGAATTGGGAGTGGGTTAGTAGGCCTAAATGAAAAGTTTCAAGCAGGGAAGCAGTGAGCTGGTGGTACAGTGTGTTTCTGCTGCTGTCAGCTGTGTTTCTGGTGTGTGACTGGGGCTCAACTAGCAAAAAGTAAGTGTATTAAAAAGAAAACAATCCAGGTATGATAGCAGTCTTACCAGCCAAACAGCCTGGACCAGAATAGCTTATGGTGGTGAAGGAGCTGAATTAATTGTGTGGTTTGATGGTGCCATCTGAGATGGCAGAGGAGGTTAGTTCTCTGGTGTGTCAGGTAATCACACTGACAGCATCTTTTTCCTGACTGGTTTCCATCAGGATTTAGAGGAAATTGTTGGAGTCTGAGATACAGAGTGTGTGCCCTTGTTTCTGATACTTAACTCTAAGATCCAGAAAAACACAGAATTTCATGCAATATGAAATTCATGAGCATGTTTTCAGAAATCTTGAGTGTTCTGTGTTATTTTATTTAGTTTGCACTAATGTTGCCTTCCTCTGCTTCAAAAAAAAATCTGATGTGTGTCTGTTTTCTGAATGAATTTATCAGTGTTGTTGATACATCTGGGTTTGGAGGAGAAATTCATCTCTGCTTCAGGTGTAGTCATGTTCCTGCAGGAATCCTCTACTGGGTCACACATGCCTGTGTGGCACAATGACAGTTTGATTGGTTGCACTGCCCTAAGTCTACTTGCTTCCTAGTTCAGGCTCTGCATCCATGACTCCCAGGATAACACGGACCTGGGTGAGTTGCTCTGGACTCAGGGATATCACTGGGAGTATGTCTTGCACCCATTCACGACAATCTGAGGGGAGGGCTGTGTCCTGGTGAGGTCTGGGAGGCTCACGCAGGCAGTGGGTGATGCTGAGTGTGGAGAGGACACAGAGGAGCAAGTTATGGGGTATCCGAGTTCCTCCCCTAGAGACTGGGAGCAGTGGAGGTGGGACTTGCAGGCACTGTGGAGTAGTTTCCTGCTAACTATGTGTGAATGTTGTTCTGCCCAGCTCCCTAACGAGGCAGTTCTTGGGGCTTGGGCTGAGGTGCCAGCATTTCAAGCTGGAGTTGTGTGTTTTGCAGGCCCTTAACTGAGGAGCTGAAATGCTCTATTGTGTCCTGAGCCTGAGTGACAGTCCAGCCCTGGCACTAACAATGCCACGGTCCCTCTCTGAGCCTTGGAAGTCTTTGCTGGCTGTCACTGGGTGGTTGCACCCAGCCCATGTCACACCAGGCTGTTGGGCTCCCCACGAGCAGCCTGGACTCTTTAGAGGCTCTGGAGAAAAAGATCCATTTGCCTGCTGCTCACAGAGGCTGCCTGCGCTTTTGCAGAGCAGTCCTGCCGTATTCCTGGGTGCTGGAAATGTGAGGAAATCTCACCTGCCTGCTCTAAGGCTCATTTTGGCAGGCCTGTGCTGTGAACTGAGACTAGCAAGGCCCCGTGAATTGCAGGCTGGGATTAGCACATTACCACAGTGCTGTCGTGTGCTTGCAGTGACAATGCTCAGGGTGAGAAATGAAGGGCAGCAGCTCTGGATCACTTCGGAATGGCTTGGGACCACAGCAGGGGAGTGCCATTATCCAAAGGACAAATCCTGCTCATCACAGACTTCCCAGCAGTGTCTCAGGGTGTGGCTCCCAGTTAGGATTGCTGGGGTGGCAGAGCTGGTTGAAGAGGTTTTCTTCCTCCCTCAGCTAATGCCCCAGGAGCTGGTGGCCCTGAGGTGAATGCTGCCTCAGGGAATTGTGGATCTTGCCCTGGATAGGAGTCAGCAGGGGGGAGCATCTAATCCCAGCTGTTGTCTATGCTGGGGTAGTGAGGAAACCTGACAGGGCTGTAAATCTGAGATGGGGAGACAGGGTGGGGTAGGAACCTCTTAAACTGGCTTTGCTGCTGGAGAGAGCCTGAGAAGGAGCCTCGCCCTCCCCAGGAGCTCTGTGTGCTGAGCTACAACTCCTGCTGGAGGTGCTGCACTATTGGCCCCGGGTGACCATCACTGGCTGGGTGCAGTGCCACCCTTATTTTGGCTGTGGGAGGGGTTATGACACCCATGAAGGGAAATGGGCTCATGGAGCAGGAGACCTAACTGCTGTGGGTGCTGGAGAATTTGAGAGGTGAGAGGGGAGCCAGGGAGCAAAGTGCTCAGTCCCATGTCTTGAGGCAGTCTGTGTCTTGCCTTAGCACTGTCCTGCCCTCTGGTCACATCCTTGTGTGAAATTTGAGAGGAGGCTCTGCCTGTCCCTACCAGCCAGAAGCGAGGCCTCTCCTTTAAACAGCAGTTACCAAACCTGCCCTTACATGTCGGTGTCCACACTATCCTCTGGGAGAGTTCATACGGGCTTAACAGCATGTGGAGCCATCAGCTGGGGGATGAAGCCTGGGATCTGTGCAGGACAAGATTTTCCTTGCAGCCCTGCATGCTGTGGAGTGATCCCAGTTCAGCCCATGCCTGAGGGATGGCACGGCCAGCTCTGGCCAGTGCCCAGAGTCCCAGCAGCTGGAATCTTGTGTTTTCCAACTTGTCTGTATCCTTTCTGCAGGATGGATGGGGTGATGTCAGTGCAGGACACAAGTCATGGGGCCAGGAGGGCCCACACATGTTGACAAGACACTTGTGACAGTTTTTCTTACAGGATAGGAATAGATTGAGGGATAAGTGGCCTCAGAGCTGAGAGAGGGAGATCAGGAGGAGCAGGCTGGGAGCAGGATGCAGCTCCCTGCCTTCCCTGTGTTGCTCCATCTTGAATGTTTTACAGTATCCCAACAGTAGGATGCAAGGAGTAATCCCACCAGGTTCAGCCCAACTTCTTGTTTGTCCTGTAAAGCTGCTCACTGCCAGGTAATGATCCCTGGAGATTGCTGGTGTTTGACACCCCCAGGTACTGGGGGTGATCGAGGCCAGTCCTGCTGGACACTTGCTTTTCCAGGGCTGCTCCCACTGATTTGGGACTCATATGAGTGTCCTGGAATGACCCTGCCTGTGTTGCTTCTTGCAGACACTGAGCATGGGATGAGCCCCAGGCACTGGGTGAGAATTTGGGTGTTTGTACATCACCTGCTCCCTCTTCCCTGCATTTGAAATGTGACACTGGCAATTCCTGTCAAGCCAAGCTCCTTTCCAGAGCTTCTCTGTGCCCTGTGTGAAACCTAGCCTGGCCAAATGTCCCTGGTCTGTTGGACACACCTCAGCTGCCCAGTCTAGACAGGACCTGGGCAAGGGGGGTAATTAATCTCTCCCACATGCCTCAAACTGGAGGTACTACAAATGAGTCATTCCAAATGACCCAGGTATAATAAATGAGATCTAAATAATTCAGGGGCTGTTCAGATTTGGTCTGGGCAGGGCTTTGGTGGAAGCTAGCAGCAACTGAAGGCTATTCTTGGAAAGCTTTAGAAGTCCCTGTGAGCATTTAGATCCTGCCAGATGCATGGCTGTGCTGGTCCCTGGGAGAATACGTCTCTGAAACCAAGTGGATGCTGTTCTCTCTCAGCGGAGAGGGATGCAGGAGGTAAGTATCTGCTGGATTCTTACTGTCCCAAGCCTGTCTGTGCCCTGAGTATGTCCTGGAAGCTGCAGTGCTGACTAAGTAAGGAGCCAAATACCACAGGAGCACTTCAAGGTACCTGTGAATTACAATTACCAAACAATCTCTGCAGTCTCCATTTATGTTCTATAATAACCAGGAATCAGTTTTCCCAGGGTTATACCAGCTGGAGGTGACACTGACAAATCAGGAAAGCAGTCCCTGTGCCCCCAGTGCCTTTTTACCCAGATTTACAGGTCACTGGCTGGGTTTGGGGAAGAAAGGGCACATGTGGGAAAGTGGTGACGTGCTCAGAAGGTGAAGAAACAAGGTGCTGCCCTAATCGTGTCCTCTGAAAATGCATAAAGGAAGCAATTCCTTTCAGGATGAGATCTCTGGTGCTGCTGCTGAGGGAAGAGTGTTGCTGATTCCAGAGGAGGAAACGATGGCTGAGCCTTTAGGGGGCTGTGAGGAACTTCAGTGTTGTTCTTCCCTTTCCACAGTGGTCTGCACTCCCTGTGCTGCTGATGCTCCCTGTTTACCTCTTTTCCCAGTTCTTGGGAACCAGATGGGGAATATTCCTAGCTGGCTGGGTGTTTCTTTCTGCCACTTGAGGTGTTTCAGGTGAACCTGGTTACAAAGTGTATCCTGGGAATCCATGATGGGGGGAGAGGAGATGGAGCTGTTGGATGGAGCTTCTGTCCCGTTCCTGTGTCCATGCTTGTGCATCTCTGTTGCTGTAGCAACAGCACTGGGAGTAAACAGCAATGAGCTGGCTGTCCAGGGATTCTGAATCCCTCTGGAAGTTCCAGGAACTTGAACCAGAGAAGTTTTTGGGCTTAGATCTGCTCCGGGTTGCAGGGTAGTGATTTTCCATATTTTAGCCATTGCTCTGTACACAAAAGAGTTTTAATAAAGCTGCCCCCACATGCCCTTTTACATCAAGGAAGGGGCTCCATGGGCTTTGTTCATGCTGGTGCTCAGAGCTGGGAGCTGAGTGTACAGTCACGTTGTGTTTTAGCCAGTCATGACAGAGTTTGGGAGAAAATATCATTTGAGAAAAGTCTTCCTAGTTCTTCCATGTACCCCTGGCTCCTGGGAGCTGTAATCTTGGGCTCGAGCTGAGGCAGCTGGAAGTGGAAAGAAGAGGGCTGGCAGTGCATGTTCCTTTAAGGTCAGGCTGCCTCAGTGTCTTTAATTTGCTGTGCATAAATATTTCCATGTGTCACTGAGCCCCTTTGCCCCATTTGGAGTAAGGAAGGGACGAGTGCTGGGCTCCTTATGAAGGGGAGGGGGAGGGAGTGTGTGCAGGGATGGTGTAACAGCACAGAGTCCAGAGGAAATATCCTTCCTAGTAGCTGGATTCCCACATTGTCCGTATTCTTCCCAATGGCCCTGGCTTGTCTTCCCTCTCACTGAGCATCTTCAGCCCTATAGCCTGCAATGCAGCCAAGCTGCTGCTGTTCCCTTTAAAAAACAGTGTCAGCTGAGCAGGAATTGAAGTACAAACCTCAAAGCTTCCTGTGTTTTTGTTATCCCAGTACTCCTGTGGTCCAGCCTCACTCAGGCTGGGTGATGGGACAGAACTGGCAACAGGTTTTGGCATAGCTGGGTTGAGACACTGAGAAATTTGGAGGGTGAGCACTTCCCTGATTAAAAAATCTGAGCTAGTCCTGTGATCTCTGTGTGTTGGAGACAGAGAGGTTCCCAGCAAGGAATGAAGTCACTCAGGGCTGACGTGCTACAGCCGATTAGCTGCACCTCTGAATGCATATGGCTCTGTCTGTCCCTTGTCCTGGGTCTCTGCCTCCCGGTCTGTGTGGGCTCAGTGCTGGGAATATGGATTAAATGTGTCTCATTTTCAAGCCAACCTTTTTTGGAGCAGTTTGGTCTATTTTGTTCCATTTGGGGGAGGTTCTGATGCCTTCCTGCACAAAGCAAAAGGAGGAGCAGAGCTGGTACTGCTCATCTACCTGACTGCATAGGGCATGTGCTGAGGACACCTGGCAGGGAAAGGGCTCCATGCAGGGATTTTTCCTTGGATTTCTTCTGACTGGGAGGAGGTGGATGTGATTTAAAGGGTTTTATCCCCTTCTCCAGAAATGAGAAAGCTGAATATCAAAGGATGGCTTTCAGCACTGAGGGTCAGTGTTCAGCCTTGAAATGGTGTGGAGGGTTTGATGGTCCTTCAAGAGCTTCTCCAGGCTTTCATGTAGTCCAGGCAGGATTTGTCCTGATGCCATGGCTGATGGTGGAAATGGGCAAGTTTTGGGGTTAGCAGTGCCATCAAAGCCCATTGGGACAGAGGCTGTGTGTGACAGAGGCTGCAGGTGACTGGAGTGAGGAGCCACATCCTTTCATAGGAGCAGTGCTTCCTTTTTGGGACTGCTGCCAGAGCTGCCCATCTGTGATCTAATCTAGCATGTTCCTCTGCCTCCTGGTTTCGCTGCTGTGGCTTGTCAGTGTGTGGTTTGGGAGCAGCTGTGGAGCTCTCCTTGGCCCCTCTGTGCTCCCTCCCCACCTGCCTTGCTCCAATTCCCCGATTACTCCTCATGTACATTCAATTTTGTAACCCAAAAGTGCAAACCAAAGTGTTCTCCCCGGTCATTCTGAAGTGCTGCCAGCTTTGCTCGTGATAGGAATCCCTCCTGGAGCTGGGAAGCCTGGAAGGGCTCCAGTTTTGTGTAGATCCTGTTTGCTCCTCAGCCTGGTGCTTTGAGTCTGTCTTTGTCCAGGGTTGTGCCACCTGGGATATGCCTATTCTGCACTCCAGGTTTTGAGAGAAATGTGATGTGGTGAGGGGCATTAAAACTGAGTTAAGCTCAGTTGTTCCTCTTTTCTTGGGTTTCTTGAGGGGATTGTGCCTGTTTTTCAGATCCTAAGTGGACTCAGTGGATCTTAGGATATCCAAAGTGGATATCTGGGGGAGCAGGGAGTCCAGGATTGAAGGTGGGAGAGGCACAGAGGGCAGGAACCTGCTGCCTCTGTGCTGTGCTTGTGCTCCAGAGCTTAGAGCCCAGCCCAGGAGCTGAAGTGGGAGCTGCAGGCTTGGAGAGGAGAGGGATATAGAAAGGAAAAGCTCTTGTGCTTAAGATAAGCAGTGACCTGGCAGGCTGCTGTTGGGTGTCATAATCTTGGTGCTTTGGTTCTTCACACTCTATCTGGAAACACTGGCAAGGGAGGATCTTCCCTGCATAGCCTGTTCTGGCATTGGCACCTGCTGTGCTCTGGGTCTGTATGATCACAGCCTGGCTGCTTCCCTGCTTGTCCATCCTCCTGTCAGGCTGCCTTGTGCCTGAGAAATGGAAGTTGTTCTTCCCACTTTGCCACTGATAAAATTGCTAGGGATTCTCAGCATGAGGTCTCAGAGGCAGAATTCTGGACTTCCCTCAGGTACTTGAGATCATAATACTCATCAAGAGATTTGAATGTTGCAGGTCTACATTTATCTAGACAAGAGCCACAGTTGTATGCTGTAAAAATATGTGAGAGGCTAAATTCCTTAACTGAGGAGAGTTGAGCTGGTTGATTTATTATCAATTTGGGTGCATTTCAGCAGAGTAAACTGCAAAGGGATGGCGTAAGGAAGAAATGTACTGGTAAGTCACACTGTTCTATGGATACACTGGAAGCCAGGGAGAAGTTAAAACGAGCAACAAGGGGAGTTTGGGATTGGAAATTGAGGTGAAACTTTCCTGCATTCTTCATGTCAAAGGAGTGGAAGAGGGTTGTGGGAGGCTTCACATGGGCAAGCTGCTCTGGAAAGACAACAAGCAGAGGGAGGGGAAAAGCAAGGGGTGCTCTGGTCTCCTGAGGGGGAAGGAGCTGTGGCATAGCAGGAAGAGGTTCCTGGTGACTGGAGATGGAGCTGAGGGAGGGGATGGCAAGACAGGACAGGAAGTGACTAAAATACTGTGGTGTGTGTTGGTTTCACTCCTTAAATACATGAGGCTCTTTCAGCAAAAGGACGGCTTGTTCTTTTTTTCAAATGTGACCTTGTACTCGTTCTTCCCTCAAAAAAACCTTACAGGAGAGGAGTTTTCTGGCTCTCTTTAGCTGACTTGCAGCTCCTTTGCTGTTAGAAGGAGCTGCACTCCATGGAGGCAGCACTTGCTGATGGAAAGATGCTGATGGAAGGTTTTGGAGAGCGCCACTGTGGAGCTTCCTGAGGCGCTTTCCCTGGAATCCTTGGGCAAAGGAGAATGCAGGTGAAAGTGTCAGAATAGTAGAAGGGATAGCTGTCAGCAGAATTAATATTCTTGCTTCCTATTTCTTCCATTAATTGAATGGTACCCAGGAGGGTCAGAAAGGAATGGTGAAGGACAGCTGTCTTAGGTGGGAATTGTTAGCTGTCTGGTCTTGGAGGATGAATAAACTGCCCTTATCTTGACCCTGCCTGACACAGAGAGAAAAGGTTTGGGCCACTTGTCAGTTCTTCCTTAGTAAAACTCTCGGCAGTATGAAAAGTGCCTGAATCCTAAGAGAAAGCTGGGAAAACAAAGTGATGTTTAAATATTGCTGCTTAATACTGAATGTTGAGGTGGCCTGACAGTGCCTGACTCTGGTGCCCTTGCTTCACTGGAGCTGAACTTCACCCAGAACATCGTCACAGGTGGCAGTTTTGGGGACATTTGCTGATCTCATTTTGGGAAGCTGTGTGTCCCTGGTTGAACTGGTTGATACTGGAAGGGCTTCCAGTACTGGAGTCACTCCCAGGAAGAAGCAGTTCTAGTCTAAGAGTCCAGGACTGACTTGCTGGTGTTCTCTGGATGGGTTGTAGGAATGTGCTGGGAAGGGATACTCAGCCATGCCCTGTCCCTAGCACAGGCTGTGGGACAACAGTAGCCAGCTCTTCCTGGGAATAGGTGAAACTTGGTGCTGTCAGAAGGATTTGCACAGCTCTGTGTGTGTAATAGTGGGGAGGCAAGGTTGGCATTAGCTTCTCATGGCTTTGCAGGTGTCACCTGTAGACAGTTATTTATCCAGGCAGCAGTTCCCTATGTGGCACGTGGGAGAAGAGAGTGGAGCATCCACTGAGCACATCTTGTACACATGTCCCTGTACAGAGAGCCAGTCTGGGGACAAGGGAACTGTGGTTTGTGTCACTGTGCTGTGAGGAAGCTGCACACTCCAGGAGGGGAAAACTCCCGCAGATGCTGCCTCTCCCATAATGCATGCCTGGAAGCACAGAAGCCTTTCCTTCCTTCTGCCTGCTCTGGGGCCCTGAAATATTGTTTTTCCCCACCCTCCCAAGACAACAATGACATGAAAGCCGTGTGGCCCCGGCCGGGTCTGATGGGATGGGAGCTGTTTGCATTGTGCTTTTGGGTCCTCAGCCACGGCTGGGATCCCACTCTCCTCCATGCTGGGCCAATTAGGAAGCCAGACTCTTCCCTGCCCACGGGAGCAGGCGAAGCTGATCTGCCTGGGAGCTGGAGGGGGTTTGTGCCAGATGTTTTGCCGATGACAGGAGCAATAGACTTTGGAATTTGCTCGGCTGGAGGACACAATCCCCTTCATTCTGTGTTTTGCATCCCTGCTTCCTCATTGCAAAGCGATTCAATTTTAAGGTGTTTCTGCCTGCTTCCTGGTGTTTGTACTTCTGTGGTGTGGCTGCATTATCGTGGAGTTGAAGGTTCCAACCTGTTTGCTTTGAAGGCTGTGCTGTGGAGGAGATCTGGGAAAACAGTTCCCTGATCCCACAGTGCATCTCCAGCTTCCATCCATGGCACCAATAGGATGTGAACCAGGCCCAGCCTGACATGGTCACATTGCTGTTGAATAAGCTGCTCTACCCAGTCCAGAGCCTGGCTTGGTGCCACTTCCAGGGTGACAGACAATGCCTGGTCATCATGTCTGTGGCTGGAGCTGCATTCCAGCCCAGATATCCCGAGGTTCATCCTCAAATGGGACTCACCTGAGTTCCAGCCCAGTGCAGTAACCCCTGCTCCTAGTCAAGTGTAGCCAAATGAGTCAAATATAATCTATTAAAGGATTGGTTTGGACATAGCCTTTTCTTGCCAGACTTTCCATGCCAAACCTTTTCCCTCAAAAAGGTGAGGTTTTGAATCCAGCAAAGGCAAAAGAGCTGCTTTTCCCCCTAAAAGTGGGTCTCTGGAGTAAGGGAGCCAGTCAGAAAGGAGCCTGGTCCTGCAGTGAGCCACAACCCACCTGATCTGAAAGCAGGTGAGAGAGACCATGGACTGCAGAGTCCTCATCTTCATTGTACACATCCTCTGATTAATGACAGAGAGCTGCCTGCTGGGATCTGTAGTCCTAGGCTTGCCTTGGATTGGGAAAAGTGAAACATTGGTCATGCTGGAAAGGTGATTCACCTCCTTGCCTGGCATAGGTGTGCCTTGAACTTCCCTGGTGTGGTTTAGTAAGGAATAGGATGAAATGGGTTTTCCCCAAAATACTGGGTTCTTCAGGAAAAGCTGAGTGTGGGATTGGCTCGTTGTCCCTAAATCCTGCACAGGGCTGAGCTCTCTCTGCTTCATGCCCTCGTTTTGGAGCTGAGTACCACACAGGGTTCATGGATTCTGTGATTTTTAAGAAAAAGTGCTTTATGAGGTGGGGTAATAATCCATTATAACAGTCATAACACCGCTGTGTCTCCAAGTTCTGATGCATCCCCTTGGAAGAGTCAGTCTCAGTTTAAAGGCAGAGTGAGTGTTTGGGAGTTCCAGTTTTTGGTGTGTACAACTCAACCTTAGCAGTGTGAAATTCCAGGTCTTCCCAAGGAGTAGGTCACTTCTGCTCGTGCCACCCCCAGATATCTGTGCTTCTAAAATGTATTTTCCTGCCTTTATACAAGTGTCTCTATCAAAACCTGTAAGTAAAGTGAGGTTTTGTGTTGTTAAAAATGGGGAGATCCCACTCACCTCTAGTGGACAGCTTAAGACAAAGGACAGCAGCTCTTTTCCAGATTGCTTAATCCTCTGGGCAGTTGGACAGACCCTGATTGCAGAATCCTGGAGACTCTACCTGAAGTGCCCCATTCAGTAGCAGCCGATTGTTCCTGCCTGGCTGATGAGGTGTTTGTGTCCCATTCCAGCAGGTTTTTGGAAAGGGGGCTGGAAAGCTGATCGCAGTCAATGGGCTGTTGACAATGGGTGAGTGACTCTGTCTTGATGGCAGGGGAACTCCTTGTACATCCATCAGCCTGCTTGAAACTGGTAGTTAAAATTAAATGTTGGGGGGGTGGGGGAAAAGCCTTTTTTTGTGTGTGTCTCTACATGCTCCTGCTCTGGTTCATCTAATTAATTTTAAAAATTTATTTAAAGCAGTGCTTCTATATGAGGGAGTCATTCCTCCTCCAGTGAGGTTGTCACAGGCTGGTTCTAGTGGTGTTGCTGGGGATGTGACACTGCCCCTCCCTACTGCAGGCAGGTGCCAGCAGCTGTGTCACCTCCTGCCCCATCCTGTCCCCGGCTGTCTGCTGGCCCAGCAGTTGGTGTGCACGCTTGATAATGGGAACATCCATAATTAGGGGAAGGCAGCTTGGCTAATTCAGAGCAGGTTTGCCTTTTATCTGAGGGGATTTAGGGAGCATTCCCACGAAGGGCTCTGCTCTCTGTCCAGGTGGCCAACAGCTGGGGACAGTAATTTCTTCCAGATCCAGCAATGCCAGAAGAGGATGTCTGTCAGGAATCACTGTACAGATGTGCTTATGAGACCCTCTAAGAAAAGTATTCCTTCCACTCTGCTATTCTTCCCCACACAAACAAGGGAATAAATCACTTTTTGTGTACAGGCACAGCCAAAGATGAAAACTTGAGAATCTTTTTCTTGTCATTGGTGTTCTGGCAGAGATTTAAACTCACAAGTGTCTTTACCTCCAGTGCAGCAAAATACTGCTGCACCTGTAAAAGTGGGGAACTGATTTTTTGTTCTTTGCCTCAGTTACACTAAACTCTCTCTCCCCTCCTCCCGCATTTCCTTGTTGGAATTCATTAGGAGTGATTATCTGTCTCTCCTACAGCCCAATTAGCACAAATCTATGTGGAGGAGGAGCGAAGCTGATGTTTCAGTGGTATGTTTTGGGTTTAGGACAGACCTGAGCGCCCCTAGAGGCCGTGGTTGAGCTGTGCTAGGTTGGGATGAGGCTCTGGTTGCTCCTTCTGGTCCATAGTTTCCCTTCCTGGTCCATAACTTCTTTCCCGGTGTTCTCCCATCAGCGTGGCACGATGAGGCGGCGTTAC
Source organism: Poecile atricapillus (assembly GCF_030490865.1). Classification (NCBI taxonomy): domain Eukaryota; kingdom Metazoa; phylum Chordata; class Aves; order Passeriformes; family Paridae; genus Poecile; species Poecile atricapillus. The sequence continues at coordinate 127,170,023 of NC_081249.1, read as the reverse complement.
GAGGACGATGGCATCTCCGACGATGAGATTGAAGGGAAGAGGACGTTTGACCTTGAGGAAAAGCTGTCCACCAACAAATTCAACTCCACTTTTGTGGTCTTCATGGAAGGCAAAGGTTTGTCTTGGGACTGCTGGATTCAGGGAGTGTGTGTGGAGAATGGCATGGAAGCTGCTTGCTCCGGATAGCATGGAGCTGGTCTGCAGCTTGCTGGGACACATGGCAACCAGGAATGGGAGGGTTTGCCTGGGTCAGCACCTGTAATTGCAGCCACATGTCTACCAGATCCTTAATTCAAGGACTGTGTGGGATGTCTCCCTTTCCTTTCACCACACACACAGCTCTGTGGGATGGCTTTTCATCACACAGCCTCTCATGAGGATTTACCGGGAGGAAAGAGCACTTCTGCAAGGCGTCTCTTGCTTGGCTCTGAGCTTCCTAGGGAGGTGAGCACCAGAATCCAGGCTGTTCACCTGTCAGGAGCAGTCTGTTGGAGCAAGCCCTCCTTAGGGGTCCTGTCTGAGGCTTGTCAGCAGCACACACCATGCTGCCTCTCAGAACTGCTGCAGGAGTTCCAGGATTTCTGAAATGGTTAGAAAAGTGAGGAGCAGGGTTGGACTAGGAATCTCCAGAGATCCTTTTCAACCTGAGCATCCTCTGAAGGAGTTTCTCCTAAAACTTCTGTCTTCTTGTCTCCCCACACCAGACTTCACAGTTGAGTACATCCAGCGAGGTGGCCTGAGGGACCCACTCATCTTCAGGAGCTCGGATGGCCTGGGGATAAAGTAAGTGCTGGAAGCATGGAGTGGTGGGTGACTCTGGCCCAATTCCTTCATCTCTCCACACTGTGTGGGATCTGATCCTGGCTCTGCCAAGCTGGTTTGACTGTGTCGTGTCCATGCTGTTCTTTATGTGCAGTGAGCAGAGAGAAATATCTTCCAGCTCGGTTATCCTGTTCTTCCTAGTCTGTTTGGACTGAAAAGGAGAGGACTGAATTGGCTGTAGGTGATCAGAATTCCACCAAATGTCTGGAAAGTCCCACTGCTGCTGTGATGCAACATCTGGCTGGGTTTCTTTCCTAGTAACATAGGCATCTATTGCCAGAGAGTCAAACAATTTGTAGTATTTCTGGCATTTTCCAGAATTCCAATCTGATTTTCTGAACTTCTAAGCTGTCTCTGCCTCTCTTGTTGCAGTACTCCACTGAGGTTTGCAGCTCCAAGTGTAAACTGGGTCAGTGTTTTTTGGGGTTGATTAATACAAAGATTAGAGGAATAAATGACCCCTCACAAACTTTCAGATCCAGTTACCAGCAGCACTGCTCCAATCTCCCTCAGCTGGCTGTGAACGGATGGTTGACATCTCATCCAGTGCAGGATGTCCTGTGCTGGGGTGAATTGGGTAGGAAGCAGTGCCAGGCTCAGTTTAACTGCTGAGTGATTTGGGAGGGTAGAGATTTAATACTGGGGATTACAGTGTGGCTGAAACTGGGCTTCTCCTGAGCTTTTGGGTATTTCTCTGGGTCAAGAGCTGCTCGAATGGCTGCCAGCCCGCTCTGCCTGACAGCAGTGTTTGTACAGAGAAGGGTGCCAGTACAAACATTGGAATAGTTCTGCTGTGTCAGTGGAATATACTGCGTGTCCTGCTCTGGCCATGCCTTTGGATTGGGATAAGTCACAGGAGCAGCCTTTAAAATGAGAGCTGGGGTTGCTTAGTTCAAGGCCTCCTGGCTCCTTTGCTACAAGTCACTGTACAACAGCTCCGGAGATGATACATCCTATTCCCAAGCCTGCTTCCCGAGCCAGAAGTTTGTCCTAGTGTTTCACCCCAGTCCTGTGCCCCCAGAGATCCTGTTCCATGCCTTTCTCCAACACCAAAGAAGCACAGGTGCTAATTCCTGGGTCACAGGATGTGCAGCCAGAAGCACTTGATTGTTGTTTTAGCCAGATGTTTGTCCCACAGGATGCCGGATCCAGACTTCAGCGTGAACGATGTGCGGCTGTGTGTGGGTAAGTGTCCAGAGCCAACCTGCACTCGCTTGTATGGTTGGGGTCTTTGAGAATCACACCTCTTGGAGTCCATGGTGCACAGGGACAGTTCAGTGACGTGTCTGTCGTGGCAGGGAGCCGACGGATGGTGGATGTGATGGATGTGAACACGCAGCGAGACATCGAGATGTCCATGGCGCAGTGGGCGCGCTACTACGAAACACCAGAGGAGGAGCGAGAGAAACTCTACAACGTCATCAGCCTGGAGTTCAGCCACACCAAATTGGAGAATCTGGTGCAGAGACCTGCTACGGTGAGCAGGGTTCTTCCTCCTGCAGGGATCTGCTTTCCCTGGAAATCTGGAGGCGAGGTGTAGTCTGGCATTGGGATGTGGTAAAAGGGGGACTGCTTGGAACATGCATGGGCTCATGGGGGATGTCAGTCTGGAAGATGCTGGAGCTGATCTCTCAGTCAAGCTGTGGTGACCATGGCCAAGTCCCTGGCATGTCACTCTGCAGAGAGATGGCTTGTTCATTGGCTGTCAGCAATCAGAAACATGGAAGTCTGAACTTTGCGCAGTGCAGCAGGGAGTGTTCCTGATGCAAAATGCGGAAATCTCTGGGGGCAGGTGAGGCCAAGATTGGAGGTGTGCTGGAAGAGGAGCAGAAAGCTGGTGGGAAAATGAGTTGTGGGAGGTGGGATGGATGGGATGAACATCCCAAACTGCCTCTGCAGTCAGCAGAGTGGAAGTGGCAGCTGTGGGGCCAATTAATTCTCTCTGTTAACTGTAGAGGGAACCTTGACATCTCTGGCTCTCCTGAGGCTTAGGGAGTTGAATCCCACCCTAGGAGTTGCTGTCTGGCATATTTTTAATGGAAGTCCAGAGCTGGCATCTGAACACCTGATCCTAAGTCCTTTATGTATAGGACTGTCACAGTGGCACTGGGAAAGTTCCTGGGTGTGAGGAAGGACCAAAAAGGGATTTGCCAGCCTGGGGTAGCAAAAGGTTCTGCTGTGCCCCTTTTATCTCTGCTCACATCTCCTACCTCTCTGCTGTAGGTGGATTTGATTGACTGGGTTGATAACATGTGGCCCAGGCACCTGAAGGAAAGTCAGACAGAGTCTACCAATGCCATCCTGGAGATGCAGTATCCAAAGGTGCAGAAGTAAGTGACTTCTTAAGCTGTGGCAGGCAGAAAACAATCTCTTGCAGGAAAACTGCCCAAGGGAGCAGCAGTTTGTACCAAGGGAAAGGGGGAGGAACAGTCTCTCAGCTTATTTTTGTGGGTGACTCTTGTAAGGCCACTGCAGTCACTTATTTAATCCCCTTTAGCTGTGTGGAAGAGGGGTTGGGTGGCTTGTGATACTGCTGAGTCATTGGCCTGGGTTTGGGGGACTCATTCCCTTGGAATGTCATATATGCTCCAAAGTGTGGATCAGCATTCATTTTCACCTTCTCCTCATCTTGTTTTCCACCAGATACTGTTTGATGAGTGTCAAGGGCTGCTACACAGATTTCCACGTGGACTTTGGTGGCACTTCTGTGTGGTACCACATCCACCGAGGGGGAAAGGTAGGACAGTCCCTATTGGGGCAGCTGTAGGTGCTTTAGAAAAGTGTCTGTTGGTCTGTTATTGTATAAATCCTTGAGGATGCTGGTCTCAGACAGCAAATTGAAGTCTTTCCACCCTAAACTTACCTATATTGCATAGAGTCAGACAGGTGCCAATCCCTAGTTCAGGTGTAGCTCTAACATGGTAAATCTAACTCGGTAAATCTCCTTGTCACTCTGATGGCTTTCCTGGGTTTTCTATATTTTGACATTGATGTGAATCATACCTTAAAAAGCATCCCCTCAGGTAACTCAGGCTACCTGTAGCTCTCAGTGTGTCAGGCTGGGAAAGACCTTGCTTGTCCTCTCAAGGAGGGCAGCTGTCCAAGTCATTTTGCTGGGAAGTTCTCTGGGAGAGGGGCAAGGAAGAGAATCAGATGTTGGGAAGAAGCCATAGCTGTTCATTATGTGATGACTTACATAAGCATGTTGTCTTTATTTGCAGATCTTCTGGCTGATCCCTCCCACACCCCAGAACCTGGAGCTCTATGAAAACTGGCTTCTCTCAGGGAAGCAGGGAGACATCTTCCTTGGGGACAGAGTGTCAGAGTGCCAGCGCATCGAGCTCAAGCAGGGCTACACATTTGTCATCCCCTCAGGTACCCTCAGGGTGGGCAGGGGCATCCTGGTCTTGGCCAGGGTTGTGGCAACATTGAAGCTCCTGGGACACTGGCAAGATTTAGCTCCTTCATGAGTCACTGGGAGAGGGAGATATGATGTGGCTCTGTTCTCTTGCTTGCCACCTCCCAAAACATGCCTGTGATGGCATTGTGGTTCCAGCCCAAGTGTTAGGAAAGCTGTGGCTGGCTCACATCACATTTGATTAATTATTAAAGGAGGCTTTCCCAGATCCTGTCGTGTTGACACATGGAGCAGTGTCGGCTCAGGAGAGGCTGGCCCAAGGCAGCTCCTCAGCTTCCTGGGTGTCTCGTGACAGCACTGCAGAGCTGTGGCTTACAGCAGGACCAGGAACAGAAAACACCAGGGATTGCACAACCCACTCATTTGAGTCCTGTTATCACAACTGACACCTCTTCTGAACTGAGTGGCTTTGCCTTAAGGAAACCCATGCTGGAATTCCCCAGATGTTGGACTTGGCTGGATTGCTTAGCCTTGAAGATAAGGACTGGAACTTTAGTTATTTTGAAGGTGTTTGAAGTGTTGGAACAGACTTGGGAAGGCTGTTTCCCTTGGTGCTAGGCCTAATGTGATTAGGAAACAATCTAGGATGACACCAGGCTGACAAAAAACTGTGCAAGGTGGATCAGAAGGATTCTTCTGACTCTGCTTTTTCCCCAAGGTTGGATCCATGCTGTGTACACTCCCATGGACACGCTGGTTTTTGGAGGCAACTTCTTACACAGCTTCAACATCCCTATGCAGCTCCGTATCTACAGCATTGAGGATCGCACACGGGTAAGGAGCTGTGGGAGACCCGTGCTGGACACTGGGCCAGACCTGGTGAGGCATGTGTCATCTGAGACCAGCAGTGGGAAGGAGGTCTGACAGATTCTCTTGCTTGTTTTGCAGGTCCCAAATAAATTTCGTTATCCCTTCTATTACGAGATGTGTTGGTACGTGCTGGAGCGCTACGTGTACTGCATCACCAGCCGCTCCCACCTGACCAAGGACTTCCAGAAGGAATCCCTGAGCATGGGTAAGTCCAGCCCTTATTCCTTCCTCACCCCATCCAACTGGCTTCTTACACCCTCCTGCTGGGGCACTGGTTCAGGAGTGTGGCAGGCAGGGGAGGGCTGGGTGGGTTTTTTTTTTATGAGCATCAAGTCACAACCAGACTTCTGCTTCCTCCTTTGGCCCTGCAGCAGCCCAGGTTCTTCACAGCTGTGAAATCAGCACACCACCAGTTCAGAGCCTTGCATGGAAGAGGTGGGGGGAAGTTGCAGTGACCACCACAGTGCTGTGGGCAGGAATTCTCTCTAGCTGGCCAGGGCCTTCTGCACACTGAGTTTAAAGGGCTGACACAGTTACTTGGAGGGCTCAGCGACCTCATGGTCATGAGTCCACATCCTATTTTTCGCACCATGATGGTCCTGAGGGATCAAGGTCCTGAGCCCCCAGCTGGAGATCCCAAGCCCTCCAAAGCAAAATGAGGTTGGACAGAGCTTTGAGCAACATGATGTAGTTTAGTGGAAGATGTTCAGGCCCATGGCACTGGGGTTGGACTAGATGACAGTCCAGATCCCTTCCAACCCAATTCCATGAAATTCAGTCTAGGGCATTTGCTGTTTCTTCCTCTGGGACCTTTTCCTATATCTGGTGCCTTGCATTCCCACAAACAAACCAGGAATGGGAAGGGCATTTAGCTGTTTTTTTGCAGCTTCTCTGTTCCTTTCACCTTGTACAAATCTGTTGCTCCAGCATCCCTTATGACTGCGGGGATCCCACTAAACACAGAACACCTCCTGTGATTGCTCTCCTTTCTCCATTATGGCAGATATGGAGCTGAGCTCCTCAGACTCGGTGAACATGGAAGAGGAGGAGGAAGAGGAGGATGATGAGGATGCAGCAGGGAAGGAATCCCGACGCCCCATGACCAGGAGGTCCATTCTCACCAGCCCCATCGCCAATGGTGCCAATGTGGACTATGACGAACTGAGCAAGAGCTGCCGGAGCAGCCTGCCAGGTCTCAAGAAGACCCCATCCATAGACTCTTCTGACTCCAGCCGGGGCTCCCAAAATGGCCAGGCCTGGGACCCGAGTGGGGGCAGCCCCCGCAAGAGCAGGAAGGTGCACCTGACCCAGTTTGAGCTGGAGGGGCTGCGCTGCCTCGTGGACAAGCTGGAGTCGCTCCCTCTGCACAAGAAGTGTGTTCCCACTGGCATCGAGGATGAGGACGCCCTCATCGCTGACGTCAAGGTAGGCCTGAGCAAGTGCAAAGCGCTTCCCACCGGGAAACTGGGCTTCACTCTCACCTACCCCTGTCCCTGGAGGAGGATTGGTGTCCTCCTCTTCCTGTGTGTGAGGCTGATGTTACACCTGAGGTATAGCCTTGGGATTTGGGGTTGGGAAAGCAGGAGGGTGGTTGGGCCCTGGCTGGGGGCTTATGGCTGTTAGTGCAGGAGCGCTCGTAGCTGATGCAGTTCACTTCCAGTTTTGGCTGTAGACTCTGACATATGGAGTCTTTTCCTTGCCCCAGGTGGATTTGGCCTTGTTCCTTTGAGTTGTTTGCCCAGGGTGTGATCTGGAGTTAGGAGAGTCAGTTATTTTGGGCTGGTGGAGGTTGTTTGGATTTTATTTGCTTTCATCTCTTGAGCTGACCAAATGAGCTTTGGTGCTTTAGCTGTTTCAGCATTGAAGTGGGAATATCAGCTTCACTCTATCCCCAGAAATCCATTCTAGTCCCTAAAAAGTTAGCTTCTGCTCCCTTCCTTGCTGTTGGTGATCTGTACCAAAGATTGCCTGTACCAAAGATGACATCCAGACACAGCCATGCATGTGTCCTTGACTTTGCCATTGTTTTTATTTCTAAGTGCTGGCTTCTGATGTTTCTTGTGAGTTGTTTGGGTAAATCCAGAGCTCTGCTGTGTTTGGAGCAGAGGGTGTGGCTCTGGGGTCCCAGGTTCTTGGCTGAAAGAGTCTGGGTGCTGGTAGGGGCTGAATTTCTGGTTTTCTGTGGCTTTTCAGGCATCCTGTGTATGCTGTGACCTTTGAGAATATGACACGTGTGTTTCTGTGGGCTGTTTCACTCTTGGACTGACAAAAGGAGGCTGGTGTTGGGCGTTTTGAAGGCAGAGCCTTAAATGTTGTTGGTGTTCAGTTTGAATTTGAGACCTGATCTAAGAATTTGCTCATGTTTTAGAGGTAGTAAAGGTATGCCTGTGGTTTTGGTGTGACCCTTCCACCCCTGTGTCTGATTGTACTTCACAGAGGACCTGCAGGTGACAGCCTTTGTAGTCTCAGACAACTTCCCTGAGGATTTGCTCCTTAAAGCTGGCTGTCCTTGGAGGTTTGGAAGTATCCTGAGCTACAGGACTCCGTCCCTCAAGACTGACATCCTTAAGGCATCAAGATCCCTAGTCACAACCTGCAGTGGCTGGGGAAAGTGGACAAGTTTGTCCAACCACAGCAAACCTCTACTTTCAAAATCCATTTTCCATAGAAGTGATAGAAGTGGCCAGTAGAAGTTGGCTTGTAGAGCCTGAGAAGGGCTTAAACATTTCTGGCTAAAACTTCCAACTGGGGCCACCAATCTGCAGCAGGTACTTTTGCCCTTGTATCATCAGGGAAGGTCGTTGATGGAGCCAGGATCTGGCCAAGCTGGAAAAACTGCACTTTGGTTTGTGCTCCCCATGGTCATAACGTGGCGTTTTCTCATCCAGACCTGAAGGCCTGGCACCGTGATCTGCCCATCCAGTACCACCCTCTGCTATTCAGCATTCCTAGGCAGCAGGAAAATGCTGCCTTTTCCCTCAGCCTCTTGTGTGGTGAGCAGGATTTCAGGGCGTCTGTCTGTTGGGTCACATGGAGAAATGGGTATCCTGTCACGAGTTCAGCCTGGAGCATCAGGGGATGTGACACTTTGGATGTGACAATGTTGTGCTTTCAGCTCTGTGGCAGGAATTGTCTGAAAATTCTGAGCATGGTGGGAGTCATTGGAAGGATCATTGACAAAGAGGGAATTTCTGAGAGGTCCTGTTGTCTTTTGACTGTTTCCATCTGTGCTTTCTGACCCCCCTCTGTGGTGTGCTGGTTTCCATGACTGGATTTGACAGGAGGATGGTCATGAGGCAGCTGACAGCATGCCAGGCCCTGTAGCCTGGCATGAACAGGTTATATCTGTGCTCTGCATGGAGCTGTTAGAGCACCAAGGATTGTAGAAACAAGAAAAACTTCTCCCAGAAGTGCTGATCCTGTCTACAGAACCTCATCTCAAAATTTGTGGTGGGGCATTGTGCACATGTACCTGACTGGGCAGTGAGCACAGAGAGAATTTGGTGAGGAGCTGGAATGATATCCTCAGGGATAGGCAAGGAAGTTCAGGATGGCCTGTGAGCTGTGCCAGGAAGGTCTCCCATGGTGGGATGGCAGCACTGGTCACGTTCCTGCCTGCGGGTCGAAGAGAGCCCGTGCCAGGGTCCTGAGGGTGTCACTGGTGGCACAGTTGGTGACAGTCTGGAGCCAGGTCGGCATGCGACTGGCTTCTTGGGAACACAAAGCTGGAGTTGCCTGCAGATGCTTTGGATGCATCAGAAGTGGGAGCAGCCGCTGTTCCCCTGTGCTGTTCGGCTTTATTTCAGGAGTTTCCTCCATTTTAATTGCAGTGTGTAGCTGGGGGGCGTCTCGGGGGGGCTGTGATTGCTTGGGGACACCTTGATCACCCGGTATGGATCTGTCCCCCTCTAGCGGTTTGGTGCCTTCGGGAATGTGGCTGCTCCCAAACTTGGCTGGCGGGATGTTTGTCCCTCCAGGTCGGGAATATGAGGGTGCAGACCCTGGGGGGAACTGCAAGGGGGATGACCCTTGCCTACATTCCAAAGCCCCGCTCGCTCCAGCGGGGTCTCCTAGATCCCAGACCCGCCTCGGAGCAGACAAAAGAAAGGTGCCGGGGAGGCTGGGCCCGAGCGGGACTGGGTAAGGGCTCTCGGCCACGCTCTGCCCGGCCACGGGGAGCCCGGCCCCGGCCTCTCGGATTGCGGTGGCGGAGGGAGGGAGGGAGGGATCCCGGGGAGGCCGGTGGGCAGCGCCGCCCGGACCCTGCGCCAATCCCCGCCGTCCCGGCCCCTCCCGGCGCTGCAGCAGCGCGGCTCTGCCCTCCGCTCCCTCGCTCCCTTTTTCTCTTCTGCCATCTTCCCGTTGCAAAGCATTGCTGGGAACCGCATGTGGGTGACGCAGCAGCATTGTCTCCGGCTCAGGAAGCTGCCGCCGCCGCTGCCCAAGGGCTCGGGAGGAGCACGCGGCCGCCGGTGCGGCTGCCGGGGGCGGGGAGGAGCCGGGGGCGCTCGGGGCGGGGGGCGCAGCTGCTCCCCCAGCCATGTCCCCGAACACCGGGGGTCCGGCCGGGGTCTGAGCCAGCCCCAGGAGGTGTCCGGGGCGAGGGGAGGGGGCCCCAGCCCTCGCAGTGCAGGCACCGAAACAAAGAGGGCTCGGCAAACTTCACCCCAGAGTCTCGGCAGCTCCAGAGGCGCAAGGTCAGGCAGCTGGCAATGCTCGTGGCGCGGGGAAGGGACTCGGGGAGGGGACGCGGGGACGCTCCGGTCCCGGACACGGTGGGAGGGGACCGCGGGGGGACCCCTGCTTCCCCGGAGGGGTCCCTGGCCGGTGCTTGGGCTTACCTCTCCCGTCCCCGGGGCGCTCCAGCCGCGTGTGTGCAGGGTCCCCTCTGCTGCGTCCCCCCGACCACCGCGCGACGGAGCACCAGGGGACCAGCGGGCTGTCGCCCACCCCGGCTCTGAGCCAGATGCAGCCGCAGCACCCGGGAGTCCCCGCAGTCCCTCGGCTCCCTGGCGGGGAGCATGACTGAGCCACCCCCACCCCGTCCCCGCTGCCACGGGCAGGCAGACGCTGCGGTCCCACGGACGTTCGTGTGGAAGCTCTGAGCCCTGACCTTTCCCTTGGCATGTGCTCGTGGGGAGGCGGAAGGTCTGAAGGCAGCATGCTGCGCTGCCGGGGAGCCCGGGGAGACTGCGGCTTCCTGCCTTCTCAGACACCCCGAAAATCGGGCCAGGGGCATGCCGGGCACCCCCTGCCCTGGCCCTGCCTGGCAGTGGGAAGCACCGCCCGCCAGGATGCCGGCAGGAGGCCCCTGCCTGCGTAACCATGGCAACGTCAAGTAAATAAAGCACCTTTGCAACCGGCTAATTCAGTGGGGAGTGAATGTGGGGAGGGGGCTGCGCTGGAGAGTGCTGAAAGGACCAGGGTGAGTGAGGGAGCCCCACGTACTGGGAGCAAGGGGCTGTCGTGCTGGAGGGCAGCATGCCAGTCCGTGCCAGTCTGGTCGGTGCCGAGGGATCTCTTCCTCCAAGTCAAAGCCAAACCCCAAGGCAGTGCGGGGGAGCAGCTCTCGGCTGCCGGCAGCTTGTACTAGGCTACGGAGGGGGTGCCGGGGCATCACATTCTGCTGCTGCTGCACCCTCCAGGATGCCCTGTGCCTGGGAAGCAGCTGGGGGGGGGCAATGCTGGTGAATCCTACTCCCAAAATCCCCCTAGATTGCTGAATCTTGGCGTTCTTCCCCTCTACCACCACCCAGCATGGGGCCTCGGGGCTGAAATGCAGTTGATGAAAGCGCTGGTGCAGATCGACTCGACAGAGCTTGTCTGTCTCATGTGGGGAGGAGGGATGGTTGCTGGCGGGCGTGAGGAGAGGAGGGCTCCTTCCCAGCCGCCTTTGAAGCATGCTGGCCTTGGCATCTGGTCGGAGCCTGCCTCACTGGTGGGAGACGTGTTTCCCTCTGCTCACACCTGTGCTTTTTGTCTCTCTGCTGTGTTCCCCCTCCTCTCTCTCCATTAGCTGCTGTTGGAAGAATACGCAAACAGCGACCCCAAACTGGCACTTACAGGCGTCCCCATCGTCCAGTGGCCCAAGAGAGATAAGGTAGGAGCTGTGCGGAGGAGACCCAGATGGGTGTCACGTGTTGAGTAGTTTCCCGGGCATGGGGTGTGGTGGCACTGCTTCCATACTCGCCTTGCCAGCAGTGCAAAAGGGGGATATGGGGTGCAGCCACCTCCACAGCACTGTGGGCAAACCCAGAGATCTCCCAGTCCAGCTGATGGGTGGTAACCAGATCAGCCCCAGCTGCTCTGTGTTCTCCAGCTTTTTGGTTGGTCTCGGAGAACAGGGAGCCTTGTTGGGGGAGGGAGGGGTGATTCTGCTCTCCCAGGGGCTCTCTGGATTGATAAGGGAGACCTGGATGACCTGAGGAATGTTGTGTGTCAAGGAAGAAGGCCTCTCTGTGGCAGAGGTGGGTGAGGTGAGGGGTTGATGGTCAAGAGCAGTCCAGCCCCTCACTGTGAGGTGAACGTGTCCCTTGTGTCCCTGTCCCTGTTGTAAGATTGGGTCTTACAACCCCAGGCAAGGCAGCTCTCTCCTGGGAATCTCTCCCTGTGGATAGCAGCCAGCTCTTCAGCAATGGGACCTTTCCATGCATCCCTGCCTTTCCCTGTCCAGCTGCGCTCATAGCCCAGGGCCCACAGCTGGGCAGCAGCCTGGGCTGAGCTCACTGGGTAGATGGAGGCACAGAGCAACCGGACTTCCCCTCTGCAGGCTGCCTTCCTGTGGCCTGCCAGGATGGCTCCCAGAGGTCACTTCTTCCTTCCTGCCAGGAGATGGGCTCACAGGCAGGCTATGGGAAGAGCAGGACCCATTCATGGTGGGAAGGGTGGGTAACACCCCATTCGGGAGTCTGGAGACAAATGAGCCTCCTGGATTGACCTTTGGAGATGCCTGTTTCGGCTTGCCTGCCCTGCCCAGGGGATCCAGCGTGATCCTTGTGCAGCACAAGCATCTTGGGCAGCTTTTCTGGGAGAAGTGACCTGGAGATCAGTGCACTCTTTGGGTGCAGCACTCAGAGGCTTGGCACATCCCGTCACACTATATTGGGAACGACGAAGCACGAAACTCTCTTCTGGGTTGCACAAGAGCGCAAGTTTTATTATTCCAGATCTTCTTTTATAGACAGGTCCGAGAGGTAAAACTCTCATTGGTCATTAAACCAACACATCACCATCACTGGTCAATTTGGGACAACACACCTTGACTATTTCTTACAAGGAAACTACAAGGATCCAAACAATACCTGCAAATGTTTTCCTTCTCTAAGGACTGTTTGGATTTCTTCATATGATTTCTCAGGCCAGAGGGAGAACTTTGTGTGACTTAGTTTCACACAGGCTCTGTGCTCCCCTGCCTGCTTTCTCACATTCAGCATCCATAATCCCTAACCCCATCCTTGGGAGCCTGCCCTTCCCCAAGCCCATCAGCTGTGGTGCACACCCCAGCCAATCTCAGAAGGATGCTGCAGCCAGCAGATTTCCTGTGAGGGCTGATGGGTTGCAGGGTGACAGCTGGAGAGCTGTGCTGTCCTACCTGCACTGTGAACAAGGAAGGTGTGGGTGTTCCCAGTGTGCCTGGAGCTCAGGAAAGGGCAGCCAGAGCTGTCCCCTTGCTCAGTTAGCAGAGTGACACAGAGAGGACAACCTGGTTGGACCTTGTCATTCCTTGCCTTGGTAGGAAAGCATGGATGCTGTGGGATGCTTTTGGGACACAACATCCCTTTCCAGACCCATTGAGCCTTAACAGGGGGTTAGAAGAAGGGGAGCTCTTGGTGTGGGGTTATGAGGGATTAGGGAATGTGCTCCAGGGGAAGTGCCAGGTCAGCTCTGATCTAGGCACCTTTGGCTGCAGAGCACTGAGGAAGCAGAGCCGCTCTCTGGCACATTACCTGAAGTTGTAGTGGCAGATCCAGGGATCAGAGCTTTCCAGATCCCAGCAAAACACAACACTTCCCTCTCCTCACCCAATTCCCTCTCTTCCTGTTGGCAGCTAAAGCTCCAGGCCCGGCTGCGGGTGCGCCTGCCCACTATCCCCATCACCAAGCCGCACACCATGAAGCCAGCACCACGCCCGACTCCTGTCAGGTCCACGGTGTCTCCCATCGTGTCGGGCGCCCGGCGGAGGCGGGTGCGGTGCCGGAAATGCAAGGCCTGCATGCAGGGCGAGTGTGGCATGTGCCACTACTGCAGGGACATGAAGAAGTTTGGCGGGCCTGGCCGCATGAAGCAGTCCTGTGTCCTCCGGCAGTGCTTGGCGGTGAGTCCCAGTTGGATTCCTGGGGGATAGCTGGTTGCCTCTCCATGGTTCAGGTAGTAGGGAGGGAAAGGAAGAAGGCTATCCCATCATGTTGTGGTGTCAGCCCTGCTTTCCTTTGTAGCCCAGGCTGCCTCACTCGGTCACGTGTGCACTTTGTGGGGAGGTGGATCAGAACGAGGACTCGCAGGACTTTGAGAAGAAGCTCATGGAGTGCTGTATCTGCAATGAGATCGTTCACCCTGGCTGTCTGCAGGTGAGCAGGGACTGTGCTGGGCAAAGGGGGTTCTGCTGTGGGGCTGGGCTGCTGCTGACCCCCTCCTCTCGTTGCAGATGGATGGGGAAGGGCTGCTTAATGATGAGCTCCCCAACTGCTGGGAGTGCCCCAAGTGCTACCAGGGTGATGATGCAGAGAAGGGCCAGGTAAGGAGCTGTGCTGTGGCAAGGCAGGATTTGTGTCCTCCATCCATCCTGCTGCATTCTGCCAGGGATGTGCTCAACCAGCATGGGCTGGGGGTGGGGGGCTCTGACCAGTGAGAATGGGAATCATGGAGATGCAACACTTGGGGGCCTGGGCGCATCCTGCTGCAGTGCAGTCCTGAGGTATTCCACTGTAAGAGACTGTTAGCCACAGAGTGGAAGCCACCCCCAACCTCAAGGGATGCCCCTTTTGAGAATAGGTTAGGCAAAAATGCTTGTTACTGGTATGGGTGGGTTCTGGTCCTTGTGGTACTTAGATGAGCTGTGAGGAAGAAATTACTTTACTGTAAGGGTGGTGAGACCCTGGCAGAGATTGACCAAAGAAGCTGTGGATGCCCTATCCCTGGAAGTGTTCAAGGCCAGGTTGGATTGGTCTTGGAGCAGCCTGATCTAGTGGAGGGTGTCCCTATCTAACCCAAACCATTCTGTGATTTCACTGGGCACTGCTGGTGGAGGTCCTGCCAGCACCGTGGTGTTCCCCTGGGGAAGAAGAGAAGGGAAGAGCCTTCCCCAGGCCTCATTCCTGCTAACCAGCCACCCCCGTTCCCCACAGAAGCGGAAGGTGGAGGAGAGCGACGATGACACGGCGCAAACCAAGGTGCTGCGGCCCCTGCGGAGCTGCGAGGAGCCCCTGACCCCCCCACCCAACTCGCCCACCCCGATGCTGCAGCTGATCCACGACCCCGCATCCCCCCGTGGGGTGGTGACACGCTCGTCCCCAGGGGCCGGGCCCAGTGACCACCACAGCGCCAGCCGGGACGAACGTTTCAAGCGCCGGCAGCTGCTGCGGCTCCAGGCCACGGAGAGAACCATGGTGCGGGAGAAGGAGAACAACCCCAGTGGCAAGAAGGAGCTGTCAGAGGTGGAGAAGGCCAAGCTGCACGGTTCCTACCTCACCGTGACGCTCCAGCGCCCCACCAAAGATGTCCACGGCACTTCGATCGTCCCCAAGCTCCAAGCCATCACGGCCTCCTCGGCCAACCTGCAGCACTCGCCGCGCGTGGTTGTGCGCCACGCGCCCGCCAGGATGCCCCTGCGGAGCGGGGGCGACGAGGAGGCGGCCGCCGAGGAAGAGGAGGAGGAAGAGGAGGAGGAGGAGGAGAATGCGGAGGAGGGGGGGGCGGCCCGGCTGAACGGGCGCGGGAGCCGGGCGCAGGAGGGCGAGGAGAGCTGCGTCCAGCGCGAGGTCTGGATGTCCGTGTTCCGCTACCTCACCCGCAGGGAGCTCTGCGAGTGCATGCGGGTGTGCAAGACCTGGTACAAGTGGTGAGTGTGGGGACGTGTCCTGGGGCTGGGGGGTATATCTGTGGTGGACACCCAGAGGGAACAGGGGAAAGGATCTCGCCTCAGAGCTGGGCAGTGTTACTGTAGCCAGCGCTGTGCCTCTGCCATGTGTGCACCCGTCTCTGTTGTTCCCTTCTGCCTTCCTCCTGTCCCCTCAGCTGTCCCCCACCGTGTCCTTGCAAGGTGCCAGTGCCCTTCCCTCACCCATCACCCTGAATGGTGCCTGCCCTTCCTGGCCTCCCTTGCTGCCTCGCCCTCCCAGCAGACAGGGAAGGCAGGCTGAGGCGGGATGGCTTTGCTGGCTGGAAACGCCTCGGGGGGCAGCAGGCCCAAAGACAATGCTGGCACCAGCACAGCTGTGCATGGAGGGCTTGGGAACAGACAGGAATGGAAACTGGGAGGTTTCTAACAGCCGAGCAGCAGGGATTTGCCTGCTTTGATCAGCAGCTAGTGGCAGTGGTGTGGTGGAGAAGTATCCCCTTGCCTGCACCTTCAGGGGCTCAGCTGTGCTGCCATCAGGTCCTGGTTCTCCACAGATTTCCATGGAAGAGGAAGTGTTTGCTCCTTGCAAACAAGCGAGCTGTGCTGGGGCTGTGGGGTGGGACACACAGTGTTTTGCCTGTTGGGAGTAAGGATCCTTAAGATCAGGAGAAGTACCCAGAGGGGGCAAGCAGACATGCAGCTGTCACTTGGAGTCTTGTTTTGTGGCAGCAAAACCCTGTTGGGGCTACCCTGGGTGGCCCAACACCTTCAGCAACAACCCATGTTTGGGGAAACCTATGGAAACTAGGAGGAGCAGCCTTGTTCTGTGGCTGGAGCCACACCAGGGCTGGGCTCCTTCCAGAAGTCAGGCACCCTGCTTGGCAGTCTGTTATCCCATGGGACTCTTGGGATTCAACTTTCAGCCTTGTGCTTGTCCCCAGGTGCTGTGACAAGAGATTGTGGACAAAGATAGACTTGAGCAGGTGCAAGTCCATCACCCCCCAGGCGCTGAGCGGCATAATCAAAAGGCAGCCGGTCAGCCTCGACCTCAGCTGGACCAATATCTCAAAAAAACAGCTTACGTGGCTCGTCAACAGGCTGCCAGGTGAGTGTAGGCTGGGGAGGGGTCCCTTCCTCTGCCACCAGCCTGTTCTGAGGCTTCCTGAGGCCTGGGTCATGGGGTGAGAGATTGCAAGCCTGGGAGCTCCTGGGTGCCTGGGTCCTATCGCCTAGCAAGTGTCCCACACCAGGCAGGGAGGGGACTGCTTCCTCATGTGCCTGGAAAAAGGTGGTGGAGATCTGGGATGCCTGGGAGCCGACCAAACCTGTCTAACTTGTTACCTGCCTCCCTCCTGCCAGGCCTGAAAGACCTCATCCTAGCGGGCTGTTCCTGGTCTGCGGTCTGTGCTCTCAGTACCTCCAGCTGCCCCCTTCTCAGGACCCTCGATCTTCGGTGGGCAGTAGGAATCAAGGACCCTCAGATCCGGGACTTACTCACACCTCCAACAGACAAACCCAGTAAGCTGCTGCTGCCTGGGGCTGGTTGGGCTGGACAAGGGAAGGTCCCCAGGGCAGTCTGTCCACTCTGTGTCTCCCTGTGCTTGTGCAGGTCAGGACAATCGCAGCAAACTCCGCAACATGATCGACTTCCGGCTCGCCGGGCTGGACATCACGGACGCCACGCTGCGCCTGATCATCCGCCATATGCCCCTGCTCTCCCGCCTCGACCTCAGCCACTGCAACCACCTCACGGACCAGTCGGCCAACCTCCTCACCGCCGTGGGCTCCTCCACACGCAACTCCCTCACCGAGCTCAACATGGCAGGTGCGTGCCCTGCTCCAGGTGCCCCCTGGATTTCCCGTTCCTTCTCCCAGTGCCGGCTGCTGGAGGTGTCCCCCTCACACTCCCTGTGCTCTGCCCGCAGGCTGCAATAAGCTGACGGACCAGGCCTTGCTCTACCTGCGCCGCATCTCCAACGTCACCCTCATCGACCTGCGGGGTTGCAAGCAGATCACCCGCAAAGCCTGTGAGCACTTCATCTCGGACCTGTCCATCAACAGCCTCTACTGCCTGTCCGATGAGAAGCTGATCCAAAAAATCAGCTAGAGACCCTCCCCGGGGCAGACTGAGGAGAAGGAAAAGAGCCCATCCCACCCCTCTTGGAGAGCTGCTCCTCCACCTCCCCTCCCTTGCCCTGCGTGTCCTGCCGCTGCCTCCCACCTGACTCGGCAGGCAGGGCTGTTGCTGGCCTCGCTCCAATGTCCTTCCTCCTCCTCCTCCTTCCCCGGGACTTCTGCCGAGGAAGATGTCCCACCAGGCTGGCCAGTACCAGAGGAGGAACGGGCACATGGCAGGGAGCCTCGGCCCGGAGCTCGCCGCTCCTGAGGCAGGGGCTGTAACAGAGGCCTCTGTGCAGAGAAATGGGGCACCCTCTCCCCCCAGCTTTTCCCTCCTCCCCGTCGTCTCCTTGCCTTGAAACACTTGTCACTTCCCCGGTAGCACAAAGCTTGAGGGTCGAGGTCTCACCAAGGAAGTGGGAGCAGAGCCAGAACACCCGTCCCTCTCTGTGCCACCACCAGCTCGGCGCTCTCCTGCGCTCTCTCCCCCTTCCCCTTCCCCTCGTCTGGCTGCAGGGACTGCTATCCATCCCCCTCCTCCTCCCACACATCCGGGCGGTTCTTTGGGCACCCAGCGCAGGAGCCCCATGGTGGGGGTGTCCCAGGAGCAGGGGCTGGGGGATAACTCGTCTGTCCGAGGGGATGGAGCAGGGGAGAACCCACAGGTACACCAGAGCTCAGGGAGGACTTGGGAAGCATCAGCCAGGGGTGAGTGAGCATGGAGCGGGGACAGGAGCTGCCTGCCTCCTCTTCCTCCCCAGCTCCCGGCACCACAAAGCACTCTGGGGCCGGAGGGGCGAAGGCTGCTCTGCGGCCTGGGACCGAACTGGCATCGTCCTCTCCTTCTCCCCCACCCCCTTTTTGCTGCCGATTTTCCTTTGCAATGAATGGTTGGTCCAAAGAACCTCTCTCTAGGGCAGCAGAGAGCTTTTTGCACTTTAAAAAAAAAACAACAAAAAAAAGACAAAAAAACAAAACAACTAAAAAAAAAAGACAAGAAAAAAAAAAAAAAAGAAAGGAAAAAAGGTTGGAATCTTCTTTTTCTGGGTCACTATTTTATTTCCTTCCCTGTCCTGCCTGTGCCCGGACGCTCCCCCTCTCTGTCCCCCCGGTGTCAGCACCCTGCTCTCTCCCTGGCAGCGTACCGATAGCACAATCCGGGGTGTCCCCTCCGTGCCACCACCGGTCCCCAGCCCCGCAGGGGTCCCTGGGGTCAGCCCGCACCCCCCCACCCCACCCCCGCTGCTTCAGAAGCAATAAAGGAGGAGAGGCGGCCCGCGGGGACTGTCCCCGGCAGGGGGACACGAGGGTACAATCCCGCAGTGCCTGGGACAAGGGGCAGTGTGGCCGAAGCGGAGCCGCAGGGCTCGGAGCAGGAAATCACCACCCCCCGCCAGGCGAGAGGAGGAGCCTTCGGCCTCTGGCGGCGGTGGCTCCCGGGAAAGACGTCGGAAGAATTAAAGCTTTTCTTTTTCCTTTGGATTCCTTTTGAGTTTTGCAACGCGAAAGAAAATTTCCAGAGCTGGGGTTGAGAGGGACAAGGTGGTCCCTCCTCCGCGGGGACAGCACCCCTTCCCACCCTGTCCCCCCCTCTCCAGCCGCAGAGACTCCAGCGTGCGATCCTCCTCACCACCCCAGCGTGGTGCAAATCCACGAGGAAGAAAAAAAAGAGAATTATATATAATGAAAATCACTTAGTGATTTAAAACCAACCCAGCCTGCTCCCTAAAGACAACTCCTGCAAGCAAAGTCACTTGTTTAAGGGTTTGGTTGTGGTTTTGTTTCGTTTCGATCCCCCCCTTCCCTCCCTTCCTTCTTCCCTCCCTTCCCCGGAGAAATATTGTAAATATCTATTTTTTTGTTGGCGATTTAGAGTCCATCTCTGATGTTTGTGCTTTAAAATTAAATGTAAGCATTAAGGGTAAAAGCAAACCAAGTCTTGCGCTCTCTCAGCTGGGGTTGGGGGTTCTTGGCTGGGGCAGAGGGAGGGCAAGTGGGCTTGGTTTTCTTTATTTTTTTTCTTTTCCTTTTTTTTTTTTTTTTTTTTTTTTTTTTTGTATCTTGGGTTGTTTTGCTTCTCCCGTCCTGGATTTTTAGAGAGGCTCTTTGCTTATACCATATTACAACCAGGCTGGGTAAGCTGTTGTGGGGGGAGGGAAAACCCCAGCCTCCCAAGGGAACTATTCTGTTTCTTGGGGGTGGATTTTTGGAATTAAAAAAAAAAAAAGGAGAAAAAAGAAAGACCAACCACAATCCATGAGCGTGAGCTCTGCCCTTTTGTCTGTGAGGGAAGTGGAGGGGACAAGGCCAGGGCTGGGACCTCCTGTGTCCCCCCTGTCCCCTGCCCCCCGCACTGGGGCTTTCTCAGCTGCTCAAGGAGAAACTGGAGCACCATCGGTGGTGGCAGCTGTCCCGGTGTCCCCACTGTCTCCTGGCGGGTGGTGGCAGCTGTCCCTGCATCTCATCACCTCCTGCCAGGGCCACAGGTCCTCCAGAGGCCTGTGGGGCTCTTCCCTTCCACATCCCTTGGGAAACCTGCCCTCTCCCAGTGGATTCCTCGGCCACCACGGTGACATTTAAGTGTCCCACACCCTCCAGGGATGTCACGGCCCAGGTCCCCGCGGCAGCTGGGCTGTGACATTTGCATGGCGAGGCATGTACGGTACATTATCCTCCACAGGTGGCTCAGGCCACTGTCACCCTCCCTGTACCCTGGTCCCCAATGCCAGCATGTGCCTCCCCCAGTGATGCACCAGAGCCAAGTGAGTCTCAGCACCCTGACCCCCCCCA
The DNA here is from genome assembly GCF_030490865.1 of Poecile atricapillus. Classification (NCBI taxonomy): domain Eukaryota; kingdom Metazoa; phylum Chordata; class Aves; order Passeriformes; family Paridae; genus Poecile; species Poecile atricapillus. The sequence goes on along the minus strand of NC_081249.1, from coordinate 127,150,008 downwards.
TCCAGGTGTCCCCTCCTGGCCCCGGGAGCCTGCACACGGTGTCACACATGCATGGTCACACCCACGGCCACGCATGGCACACGCGGTCACACAGTGTGTGGTGTGGAATGACACACGCGATGTCACACACACACAGAGCCACTGTCACACTGCCACACACAGCCGCGGTGTCTCTCACAGCGTCACACACAGTGGCACACACACAGTGTCACACCCCCACGCTGGCACACGCACCTGGTGGCAGTGCCATACACTCGGTGTCACACACACACACCCGGCGTCACACACACGGCCAGTGCCACACCCGGTGTCACACACACATACACCCGGTGCCACACACACGGCCAGTGCCACAGTCGGTGTCACGGCCCCTGCCGGGCGGGTGTGCTGGCGGTGCTGTCCCCGCCCAGCCCCGCTGTCCCCGCCCCGCGCCCCGGCGCGGCCGCGCCCCGTTCCGCGCTCCGCTCCCGCCGCTCCGGGCGCTGCCGCCGCCGCGTCCCGGGGCCGCCGAGCCCCTCCCGGCCGCTCCCCGCTCCTCTGCCCGGCTCCTCTCCGGCCCCGTTCCGCTTCCGGGAGCGGTTCCGGTTCCGGGGCCGGCGGGTCGGGTCGGGCCGGGGCCGGTGCGGCGCCGGCGGCGGGGCCGGCGGCGCGGCACGATGGCGGACCTGGAGGCGGTGCTGGCGGACGTGAGTTACCTGATGGCCATGGAGAAGAGCCGCGCCGCGCCCGCCGCCCGCGCCAGCAAGAGGATCGTCCTGCCCGAGCCCAGGTGAGGCCCCGCCGCTGCCCCTCTGCCTGTCCGTCCGTCCGTCCACTCCCGGCACCGCCACCCCCGGTCCCTTGGTCACCCCTTCTCGGCACCGCTCGCACGCGCCCGCAGGTCACGGACACCTCCCGCACACGTGTGTGCCGGTCACACCTGCCCAGACACACGGACATGGACACACGGACGTGGACACACGGACGCGGACACATACAGATACGGACACACAGGGATGTGGACACACATGCGTCACGCCTGTTGCACAGACACACGGTCATGGACACACACATCCTGCCAGACACAGTCCCACACAGCTGTGTGTCCCCTCTGTCGCCGCCGTGTCACACCTGTGCACACACACACACACACACACACACACACACCTGTAGCCAGGTGTGCAGAGGGTCACCGTCCCCACTCCCCCTGCCAGACCCCGGTGCTCTCCTGCACCTTCCCTGCCACCTGCGAAGCTTTTTTAAGGGGGACACTCGTCCCCACCCTGCCTTGGGCCCCAGTGTGTGGGACACGCTGTGATCCTGGCACACAGCACTGTGCAAGACATGGGTGGGGACACACAAGATGGTAGGACTTGCATGCCACCAGGGCCTGGGGAGACGGGAAAAGAAGGAGAGGAGGGGTGGGGAGCAGAGCTCCATCAGGGGGCACAGCTGAGCCCCTCTGGTGTGTCCCCAGCATCCGCAGTGTCATGCAGAAGTACCTGGAGGACCGGGGAGAGGTGACATTTGACAAGATCTTCACGCAGAAGATTGGTGAGCTGGGGACATGGGAGCTGTGGGGGACATGGGGCACCTGGGCCAGCACCCACAAGCACAGGGGTAAGCATGGGTGGGCTGAGGGGCTGCACTGGTGGCCACCATGACAGCAAGAGTGGCCACAGTAATGGCAGGGGGCTTGTGGGGCCAGGCTGGACGGGGTGCCCGGAGGCTGCGCCACGTTCCCCACCCTGTGTCCCCTGCCCTGTCACTTCCCCCAACACCAGCGCAAACCGTCCAGGGCAGGAAGCGCCTCTCACTTCCTCCTGCCGGCTCTGGCGGTTTCCGGGCACGTCCTCACTGCTCCGGGTGCCCGCCCGTGCCCCTGTCCCCACTGTGCCCCACAGCAGCCCCCCCACTGCCCCGTGGTGTCCCTGGGTGCTGCTCCCCGTGCCAGCTGTGTCCTTGTCACCCTGTCACTCTGCCAAGTCCTCACCAGTCCCTGCTTGGCACTTCCCCTTCCCCAAGCCTGGCACTGGGGTGGCAGCAGGGCTGGGCAGACCCAGGGGATGTGTCCGTGTCCCTTGGCATGGGCTGGGAGGCTGTCACCTCTCACACTGTGACTCTGTCCCTGCAGGCTACCTGCTCTTCCGGGATTTTGCCTTCAACCAGGCTGAGGAGGCCAAGCCCCTGATGGAATTTTACGAGGAGGTGAGACAGGGGGACCCAGGGGACAGTCCTCTGTGTGCACCAGCAGTAGGGTCAGTACCTCCAGGGCCCATGGGCATGGTGCCAAGAGCACCACGCGAGGTGCTGGTGCCTGGGGAGCGGGGAGATACTGTCCCCAGGGATAGGATAACCTCTCCCATGGGACCTGGCACCCAGAGGGGCCACAGTTCCCAGCGTTCTGTGTGTCCCTGTGCCACTGGAGCTGTCTCCTCTCCAGATCAAGAAGTACGAGAAGCTGGACTCGGAGGAGGAGCGGGCCACCCGCAGCCGCCACATCTTTGATCATTATATCATGAAGGAGCTGCTGGCCTGCTCCCACGTGAGTGCCAGTCCCTCTGTGCCCACAGTGTCCTCAGAGGGAGCTCCAAACTCCCCACAGGCTCCATCCTGGCACCCACATCCCAGCGCTATGGATGGGAGTTCCTCTGTGTATTCCTGCTTCATGCAGCCCTGCCAGGCCGCTGTCCCTTCTGCCTGAGGTGACACGGTCCTGTCCCCCTCACAGCCCTTCTCCAAGAGCGCCACGGAGCACGTCCAGAGCCGCCTGAGCAAGAAGCAGGTGCCCCCAGATCTCTTCCAGGTGGGCATCACCTGGGACAGGGAAGGGGTTCTTGCCACTTGTAACACTCAGAGAGTTAATCCTTAGAGGGGGCTGGGGGTGACAGGAGTCCCTGAGAGTGGGAGGGGGTATCCCAGGAGGAATGGGGACCCCAAGGGATGGTGAGAGGATTCCCAGTATGTTGGCAATGAGGGGGAATTGCTAGTGGTCCCCATGTGGTGGTGGGAGATGGGGGGCTGGAGGTAGCAGGGGGTCCTCAGAGGGAGGTGATTTGGATCCTGGATGTCACCCTAGGGGTCCCCAGGGCTGGTGATGTTGGGGTCCCCAGAGACTGAGGTGGCAGAAGCATCCCCAGAGGCCTGGAAGTGGCAGTGGGGGGATGTGAAATCCCAAGGGTGGAGGACACCCCACGTAATGATGGGATAGGGGTGACCTGGGTGGCTCTAGGGACCCAGCGCTGAGCTCTGTGTCCTCCCCAGCCCTACATTGAGGAGATCTGCCAGAACCTGCGTGGGGGCATCTTCCAGAAATTCATTGAGAGGTGAGCTGGGAGGAAATTCCCTTGCAGATTGGGGTGTCCCATCCCACTGTCTCCCAGCCCAGAGAGGGACCAGGGCTCCCTACACTGGGAACTCAGGGGTCTTTTCCTTTCCCAAGTGTCCCGGGGTGTGTACCTCCCTGTCTCCAGACAAATCCAGGGAGTCTTTGAAGGGCGTGTTTCTCTGGGATCTCCACTCTTGCCCTCTCTCCTCTTCCTTGCAGTGACAAGTTCACACGGTTCTGCCAGTGGAAGAACGTAGAGCTGAACATCCATGTGAGCAGGAATCCCTGCCCCTCACCTCCCTGGGCGGGGGATGTGCTTCCAGGGAGCCTCTGTGTCCCTCGCCTGGGAAAAATGGGGCAGGGGTTGGTGTCCAGGCTCATCCCAGTCTCCTCCTCACCCCTCCAGCTCACCATGAACGACTTCAGCGTCCACCGAATCATCGGCCGCGGCGGCTTCGGGGAGGTCTATGGCTGCCGGAAAGCGGACACGGGCAAAATGTAACGGGAATGTCTGGAACAGAGAGCCCCACCTGGGATTTCGGGGTGCTGGGGAGTCCCAGTGGCACTGCTGTAATGACACGTCAGGGGGGCTGCGGGATTATTGTCATGGCTACAGGCAGCCGGGGCTGGCAGGGACGTCACGGCTGTGGGCGGGAGCTGGGTGCTGGCCCAGCTGTGGGGACGTGGTGGCTGCAGGGACTCCGTGCTCACCCCCCAGGTACGCCATGAAGTGCTTGGACAAGAAGCGCATCAAGATGAAGCAGGGCGAGACGCTGGCCCTCAACGAGCGCATCATGTTGTCCCTCGTCAGCACTGGGGTGAGGGGATACAGGTGCTGGGCAGGGGACAGGGACAGGGACAGGGAGGGTGACCCAGTGTCTCCCACCAGGACTGCCCGTTCATCGTATGCATGTCCTACGCCTTCCACACTCCTGACAAGCTCAGCTTCATCCTCGACCTCATGAATGGTGAGACCCTGGCCCCGAGGCACTCCCAGGGCATGGAGCCCCCTGCCCACACCTGCTCCAGGTGACAGCCGGTCCCTGTCCCCACAGGGGGGGACCTGCACTATCACCTGTCCCAGCACGGCGTCTTCTCGGAAGCAGAGATGAGGTTCTACGCGGCTGAGATCATCCTGGGCCTGGAGCACATGCACAGCCGCTTTGTGGTGTACCGTGACCTCAAGGTGACTGTCCCCACCCACAGGACATCCCCAAGCCTTTAGAAACCCCTCCACCGCCCCGTGGGCACCCACAGGTGTCACAAACCCCACCAGAGCCCTCAGAACGCTGTGGGTGCTTGTCAAGCCCAGAGGGCACCCTCAGGTCTAATGGACACCCCAACAGCAAAATCTACAGGCACCGTGAGACTTCGGGGCCACAGACACCCCCAAATCCCACAGAGCCCCCCAGGCTCACCACCTCCTTATCCGTGGGCCACTCTGGGGCTCAGGGTGTCACCCGGTGTCTCTGCAGCCGGCAAACATCCTCCTGGATGAGTTTGGCCATGTCCGCATCTCCGACCTGGGCCTGGCCTGCGACTTCTCCAAGAAGAAGCCCCACGCCAGCGTGTGAGTGTGCCCACACCCCTGCCCGCCCTGCCCCCCCGCCCGGGGCGGCCCCTGACCCCCCTGTGCCCCCTCCCCAGGGGCACCCACGGGTACATGGCGCCGGAGGTGCTGCAGAAGGGGGTGGCCTACGACAGCAGCGCCGACTGGTTCTCGCTGGGCTGCATGCTCTTCAAGCTGCTCCGGGGGTGAGTGTGGGCTCAGCTGGGCACAGCTGGACACAGCTGGACACTGCTGAGCCCCCTTTCCCTCCACGCCACAGGCACAGCCCATTCCGGCAGCACAAGACGAAGGACAAGCACGAGATTGACCGGATGACCCTCACCATGGTGGGTGGGGGCACTGAGGGGACTGTGGGCAGGGCATGGGCATCCCTGCCGTGGCACCCACTGGTCTGGGGGGCACATGGGGGGTCAGGGACAGCTGGTGTTTGCCTGGAGCACATGTTTGTGCCCATCTGTGTGTCACTGCATGTCCCTGTCCCCACTCATGTGTGCTCATGGAATCTCCCACAGGCTGTGGAGCTGCCAGACTCCTTCTCCCCAGAGCTGCGCTCCCTGCTTGAGGGGCTGCTGCAGCGGGATGTCAACCGGCGCCTGGGCTGCATGGGGCGAGGGTGAGTGTCCCCAAGGCCCCCAGGGATGGGGCAAGGTGTGCTGGCACAGCTCCCCTGCAGCCACACTCACCCACCCTCCTCCCTCCACAGGGCTCAGGAGGTGAAGGAAGAGCCCTTCTTCAAGGGCCTGGACTGGCAGATGGTGTTCCTGCAGAAGGTGAGGGTTGTGTGCCCATGTTTGGGGACAGGGACAGGGACACAGATGTGGGCAGTCACCCCTCTGACCCCATTGCTGCCCGCAGTACCCACCGCCCCTCGTTCCACCCCGCGGTGAGGTGAACGCGGCCGACGCCTTTGACATCGGCTCCTTTGATGAGGAGGACACCAAGGGCATCAAGGTACCGGGCACAGGGGCTGAGTGTCGGGGCGTGGGGTGTCCTGCAGCCCCTCACGCCAGTATCCCACCCTGCCCAGCTGCTGGACAGCGACCAGGAGCTGTACCGCAACTTCCCGCTCACCATCTCGGAGCGCTGGCAGCAGGAGGTCACCGAGACTGTCTTCGACACTGTCAACTCCGACACCGACAAGCTGGAGGCTCGCAAGAAGGCCAAGAACAAGCAGCTGGGCCACGAGGAGGGTGAGTGGGGCCGGGGGCCCCACCCTGAACCACCCCTGGCCACATCCCAGGTGCTTATCCTGCCTCCATGTGATCCCAGAGTACGCCATGGGCAAGGACTGCATCATGCACGGCTACATGGCCAAGCTGGGCAACCCCTTCCTGACGCAGTGGCAGCGCCGCTACTTCTACCTCTTCCCCAACCGCCTGGAATGGCGTGGGGAGGGCGAGTCGCCGGTAAGGAGGACACGGCACCAGGGGCTGAGGGGTGGGGGGCGCCTGGGGGGACCCTGGTGAGGGCATGGGGACCGGGCTGAGCCTGTCCCCCCAGCAGTCCCTGCTCACCATGGAGGAGATCGACTCGGTGGAGGAGACACAGGTGAAGGAGCGCAAGTGCATCCTGCTCCGCATCCGGGGGGGCAAGCAGTTCGTGCTGCAGTGTGACGTGAGTGTCCCCCCCCAACCTCTGGCCGCTGACCACCTCCTGCTGCCGACTAGCCATCCCCTCTTGCTGGCCACTGGCCTGTATGTTTTGTCCTTCAAGCCGTGCCAGGGCATCAATACTGAAAACACGGGGAAACCCCACGGCCCTGGCACTCTGGGGAGGCCCAACCACCCTGTGCCCTGCCCTGTTCCCGCTCCTGACGCAGTTCCCTGCCCCGCAGAGCGACCCCGAGCTGGTGCAGTGGCGGAAGGAGCTGCGGGACGCGCAGCGCCAGGCGCAGCAGCTGCTGCAGAGGGTGCCCCGCATGCAGAACAAGCCCCGCTCGCCCGTGGTGGAGCTCAGCAAAGTGCCGTTCATCCAGCGCTCCCCCAACGGGCTCTGACCCCTCCCCGCTCCCTCTTCCCCCTTCCCACCCCGCCTCTAATTTATTGGGTTGGGTTCCCGCGTGTCCCCCGCTCTCCGTGTGCCGGGAGGGCGGAGGGGGGACACACGCCCGGTGTCGCTGTCACCCGGGGGCACGGCTGCGGTGACGCCGCCGGTGCCGGGCACACGGCCTGGCACCTCCTCCCCGGTGTGCCCCCCGGTCCTCCAGGAACTCTCCGGCTCAGATGAAGGCAGCCCCCGTCCCTCCCGCCCGCTTCCCAGTGCCGTGTGTGCCAAAGGGGCCGGCGGGGACCCCCAGGTGGCATTTCCCCCCCTCCCTGCGCGGCTGTGCCCGTCCCGTGGGTGACAACCCCTCGTGTGTGTGTGTGTGTGTGTGGCTGTGTGTGAGTGTGTGCCCAGGGGGACCCCTTGTAAATACTGTGCCACGGGTCCCCTGCGCCCCCGGCTCTGCCACTGCCCCTCCCCAGGGCACCCCCAGCTCCCTGCCCTCCCTCCTGAAGAGAAAGGAGCAGGTGGGACCCCCTTAAATCAGCCACAGGTGGGCATAGGGGTGCCCCGTGCCCCCCCAGTCCCTGGCAGCATCTGTAAATATTGGTCTCTGGTCGCTCTGCTCCCGGGGCTGGGGTGGCACCGGGCAGGGGCGGCACTGGACAGGGCCAGGGCAGTGGGTGAGTGAGGTTTTCATGAGCAGAGATGTGAGAATGCCAAAAAAAAAGAGTTTTTATAATAAAAGATAGAAAAACACCATCCGGCTCCACCTCACTGCGTGGGGGACAGATGTCTCCATGTCCGCTGATGGTGGCATGAAGTCCTTGTCACCTCCTGTGGTGTGGGGGCTTCTTGTATGTCCCCCTATGGACACACCAGCACTTCGGGGACATCCCAAAGCATCCCCAAGCCCCACAGGATGGGGGTCCTGGGCCAGCGTGGGCTCCTGGGGGTTGTGTCCCCCGTTGCTGCGCAGTCCCCAGGGATGATCTTGTCTGTCGCTTGTCCCCAGGCAGTGCAGGTGCCACCTCTCCTGCCCCACACCCTGCCTGCAGGCAGCGTGTCAGGGCGCGGCGGAGCCGGGCTGGTGCTCCGGCATTCCTGGGGAGCGGCTGGGCAGGGCCGGGATGGGATGGGATGGGATGGGATGGGATGGGATGGGATGGGATGGGATGGGATGGGATGGGATGGGATGGGATGGGATGGGATGGGATGGGATGCGAAGGCTAGTGGGTCCCTGGTTTCATCCCCGATGGGAGGGGATGAGAGGGGCTGTGTCCGGTGCCGGTTCCAGTCTCATTCCCGGTGCTGCTGCAGTGGCAGTGCCCACAACCATGGTGCCCGGTGCTGTTGCCGTTCCCAGTGTCTGCCCCCGTTCCCGGTGCCACTAACGCTTCCAGTGCCCCTTTCCCTTTCCCATGCCCGGTGCCCGTTCCCCTTCCTGGTGCCCCGTTCCCGTTCCTTTTGCCAACACCCGTTCCCTTTTCCCGTCCCTTTCCCGCTGCCTGCTCCCGGTGGGGATGCCATCCCCTTTTCCCGCTGCCATTCTCCGCCGCCGGTGCCGTTGCCTGTTGCCGGTGCCCGGTGCCCCGCCCCGCGCCGCCGCGCTGCGCCGCCGCCGCCCCCGCGCAGCCATTGCGGGCAGGCCCCGCGCTGCGGCCCGGTCCGTCCGCCCCGGCGGCCCCGGGGACATGGTGCCGGGATGGCCCGGCCCGCCGAGACCTTCCCGCTGCACCGGCTCGTCTGGCACAACCGGCACCAGGCGCTGGACAGCGCCCTGCGCGCGGGGACGGTGGGAACGCGCCGGGAGCGGCACCGGGAGCGGCGCCGGGGAGCGGGCACCCCCCACGCACCGGCACCGGGAACGGGAGCGGGCGGGACGGGAGGGGAGGGGAGGGAGGGAGGGAGAACGGCGGGGCCCGCAGCGCGGGGGTGGGGGGGACTGGGAGCACTGGGAATGCTGGGGGGGACTGGGAGCACTGGGGGAAACCGGGAAGGCTCCGCGCGGGGCGGGGGGGTGGGGATGCTGGGAGGACTGGAAGGAGCGGGAGCGCTGCTGGGACTGGGAGCACTGGGAGATACTGGGAGCACTGCGGGGACGGGGAGCCTTGAGGGACTGGGATCGCTGGAGGGAGACTGAGAGCGTTAGGAAAGGCTGGGGACGCAGGGAACTGGGAGCACTGGGAAGAAGACTGGGAGCATTGCAGGGGGACTGGAAGCGCTAGGGGAGACTGGGAGCACAGTGGACTGGGAGAACTGGGGGCACTGGAGATACTGAGGGCACAGGGGACTGAGGGAACCTGGAGGGAGGCTGGGAAGACTGGGAGCACGGGGAGCTGGCAGCACTGGGTGGGGGGACAGCACTGGAAGCATTTTTGGGGACTGGGAGTGCTGGAAGAAGACTGGGAGTGGTGTGGGGGCTGGGAGTATCAGGGGAGACTGGGACTCAGGGGAGTGGTGGCACTGGAAGGACTGGTGGCACTGGAAGGACTGGTGACACCGGGATAATAAGAGACTGTAGCACCGAAGGCCTGGAATCAACTGGGATCGCTGGGATGGGGTTAGCAGGACTGGGAGAAGTGGGGGCTGGGAGCACCAGGCCTTGCGAGCATGGGGGACACAGGGGAAGCACTGGGGGGCACTGGGGTGGCACGGGGAGGGGGCAGTGACCCCAACACCCTTCCAGCACGACATGGAGCTGACGGACCCACGTGGCCGGACGCCCCTGGAGCTGGCCGTGTCTCTGGGCCACCTGGAGTCGGTGCGGGTGCTGCTGCGGCACAACGCCAATGTGGGCAGGGAGAATGCCAATGGATGGACGGGTACAGGAGCACCATGGGGGCTCGGGGACACCATCCAGGGGTGCGGGTGGCCTCTGGCTGATGGCAGCCCGTGTCCCCAGTGCTGCAAGAGGCGGTGAGCACGGGGGACCCCGAGATGGTGCAGCTGGTGCTCCAGTACCGTGACTACCAGCGGGCAACGCGGCGCCTTGCCGGCATCCCCGAGCTGCTCAGCAAGCTGCGGCGGGTACAGCCCCCAAGAACTGCACCCCGCACCCCAAAGCTCCCCAGGAAAAAACAGCCCCATCCCTTCACTCAAGACTCCCCATCTCTCCAGTGACTCCAGCAGAGACCCCCCAAGTCTCCTCAGGACCCTCTGTCTCCTCCATGACCTCACTCTTTCCCCGGGGACACCCTGGTTATCCAACCCCAGTTCACCAAATCTCCCTGATCCCCACCCAGGACCCCAGCAAGGTCTCCATCCCTGCTTTCCAAACTTTCTGTGTCCCTCGTGGTCTGAGAAGGGACCCCCAATTCTCCCCAGAAGCTCCCATTGACCCCCTGCTTATCCTTTTCTTCTGGGACTCACTGTTTATCCTTCCCTGTGGACCTGCACTAATGACTCCACTCTCTCTGATCCCCACTCAGGACCCCAATAGGGACCCCCATCCCTGCTCCCCAGATTCCCCCCCACCCCAGTGACCCCAGCAGGGAGTCTCCAGCCCCTCCACATCCCCCACCATGCTCCTCATCCCTTCCAGGCATCTGACTTCTACGTGGAGATGAAGTGGGAGTTCACGAGCTGGGGTGAGCATGGCCGGGCTGGGCGGGGAAAGGGGGTCCCCAGGGGCCCCCAGCCGTGGGGCTGAGGGGTCCCTGTGCCCGCAGTGCCCCTGGTGTCCAAGGTGTGTCCCAGTGACGTGTACCGCGTGTGGAAGCGCGGCGAGAGCCTGCGGGTGGACACCACCCTGCTGGGCTTCGAGCACATGACATGGCAGCGCGGCCGCCGCAGCTACATTTTCAAGGGGGAAGGTCAGCTCCAACCCCCCCGCGGCCCCTCAGTCACCTTGGGGAACCTCCAGGCCCCCTGCACCATAAGTACACCCCTGTAAGGACCTGTCTGAATTCCCTGGAGGCCCTCCAGTCTTTGTGGGGAGCCACAGACCCCTTGCACTATGAGTACTCCCCTGTAAAGACCCCAGATTCTCTACAGGGACTCCCCTGGAGATCCCCCAGACCCTCTGCACTATAAATGCTCCCATAAGGACCTCTCAGATCCCCTCCAGGGCCATGTGGGATTCCAGTTCCCCCCTCCCAAGAGGAACACCTCAGTTCTTTCACATGTATCAGGGAACCCCAGATCTCCCAAGGAAACCTCAGTTCCCCCTTCCTGAGGGAACCACCCCAGCTCCTACATGTACGAGGGACCCCCGATCCTCCCAGCCCCCCAGATCCCAGGGGTTGTCACGGGGGGCCGGATGCTGACCCCTCCGGTGTCCCCAAGCAGACGAGGGGGCCGTGGTGATGGAGGTGGACCACGACAAGCAGGTGGTGTACACGGAGACGCTGGCGCTGGCCCTGCACGAGCCCGAGCTGCTGCTGGCGGCCATGCAGCCCACTGAGGAGCACGTGGCCGGGCGGCTCACCTCTCCCATCGTCTCCACACACCTGGACACCCGGAACATCGCCTTCGAGAGGTGGGAAGGGGAGCACCCAGCGGGAAGGGGCTGTGTGAGGGGGAGGTGCAGGCAAAGGGGAAGGAAGGAAATGTGGTGCAAGAGGGTGAGCTGAGGCCTCCCTGCTCCGCCAGGAACAAGTCTGGCATCTGGGGCTGGCGCTCGGAGAAGATGGAGGTGGTCAGCGGCTACGAGGCCAAGGTGAGCAGGAAGCCAGGGAGGGACACTGGGGACACCTTGGAGTGTGGCAGGCCTGATGATGTCCCCACACAGGTGTACAGTGCCAGCAACGTGGAGCTGGTCACCAAGACCAGGACGGAGCATCTCTCTGACCAGGACAAGTCACGCAGCAAAGGTGACAGCCCTGTCAGCCCATCAGGGGGCCTGTACACGGTGGGGACACGCCACCCCTCCTGGGTGGCACAGGTGTCAGGCGTGGGACAGTGTGGGTGTGACGTGTCAGGTGTGGGACACGCAGGGTGTGGGGAGTGACATGTCAGGTATGGGAAACTGTGGGAATAATGTGACAGGCATGGGACAGTGTGTGGCGTGTCACCCATGAGGGATGTGACTGGTGACAGCTCTGGGAGTCCCTCCAACTGCCCACACCCCACCCCTGGACCCCCCCTCTTCCCCCAGGCTCCAAGACCCCCTTCCACTCCTTCCTGGGCATCGCACAGCAGCACGGGACCCACAACGGGGTGAGTGGCCATCCCAGGGGTCCCTGGGGAAACTGGGGGGTCTACAGGGGGCTGAGCAGTGCTGGTGTCCCCACAGACACCTGTTCTGCAGGCTGCCAGCCCCACCAACCCCACGGCCATCACCCCCGAGGAGTACTTCGACCCCCACTTTGACCTGGAGACCCGCAACATCGGGCGCCCCATCGAGATGTCCAGCAAGGTGCAGAGGTGAGGCCACCACCCCAGGGTCAGGACCTATGGGATGGTGACAGAGTCCTCGGGGCTGTTCCACTTTTGTCCTCGGGGGTGTGGCCAGGGCGGTGGCACTGGGGTGGTGCTGGTGGCCGGTGGCCCTGCCAGGTGCCCGTGCCCACGGTGGTGCCCCGGCAGGTTCAAGGCAACGCTGTGGCTGTGCGAGCAGCACCCGCTGTCGCTGGCGGAGCAGGTGACGCCCATCATCGACCTCATGGCCATCTCCAACGCCCACTTCGCCAAACTCCGCGACTTCATCACCCTCAAGCTGCCCCCTGGCTTCCCCGTCAAGATCGGTGAGAGGGAAAGCTTAATTTGGGGCGGGATTAATAGGGGCAGGAATTCATTGGGGCCTCAATTGACCCCTGTACCCACAGAGATCCCACTGTTCCACGTGCTCAACGCCCGCATCACCTTCAGCAACCTGTGTGGGTGTGACCAGCCCCTGGGCTCCGTGCGGATCTGTGCCCCTCAGGAGCCCTCCGGCGCCCACCCCCCTGGCACCCAGCCCTCCGGGCCCAGAGGTGAGGCTGGGGGGGCCAGGGGGGTCCTGGGGCCAGGGGGTGCCGGGATTCCGTGGATACAGAATGGGGTGGGCATGGGTGGGGTGTGGGGTGATGTGGGGCAGCTTGGGAAGCCATGGGGAGCTGCGGGATGCCGTGGGGACACCCGAGGGTGCTGACGGCTCCCCATGCGTGGCAGCGTGGCCGTTCCCGTGCGAGGTGGAGGCGGGCGTGTTCGAGGTGCCGGCGGGGTACACGGTGCTGGGTGCGGGGCGCAGCGAGCCCCTGCGGGACGAGGACGACGACCTACTGCAGTTTGCCATCCAGCAGAGCCTGCTGGACGCAGGCACCGAGACTGACCAGGTGTGGCCACGCCCCCTCACCTGGACACGCCCCACACGCACCTGGACACGGCCCTAACATGTGGCCGTACCCCACAGGTGACCATCTGGGAGGCGCTGACCAACACCCGCCCTGGCGCGGAGCCGCCGCCCTACGATGAGGACCTTCAGCTGGAAAGGTGAGGTTCCAGCTGTGGGGGCGTGGCCTGGGTGCCACACCCACCTCCCCTGGGCGGGACAGGGGTTAAGGTGTCAGGGTGGGGCAGGTACAGGGTCCGTGGGGGTTGGAGGGGCAGGGGTTAAAGGTGTCAGGGTGTGCCCTGGGGAGGGGCTGAACAGAGAGGAGCTTCTTGCTGCCCAAAGGCTGTGGTCATAATGGGCGTGGCTAAGCACAGGTGTGGGTGTGGCTGGCAGCTGGGCGGGGCATGTGGGAGAGGCATGGCTCTCCAGGCCTTCTAAGGGCTGTGAAGGAGGTGTGGCCAGGAGGGGGGGGGCACAGGTGTGCCAGAGGGGGTGTGGCTCCCAGGACATGGCCGTGGCCCCACTGCTGTCCCCTCCCCAGGGCCCTGCAGGAGAGCATGCTGCTTCAGGCCGGGCCCAGCGCCGAGCCCCCGGCCGCCGGGAGCCCCCCCGGAGCAGGCGGCGGGAGCCCCCCGGGACCCCCCGGCTACGGCAGCTTCGCGGAGCAGCTGCGCCTGGCCATGGCGCTGTCGGAGCGGGAGCAGGAGGAGCGGGAGCGGCGGCGGCGTGAAGAGGACGAGGAGCTCCAGCGCATCCTGCGCCTCTCCCTCACCGAGAAGTAGCGCCCCGGGGTGCTCCACGCCAGCACAGGGACGTCCCACGCGGGGACGGGGTGTCCCATGTGGGGTCACCCCACGCACGGACGCAGATGTTCCGCGTGGGGATGCCCCTTGCAGGGATAGGGACACCCCACCCGGGGGACACCCCAGTGCGGGCACTGTCCCACACTGGGATGCCCCAGCATGGGCACAGCCCTGCCTGGGGAGCAGCCGGTGGTGCCGGGATGGCCCCCCCATGATGGGGACCCCCCTGATGTGGGCACAGCCCCTGCACAGGGGATTTGATCCAGGGATCCTCCTACCCCCGGGACCCCCAGTCCAGGGCTCTTCTCCCACCAGGGTCAAACCTCAGCCCAGGGACCCTCGCCTGGGACCGCCGCTCCAGGGAGACCCCTGTGCCCAGGACCCCTCCCTAGGGACCCCCCTCCTCTTTGGTGTTGGACTGTGACCCCATGGGGGACAGGACAGACCTTGGGGTCCCCATGGGATGCAGATGACCCCTATTTTAAGGCACTGCAGTGTGGGGAGGACTGCTGGGGGACCCCCAGGCCTCGTCCTTTGGGGCAGTGGGGGGCAGAGGGGCCCCAAATGTCTGTACATATACATATATTATATATATATATATATATACACACACGTGTGTCTGTGCCTGGGGGTGATGGGTGGGGTGCCACAGGGGTGGAGCCTGGAAAAAGGGATGGATCCTACAGGTAAGGTGGGGCTCAGGTGATGGGGCTCATACAGTAAGCGTGTGGGTGGCACTACAGGGCTGCTCCTCTTCAGCTCGCCCCAAATCTGGCCCTGTGCCCCCATCCCTGGACCAGGGATTGATTTGTTTTGTTTATATTACTTGGGAAAAGACCCCTGCCCAGGGAGGGGGAGCTTGGCTGGGCAGCCATGGGGTCACAAGGGGCTCATTGGGGGTGACCTGCTGGGGACACTTCGGGATTCCCACCTGCTGAAGCCTGGGGTGACCCCTCGGGGGTTCCACAATTTCTGGGGACCTGGAGAAGGCATCATCCATTCTGGGCGCCTGGGGGAGGGTCCCAAGTGCCACTTTCGGAGGACCTGGGAGTGTCTCAAGTGCTGGGCCGTCAATCCTGTCTTGTCCCCACGGATGTGGGGCCCGGGGGGCTCCGGGGCACCGGGGAGGTGCCGCTCTGAGGTAGGGCAGCCTGGGGGTCCCGCCTGCGGTGTTTCCGTGGCGGGGGGAGCCGTGCCGTGCCAGGACGTGCCCGGGGCCGTGCCCGCTCCCGCTCCCGTTCCCGTTCCCGTCCGGGCGGGGCAGCGGCGGCGCTTCCTGGTGCGGGGGGGCGGCGCGGCGGGGCATGGCGCTGGTGACGGTGCGGCGGGCGGGGGGCTCCGCCGGGGGCCCCGCGGTGAGTGCGGCCCCGGGGCGGGCAGGGATGGGACATCCCGGCAGGGGTGGGAGGGGGGTCCCGGGAAGTCCCGCTGCGGGCTGGCACGGCGCTCCCGGGGGAGTGCGGGCTGCCCCAGAGCCGCGGGGGCCCCGGTGCGGGGGTGCGGGGCGGGCCGGGGGCTCCCGGTGTGGGGAGTGCGGGCTGCGCGGGGGTTTCTCGGAGCCCCGGGGGTTCCCGGTGCTCTGGAAGGTGCCGCTGTCCCGGGGGGTGCCAGCGCGGGGGTGAAGTGATGAAGGTTGCTGCGGTCGCTCCCGGTGCCGGGTCATCCCAGGCGCTCCCAATGGGGCTTTGCCGGGAGTTTAGCGAGAGCCGAGCTGCCCTCAGCACGCTTGGAGATCCCTGTACTCCCAGCGGGGGCTTCTCCGTAGTTAAGGGAGGAATATGGAGGTGTGGATGGTGAAGGAGGGGTGGGGGGGGGGGTGGTTGTCCCAAGTAGCTCCCACTTTCTGCAGTGTTCCCAGTCCCTTCGCTGTCCCAGTATCCCCCAGTGCCCCCCTCCCCCCCCCCCCCTCCCGTAACCACTGGGCCTTTTTTGGGTATTCCTCCCAGGCTGCCCCTTCCAGCACTTTCATCCAGCCAGGGGTGAGGGGCACAGGGATAGGACACCCTCCCCGCCATCCCGAGGTGACTCCTCATGGACCTGTCTCCACAGTGGGACCCCCAAAGGGTCCCTACGCCCCCCGTGGGGCCCCCACACTCTTTGAAGGGGGGGGGATTAGGGGGTCATTGGACTGTGGTGTCCATGCTGGTGGGAGTTTGTGGGACCCCCGAGCCTGGTCACATTTCCCCCAGGAACTGCCTCCTAATTTGCAGGAGGAAGATGCTCCCAGACGTAGACAGCTGCAGCGACGGTGAGAGGGGGTTCTGAAACCTCGGGGTGGGGGGGACACTGGGGTGGGAGTGGAACACATTTTCCTTCCCTTGGGAGAGCACTCTGGGGGTGCCCTGGGTGCTCAGGACCATCCTGCCCCCCAGGCAGAGCTTCGTCATGGTCAAGGGGGCAGCACGGCTGCTGTCTGTGGAGGAGCCCCCCCCGGCTGAGCCCCCCCCGGCTGAGCCCCTCGGCCAGGCCCCGGGACAGCAGGAGCAGCACCTGCACCTCATGATGCAGCTGCTGCGCCCCCAGGACGCCATTCGGCTGGTAGGACATGGATTCCCCCCTCCAGGAACATGGGGATGGGATGGGGACAGGGAAAGAGATGGATGGGACCAGGAATGGGACCAGGATGAGGATGGGATAGGGATGGGGTCAAGATGGGGAGAGAAAATTGACAGGATGGGACAGGATGGCTGGACTGAGGATGGGGTGGAGTGAAAGTGTGAACAGGGTGGGGATAGCACAGGACAGGACAGGATTGGGATGGAAACAGGAGCATCGAGTAGTGGAATGAAATATGGATGGGATGGGGACAGGATAGGATGGGATGGGGATAGGGATGGAATGGGAAGTGATGAGGAGGGGATATGGCCCAGCCTGATGCTCCTCTCCGATCACTGGGAGCACTGGGAAGGGGCAGATCCCCCCTCCAATGCCCACCTTTCTGGCAGGCGGTGCGGCTGGAGTCGGTGCGGCCGTGCCGGGTGCGGTACCTGCTGGTGGTGAGGTCGGAGGAGGCAGGAGCCGAGGCAGAGACAGCGCTGCTGGGAGTGGATTTTGCCCACGAGGGGTGAGCGGGGTGCGGGGGGGGCCCGGGGGGGGCGTCGGCACCCCCTGACCTCTGCCTGCCCCAGGGCCAACCTCTGCACCCTGGGCATGGTGCTGCCCCTCTGGAGCGACACCCAGGTGTTCCTCGACGGCGACGGGTAAGGGTGGGACAGAATTTTGGGACAGGGAGGGGCTTAGAGGGGTCGGGGTGCCCACCCTGACCCACGTATGTCCCCATGATGCCCAGGGGTTTCAGCGTGACATCGGGGGGAGAGACACGTATCTTCAAGCCCATCTCTGTGCAGACCATGTGGTGAGCGAGGCCCGGGTGTGACCACGGGGGGCGTGGAGACCACCCGGGGCATGGGGGGTGTGGGTGGCACAGTGAGCACAAGGGGTTGGACACCATCTCGGGAACTGGGGACATGGGCACTGCCATGGGCACAGGGGATCTCAGCTCCACTACAGACACGAAACATGTGGCACTGCTACGAACACAGGTGATGCTGTCACCATCCTGGTGTCGCACTATATTAGGAATGGCAAAGCACAACACTGACTTTCTTCTGGGTTGCACAAGAGCGCAAGTTTTATTATTCCAGATCTTCTTTTATAGACAGGTCCGAGAGGTAAAACTCTCATTGGTCATTAAACCAACACATCACCATCACTGGTCAATTTGGAACAACACCCCTTGACTGTTTCTTGCAAGGAAACTGCAAGGATCCAAACAATACCTGCAAATATTTTCCTTCTCTAAGGACTGTTTGGATTTTTCCATATGATTTCTCAGGCCAGAGTGAGGACCTTTTGTGATTTAGTTTCACACAGGCTCTGTGCTTCCCTGCCTGCTATCTCACATTCAGCATCCATAATCCTGGGTATGGGAATGTGGGCACCACGCTGGACATAGGGATGTGGGCACGGGGCATTTGGCTATCACCATGGCCACCACCATGGGCCCCTGGGTACAGTCATGGGGAAGGAGCTGGGGAGAGTTTGGGTGGCACCCACAAGCTGGGGACAGCCAGTGAGGGGGACATAGCTGTCGGGATGGTGCTCGGGTGGCGGTGGCAGTGCAGGGGTGGCAGATGCTGTGCGGCAGGGCCGTGCTGCAGGAGCTGCACCGCGCCTGCGAGGATGCGGCCCGCGGCGGGCACATCCCCGGCGGCCCCGCGCTGGCCTGGGCCCGCGACTACGCAGCGGCGCTGAGCTCGGAGCAGAGCTGCCTCAATGAGTGGCTGGCCATGGCTGACCTCGAGTCCGTGCGCCCCGCCTCACCCACGCCCCTCCGGTGAGCTCCCTGCAACGCCCCTGCCACACCCCCCAGCCTGTCAGCCAATGGCTGCTGCGCCTGGCAGGGCGTGGCCTGGGTGGGGCAGGTGACACCTGTGACAAGGCGGTGCCGGTGACAGGCCAGCGATGCCGGAGCTGTCGGAGCAGGTGGTGCGGGCGCTGCTGCGGGAGGTGATGGCCGCGGCCGACCTGGAGAACGTCACGTCCAAGGAGGTGGGTGGCACCGTTTAGGGTGTCCTGGGGACGGGCAGGGCCGGGCAGGGCCATCCCTCACCCAGGGTGGTGCCCAGGTGCGGGAGGAGCTGGAGCGGCGCACGGGGCACAACCTGGCCGAGCACAAGGATTTCATTGACAACGAGATGCTGCTGGTGCTGGCGCAGATGGATCGGCCTTCCCGCGTCTTCCCGCACCTCTTCCTGGTGGGCAGCGGGGCGGGCAGGGTGGGCGGGGTGGGTGGAAGTGTCCCCTTCCCTCACCGCTGTCACCACGCAGGGCTCCGAGTGGAATGCAGCCAACCTGGAGGAGCTGCAGCAGAACAGGTGAGCATGGGGTGGTACTGTTGTGGGGCGGCAGGGGGTCATCATAGGGTGCCCCTGGGGTGTCACTCGTGTCACCGCAGGGTCACCCACATCCTGAATGTGGCGCGGGAGATCGACAACTTCTTCCCGGCGCTGTTCACATACATGAACGTGCGGGTGTACGACGAGGAAGCGGCCGAGCTCCTGCCCCACTGGAACGACACCTTCCTCTTCCTCTCCCGTGTCCGGTCAGTGGGCACAGGAGGTGACACCACCGGGAACATCAGGGGCACAGAGGGGCAGGGCCTGGAGGTGGGGCAGGGGAGAGGGGAACATGGGAAGGGGTCTTGATAACTGAGTTGCTGGGGTGCACTGGGAGCTGGGGAGTGCTGGGGCACGGGACCCTGGGGAGCAGTGGGGTGACTGGGGACATGGGGAGCCCTGGGGACACTGGGATGGCTGGAGGATGCTGGGAGCCCTGGAGATCTTGGGACGGCTGGGGGACACTGTGAGCCCTGTGGACACAGTGTCCCCGAGAGCCCCCCGCGCCATGGTGTCAGCAGTGGGTGCCACAGGGCAGCAGGAGGTCGGGCACTGGTGCACTGCCGGATGGGGCTGAGCCGCTCGGCCGCCACGGTGCTGGCCTACGCCATGAAGGAATTCGGGTGGCCCCTGGAGCGGGCACTGCGGCACGTCCGGCACTGCCGGCCCGGAGTCCTGCCCAACCCGGGCTTCATGCGCCAGCTCGACTTCTACCAGGGCATCCTGAGTGCCAGGTGGGTGGGGACAGGGTGGGGACAGGTGGATTGGGACCGGTGGGTGGGGTCTGGCATAACCACATCCCTATGGGATAAGAGGGTGGGGCCTGTTGGCACCACACCCCTCTGTGTGGAATTGGGTGGGGCTTCTGTGACCACGCCCTACCCAGAAAGGTGTGTGTTTTGTGGGGGAGGAGCCTATGGGAACCCCACCCTGCCGAGTGGGTGTGGCTCCCAGCAGGGGGTGTGGCTGGGTGCTGAGTGACAGGTCTGTGGCAGCCGCCACAGCAGCCTGTGGGAGCCCCGGGAGGCCGAGCAGGCGCCGCACCCCGAGGAGGACACCACGAGGGACACAAGTGGCCTGTCCCCGCTGGCCTCCCCACAGCCCTCTGAGGAGGAGGCAGCTGGTGGGGGGCTGCTGGGGGCCTCCCGGCGCCCCCGCATCTCCCTGTGCTCTGTCATGCGGAGCATCAGCCTGCTGGAGACCCCCGAGCTGCCGGGAGAGCCCCTGGCCGGGGAGGTGAGCAGGGGTCAGGGGTGGGGGGTCCAGCTGTGGGGTAACAGCAGCACGGGATGACCCCACTGTCCCCCCTCAGGTGTTTGAGGCCACGGAGGAAGTAGGGGGTCCCTCCCCGAGGTCACGACCCTCGTCCCGCCCGCGCGGTGTGGTGCGCCAGGCCAGCCTGGATGGTGGCCCCGCCCCGTTTTGTGACCTCACCCGTGGTGATGACCACACCCAGTGCCACACCCATGCACCTGGCCACGCCCACACTGATGAACCCACTCCTTAATTGTGGGGGCATGGGACAGCGCCTCCTCGCTGCCATAGCAACAAGGGGAGGAGCGTGGCGGACGCCGGGGGCGTGGCCAACGGGCCGGCACGCTCCGCTCACGCCCCGCCCTCACCCGGGGGTTGAGAGGTGCTTCTGCCTCAGCCCCACACGCACAAACACCGACACCGCTCCTGCACTGACAATAAAGTGTGGAAATGGCATCCCCCGATGGCTTTGTAACCCTGAGCATCTGGGGGGTAGGGTGCTGTCAGTAGGGACCAGAGTGAACGCTTTGGGGACACCGGGCGGGCACAGGGACCCAGCGGCGCCATGTTCTGCGGCACGGAGGAAACCACAACTCCCGGCGGCCTTTGCGCGAGATCAACTTCCGGGCTGCCATGGCAACCGTCGTGGCCTAGGACTGGCGCCTAGACTGGGATCAGGGCTCTGGAATTGGTGCTGGAAGCGGACGGGGGCAGTCCCGAAGCCCGGCAGCGGAGGAATGAAGCACACAGCTCGCTGTGGCCGTGGCGGAGGGGAAAGCCGGGTGCTCCCCCCGCCACCCCGTGAAATGGTGTCAACCCCCTCCCACTATGGCGTCCCTTCATGTTATGTCACCCCTGACGCACAGGACACCTTCCACTAGCCCAAGCTGCGTCAAGCCCCGTCCAACCAGGCCTCGGACACTTCCAAGGATGGAGAAGCTGCAGCTTCTCTGGGCAATCTGTGCCAGGGCCTCACCACCCTTACAGGGAGGAATTTCTTCCCAAAATCCCACCTAAACCCACCCACCCAGCGAAGGAGATTCCTGTTTGGAACTGCCCCTGAGGTTGCTGCATCTCCTTGGGCTGTTCCTGTGGCTGGAGCCATTCCAGACACTTCCCCCTTTCCTGGGACACCCACCAGGTTGGGACTGACCCTCTGTCAAGGAAGGAGGATGGGAATCTCCCTCCTTCCCACCAGGAGGGCACAGCCCTGGGTTGGCTGGGTGCATGGTGTTTATTTTTTGGGAGTCCACCTAAACACCTCCATCCTGTGCCCAGCAGAGGAATTATGTTCCTGTAGAGATATCAAAGGGACTGCAGCTCCAACCAGCGGGACCAGATCCAGATGGATAACACAATCCAGAGGGTCAGGAACCTGCAGTGCAAGTTGGATGGGAGTTGTGAGTGGCCCCCACCCATCCCACCCTATCCCACATTATTCCAGGTTACTGCTGGCTCTGACGCTCCATCACAGCCTTGGGATAGAAACAATTTATTTATTGATAAAGCAACAGAAAGAGCTGGTGAATTAAGCCATTAACAACCTGAGTAATTAACAGACATGTCCTGTTATTTATGATTCTGCACACAGCAAAGCTGCTAATTAGGGCTACTAAACATATAAATCCCCCAGGACAGTGTCATTCTTCCCACCCCACTGCAGAACATGCCCACAATCCACAGCCACCTGCCTCACCCCGCTATGCCCACTTTCACCTCATTTTATACCTCATTCTTCATTTTTTCATCCCATTCCTGAGGAAAAAAATCCCACCTCCCTTTCTCCACCCAAGAACAGACTTTTCCCCTTGGGTCCCATTTGTGTGGCATTAAACTGTGCTGCTTGGACACCCCACCTAGCTTTTTTGAGTGCGCGATGCAACTCCCTTCCCTCCCCCTGAACTCCAAGGGCTTCGCCCCACCCCGTGCCCCCCCCGACAACACACGGCACCCCTTCATTGGCTCACACCAGCTTTAATCCACCCGTTGTCCCTGGAATAGGGTCTGGGGGCGTCAGGAATGGTCCCCCCCACTCTCTCGGTGCGGCGGCTCAGAGATCATACTCGTGCCAGAGGCTGCGGGGGCACAAGGGGGGTCAGCGGGAAAGGCGAGGGGCACCGAGAGAGGATGCCCTGTGCCCCCCGCCCACTGACCCGTCCGGTCCCATCCCACCCCACACCCACCTGTAGGTGACATCGGGGTTGTCCCGGTACTCCAGGAGGGCGTCACGGATGGGGCCGGGGGGGCTCAGCCCCAGCTCTTGTGCTCGCTCCCAGCGCTGCAGGCGGGTGATCCCTGCGGGACACCGGAGGCTCAGCGGGACCGGGGGGGAGCCCGGGGCCACCGGGACAACCGGGGGAACCGGGGCTGCTCACCGCTGCAGGGTCCGTATTCCCAGGAAAGATCGAAGCGCCGCAACATCTCCAGGAGCGCCTGGTCCGGGGTGGGCTGCGAGGGTGCGCGGGGACAGTCCAGCACCTTCACCTGCACCTTGTCCTTGTCCTTTTTGACCTTGAGCCTGCCCGGGAGCCGCCCCGGGCCCCGCCGCCGCCGCCGCGGGAAGGAGTCGGTGATGCGCCGGGGCTGCTCCATTGCCCTGCGCGACATGGAGCTGGCACGGCGCCGCCAGTACCGGGAACCGGGCGGAACCCGCCGCTACCGGGAACCAGCGGGACGGACCCGCCCCTGCCCATGGCCGGGCGGAAGTGGCGGGGCCGGGCTCGGCAGCCGGCCACGGGCACCCTCGGCCAGTGCCACCCTCGCGGTGGTGCCGGTCCCTCTCCCCCCTCGGCACCCCCCGGTTGTCCTGGGGTGCTGTCAACCCCCAGTTGTCCCTGCCACCAGACACACTGTCAGCCCCGCGGCAGTTCCTGTCACCCCGAGAGCACTGTCACCTCCATCCCAGTGTTCCCTGTTCCTCTGGCACTGTCATCCGTGTCAGTGACTGTAACCCCAGGCACTGCCACCCCCAAGCTATGCCCACTGCCTCCTGGCATTTTCACCCCTGTTACTGTCCCCATCAACTCAGGCACTGTCACCGCTGTGGTTCTCCCTGTCCCCCTGAACATTGTCACCCCGACCCCAGCACTCCTCATCACCTTGGACACTGTCACCCCCATGTCTGTCCTCATCAGCCCCCCCAAACCGTGACTCACGCTGTGACACTGTCACTCTCTGCCCTGTCCCACCGTCCTGTGTGTCACTGTCTGTCCCTCCAGTGCCTGCCTGTCTCACCCCCAGCTGTGGTGACACCGCCCCAGTTGAGGGGGTAACACTGCAGGTGCCACCAGAGCAGATTTGCCTGAGGCTTTCAGCCCTCCCCTGGGGAACTGAGAATAACTGAGATGTGTGCCCTGGAATGGGGTGACTCCCAGGGGACCCCGCTCTGTGCCTCAGTGGTGACAAGTGAGCCACCAAGCTGTGTCACCGCTGTAACAGTCAGTGCTGGGGGGGACACAAAAAACCCCAGAGCAGCCATCAGAGACTCCACATCGCTGTTTAATTTGAGGTGGGCACAGAGAGGGGACAGCGGGGCCTCAGGGCCCGTCCCTGTCCAGGCCGGGATTGTGCAGGATGTAGCGGCAGACCCCAGGCAGGCGCTGGTGGCCCAGCAGCTCCTGCAGCTGCTGCATGGGCCGGTTCCCCAGCGCCGTGTGCCCGAACGTGGGGAACCCACGGGACTGTGCCCGCTGCGCCGCCACCGTCAGTGCCACCTGCATGTGGCCGCACCGCCGGTGCTCGGGCAGCGTGTAGCTGTGGGTGCCCGTCCCGAAATGATCCGTCAGCACCCAGGCGATGGGCTGCCCGCTGCTGTCCTGCAGGCAGACTTGCGGGAAGCGCCCCAAAATCTCAGCCAGGTAGCGCCGGCTGCGGGCATTCCCCCCGTAGGGCCAAGTGTCGTTGAGCAGGTCCACGTGCGAGGGACTCAGGGAGCCGATGCGCACCCCGGGGGTTGGCCTGGGTGAGGCAGGGCTCAGTGGGGGGCTCAGGAGTGTCCCCATGCGGGGATAAGGGTGAGGGGCTCTTACCGGAGCTCAGGCATGGTGCTGGGGTCAGGGTGCCAGTAGGAGTAGTACTCAACGATGTCCAGCTCCACACCCTTCCTCCCTGCCAGGTCCTGGGACACTGTGGCCAGCCCGTCCTGTAGCCCTGGGGATGGGGATGTCATGGTGTCCTGTTCCCCCTGCACCCCACCATCCCTGTCCCCAGCCCCTCTATGTGACCCCAGTGGCCTCCTCAGTGTCCCCAGCCCCAAACCCTATTCCCAGCACCCAGATCCCTGCTTCAAGTGTGCCCAGTACCCCAATCCTGCCCCCAGCATCCCCAAGTCCAACCCCAGTGCTTCCCAATATCCTCAAGGACCTACAAATCCAGCTGCAATGCTTCCCAGTGCCCCCAACATCCCCAAGTCCAACCCCAGTACCCCCCAGGACCCTGCTTCCAGGGTAGCCAGCAGTGCATTCCCTGATGCTCCTCAGCACCCCAAAATCCAACCAAGATGCTCCCCAGCACCCCTAAATCCTACCCCAATGCTTCCCACTGGTATCACCCATCAAACCCCACCCCAGCACACCAAATCAGGCCTCCAGTGCTCCCGAGCACCCAAACACCCATCCCCAGTGTCCCCCAGCACCCCCCATTCTCTCCACCAGTACCTTCCAGTTCCTCCAACAGCTGTCCCCAGTGTCCCACGCTCCCAGTGCTGCCCAGCACCTCTCATAGCATGTCCATCCCTCCCCAGGACCCCCCCAGGATTCCGGTGTCCCCAAGCCACCAATGAGGGTGAAGGCAGCGTCCCAGCGCAGGCAGCCGGGGGTCTCCAGCAGTGCCCGGTACGCCCCCAGGTCCCGGTAAAACCCTGCCTGTGTGTTCCAGTAGCCGTCGTTCACCGGCACCTGGGGGCACCATAGGTGCTCTGAGCACACCTGGCATGTGCCAGGGCACCATGTCACCCCCCTCCTGCAGTGCCCCATGTCCCCACTGGCCACCTCTCCACTGGGCCGGGCCAGCACAGCACCGAATTCGGGCCACTTGTCCACCAGCACCTCAAACTGGCCAGGGTTGCCCCGGTTGATGTTCAGCACTGCCCCAAAGACCTGCGGGAAAAGGGGGTCAGCAACGTGGGAAAAAGAGGGGACAGATCTGGGTCAGGAATGGGGGCTTTCCATCTCCATGTGGGGGACATGGGGGCAGATGTGGGGTCAGAGCTGAGGGGAGAGGGGCAGGTGTGGGAAACAGGGTGGCAAAAGGGTCCCTAATGACACAGAGGTCCCCATCACCAGGGTAGGAGGTGGGTGTGACACTGGGGTCCCTGTCACCAGCAGGGAAAAGGGCAAGGGTGGTATTGGGGTCCCCTCATGGCACAGGGCAAGGGGGATATTGGTGTCCCCATCACAGCAATAGATGAGTGATATCGGTCCCAGCCATGGCACAGGGCAGGGGTGACAGAGGGGTCCCCATCACCGGCAGGGCGAGGGGCAGGCTCTTCCTCAGGATCCCCTCCAGACGCTGCAGCTGGGCTGGGCACGTCAGGATCTTCATTGTCCTGCTGAGAGACCCTCAATAACGGGGGGACAGGACCACCAGACATGGCCCCTGTCCCCCTCCCCATCCCTTTTCCCGTGGTCCCCAGCTCTTCCAGCACTCACTCTGCAACAATCCTGGGTCTGTGGGTTCTGGGGCACCGTGGACTGGGAGTCTGGAGACTGCGTGGCACTCGGTGACAATTATTACCACCAGCTGTCACGGGCCAGCGAGTGCCCCCTGCCTTGGGGGGCAGCGGGCAGGGTCCATCCTGCTGAACACCGGGCACCAGGCCAGCCCTGAGGACGGCTGGGGACGGGTGCTTGACTGGGACACTCTGGGATATTGCTCCAGTGCCACCAGCTCCCCACGGATCCTCAGATTCACCGCCTGCCCCACGGTCACAAAGCCATGCTGATCCTGAGGTGCCCAGCCCAGCTGCAGCTCCTGGAGGAGACCCTGCGGAAGAGCCTGCCCACCACCCTGCCGGTGACAAGGACCCCGAGGATCCCTCTGTCCCCTCTGCCCTGTCCTGCTGGTGACAGAGTCCCTGGGGACCCCTTCCTCCCTCTCTCCCGGTAGTGAGGACTCTGGGGACTCCTTTACCCCCTCACCCTTGCCCTGTCAGTGTTGCTGATTCCTGGGAACCCCTCTGTCCCCGTCCCCTGTCCCCTCTCCCCTGCCTTGCCAGTGATGAGGACCCTGGGACCCCTCTGCCTCTCCACGTGCCCTGGTGGTGACAAGGACCCCTCTGTCCCCTCTCCCCTGCCCTGCCGGTGACAACGACCTTGTCTTGCAGGTCCTGGGTACTGTGATGATGGTGGCCAGGGGGAACCCAGCCTCCCACGAGGTGCTGGTGGACTCCTGGCCCCATTTCGGCATTGTCCTGACCCGCCTGCGCCCAGAGGTGCTGCCCCGGGTGCCCCTGCCCTGGCAGCAGCACCCCACATCCTGGGGACCTGCGAATTGGGGTGCCACCCTCAGCTCCATGTCCCTCCCAGGAACACAGGGACCCCATGGACTACTACACCAACCAGCTGTCTGTGTTCTACCGGGACAAGGGAGCCCTGCAGGCACTGCTGGAGGGCACTGAGGCGGTGACCCAGGAAAGAGCCTTCCAGATTCTGGGTAAGGATGGCACTGGGCACAGGGCTCCCCTACCCTCCATCTGGGTCCCCTGTCTAGCTGACAGGGGGTCCCAGGGATGCAGGATGAGCTGGACGAGGCCGTGCAGGAGGTGGCCAGTGCCAGGGGGCTGAAGGTGGAGACGATCCGGTACAGGGCACTGATGAGCCCCAAGCCCCCCCAACCCCGCAGCCAGTGAGTGAGGGGCACTGGGGAACATGGGGTACTGGGGGGACATGGGCACTGAGGGGCCAGTCACATCCCTGGGTGACACATGGAGACCTGTCACATTTCTGGGTAGCATAGGGGGGTCATAGTCACATCCCTTGGTGGCACAGGAGTCCCCAAGCACATCCCTGAGAGGCACAGGGTGATGTGATTTGGCTCACTGAGCACACCCCGGGGTGGCACAGGGGTCCCCAGTCCCACTCCTGGGTGGCTCAGAGGCTCCCAGTCCCATCCCATCTGCTATCCCAGCTGGGAACAGGGTTCAGCATTCCTCCCTCTGCCATGCCCTGTTGCAGGATGCCCCCGGGCCTGCGCCTGGCACCCGTGTCGCCATCCCATGTCCCGCTGCTCAACGCCACGTGGGCCCTGGGGCGCAATGCCCGCAGCCGGGCGTTCCTGCTGGGGCTGGTGCGGACGCTGCCCTCCGCCTGCCTGCTGGACCCGCGCGGCCGCCCGGTGTCCTGGACCCTGCTGGACGGGCAGAGCTGCATGCGCCATGGCTACACCGTGCCCGCCTGGCGAGGGCAAGGCCTCACCGGGCTCGTGCTGGCCATGCTGGGCCGGGAGCTGCACGCCCGAGGCTTCCCCATCTACGCAGCCGTGCTGCCGCACAACACGCCCTCGCTGCGCTGCCTGCAAGCCATCGGCTTCGTGCCCCAGCCCGGAACCTTTTACATGATCCTAGGCACCCCGAAATAGTGCCCAGGGAGGAGGTGCCAAGCTGGGGGTGCCTGTCCTCGGGGTAGGGTTATCTGGGCCCAGGAGGACCCGGATGCCCTCCCTGTGAGAGAGGGGAACACCCCAAATCCCACACTGAGCTCAGAATGTGGAATGTTCGCTCTGCTCCCAGCTGATGGCACTGACGGGAACATCCCGAATTCCACACGGAGCCGTCCTCTCCCGTCCCCAGCGGGGTGTGGCACGGGTGGGGCGGGGGGCTGGAGAAAGGCTTTTATTCGTTCATACAAGAATAGATCTTCTGCAATAAATACCCCAATAAATAAACAAACATCTCCAATAAATAAACACTCATAGACGCACCGGGACAGCGGCCACGTCCCGGCCTCGCCCCATGGCCTCGCCCTACCGCTGCATCGACGGGCAGCCATGGGGAGGCGGGGCTTGGGCGACGGGGGTGGGGCTGTTGCGGGAGGAGGCGGGGCTTGCTACACAGCGAGTGGGCGGGGTTTATTGCCATTGGGGCGGAGCCTATTGCTCTGGGGCGGGGCTTGCTGCTGGCTGGGGCGGGGTTTATTCCTATGCTCAGAGGGCGTTGGTCCTTTTTGGGATGGGCGGGGTTTGCACCCGCTGGAGATTTTAGGGATAGGGACAGGCACCCTGGGGGTTGGGGACACCATGGGAGGGCACTTGGGAGTCAGGACACCAGTCCCTTAAGACACAACATAGTGACAGAGGGCCTGTGGGCTGACTGTGGTGGCACTTTGGGGTAGGGAACTCCACCTCTTAAAGCACAGCCGGGTGATGATGAGGATGTGGGGTGGCTTTGGCAGCACTCTGGGGTCAGGAGGCACAGTTTTGAAAGGATGCTGGTGGCAAAGAGGGGACATCGAGTGGCCTCGGTGGCACTTGGGGTCAGGAGATGCATCCCTTACAGCAGAGTGTGGTGACAGAGGGGATGTGAGGTGGCTGCGGTGGGTGGCACTTGGGGTCAGGAGCCCCTCACTTAAGGCACGGTGATGAAAGTGGGATTGTGACGTGGCTGTGGTGGCACCTGGGAGTCAGGGGCCCTATTTCTTGAAGAGCACTGGTGGTGGACAGGGCACATGGGGTGGCTGTGGTGGCACTTGGGGTCAGGAGCCCTGTCCCTTAAGGCACAGTATGATGATGATGGAGGGGCTGCAGGGTGGCCGTGGTGACACTTGATGTCAGGAGCCCCATCTTTCAAGGCACTGCCAGGTGATGATGAGGTTGTGGGGTGGTTTGGAGGTCAGGAGCCCCATTTCTCAAGGCACACTGGTGGTGGAACAGGGGACCTGCATGGCCGTGGCTGCGCCGTGGACTCAGGAGCCCAGCAGGTGCTCAGAACCCCCTCGCTTCCAGCCGCAGAGTGACCACGGCGGGCGGCACCTTCTTCTTGAGGCGGTTGAAGTCCTTGGCCGAGCGCCAGAGCCAGGTCTGCAGCTCCTTCAGCAGCCAGAAATCATCCATCTTCTTCAGGAAGTCATTGGGGGCCGCGGGCGCGCCCGGGGGCGCGGGGGGCCCAGCGGGGCCAGCAGGCAGCGGGTACCCCAGCGAGGACATGACGCCACCGATGCTCAGCACCAGGCCCTGGAGACTGGCGCAGAAGTGGGCGAGGCGGTGGCGCAGCTCGGCCGTGCCCACCTGCCCATCCAGCACACGCAGGTAGCAGAGCAGGCGGCTGTAGGCCCGGTAGTTGGCGGCCAGGCGGGCGTTGTCCGTCAGGCCCCGCCACAGGTCCAGGTCCACCGTGGCGCTGGGCACCCGCTCGGCCCGTGCCAGCCGCGGGGGGTTGAAGTCGGGCTCATTGAAGGGGGGGCCCAGGTAGTTCAGCTGGAAGGGAATTGGGGTGCCAGGGGTCATGTCTCCATGTCCACCCTGTCCCCAGTCTCCACATTCCCCATGCCCCAGCTCTCCCTTCTCTTATCACATCCCCCTTCCCACTCTGCCCAAGCCGGACATTCCCAGCACAGCCCAGTCCGTGCCACCGTCACCGCTTGGCACCCAACGCGCCGGCACCGCCGAGGGCACGTCAGGGCAGGGACGGTGAACCTCCGGGTGAGTCGGCGACGCCGGCGGGGAGGGAGAGGCGGATGCCCGCGCCCATGACGGAATCATGGGCCGAGGGGAGGGTGCCCGGGAACCGCCCTGCGCCCGGGGGGCGATGAGGCATTTCCGTGACCTCCGGCGTGGGAGCAGCTGGGCACGGGGCGGATATCCCGGGGGATGCGTCTGGGACTCACGTAGGTGCCGGCGAGGGTGCGGAGCTGGTGCTCCAGGTAGCGGGTCAGGTCGTAGGTCTGCTGGATGGACTGGCCGGCGCCCAGCTCCTCGGAGCAGTTCAGCGCCGGCAGCGCCGGCAGGTTGCAAAGCGCGGCGCACAGGAAGGTGAAGATCCCCCAAGAGTCACCTGTGGGGGACACACAGCACCTCAGGGGGGGTGACAAGGACACTCCATCTCCATGTGTTTGACGCTGAGCCTTCAGAGTATCCCTGAGTCACACGTCTGAAAGCAGAGAAACTGAGGCACGGAGGTAGGGAGGGTGGGGTCCCACTCACCTCAGCAGAACCCCCCCCCCCCCCGGAGCAGCAGGGACCCCCAAGCTCAGCGCGGTGACCCCCCGGCTCCCCTCGGAGTGCTCCCGCCCGCGGCTGCACCAACAATCCTTTATATGGTCTGGAGCAGCGCGGCCGCGGCATTCCCGCCGGGACACACGCCTGGGATATATTTGGGCACCGCCAACGCCGGAGCGGGCCGGGCACTCAGCGGGGACCCCCGCCGAGGGGCCACCGGGAATGCAGGGGAGGTTGGAGGCAGCTCCGGGGAGCGGCCGGGACGCGGGGTGACCTTTGCGGAGCCACCGGAAAGCGCCGGCGGGGTCCCCGTCATCGGCCTGACGTCAGGGCGGCCCGGGAGCGCGGCCCCGGCGGCCGTGCAAAGGTCACGGCCCGCGGCCAGGACACTCCGGCCAGCTGGCACCCCCGGCTCGCCGCAGCCGGCCTTCCCGGCAGCGCCTCCCGGGAAACACCGGCCGCTGGCACGGCTCGGCACCGCGGGGCTCCTGCTGCGGGCAGCCCCCCGTGCCCCCGCGCGTCACCGCTCCCCGTCTCCGGCTGCCGGTGACGCACGACGGTCCTCGGGGACACCCCGGCTCCAGCCACAACGGCCTCACCACCGTGGGTGTCTTGCAAACTGCAAGCCTCGCTGCGGCGGATGCAAGTGCCCTGTGGGTGTGCAGGACGCTGTCACACCTAGGATACACCCTGGAGGTGTGCAGGACACTTGTGACACCTCTGGGATATATCCAGAGCACACCTGGGTTACACCTTGTGTGTGCGCATCACCCAGGCATGGGGAGCACCACGCTTTCCAGGCGTGTGACACCGTGCACGTGTGACACTGTGCACGTGTTTGATGCACCACACGCGAGACACCATCCAGGTGTGCCACCTCCCACACGGGTGTGTGACACACGTGGCAGTCACGGGACATGCCAGGCAAGTGTGCAACGTGCTGTGCACATGGGGGGGGACACTCGGTTTCGTGCCACCCACGTGTGACACACCGTGCATACACCACGTCACGCTGTGACACCATGCCTGTGCGTGGCAGCCCCGGCTGGCCCTGGCTCGCCCGGTGCCCTGCGGTGGGCACGTGCCGCCGCTTGCCCGCGTTCCGGTGCATTCCGGTGCGTGGAGCGTGCGGCCGGCCCCGCGTGCGTGCGAGCGTGGGCCGGGGGGGGGGCCGGCGGGGGGGCCGCGGTGACTCACACCACACATACCCCCCCTTCCCGGTGTTTGCTTTGGCCAGACCCTCGCCCGCCGCCGGCTCCGGTTTCCAGGCGGGATTTACACCCGCCCCGGCCTGGCCAGTGCCAAACCAAACACAGCCGGGGAGCGGGATGAGGGGGGAATGGCAGGGATGTGAGATTGGGATGGAGCCACGGTGGCTCCTGGGCAGGTGGCCTGGACATGAGGATGAGGATGATGGAGGAAGGGGATGGAGGTGGGTGTCTGAGGGATGGGAATGGTGAGATGCACAGAATGGATGGCACTGGGCAGTAGTGATGATGACACAGTGACGATGGTGACCCTGGCACAGCAGAGACAGTGGCCATGACACAGCAGTGACAGTGACACTGCATAGTAATGAGGGTGACCATGACACAGCATTGACAGCGACCACAGCACAGCGGTGATGATGACAGTGGCACAGCAGTGACGATGACAGTGGCGCAGCAGTGACGGTGACCATGGCACAGCAGTGACAATGGCCCAGCCATAGCGGGTGCCCCCGCTGTCCCAGCGGCTGGCGCCGGGCACCCACCGGCACAGACAGTGGAGGAGGGAGGCTCCAGCCGGCACAGCTGGATCCCGGTGACGTCGGAGAGGAAGAGCCCGAGGGTTTCAAAACCGGCCCTGGAGCGCGGCCAGGATGCTCCCAGCCCACGTAAGCAGCTCATGGCGTGCCTGCCCCGGGTCACTGGCTGGGCCATGGGGACACCCGAGGAGCCGGGGTGACAGGGGGCCATGGGAACAGACACCCCCTGCTCTGCCAGCAGCACCCTGGGGATACCCACACCGACACACCGGTGACGCCACGGACAGCCCTCGCACACGTGGCAGCGGGTTTGTGGCTCACCCACCTTCAGGGTGACACCCGGGACCCCTGGCCTGCCACCCGCCCAGCGGCACAGGCGGCAGTGCTGGCCAGACCTCCCGGCCAGCGGCCAAAGTGGGAATTCGGCCACTGAGACGGTGAGCTGTTCCCTGGGCATGCTGTGGGCAGCGCTGCCGAGGGCTGAGCGACCACAGCCCGCCCAGAGCCGCTTTCCCGAAACCCTGGTGGCGGGGGCGGCAGCCGGGAAGGGGAGACCCCCCTGGCCCCGGAGCCCCTGGCAGCGGACGGAGCCGAGCCGGCCCCCGACGCCGCGGCGGGAGCTGCCGTATCTGATGGGCCGGCATCCAGCGGTGAACAGAGCCCCGTCCCACCCCACAGCCCCATTCTGGGGGCCAGCACGGGAGGTCTCGTGGTGGCCAGGCATGACTGTGGCACTGAGGACAAAGCAGCCCTGTCCCCACTACCCCAGCCACTGCCCTGGCCACCAACTGGTACCACTTAACCCTCCACGGAGCATTTCCCAGCCCAATGTGGCTGCCAGCTCCCGGGGGCTTGGAGTGGGTGACACTCAAGGGCTCATGGACAGACGCCTCTGTGTCCCCACACTGCTGGCATTTAATCCTACTGTGTCTGGAGAGGCGACACCACAGCGTAACAGCGTCCCTGTGGAGCCAGCATGCTGGGGACACAAGGATGCTCATGTTCCACACCCAGATATCACAGACACAGCATTCCCTGAGTTCCAACAAGAAGAACGCGTGTGCCCTTGCTCCCCAACAGCACTCAGAGCTACCACAGTGAGGTCCCCATCCCATCCATCCCATTCTACTGCACTCCATCCCATCCATCCCATCCCATCCGATCTCATCCCATCCATCCCGTGGCGAAGCCGCCATGCCAGGAGTGGGTGGTGGCGCGGGGGGCGCGTGGCCCCACGTCCCCCCAGTCCCGGCCGTGCCTGCGCTCGCGGCGCTGAGTGTTTACATCCTGTCTCCTCCGTGTGTTTATAAATGCGGCCGCGCACGGGAGACTCCAGCGAGGCCATAATTAGCTGGGCCTGGATTTCCCATCCGGCTCCAGCTCCAGCTAGCGGCACAATGGAAACACCCCCGCCGGCAAGGGGGGTGCAGGCCCCTAATCCCAACCAGACCCCGCTGTCCTGCACGCACACCCAGCACCCGGGAGCCACGTGAGGCACCTCGATCCCTTCCTGCCACTCCCGGCGCAGGTCATGGAGGCACACAGCCCAACAGCCCCCCCAGCACCGTTCTGGGGGCTCACCGGCACAGAGCTGGGCTGGCTGCTCTCCAGCAGGGCAGGGGACCCCCAGTGCCAGACCACGTGGCGCCGCAGAGCCTTGGGTGACACGCCCTGGCACCTCCAGACCCACTGCTACTGCTGGCATCGCCTGCCACAGGGACACTGCCTGGCTGGGTCAGTGTGGAACCAGCCGTTCTGGTGGGTACAGCCGTGCCCTGATGTCCCCACAGCACCTGGGACGTCTCCGTCACCCACAGGCCACGTGCCACACGCAGCCACAACACTGCTGGGCCAGCTGCTTCCCAGATATCCCAGATATCCCATCCAGGAGTGCATCCCCTTTAGCCTGCCGGGACGCTGAGACGGTGGCATGGGGACACTGCCTCTGCAGCCCCGGGGGAGGGGGGGGGGGGGGGTGCGGGGCGATGATTTATGGGGCTCGGTGCCACTTAGCAGGGTATAAATCTCCCCCCAGCGCGGCCCTGTAAGCAGAGCCCTCCGCATTTCCCTGCGGAGCCAGCGCCTAATGCAGCCCAGATGTGCGGCCGCCACCGTGCCCTCGCACCGCCTGCTAAATAGGCACGGGGACACCGGGGATGCCGAGAGTCCCCGAGCCCTGCCAGGGACGCCGCCTGGACAGCCCACGGGAGGGGATGTCCCAAAACGAGGAGCGGGGTCGTGGCGGACGAGCTCCAGCCCTTCGGTTCCTCCTCGGCGTCCCCTTCCCCGCAGGCCTCGGCACCGGCTGTGCCACCGGTTCGGCCACGTCCGCCGGGCCCGGCGGCAGCGGGAAGGGGGAGAGGAAGGGGCGAGGGAGGGCGATGGAGCCGCTGGGGATCCCAGCCTCGCTTTTCCGGTTCCCCGGCGCTCGCCCCGCTTTGCCCGTCCTGCGTCACGCCGGCACCGCGGGAGCTGGAGCCCAACCCGGCGCCGGCCTCGTGCTGCCCCGGCCCCGGTCCCGCCGCCCGGGACCCCGGGGAGCCTGGCGGCGCCCACACTTTGACCTTTTAAGGGTGTTTTCCAGTATTTTCCGGGCGAGGAGCCCCCGGTCCCGGTGTGCCGCCAGGCCGGCCGGCCCCCCGGCAACCCCGGCGGTGCCGGTGGCCGCTGGGGCTGGGGGAACAAAGCCGTACCCTCCCCAACGCCCCAAAATCCCGCTGCTGTGTCCCGGAGGAATCTCGGCAATCCAGCGGTGACGTTCGGTGTCAAGCCCCGAAATCCAGCCCCAGGCAGGAAAACTCTTCCTGCCCCCCATAAATCCCACCGACTTTCCTTTTCCTCCCCTCTGTCAGTCCTGGGGTTTAATTCTCCGTGCTCAGCGGCGGTTCCCTCCCTGGTAATCACAAACATGCATGGAAAAGAGGGAACGAGAGAAAGGGGAAAAAAAAAAAAAAAGAAAAAAAAGAACAACAACCCAACCTAGAGAGAGGAAAGTCTTAAATCAATCCCAAAGCCAGACAGACGTTTCAATCACATCAAATTAAAATCAGCAGTCGGTTTGGAAGGGGGAAAAAAACTCGCGGCAGATGCAGGCAGGGGAGTTGGGGCAGCCCCCCGCCCCGCACCCAGCGCCGCGGGCTTACCTGAGAGCTCCCCGGTTACATTTAGCATAGTCGGGGTGCAGGGGGATTTTGGGGGGCTCGGCTCTTGCTCGGCGCCCCGAGCCCGCCCGCTCGCCTCAGCCCTGGCTCGCTGCTTCGCTCGCGCTCAGGGTTGGGTGGTGGTTTTTTTTTTTTTTTTTGGGTTGGTTTCTGGCTTTCTTTTTTTTTTTTCCTTTTTTTTTTTTTTTTTTCCCTCGGTCTCTATTTGTTTTGGTTTGGGCTCGCTCGGGTGTTAGGTGAAAAAAAAAAACAAAACGGGGCGAGTTGGGTGGGTTTTTGGGGTGTGGAGGGTTCGCACCGCGCTCCGGCTGCCTCGCTCGCCGCCGTTCCCCCCTTCCACCTCCCTTGATTTGCTCTTTTGATTGGGGTCCAGGAATGCAGGAATAAAAAAAAAAAAAAAAACACAAAAAGAAAAAAAAAACTGGAGCTCGCATCCACCCTCTCCAAGCTGCTGCCTCCTTCTTTCCTCTTTTTTTTTCCCAATTCAAGTGTTAAGCAGAACCAGGTTGCTTTCAAGAATGTATTTGATGCAATTGTACACAAGAGCGGGCTCCATTCATTCCCTCCCTCTCCCCCCCGCCCCGGCTTTATCCCCCCTTTTCCCATCCCCATCCCCATCGCCGGGTCCCGGCACCGGGCAGAGGTGGGGAGGCTGGAGCTAAGCCCCGGAGCTGCGGAAGGTGGAGGGGAGGGAAGGGAAGAGGGGGGTCCCCCGGGGTGCCGCTGGCCGGGTAGGAAGGGGGAGACCCCCGCTTTCTCCCTCGCTGCGTTTCCCCCGTGCGGTTCTGGCTCCCGCCCGGCTTTTGTTAAAGTGGCAGCGGCGGGGCCGGTGCGGGGCCGGTGCGGGGCCGGTGCCGCTCGGCGGGGGGGTCTCCTACCTGCTCTCAGCTCCATGCGGGACGGGCGCGGGGCCGGGGCGCTGGGTGCGTGCTCTGGGGTCCCCGGGCGGGCAGGCAGCGGTCCCGCACACCGGCCCGGGACTGCGGCTCCCATTTGCCGCTCCGAGCCCTCTCGCCTCTCCTCCTCCCCGCGCACAGAGCCGAGAGCCCGGTCCCGGGGGGGGCACGGGGGGGACGGGACAGAGGGGGGGGTCCGGGGAGGGGAGGACGGGGGGGACGGGACGAGGTGCGGCGGAGCGGCTCCTCTGGCGGGGCCGGGGGGGGGCGTGGGGGGCGTGGGGTGCCAGCCTGCCCCCCCTTCCTTCCCCCCCCGGGGCAGCGGGGAGGAGTGGCGGAGGGATGGGGCCGGCCGGTGCGGGAAGGGTGGCGGCGGGGCGGGGAGGGGGGGGTCCTCGGCTCTTCGCTGGCACGGCCAGCCCCCTCCCCTCCGGCCGAGAGAGGGGGTCCGGGGCCCGCGGATCCCCCCCCCTCCGCCCCCGGCTTGGGGACCCGCAGCACGGCGGGCGCTGCTCAGCCGGGACGGCGGCAGGTGAGCGGCGGAGTGGGGGGAGCGCGGCGGGGTCCCGGCGGAACAACCGGAGCCCCTCGGAGCGGCGGCGGCGGCTAAGCCACGGGGGACCCTCCGTCCCGTGAGAGGGCTTAGCTTCTCCCGGCGCCCCCTGTCCACACGGGGACGGGAGAAGGACACCCCTCCTCCCCCCCCGCCCCAGCCCCTTTCCTCCGGGTGCCAGAGCCGCTTTCTTCCCGATTATCCTCCCCCGTTAGGACAATCTCCGTCCCGGCGCCCGCGGGGCCCTTGGCAATGACCGCGGCGTTCCCCGCAGCCCACCCGGGGTAAGTGGGGTGGACTGGGGGGCGTGAGGAGACCCCCATGGCCAAGCGGAGCCGCCGCCGGAGGGGAGGGGGGCGACCCGACAGCCGGAGCCCCTCGTCCATTCCCCTCGTGTCCCTCATCCATGAGTGGGTGCTGCCGCCGGGGCTCTCTCGACAGGGAGAGGAACGTCCTGGCTCCCCCCAAAAAAACCTTTGTTTAAAACAAAGGCGCTGGGAGCGCCGGGAAGGGCCGGGAGGTAACAGGCGGATTCGCTTCCACTCCAGACCCCGGCCCTGGCCAGGTCTGAGCCCTCCCGGCTGCGACCGCATCCTCCCGGTTTTCTCCGGGACACGGGGTGCCTGCTCGGAGCAGAGCAGGACCCTCTTTCCTCAAATCCACCGGGACACTGGGTGCTGAACTCATTAGCACCAGTTTGGGGACCCCCCCGTAGGGATGAACCACACACGGACGTGCTGCTGGCTGATTTATTGCTGGGGAAGTGCGGATTTGGTGTTGAATCCATGAGGAAGCGCCCAACAGTCTTGCCAGGGGTGACGAGGGGGGCTCTGGATCCCCTCCCCCGGGTAAATGGGGATTACTCGGAATACTCCACAGCCCTGAGGATCCGGAGGGGCTGCGGAGGTGTCGGACGGAGCTGCGCAAACGATCCACGGATGGACTGAGCCCTGTCCCGGCTCTCCGGCAGCGTGTCTGGGGGGGTCCGCTCGGCGTGGGGCCAACCCTCTCGCCCCCCCAGCCGCAGGGCAGGGTATCTGGTTTCCCCCCCCCGAGCCAGCAGATCCCGCCAGCAGCGCTGGAGCAGTTGGGAAAAGCCGCCGGCCCGTCCCCGGGGGTCTCCAGCCTGCCGAGGCGGCGGGGCTGCTCCTCGCTGCCTTCTCCCCTCCCCAAAACCCAGCGCTGCGGTTGGGTTTGGGGAGTTTTCCAGCTGCCACGGCTCCCGCTGGGCCAACACCTGAGACAGGAGAGGAGGAGGAGGAGGGAAACGTAGCCCGGCAGACGCGGCTCCCGGCTTCCCAAGCCCCTCTCCCTGAGCCAGCCAGCGGTGCCAGGACGGAGCCCACGCCCCAGGACAAAGCGGGCACAGAGCACAGCCAGGTCAAACCACTGGGAAGCCTCATCCCCACATCCTGTTCCTTCTCCTCCTCGCCCGGTGCCCGCAGCAGCTCCGCGTGGGTGAGGCCGTGCCCGCCCTGCCCTCGGGGCCACGTCACCGGGCAGCTGAGCTCACCTCCATCCCACCCCGCGGGTCCTCCGGCCGGCGCCAGGACCAGCCCGGCCTCCCACTGCTGACCTTTGCGGCCGACAGCCGGAGGAGGGAGAGACGGGGGCCGACCGGACCCAGAAATCCCGGCTTTAGCCCCAAACCGCCCGCCAGGCGCGGGCTGAGACGCTCCGGCAGCGCCCGGCTCCTTGGGGACACCCCTGGGGCGCAGGCAGGGGCACGGAGCAGCCATCCGGCTCGGCGTGTCCCCTCCTGCCGGGCTGGCAGCAGGAGCCCAGCTGTGGCCGTCTGTCTCCCCGAGCCGCTGCCTGGGCGAGGGCGCCGTGCCATGTGCCGGGAAGGAAGCCGGAGGAGCGGGAAGGGCGCTGGGAGACAAACCCGAGCCCGACGGGTGCGAGGGAACACCCCTGTCACCTTCCCCGCCATCCCTGGGCGAAGCTCGCCAGCCCCACGGGGGTCCTGGGAGAGGCGGCGTGGGCGCAGCTGAGCCTGGGGGTGCCGGAGTCCCCCGAGGGCTGCCAGGCTCCTGCTCCCGGTCCGTATCCAGCCCATTCCCTGGTCGGCGCCGGTGGGAAGAGGGAGGGGTGGCCAGGCCCTGGCCCCCGCTGAGGTGTGTGTGTCACGACCGCAGCCAGCTGCGTCCTCTCCGCAGCCCCATAAAATGCCGAGCCCTGAGGCCAGAGCCCCTCCTGGGGACGCCGGCTCCAGAGGAGCCCGGCTGCTCTGCCAGAGCTGGAACGGACGCTCGCACACAATCCCATCCTCCTCCTCCTCCTGGGAGGAAGGGAAGTAGCCAGTGCTCACCCCAGGAGTGGAGGAGCCAGATCCGGCTGGCCCCTGAGCCCAGGCCAAGGCAGGCCTGAGAGTCCCTGGCGTGCAGTGCTGGTGATCCCAGCGCAGCCCCGTACACGTGGCTCGGGCCGTGGAGCCCCAACAAAGGACAGGAGTTTGTGTACCTGGAGGGGATGCGGCGAGCAGGCCGGGGCCGAAACCC
This sequence comes from Poecile atricapillus, assembly GCF_030490865.1. Lineage (NCBI taxonomy): Eukaryota > Metazoa > Chordata > Aves > Passeriformes > Paridae > Poecile > Poecile atricapillus. The sequence continues at coordinate 127,110,930 of NC_081249.1, read as the reverse complement.
CGGATAAAAGGCACCGAGCACACCAGACTGGGAAAGGAGGAGGAGAGGCTGTCACCTCTGTGTCCTGGAGGACGGGAGCCATGGGAAAGGGCTCTGCAATGCACTTCCCATTGCCTCTGCTCAGGTGCCAGCTCTGCTCCACAGCGGGGCCCCTCGGCTCGGGCTCCACGGCCACCGAGCCCGGGAGGAGGGACTTGGGAGCGGCTGCTCCAGCGGCAGGCGGGAGCCGGCTGGAGGACCCTGCTGTGAGCACGACTCGAGTTCCTCACAGCCACATCCCCCCGGCTCCCTCGAGGCCACTCCACAGCCTGTGGAGGCTGGCTGCGAGCACAGGCTGTTGGTTGAGCCAGTGTCACATCCCTGGAAGTGCTCATGGCCACACTGGAGCAACTGGGCCAGTGGGAAATGTCCCTGCCCATGGCAGGGGGGTGGGACAGGGTGGGCATTAAAGTCCCTTCCGACCCCAACCGTTCTGGAATTCTATGGACCATCCGTGGATACACCTGGCCAGCCCAGAATTTACAGTGTACCCCCACTGGAGAATTCTGGGACACCCCAAAAATCCATCCCTGGAAGTGTTGGATGGGGCTTGGAGCAACCTGGTCTAGTAAATGGTGTCTCTGCCCATGGCAGGGGATGGAATTGGATGAGCTGGTCCCTTCCAACCCCAGCCACTCCATGATTCTAAGGGATGCACAGCCAGCAGCACCTCCAGCATGGAGAGAGACATCCAGCATTAACTTGCAGCATCCCAGTGCCCATGTGTCCCTGGGAGATAGGAATCCCCGAAACACTGAGATCTCGGGAAGCTCTGGAGCAGTTCCAGGGAATTGCAGCCCTTCCTGGGGAGCACCGTGCCCCGGGAATGCTGGAAGCGGCAAAGGGACCGGGAGGTGCAGGCAATGCGGCAGAAGGGCAACCTCGCCCGGGATGCTGCCGGGAATGAAGCGAGGGTCAGGGTGCTGGGAGGGACAAGCACGGAACGACCCCGGGAGAGCCTCCAGATAGGTCGGGAGGCCCCGGGAAGGAGCCGGTGCGGGGCTGAGCGCCGGGAGCCGCGCTGAGGGGCACGTCGAGGCCCCATTGGCTGAGCCGCACGTCACTCCGACCGCCACCCAATGCCGCGCTATGGGAGGCGGGGCTTACCGGCGGGGCAGCTCCGCGAGCCGCGGGGCCGAAGCCCCGCCCCTCCTGCCGGTCACGTGAGGCCATCGCGCCGCGCCGTCACGCGCCCGCTCAGCGCGGACCAATCGGCTGGCGGCAGGGGCGGGACGGAGCGGCGCTCCCGGCCAATGGGGAGGCGGCCTGGGAGGGCGGGCGCGGGAAGCCGGGAAGGCACCGGCGGGGCGCGGCGGGGAAGAGGCCGGAACCCCTGGGAAGGGACGGGGCAGGGGGGCTGGGGGACACCCCTGCGGGGCCCGTGGGGAGAGGCAGCACCGGCGGGGCGGGGAGAAAACAACCGCGGCAGGGGGAGGCGGCGAGGCCCGAGCAGAACTAGCTGGGGGGCGTGGCCTAACCCGCAGGCTCCGCCGAGGGGCGTGGTCTCTTGTCGGGGGCGGGGCCTGCGGGCGCGAAGCCCCCACGTGCCCGCCCGGTGCCGGTCCTGGTCCCGGTGCCATGAAATGTGTCATCGCCGGCGGCAACGTCAAAGGTGAGCGGGGCCTGGGGCCCCAGGGAGTGCGGCGTGCCCGGGGAGCCCTGCCTCACCCCCACATCCTCTCCTTCCCAGTCCTCGGCCGAGCCGTGCACTCCCTGTCCCGCATCGGCGACGAGCTCTACCTGGAGCCCACCGAGAGCGGGGTATGCAGCATCGAGGGGGCTGGACGGGAGCTGGGGGGGCACCTGTGCCCCCTCCCTCCCGGCAGGCAGTGCCAATACTGTGGCTGTGTCCCCAGCTCTCCCTTCGTGCTGTCAACTCCTCCCGTTCTGCCTTCGCCTCCTTCCTCTTCGCACCCCTCTTCTTCCAGCTGTACGAGCCGGGCAGCAGCGGGCCCGACACGGAGCTCTTCCGATGCAAAGTCCACATGAAGGTGCAGTGGCCTGCCCGGGCCCCCTCAGTGCTCCTCGTTGTTCCAGGGGCCCCAGGCAGGTGACAGTCCCTGTATCCATCCCTGCAGTCCTTCCTGGGCATCTTCCGCTCGCTGCCCTCGCTGGAGAAGTCGGTGGGGAAATGTCTCATCCTGCTCAAGCCCCGTGCCAGCCGCCTGGTCCTGCAGCTCCACTGCAAGTATGGTGAGTACCAGCAGGGACACGGCCTGGGGGGTGACACGGCACAGCGAGGGACATGCTGGCACCACATCCTGCCCCGCTGAGCCACTGTCCCCCTGCCAGGTGTCACCAAGACACACAACCTGGCCTTCCAGGAGTGTGAGCGGCTCCAGGCTGTATTCGACACCCAGCGCTGCGCCAGCCGCCTCTGCGCCCCGGCACGGTGAGGGGGTACACCGGGGGTGGCACTGGGGTGGGCAGAGTGGGATGAGGGCAGATGGAAGGAGGGACCCCGGCCAGCCCTGCAGGATTTGGGGTGCTCAGCCCCCTCCTGTGCCCCTCAGGGTGCTGACAGAGGCCGTGGTCCACTTTCCCCCGACGCTGGCTGAGGTGACACTGGGAACTGGGCCTGGTGGCAAAATCAGCCTGCGGAACTATGTGGAGGAGGAGGCAGGTGAGTCCTGCAGGGTAAGGGGGCCCCCTCCCCGCCTTGTGGTGCCCTCCAGCCCCCCACCCACCCCGTTCCCCCCTCCAGAGCCCAGCAAGACAATGGTGACGGAGCTGTGGCTGGCTGAGGACGAGTTCCAGTCAGTGGCTGTGGCTCCAGGTTCCCACATCACTTTCTGCCTCAAGGAATTCCGTGTGAGTCCCCACCCAAGCCCCCCAGCCCTGTGTCACCCCCTGGCCTCCCTCACCCTCCCCTTTGTCCCCAGGGACTGCTGAGCTTTGCTGAGGCCTCCAACCTGCCCCTCACCATCCACTTTGATGAGCCCGGCAGGTAGGACTGGTCACCACATCCCCACCCTGTGCCAGCCCTGTCCCTGGCACCCCCTCAGCCCCTCTGTTGTCCCCAGGCCGGTGATCTTCACCCTGGATGACACTGTCCTGGAGGTTCACCTGGTGCTGGCCACCCTCTCTGACCTGCAAAGCAACTCCCAGTCCCCTTCAACCAACGGGTAAGTCCCAGATGAGCCTTCCAGCTGCCATGAGCAGGGAGCAGAGTGAACATTCCCAATCCTGCTCTGTCCCCATCAGTGTGTCCCACCTGCCTGCCCCATCAGATGACTTCCCTGATGACCTGGAGTCCTACATGGCTGCCATGGAAACCAGTGAGGGGGGCTCAGAGGGGCCCCCCAGCCCCACTTTCCCCCTGCGCACCCCCCGGCCAGCTGAGAGTGAACCCGAGGAGGAGGAGGAGGAGGAGGAGGAAGGAGCTGTGCCAGGGACCCCCCCACACAAGAAGGTGAGGGATGGGTGTGCCTGGGGTCATGGGGTGGGCAGAGCCGCCTCCTGATCCCCCATTTCTCCCCACAGTTTCGCTCCCTGTTTTTTGGCTCGGTGATGACACCAGGAAGGCCCGGCCTGGCCACCACCCAGGAGGTGCTGGCGGAGGACAGCGATGGAGAAAGCTGAGCCCCGGGTCACTGCCACCCCAGCCTCCATCCAACCACCAGGACAGGCACCCCCCAGTGACCCATTACAAGTTTATTCCTCAAAAAGTCCTCCTGCCCCCCCCTCCGCTGCCACCCCAGGGCTGGGCTCTGGGCTCCAGGCTCCCCCCTCACCCCAGCACTCCCTGCCCTGGGCCTGGATTTGCTTTGGTGGAGCATGGCGGGGGGGGGCAGGATCCTACAAATAAAAAAACGAGTCGAAAGAAAAGCGACCTGATGCTGGGGCGGGGGGCTGGGGGGCGTGGGCAGCACGGGGGCGGCTCCCAGCTCATTTCTTGGCTTTGGCAGAGTTTCGGGGAGGGGTGACGGGGCGCCCGGCGGGGTTCAGCCCGCTGAACTGCCCGTATTTGCCCTTGTTCTTGTCAGCCGGCTTCAAAATCTGAGGGGGAAGGGGGAAAAGAAATCAGTGAGCTCCTGTCCCATGTCTCCACTCCCCTGGAGGGCAGAATTCCCTGCAGCCCTCCCAGCAGGAATTGAGGGTGTTTCCCCTCCCTGGGCTCACCTGGAAAGAGCACATGAGTGTCTCATCCACGCTCATCATGGCGCCGGCGTTGTCGAACTCGCCGCAGTAGTTGGGGGCCGAGAAGAGGGTGACGAGCTGGCGCTTGGCGAAGAACTCGTAGCCATCCTCCACCACCTGGAGGGGGCACAGGGTTGGCAAAAATCCACCCCCCACGGCCAGTATCCACCTGCCCTGGCAAATTCCCAGTCCCCCAGGCTGAATATCTCTACCAGGGTGAATACTCCATTCCCTGGAGCACATAAGCCACCACTTGGACAAACACCCACTGCTCCAGGGCAAATATGCATCTCCAGAGTGATTATCCAACAGCTGGGAGGAACAGCCACATCCAAGGGTGACTATTCATCCCCCTGGGGCAAATACTTTGACATCACAGCAAATACCCAAATGCTGAAGTAAATACCCAAATCCCAGGGCAAACACCCCTAGAATTCCAACCCACACGCTCCTGGACTGCACACTGCCCTTGAAAAGGAAGTACTCGGCGTAGAACCACCTGACACCCACCGGAGACCCAAACCCAGATGTCCCCAGTATTTGAGGGTCCCGATGGTACCTGGTGTGCCCGGCAGATGAGGTCCAGGTCGTGCTTGTGCAGGAATTTGGCCACCACCTCGGCCCCGAAGGTGAAGGAGACCCCACGGTCGTTCTCCCCCCAGCCCTGCACGTCCTTGTCGGGGTCAGACCAGAGCAGGTCACAGAGCAGCCCCTGATCCGGGACATCCGTGGGCCGCATGATCCGCCGGATCTGCTCCATCGATTGCAGGTCTGGGGACAGCCCTGTGGGAAAGGGACACCCCCAGAGCTCAGGATGGAGATCCCACCCATCCTCCAGCCCTCCCAAATCCCTGGGAAGGGCTATTCCCACCTCCGTGGCAGCAGAAGATCTTCTCATCCACGATGGCGGCAATGGGCAAACAATTGAAGCAGTCAGTGAAGGTCTTCCAGAGCTTGATGTTGTATCTTCGCTTGCCTGTGGGGGACAAAAGGGACTTGGAGGTGTCCTTGGGGACAGCATGGGGATGGGCACGACATGGAAGGGCAGGAGGATACAGAGGAAGGGCAGGAAGACACAGCATGGAGGGAAGGAGGTCACAGGCAGGGTCAGTGTGAGACAACACTGGGAAAGAGGGAGCCCAGGGGTAGCAGTGGGATTTTGGGGAGCCCAGGCACTCACACTCGTCATAGAAGCCATAGATGCGGTTGATGCTGGCACACTCGTGGTTGCCCCGCAGCAGGAAGAAGTTCTCAGGGTACTTGATCTTGTAGGCGAGCAGCAGGCAGATGGTCTCCAGCGACTGCTTGCCCCGGTCCACGTAGTCTCCCAAAAACAGGTAGTTGCTCTCAGGGGGGAAGCCTCCATACTCAAAGAGCCTCAGAAGGTCGTAGTACTGCCCGTGGATGTCACCTGGGGTTGGGACACAGGCTGTGAGTGGCACCCCACAGCCCCCCAGTGCTACCCCAGTGCTGCCCAGCAGCCATCCAGGCCTTACCGCAGATCTTGAGGGGTGCCTCCAGCTCCAGCAGGATGGGCTGGCTCAGGAAGATCTCCCGGGATTTGAGGCACAGCCCCCGGATCTCGTTCTCCGTCAGCTGCACGTTCTTCCCCGGCCGCGACCCTTGGACTGGTCCCAAGACGCAGAGAACAGGATCAGGGACCCTCAAGTGCTCCGGGACCCCAACAGCGCCCCAGGAACCCCTGCTTTACCTGCCCCAGCCCTCCCTGCCCATATCCTCCAGGCCCCGCAGGCTCAACTCGAGCCCCCAGACCCTTCGTGGCACTCCAATACCCTCCAGTGCCCCCTCCGCGGGGTACACACCCTTTGGGAACCCCCCATTTCCTCCAGCCCCCTCCCGCGGGGTACAGACCCATTCGGGATCCCCTCCCATATCCTCCACGTCCTCCGGACTCACCTCCAGCTCCCCAGACCCCATGGAGACCCTCCCCAAAACATTTCCCAGCCCCGACCCCCCCCACAAACCACCGCGGCCTAACCCGCCCCCGCCAGGCCCAGGCCGGGAACCCTTCCGCGGCGTTGGTACACGGCCCGAGCCAGCCCCGAGAGATTCCCCGAGCGGAGGGAGGGTATCCCGGTGCTCGGGGGGCGGCGGGGGCCGCTCACCCTCCAGGAGGCGGCTGATGATGGAGTCGAGGTTGAGCTTCTCGGTGTCCGCCATGGCCGCCCGCGCGCCGCCCCGCCCCGCGCGCCCGCCCAGAGCGGCCCCGGCGCGGGTGGCGCCCCCTGCGGGCTCGGAGGACTCAGCGCAGCGCCTCGCGAGCGGGGCTGTCCCCGTGTCCCGCTGTCCCCGTGTCCCGCTGTCCCCACGGGCGGGGTGTCCTGCTCCGGGAGGGACGGGAAATAGGGACAGCATGGCGGGGGGCCGACAGCAGGGAGCCACGGCGGTGTCACAGAGGCAGTGGGACAGCCGTGGAGAGGGGACGTGCCCCGCAGGGGGACATTTCGGGAAGGGGAACACCCCGGGAAAGATGACACCCCGGGCAGAGGGTCATCCCGGGCAGAGGGACATACCTGGAAAGGGGAACGTCCTGGAAAGGGGAACACCCCGGGAAACGGGATACTACGGGAAGGGGATGATCCCAGGCGAGCAGAGACTGAAAAGGAGAACATCCCGTATCACCCTGAAATTACAGCTTTCTTATTGTATGGAGTATTGTATTTTCCTGTTATTTATCCTTTTGATTGTTTATAATGTTGCTAGTTTCTTTGATCATTTTCTTTTTTCTTTTCTTTTTGTTAAACCAAAAAGGGTAAGATGTCGCCCTGAAAACTCAGCTTCTGAGCTTGCTGACATGGTTTTCTAAGGACTTTCCCAGGACGGTACCTGTTAACATAGATATGTGTACATTCTTTCTGTTACACGTCTTGTGATGGGCATCTCTCATGGCCAGTGCTGTGATAAAGTGTTAGCCTGACCATCCAATCCCTGGCTGTGGTCAGAAACCTATAAATCCTGGGAGGAAAAATAAACTTTCTCTTCTTTTCACCACACCTCGACCTGTGTCCGTGTGATCTATTCATCTTCAGCGGCGACAGTCCCGAGCAGAGACTTCCCTGGAACGGAGGACTTCCCGGGAAGGGGGACGTCCCGGGAAAGGGGACATCCTGGGAAGGGGGACATCCCAGGCAAGAGAGCAACCCGGGGGACATGGGGGACACGGGAGACATGGACCCGTAACCTGGGCCTGGGGCCACAGGGATAGAGAGGGAAAGGGAGGGGAACAGCCTCGGGATAGATAGAGGTTCCCGGGACTGCCAGGGGACAGGAGGGAACACGGAGGGAACCGGGGATCCGCATCCCCGTCCTGCGGGCACAGGAACAGTCTGGGGACACGGGAGGACACGAGGGGATAGGATGCTTGGCAGGGCTCAGGGATATCCCCACCCGGGGATTCTGGGGACACCGTGGGGAGCAGCACCGGGCGGTTGCCGGGAGACTGTTGCCACCCTGAGGTCCCCGGGGACACCCCGATGGCCGGGATCCCACTGAGGACGGGGGGAGGGTGACACATTTGTGCCACCGCTCGTGGAGGGTGGCAGCGTCAGGGATGGGGTCGCGCCTGTCCCCTGTCCGCACTGGCAGTGCCATGCCATGCTATTCCCTGTGTGCCATCCCCTGTGTGCCACGCCATGCCATTCCCTGCGTCCCGTTCCATGCCGTGAGGGAAGGTCGGGAATAGCTCCCGGGGCCTGACCTGACATTTCTGCTCCGCGGTGTCAGTTTTACACGGGGCCCCGGGTGACCCCGGGCTGGCCCCGTCCTTTACCCCGGTCATTTGTCCCCTATCCCCGTCCCCGTCCCTGTCCTCGTCCTTTGTCCCGCTCCCTACCCCAGTCCCTTGTCCCCGTCTCCCAGCGGTGGCACCCCGGCCTCGCCACCGTCGCCCCCGCTGTCCCCTTCGTCCTGCCACCCCCTTCGGTGTCCCGGTCCCCCCGGTGTCCCCGGTCCCGCCCCGCCCCGCCCCGCCCGAGCAGGACACGGCGCCACCGCCGGGACCGGCGCGGGCAGAGCCGCTGCTGAGGCCGCGACAGCACCGGGACCGACACCGCCAAATCCCGACAGAGCCCGACACCGCCGGGACCGGAGCGGGCAGAGCCGCTGCCGGCTGCGACAACAGCAGGACACACCGACACCGACAGACACCGGCACCGACACCGGCGGTGGGTGCTGGCAGCAGTGGGGGAATGTGGGTGGTTTTGGGGGACTGCTGGTGCCGGGGGGGCGGGAGCAGTGGGATGGGGGCCGGGGTGTGTGTGCACACCTGTGACAGGGTGCGGGTGACAGGACAGGCGACAGGTGGGTGATGATGTTCATGACACGGTGTGGGTGACAGGGTGCAGGTGGCAGTGCAGTGGCATTGGTGCAGGTTATGGGGTCTGGGTGGCAGTGCGGGTGACAGGGTGCGGGTGACAGGGTGCGGGGGACAGGGTGCGGGGGACAGGGTGCGGGGGACAGGTAGGTGATGCGCATGACAAAGTGTGGGTGACAGATACAGGTGACAGTGCAGGGCACAGGATGATGGTGCAGTGTCACAGCGCGGGTGACGGCGAAGGCGACGATGTGTGTGGCAGGGTGCGGGTGACAGGTGCAAGTGACAAGACCCCTGTGATGGTGTAGGTGACGGTGTGGGATGGGTTGTGGGTGACAAGGTGCACGTGACAGCTCAGGTGACAATGAGGGTGGCAGGGTGCAGGGGGAGGTGCGGATGACAGGGAGCGGGTGACAGCGCGTGCAGGACCCCGCGGCGCGGCAGCCGCGCTGGTGTCCCCGTGCCTGCCGGTGGCGGTGACGGTGACAGCGACAGTGACGCCGCGGGCAGCTGGAACTAAGCCGGGGGACGTGCGGGCTGGCAGCTCCGCCACGCTGGGGACAGGGGGACAGGGCGGGGGGGGGAGGACGAGGGGCGTGCCCAGCCTGGGGACGTGGGACAGGGGGACAGGAGAACCCCGTCAGGCTGAGCCGAGCCCGGGTCCCGCTGAGGCAGCTCGCTAGTGACGGGGACAGGGATACGGACAGGGGTGCCAGCGCCTGGCGCGAGGTGGCAGAGGGGACAATGGGGCTCTGTGTCGCCTAATCCGGGGCACGGGGCCGGGGGTTGGCACCCCGGGGTGGCGCGGGGGGGTTTAAAGGCCAGACCGGCCGGTGTCCCCTGTGCCAGGCGTCCCCGAGCCCTCGTTCCCTGCGCGCTCTCAGGCCACGGCTCCCGCCCCAAGGTACCGGGTGACACAGCTGTCCCAGCTCGGGGACAGCAGCACCACTTCCCAGCTGGGGATGGAGGGGGACAGGGTGGTCCCGAGGCTGGGGGGCGCGGACCTTGAGGGACCCCCGTGACTGGTTTTGGGGGCTCCTTGTGCCACGCCACCGAGCCGTGTGCCCCCTAACCCTGTCACCGGGTGCCGGGCTTCAGGACAACCTGGCTGCCAGCAGGCACCGCTCAACTCCGTGCCTCAGTTTCCCCTCCGCGCTTTGCTCTGCCGGGCACCTACCGGGAGCGAGGGCACCCGGGGGGGGCGGTGGGGACACCTCGGTCCCTGGGTCTGCACCCCCAGGGCACCTTGGCATGACAGGGATGGGGAGGGGCCCGGCTGTGCTGAGCTGGCACGGGATTACACTAAGACGGAGGTGCCGGTGCCACCGGGGCTGGCACCGAGGGGACAACCTGAGGCCACCGTGACTGGCACCAAGGGGTCAATCTGTGGCCACCAGACCTGACAACGAGGGAACAAGCTGGGGCCACAGCGACTGCCACCGAGAGGGTCAGTCTGGGGACACTGTGACTAGCACTGTGACTAGCACTGAGGGACTAGCACTGGGTACATTGGAGCTGGCATCGAGGTGCACCCCAGGAAGTGTGCCAGGCTCTGGTGGGTGCTTTAGGACGGGTCCCCCCGCGGGAGCTGAGGTTGGGGCTCCCAGCACCGGCTGGGGGTGGCCGGGGAGGGGTGGCAGGTCCCCAGGGAGCCATTCTGACTCTGACTGTCCTTCTCTTGCAGCCCCTTTGTCACCAGGATGGTGAGTGGCCCCCGGGTGGGGGGTCCGGGCGGAGGTGGGTGCCCCATCCCGGGATCCCGGCGGTGCCGGGCACTGGCGCAGGGCAGCGGGCAGCGTGGCGTGCTGTGCCCACCCGCCGCGTGACCCCACGGGGACAAGGGGACCCTTTGTCCGGAACTGGCGGCCCCGGCGGCTGGCACTGCCCCGCTGTCCCCGAGGCGGTGGCGCCGTGCCCGGCGCCCGCAGCCCCCCAGCACCCTGACGCCCCCACCCCACGGGTGCGCAGCGGCGCCCGGTGCCCCTCTGTCCTGTGCCAGCCCCCCCGCGTCTGCCCCACGTCCCCCATGCCCACCCGGGGTCTGTCCACATGCCAGCTCCGTGACAGCCCCGTGATAGCCCCGTGACAGCCCCTTAACCCCACGCCAGCCCCGTGCCACCCCCTTACCCCGGTGCCAGCCCCGTGTCAGCCCTGTCCCTGCTCCCGCAGCTCTCGAAGTCCCAGCCGAGCCCGGAGCGGGTGCCCAGCCCGGAGGAGCAGGAGTGGGCAGGGCCCGAGGCGCTGTGCCCGGGCTGGCTGGAGGACGAGGCCCCCGATGGCGAAGTGCCCGGGGACAGCGGGGACCCCGACTGTGCCACCCACGCCTACGAGCGGCTCCAGAGCGCCCTGTGCCAGGAGGGGCTGCCCCCCACGCTGGACTGCTCCGCGGAGCCCCGCACGGGTTGGGGACACGGGGGGCACGGTGCCAGGCTGGGAACACGGGGGTGGCAGGGACTGGGGAGGTGATGGGGGCACGGTGCCAGGCTTGGGACGCGGGGGTGGCAGGGACAGTGTTATGGGCTCGGTGCCAAGCTGGGGACACGGGGATGGCAGGGACAGTGTTATGGGCTCGGTGCCAGGCTGGGGACGCGGGGGTGGCAGGGACTGGGGTGGTGATGGGGGAATGGTGCCAGGCTGGGGACACGGGGGTGGCAGGGACAGTGATGCTGGCGCAGTGCCAGGCTGGGATAGGGGGATGGCGAGGATAAGAGTGGCAATGGGGATATGGTGTCACGCTTGGGACACGGGTGTTTGGGGGCTCCCAGCCACACTGGGGTGCCAGGGGCAGGGTGGCGCCAGGACCCCCACAGCGGGGCTGTTAACCCAATTCCCCTGGCAGGATTTGGCCCGCTGGACATGACCGTTTGCATCCTGGGCTCCTCCACCCCCTTCCTGCCTGTCCTGCTGGAGGGTGGCACCCGCTGCCCAGGTGGGTGTGGTCCCCTTGTCCCCACCCCGCATGAGACACCCCGGGGCCAACAGCAGGGCTCCCCACAGCCCCCTGTGCTGCCTGACCGGGACTGAGCGAAACTGAGGCAAGAGAGGAGGGTGACAGCAGCAACTACGTGTCACATTAATCCCAATACACACCAGTACACACCAGTTCAGCAGCAAATGCCCGCCCACCCCTCCCCACCCCACCCCGCAGCACCACCCCTATGGGGGGCAGTTTGGGGGAGGGGGTGCGGGGTACCCACTGCCCACCCCCCTGCCCACCCGTAGGTGCCATGGTGCTGTGCCTGTCCCCAACCTGGGCCAGCCGGGTGCCATCGGAGACGTCTCCAGGCGCCTGGTCCCTGCTGCTCTCTCGGGGGGTCTCCTTCAAGGTGGGGGGGCACAGCGCCCTGGAGACCTTCGTGCCCCCCCGCCGCGCCAACTACGTGACGGGCACCTTCGCGCCGGGGGACCCCGAGAGCGGCTGGGTGGGCGAGCTGGCCCGTGACCTCGACTGCCCCACGGGGGGCTCGGTCCCGCTCGCCCACCGGCTCGAGGACACGCTGGTCGCCCGCTGGGTGCTGGCGGCTCGCGCCAACCTGCCTGTGCCCCCCACCCTGGCCTTTGTCCTGGGGACCAGGGGGGACCTGCCCGCCGAGCCCGTGGCCCCCGGGGTGAGGCTGGTGCGGCTGGAGGACCCCCACGGCCAGCAGAGCCTGGTGCAGGAGGAGGTGGGAGCCTTCCTGGGGGGCACCGCCATGGAGCCCTACGGCCAGGTGGGCACGGGGGGGGTGGGTGGTGGTGGTGGCACTGGGGACACTGGGGGGCATGGAGATGTGCACGCAGGTGGTGGGGTGGCTGTTAGGGTGGCAGCCAGGTGGCACTGGGGGGCATGGGGTGGCAGGGGTGTGTGCGGGTGCTGGGGTGGCCCAGGGTGACACGGGGCTGCGCGCAGGCGGCGGGCTGGCTCTTGGGGTGGCACCAGGTGGCACGGGGTGACACGGAGGTGCACGCAGGTGGTGGTGCGGCCGGCGGGGTGGCGGTGGTGGGGGACAGGCACCCGCAGCACCCACAGGAAGGAGGAGGGGGCGGCGGTGGCGCAGGCGGTGGGTGCCCGGCTCCGGGGGCTGACGGAGGAGGACAGCGTCCTGCTGGAGGCCATGGTGCCCACCGCCCGCCTGCCCGCGCCCCCCCCACGTAAGGCCCCCGCCCTCGGGCGCCCACCACCCTGGGACGGGGGGGGAAGAATCCCCCGGGGTCCCCCGGGTCCCTGCAGCTCTGCCGGACACGTGTCTGTCCCCTGGGGTGGGTGGGTGGGTGGTGGCCACTGGGGTGCCCAAAGTACTGGAGTCCTGGGGGAGGGCATGAGGGTCACCCTGGATGCCCATGGTCCCCTGGGTTAGGGTTGGAGGACAGTTTGCCACCTTGGACCCCCCACCCCCAAAGACCCATGGGGAAAGGTGGGGAAGGTCACCCTGGACCCCCATGGTTCCCTATGGTGGGAGGGAAAGTCACCCTGAACCCCCACGGTCCCCTGGGGCAGGGTGTTGGGGTGACCCCTTTTAACTCCTCACCCCGGTCCCGTGGGGCTGGGGATGGCAGTGGCCATGCTGTACCACTCACTCCCTGGGGTTGGGTTTGGCTGGGGCCACCACGGTGCCACAGGGAGCCCCAAAAGCCCCCAGAGGAGGGGGAGGACGGGCAGGGCCGCCCCGTCCCCGCTTGGCGGCCGTGCCTGCCCTGTCCCTTGCCCCCCAGGCAGCCCAGCCCCGCGGCTGCCCATGGCCCTGCGCATCTGCACCCTCGTCTGCAGGTCCTGGGGGGACCGGCCCCAGCTCTGCCAGGTACAGCATGTCCCCACACCCTGGTGGCTCTGTGTGTGTCCCCAACCTATGATGGCTGTCCATGTCCCCATGTCCTGGTGGCCCTCTATGTCCACAAGCTATGGTGGCAGTCAGTGTCCCCAGGCTGTGGTAATCTGTGTGCCATGCCCTGTGTGCCTGTCCATGTCCCCATGCCCTGGCGGTGGCCCTGGGTGTCCCTAACATTGGTGGCCATCCACACCCATGCTTTGGGTCAATGTGTCACCCCACATCGCTGTGCCCTGGTGGCAGCTGCGTCCCCAGGCTATGGCTTGGTAGCCAATGTCCCCACACCCCGGTGGCAGCCGGTGTCCCCACACACACGTGGATGTCCCCACAGGTGGCCTGCGCCGTGGGACGCGCGGAGAGCCCGGTGCGTCACGGCGCGGCGCTGCCCCAGGGCCTGGACTCCAGCCTGCAGCAGTGGGGGGTGGTGGCCCCCAGCCAGCGACAGGCGCTGGCCACACGGCTGCGGGAGGCCACCGAGGCCGCCATGGCCGCCCTCCTGGCCACCGAGGCCGAGCTGAGCCCGCAGCAGCGCGGTGGCACCCGTGCCCACACCGACATCCTGGGTGAGCACGGCGCGGGTGACACCGCCGGTGCCCGCGGTCACCCCGCCGTGCTGAGCGCGGTGTCACCGTCACCATCCCCAGGCGTGGATTTCCTGCTGGCGTGCGTGGATGAATCGCTGGAGCTGGTGGCCCTGGCCACCAACAGCCAGCGGTGCCTGGAGACCTGCGCGCTGGCCGAGGCCATGGGGCGCGGCGTGGGCGAGCCCCGCGGGGACCTGCCGCGGCTGCTGGCCGAGGCCATGCTCCACCGGGCTCAGTGTCACCTGGTCGAGGGCAAGGACATCCTGCTCATCGGGGCCGGGGGCGTCAGCAAGAGCTTCGTGTGGGAGGCGGCCCGCGACTACGGGCTGAGGGTGAGGAGCTCGGGCCGTCGGCGGGCTCAGGGTGGGCGGGGGTGGCACGGACGCGGTGCCAGGGCCGGCCGTCCCCCGGTGACGCCTCTCTGGGGCCACAGATCCACCTGGTGGAGTCGGACCCGGAGCACTTCGCGGCGGGGCTGGTGCAGACCTTCCTGCCCTACGACAGCCGGGAGCACCGGCGGGACGAGGAGCACGCGGAGCGGGTGCTGGAGCTGCTGCGCTCCCGGGGGCTGCGGCCCCACGCCTGCCTCTCCTACTGGGACGACTGCGTGGTGCTGGCGGCCCTGGTGTGCCAGGGGCTGGGGCTCCGCGGCCCCGCGCCCGCCGCCGTGCGGGTGGCCAAGCAGAAAAGCCGCACTCACCGGCACCTGCAGCGCTGCCGCCGCGGCCGCCCGCCTCCCGCCGCCTTCGCCGTGCCCTGCCGCCGCCTGCAGAGCCACGGCGACGTGGAGCGGGCGGCGAGCGCCGTGCCCTTCCCCGCCGTGGCCAAGCTGGAGTTCGGAGCGGGTGCCGTGGGCGTGCGGCTGGTGGAGAACGCCGGGCAGTGCCACGCTCACGCCGCCCGGCTCTGGAGGGACCTGCGCGACGACGCCGACCACCCGGGCATCGGGCTGGGCTGGGGCAACGCCATGCTGCTCATGGAGTACGTGCCGGGCACCGAGCACGACGTGGACCTGGTGGTCTTCGAGGGGCGGCTGCTGGGCGCCTGGGTGTCGGACAACGGCCCCACGCGTGTCCCCGCCTTCCTGGAGACGGCGGCCTGCCTGCCCTCCTGCCTGCCCGCCGACCGGCAGGCGCAGCTGGTGCGGGCGGCGCTGGAATGCTGCCGGGCGTGCGGGCTGCGCGACGGCGTCTTCAACGTGGAGCTCAAGCTGGGGCCGGCGGGGCCGCGCCTGCTGGAGATCAACCCCCGCATGGGGGGCTTCTACCTGCGCGACTGGATCCGCGAGGTCTACGGCCCCGACCTGCTGCTGGCCGCCGTGCTGGTGGCGCTGGGCGTGCCGCCGGTGCTGCCCGCTCGCCCCGCGGCCCGCACGCACCTGGCCGGGGTGATGTGCCTAGGATCGGAGCACGGCGAGATCCTGGCGGGCGGCGGGGGCATGGAGGCTCTGCGGGAGCTGCACGGCCGCGGGCTCGTCCGCCTCAACCGGCTCTTCGAGGAGCCCGAGGGGGCCGGGGAGTACGAGGAGCCGCTGCTGAGCGTGGCGTGCTCCGGGGCCACGCTGGCCGAGGCTTGCGAGCGCCTGCTGGGGCTCTGCCAGGGGCTGGGCATCGACTCCCCGCGATATCCCGTGGAGCACTTCTTGTCCCACTTCAAATAGCGCCGGGCAGGCAGCGGGGAGAGCGGGGGAATGGGTGCCCCGGCACGCCCCGGCACCCCCTCCCGTCGCCCCGCCGCCCCTCCCCAGCATCCCCCTGCCGCCCCGTCCCGCTGTCCCCCCATCCCGTGGCCTGGTACACCATGCCCTGGCACCCCGGTACCGCTCTGGGTCCCAGTCACTTGCCCTGCCCCCCCACTGCCTGGCATTCCCTTTCATCCTGGCCTCCCATCCCCTGGCATCCCCTCACTCCCATGGCAGCCCATCCCCTGGCATCCTGACATCCCATCCGCTGGGATCCTCCTATTAACCTGGCACTCCATCCCCTGGCATCCTGAAACCCTTTCTCCTGGCACCCCCCCCACTACTCTGACACCCCAGTCCCTGGCATCTTCCATGTCCTGGAACCATATTCCCTGGCATCCCCTTCCGTCCTGGCACTTCACCTTTCCATCACACTGACACCCTAAGAGTCCCCCTCTCCCAATCCACGCACCACCATCCCTCCTGGCATCCCTCCATTACCCCACCACCCCATCCCTCTGCCCTAGCACCCCATTTCCTGCTTCCCAACATTCCACCCTTTCTCCCCTGTCCCTCCCTGTCCCCTCTGCCGTGTCCCTACAGTCTCTACCCTCAGTGCCCCCTGTCCCTGAAGCTGGGGGTCCCATGCCTGGGACATGGACATACAGGAGGACACTGACCCCTGCTGAACCCGTGCCATCCCCGGGGGCGGCAGCCAGGACCCGCCCCCAGGCACCCAGGCCACCCCATGAGAGCAACAGGTGAAGCTTGAGGTGTGTTGGCACCTGCTGGCATGGGGAGACCCTACAATAACACACCATTATGGGGAGACCCCATAATGACAAAGAATTATTGGGACATCCCATAATAAAAAAGAAACATGGGGAGACCCCACAATAACAGACTGAAGTGGGGAGACCCCACAATAACAAACTGGCTTGGGGAGAACCCACAGTAACCAACCTGTGTGGGGAGACCCTACAACAGCATACCTTGAATGGGAAACCCCACAATAACAAACTGACATGGGGAGACCCTACAATAACAAACTGACATGGGGAGACCCTACAATAATAGACCTGCACAGGAAGACCCTACAATAACAAAGGGGTACCCAGGGCTTCCCTGGAGCAGCTCAGAAAATCCTCTGGGAAGAGACTTGTGTGGGAAACCCATGTGATATAGGGCTGTCACTGGGGTGGCCCTACAGGAACACCAATGACTCTGCACTAACGCCCAGCCCCTGTAATGTCTGAGATCCTACAGTAACACCAGACACCCTACAACAACACAGAGCCCCTGTAGTGCCCCTGACCCTACAATAACAGTAGTGACCCTACAGTACACCCAAGATCCTACCGCCCTCACAGCCCTACAATAACACCAGAGATCGCACAGTAACACAGAGCCCCTGTAGTGCCTGAGAGCCTGCAATAACACACAGCCACTTTAGTGTCTGAAACCCTCCAATAAACCCCAGTCCCTGTAGTGCCCCTGACCCTACAATAACACCGGTGACCCTACAATAACACCAGAGACCCTTCAATAACACACGGCCCCTGCAGTGCCCCTGGTCTTGCAATAATACCAGAGGCCCTACAATAACATCAGTGACCCCACAATCACCCCCAGCGACCCGACAATAACCCCAGTGCCCCGCAGCCCCACTCGTGTCCTCCGACGCCGCGGAAACCCCGCGCGGGATCTCTGACGTTCCTCTGACGTCACGGCGGCGCCGCTGACGTCAGCGCGGCGCAGCGGGGGCGGGGCGGGGCCGGGGACCCCAGTAAAGGCTGTGAGCGGCCGCGCTGCCTCTGTCGTGTTCCCTGCGCCACCCCCGGGGACCCCCTGTCCCCGTGTCCCCCGCGCAGGGGACATCCCGGTGACGCGCGCGCGGGAGGGGCGTGGCCGGTGGGAGGGGCGTGGCCGAGGGCGTGGCCACCGCCGCGGGTTCCCCGGGGTCCCGATAAGGCGGTGACACGGGGGGCGTGGCGGGGGCGTGACCGCCATCGGGGGTGTGGCCATCGGGGCGGGTCCCCGGGGGTCCCGGCAGGGCGCCGTCATGGCGGGGGTGTTCGACATCGACCTGGAGACCGAGGAGGGCAGCGACGGGGACGAGCCCGAGCTGGGCGCCGTGAGCCGGCAGCGGGGCGCGGGGGGGTGCCGGGGCTGCGACCGGCAGCGGCGGCTGGGGCGGGGGGAGCCGCGGGGACGGGGGGCACCGGGAGCGGGACGGGCGGTGGAGGCGGTGAGCGGCACCGGGGCGCGGTGGGGACAGCGGGACCGGGGGTGTCGGGGGTGCGTGGGGTCCGCTCGGTGCCGGGAACGGCGGGCAGGGGCTTGGGGGGACAGCGGCAGGGGCAGTGACAGGGGTGCCGCCGGTGGCGGGACACGGGTGCAGCCGGGCTGTCCGCGGGGACGGGGCGCCGGGGCACCGCGGGCAGCCGCGGATCCCGGGCGGGCAGCGGGCGGCTCCCGCTGGGCAGGGCCCGGCCTCGGCCCCAAAACATCCGGCTGGGCCAGCTCGGCGCTGCCTCGCCCCGCGCTGCCGCGTCCTGCCCGCGTCCTGCCCGTGTCCTGCTCGTGTCCTGCCCGTGTCCTGCCCGTGTCCTGCCTGCCGGGGCTCCCCTCCTTGCCCTGTGTCCCCTACCTGCCGCGGGTCCGCTCTCTGCTGTGTCTCCCCTTCCTGCCTTCTGTCCCCTCCTTGCCATGCGTCCCCTTGCCCTCTGCTCCTCGCTTGTCCACCTCTGACCGCGAGTTCTCTCCCGCAGGACATGGAGCTGGAGCCACGGGGGAACGGCCTGGAGTAAGTGGGGGACAGCTTGTTTGGGGGTAATGCAGGCAGGGGACAGGCAGGGGGCTGTCCCTGCTCACCCCCTTTCCCACCAGGCCGGTGGGACACTATGAAGAGATCGAGATTTCCGAGAGCAGCGTCAACAATGGCCCCGAGCACATCGGCCCCCACTGCTTCGAGCTGCTCCGCGTCCTGGGCAAGGGTGGCTACGGCAAGGTGGGGACACGGTGGGGCTGGGGGGCTCTGAGGGGATTCAGTGCTCCCTGATGGCGTCCCCAGCCTTCTCTGCCTGTCCTTCCAGGTGTTCCAGGTGCGCAAAGTGCAGGGCACCAACACGGGGAAGATCTTCGCCATGAAGGTCCTGAAGAAGGTAGGGCCGCCCCGGCCCCCCCAGCCCCCCCGGGGACCCCCCCCGCTCACTGCCTCCCCCCCAGGCCAAGATCGCCTGCAACGCTAAGGACACGGCGCACACCCGGGCAGAGAGGAACATCCTGGAGGCCGTCAAGCACCCCTTCATCGTTGACCTCATCTACGCCTTCCAGACGGGCGGGAAGCTCTACCTCATCCTGGAGTGCCTCAGTGGTGCGGGACGGCTCGGGGGTCCCGGGGATAACTCCAGGGAATGGCTACAAGTTGTCCTAGGGATGGCTGGAGGGGTTCCAGGAATGGCTTGGGGTGTTCAGGGATGGTTAAAGCGTGACCTGGGGTGGCTGCAGTGTCCAGTGAGGGTGTCCAGGGATGGCTCAGGGGGTCCAGAGATGGTTTAAGGGTGTCCCGGGACAGCTACAGAGTGGTCCAGGATGGTTCAGTGTTCCCTGGGGGTGATTAAAGAGTGTCCAGGGATGGCTCAGGAGGGTCCCTCTTGGGCTCTCTGTACAGGTGGAGAGCTCTTCATGCAGCTGGAGCGGGAAGGGATCTTCCTGGAGGACACTGCCTGGTAGGGATGTGGTGGTGGTGGTGGTGGGTGTGGGTGGGGTGGTCACCCCAACATCGCTCACAGCCTGCCCCGATCCCGCTGCAGTTTCTACCTGAGCGAGATCACGCTGGCACTGGGTCACCTGCATTCCCACGGGATCATCTACCGGGACCTTAAGCCAGAGAATATCATGCTCAACAGCCAAGGTGGGTTTGGGGGGCAAACTGGGGAGCTTGGGGGGGTTCTCTGGGGGCAGTGCTGAGCCCCCCACGTCCCTCAGGTCACATCAAGCTGACAGACTTCGGGCTGTGCAAGGAGTCCATCCATGACGGAGCCGTCACCCACACCTTCTGCGGCACCATCGAGTACATGTGAGGTGGATGCAGCACTGGGGGGAATTTGGGGGGTCTATCCTGGCCTCCCATCCGCTCAGGGGCCCCCCCGCACCCCCCAGGGCCCCTGAGATCCTAGTGCGGAGCGGGCACAACCGGGCGGTGGACTGGTGGAGCCTGGGCGCCCTGATGTACGACATGCTCACCGGATCGGCAAGTCCCACTGCTGCTCCTTCCTCCCTGGGAACTGGGGGGGCATCCCGGGGTGCCTGGGGGGTTGACCCCGTGCCTTTCTGGTCTGCCTGGCTCTTCATGGCCCCCCGGTGCCCCCCGCAGCCGCCGTTCACCGCCGAGAACCGCAAGAAGACCATCGACAAGATCCTCAAGGGGAAGCTGGTGCTGCCGCCCTACCTGACACCCGATGCTCGTGACCTCCTCAAAAAGGTCCTCCCCCCTCCCCCCAATTTTCCCCACCTCCCCCCACCCTTATTTGTGTGGATCCTACCCCCATTTCCATCTCTATCCCTATTTCTCTTCCAGTTCCTCAAGCGGAACCCCAGCCAGCGGGTTGGGGGGGGCCCCGGTGACGCGGCCGATGTGCAGGTACAGGGGTGGGCAGGGGGTGCCAGAGACACTCCCCAAATCCTTCCTGACACCCCCAAATCCCACAGAAACAGCCCTTCTTCCGCCACATCAACTGGGAGGACCTGCTGGCGCGCAGGCTGGACCCCCCCTTCAAACCCTGCCTGGTATGGAGGCCTGTGGGGGGAGGCTGGGGATGTTTTGGGGGGCCCTGTGAGAGCAGCCGCTGTGTTCCCCGCAGCAGTCAGAGGAGGACGTGAGCCAGTTCGACACCCGTTTCACCCGCCAGACCCCTGTGGACAGCCCCGACGACGCTGCCATCAGCGAGAGTGCCAACCAGGCCTTCCTGGTAGGGGGGGCACAGCTGTGGGGGGGACCCCCGGCACCCCCAGGCCCCCCCGCTAACACCCCCAAACCCGCAGGGTTTCACCTACGTGGCCCCCTCCGTGCTGGAGAGCATCAAGGAGGGGTTCTCCTTCCAGCCCAAGGTGCGCTCCCCCCGGCGCCTCAACAGCAGCCCCCGCACCCCCGTCAGGTACCGGGGCACAGGGGGGTTGGGGGGTGCTTTGGGGTGGGGGGCTTTGGGATGGGGGTTTCAGGGCGGGCACCAAGGTGGGGACAGGGGACAGGGCTGGGGGTGCGAGGGGTGGGTGCATAGAGGGTGGGGAGGCTCTACCTGCCCGGTCCTGGGAGTACTGAGAGACTGTGTGGGCAGTGGGGTGAGGGTTTGGGGTGCTTTGGGGTGAGGGAGTCAGGGTGGGCCTAACAGGCAGAGAATGAATAGTAAGGGAGGTTCATGGAGTATGGGGGGAGCTGGTGCCTCCAGGGGTGGGGAAGGAGCTCTGTGGACACTGGCTGCCCCCCTCTCCTCGCCCTCCCTGGGTGCCCCACACACCCCTTCATGTGTCCCCCCCCAGCCCTGTGAAGTTCTCCCCCTTCGAGGCGTTCAAGCCGGTGGTGCCTGGCGACCCCATGGAGTTGGGGCCCCCCCAGCCCCCCCCCGCCCGAGGGCACAGCCCCCCTGCCCATCAAACCCTCAGGAGGCGCCAAGAAGCAGAAGGGGGGCCGGGGTCGGGTGCCCAGGTAGGGGTGGGGAGGGTGGGGGGTTTTGAGGGGGGCCTGGTGCTCCCCATGGGGTGGGGGGGACCCCACGGTGCTGCTTGTGTTCCGGGGGGCTCTTCCCCTCTGGCACAGCCCCTGTCGGCCGGGTTTGGGGGCACAGCGAGAACCCCCAGGGGTGTGGACCCCCAGGGAGGTGCCCATGTGGACGTGGCTTTTTGGGGTGTGGCCCCTCTGGGGGCACAGCCTTTGGGGTGTGGCCCCTGGGGTGTGGCCCTGCTGCTGGATGTGTGCCAATTAAAGGACTTGCTGAGGCTGTGGTGGTCCCTGTGCTGGGGCTGGGGGGGCCCGCTGGGAGGGTGGGGGTGTTGTCCCACCAGGGAGGATCCAGGCTCCACCCCCTGTGTGAGGGGGCCACGCCCCTTTCCAGGCTCCTCCCATTCATCACACCCTTCTATTGGCTCCACCCACTTCTCTGCAAGCCACGCCCCCTGATCCAGGTAGAGCTGCCCTTTTATTGGTCAGTGCGCAAATCACTGCAGCCAATCAGGAGCCTCCGCTGGGGGCAGGCAGGGGACAGAGAAGGGGTCCCCTTGCTGGCAGGGCGGTGACATTACAGGGAGGTGACACTACAGAGAGGTGACATCCAAGGGTGGTGACGTCAGGCCGATGATGTCACAAGGCGGTGACGTGTGGCCGCGTGTCCCCCCAGGCCGCTGTTCCCGAGAAGGCGTGCAGGTCACTGAGCAGGGCCTTGGCGCTGCCCCCCGCCGCCTCCCCCTCACTCAGGGGATTCTCCCCGCCCTGTGGTGCTGCCTCGGCCTCCTCCTCATCCTCCTCCTTCTCATCCTCCTCCTTCTCATCCTTTTCCTGTTCATCCTCCTCCTGTTCATCCTCCTCCTCCTGATGCTGCTCCGGCCGCCGCTCCAGGCTCCAGGGCATCAGCTCTTCCTCCTCGTCCCGCACGGTCACCCCCCCGTCAGCGTCCCCGAGGGCCACGGCGGGGTCCTCTGGTGAGCGCAGCCGGTGCCACCGTCCCCGCAGCAGCTCCAGCGCCCGGCGGCCCAAGGGCCGGGGGTGGTAGCGGCCGGCCGAGAGGCGGCACAGGTGGTGCCAGGCCAGCGCCAGCCCCAGCGCCAGGCACAGCAGGAGCCCCAGCAGCGCGGCCACCGCCCGGTCATTGCGGGCCCCCGCGGGCTCCCCGGCCGCCGCCGGCCCCGCCAGCGCCAGCAGCACCGGGTGCCACCGCGGGCCAGCCTGCGGGTGAGGGCAGCGGGGTCAGCACCTGGCACGTGCTATCCCGGAGCTGGGATGCAGGGAAGGGCCGGGGCGAAGGGCGGCAGGGACGGGGGACAAGGTACAGGAGCAGCGGACAGGGCCAGGGAGGGGGAGGTGACCCTCGGGGACGGAAGCCGTGGGTGGCGGGTGCAGCAGCACCTGCAGGTGCTGGGGGAGAGGAACTGGGTCCTGCCACCCTACATGGCTGCACAGACCCCCTGGAATCCCTCGCCCCTGCCAAAGCCCCAGAGCCCCCCAAACTTGGCACTTGCAGTCTTCAATGTGGCTGCACAGCCCGCAACCCCATCCCAATACCTGGCCCCCTCCAATCCCACCGTGCTGCCCTGAACACCCCTCTTTCCCTCCCAACCCCACTGTACTCCCCTTATCCCCCAACCTTTCCCCCAGACATTCCATACTCCCCTTACCTTCCCACTCTCCCTAACCTCACCCCAGTTCCCTACTCCTGACTCTCCCAGCTCCCCAGTCTCCCACCCTGCCCGGTTTTGGGGTGCTCACCATCAGTGGGTGCAGCCAGAGCCGGTCCCGATGCTGCGGGCACGCTCTGAGATGGGGGAGCCCCCCCCCAACTTCCTGCCCCGGCGCAGCGGATGTGCCGGAGCGGGGGGAGGCCGACTGCTGCACCCCCCTCACCCCTGCTACCCAAAATGCCGCCCCGTGCACCCCCACTTCCTGCCAGGGCGCTGATCTCCCGCCCGTGACTGCTGCGCCTTCCTGCCCCCACTTTGTCACCCCCCAGGTGGCCCCTGCAACCACCGCTTTTCTTATAAATCCTTTATTTGGAGTGAAAATATAGTTTTTGACCCTGCACTGGAATGGAGATGGGGGACACAAGGAGGAGGAGGGGAGGAGAAGCCCCCAAAATATAGGGGGGACAATATCTCACAGTTGAGGAAGGCAGATCATGCCCTGCCCCATAGAAAGGGGGGAGACCCCACACAGGGATTGAGGGGTGCAGGGGGTAATCTTTGATCCCAGGAGCAATCCCCCAGCCCGAGGAATGGGAGCAGGGGTAGAGAATGGTCCATGACTTGAGGAGGCAGCACCCAATAAGGCAATGGGGGAAAGTGGGGAGCTGCCAGAGGGGCGGCCAGCCCCACAATGGGAGAAGGGCCCGGAGCAGGGCAAGGGGGGTACCCCAGTGGGGCGAGATGGTTCAGAGGGCTCTCTGGGGTGTAGTAGGCGTGGTCCCTGGGGCGGTGGTCCCTGATGGGTCCCTACACGTGGCCGTTCTCGAGGCGGCTGAGCTGCTCCTCCAGGCGGGAGATGCGCTGGCCCTGCTCCGCCACCAGCGCCCGCAGCGCCGCCACCTCCTGCAGCACCTCCTCCAGACGGCCCCCCTGAGGGACAGCCCCGTCACACGGGACACACCCGACAGAGCCACACCCGCTCCCCGTGGCCCCACCCACCTGCCACACCCACTCCGTTCACTGCCCACCAGAGTAACCACACCCACCCCACAGCCCCACCCACACCGACCGCACCCCTCTCTCCCTTTCCCCCTCTCTGCCTTTCCCCCTCTCTCCCTTTCCCCCTTTCCCCCTTGTCCCCCTTGTCCCCCGTACCGTGGCGTTGCCGGAGCCGAGCACTGGGGGGGCACTGAAGCGAGTGGACGCAGGGGCGGCAGGGGGCGTGGAGGGTGGCGTGGTGGCCCCGGTGGCGGAGGTGGCGGTGGTGCGGCTGTCATGGAGCAGCGTCCGCCGGCTCACCTTGAGGTCCCGCTGCTTGCTGGGGACATAGGCCTGGCGCAGAGACACCAGCACGGGCCCCGCCGTGCGCCCTGCAACCCACTCCTCTGCCTCCATGGCCGCCTCGGGGCCTGCCGTGTCCGGGTACAGGTCATCCTGGAACAGGTCCGACTGCCCCCAACAGTGTCAGAGGGGTGGCGTCCTCAGGACGACCCCCAGAGAGGCGCCATGGGGACACAGCCTCACTGGGGACCCCCCATTGCTCCCATGTCCTGCTCAAGGACCTCACATGCAGACCCACAGAGAACCCCATCCAGCCTGATTAGGGACCCCTTGCCCAGGAACCCCACACAGCCCGCAGTCCTGCCCAGTGACCCCTCTCAGACCCCCTGGGGACTCCCACCAGCCGTACTAGGTGCCCCCACCCCACATTCCCCTATCCCCACCCTGCTCCCATCCCCACTGACCTTCCTTGGCACAGTCATGATGATGGGCTCACACTTGCGCTCATGCAGCTTGTAGAACCTGCCAGGGGAGCAGAGGGGTCACAGACAGTTTGGGGGGGGCTGGGGCGGTCCCTCACCTCGTCCCCCGCGTCCCCGTGCCCACCTGGCGATCTCGCACTTGCTGACGTCCAGCCCGCGTTTGGGCATCCAGCCCATTCCCCGCTGGGGCTCCTTGCTGGTGAAGGTGTTGAGGAAGTGGATGTAGGGCGGCTCCTCCGTGATCTCAAAGTACCGGATGCTCGAGTCCCCCTGGGGACACGCTGTGTCAAAGCTGGGGGGGTCCCTGGCTCCGGGGGGGCCACCAGTGGGGTGGGGGCCTCCATACCTTGCCGCAGACATAGACCACGTTGGTGTCGGGGTCGTAGAAGGGCAGCAGAGCCCCGTTGCTGGAGTCCAGCTCCTGCAGCCCCATGGGCTCCTCCAGGTTCTCCTGGGGTGGGATGAGGTGTCAGGCATGTGGGGGTCCCCAAAATGGTCCCGGGGGACCCCTGGGGTGCCACTCACCGTGTCCCATAGCGCCAGCTGCCGCTCGCTCATGCGGCTGAACCCAGTGGTGAAGATCTTGCCGTCAGCCAGGAAGATGGCGCGCATGGGACGGGCCCCCTCGTGTGCCCGCTCCTTCTCCTGGGGGGCACGACTGTCACCGGTGCCTGCAGCACCCCGGGGACAGGCACAGAGGGACAGGGGACAGCGGGGAGAACCAGGGGACAAGGACACCCACAGAACACGGGACAATGGGGTGCACCAAGGGACAAGAGCAGGGAGCAGGGGATTCCCCCCAGGAACCAGTGCAGGGCAGTGCCCTGGTGACACAGACCCCCCGGAGGGGTGGGGACACTCACGGCCACCACGGTGCCGCGGCGGGGGTCGATGACACGGACGCTCTTGTCCTTGCAGGCGGTGCAGAAGCGGGAGCCATCGCGGCTCCAGCTGACGCTGTAGATTAGGTCGGGGTGCAGCCCGTCCAGCCGGTACAGCTCCTCCGCCGTGCCCACGTTCCAGATCAGCACCACGTTGTCACAGCCTGGGGCACACGGCAGGGGTCACCTCGGCCGCGTGACACCCCTCCCCGTGCCCGCTGTGTCCCCCCGTACCCGCGCTGAGCAGGACGTTGCGGGCGGTGGGGTGCCAGGTGACGATGCCAACGCGCTTCGAGTGGCCCTCCAGGACCACCACTGGCTCCGTCAGCGGCTGGCTCAGACCGTTCTCTGGGATCTGCCACACCTGAGGGGACAGAGGGGACAGTGAGCGAAGCGGGGTGACCCCTGCCAGCCCACCAGGATCCCGGGCCACCCCTCACCATGACAGTGCAATCCTCGGAACCGCTGGCGATGACGTAGTCGTTGTGGGGACACCAGTCGATGTCGAGGACGGGGCCTGTGTGGCCGCACACCGTGGGGTACGACTTGTCAATGCGTCCAGTCTGGGGACAAAGTGACAGCAGGGAAGGGGTCACCCACCAGCACAAACCCCCCCTTCCCCGTGTCACCACCCTGCTGTCACCTTGTGCAGGGGGAGGACAAGGAAGGCGCCGCCGCCGCTGGCCTCCACGATGATGGCGACGAAGGAGGGGTTGACGGCGCAGAAGGTGCTGTCCCAGGTGACACGGGACACGCGGATGTCATCGTAGCACTGGTCCGTCTTCACCGGCTGCCCGAACACGTGCCGGAATTTGCTCTGCCGCACCACCTTCCGGAACGACATGGCTGGGGAGCGCCCCCGGCCCACGGTCAGGCATGCTGGGATGCCCCAAAATGGGAGGTGGGGCCACCAGGGAGATGGCCTGGGAATGGGGTGTCCCCTGAACTGGGTTTGTCACCGTCTTCCACCCCAGTAAAGGGTGGCTCAGCCACTCTCAGGAGCCAGGAATTGGGGCACATGGCCCTGTCCCTGCCAGCTCCCTGAAGGGAACTCGGGAAGCATCCCAGGAATGGGGGCTCTGAGTGAGAGAGGGAGTGTCCCATTCAGGATGGGGACAGGGACAAGGGTGTCCTCCTGGGAACACGGGTGGGGATGGAAAGGAGGGCAGGGACAGCTCCAACAGATCAGGGGACAGGGGTGGCCCTGCTCTATGGGGTCAGGGACGGGGGAAGGGATGGGCACCAGGACAGGGAAGGGGGGGGGCACAAATGGGGACAGTGGTGGCCTCATTCTGCATGGGGACAGTGACGAGGACAGGGACAAGGATGGGGACAGGAACAAGGATGGGGACGGGGGCGGGGTCAGGAATGGGGGCGATGGTGGCCACGCTTGGTACAGGAACAGGAATGGGGACAGGGACGGGGAAGGGGATAGGGTGGCCCCGCAAGGTATGAGGACAGGGACTGGGACAGGGATAAGGGATGGGGACAGGGGCAGGGGGTGGCCCCGCAGGGAACGGGGACGGGGCCGCCCCGGGAAGGCGGATGGGGGTCCCGCGGGGGCCGTGCCCGGCGGCTCGGGACGGGGGTCGGTGCCCGGTGCCGGTGCCCGCACTCACCGGCGGGTCGGTGCCCGGGGCCGGTGCCGGTGTCGGGGGCGGCGGGAGCGGCGGCGGCGGCGGGGGCGGGGCAGGAAGTGACCGGGGCCGCCCCGCGCGTGCGCAGCTCGGGGGCGGAGGGACCGGCGGGGGGGACCGGGGCAGCGGGACCCTGCGGGGATACGGGGGACACCCGTGCGACAGGGGCACCCCGTGGATGGGGCATCGGTGGACGGCATCAGTGGGTGGCACAGAGGTGACAGTGGCAGCGAATGACACCGGGGTGCTGCTGGCAGGCTGTCACCCTCACCAGTGCCGTCCCCTGTGTCACACCAGGGTGACACAGCAGCCAGGGTCACTCCCCGGGCCGGGCTCTTCCCTGCTCTCATTTTGGGGTGTCCCTCCCCTCTGGAGCCCCTTGTGCCACCCCGTGCCCACCCAGTCGTGTCTTGGGGATACCCCAGCAGTCCCCATCCGGGGGGGACAATAAATGGACCTACCTTAGAGGTGGGGGGAGCTCAGGGACAGGTGCCAGATGAGGGGACACAGTGGTGGCCTTGCGAGGTCACCACTGGGGATGTGGGTTTGTCTGGGGACACTGTGGTGGCTTTGGAGTGTCACCGCTGGGAGCACTGGGCAATGCTGGGGACACTGGTGGCTATGGAGTGTCACCACTGGGGACATGGAGGAGTGCTGGGGACACTGGTGGCTGTGGGGTGTCACCACTGGACTCGGGGCCTCGGTGGTGACCCCGGGACACTTGTAGGGACCTGTCCGGTGGCCGAGGCCCGGTGGCCGCGTGGCTCTGCCCGGTGGCCGTGGCTGTTTCCTGCCATTAATCACCGCTAATTGGCTTTGCCCTGCCGGGCCCACTGCGGGGGGAGTTTGGAGGGGTCACGGGGGGTGTAAGAGGATTTCCCTGCTCCTTCCTCCGGCTCGGCCATCCCGGGGTCCCGTTCCCTTGCCCGCCCGCTGCCCACCCGGCCCCGGCCCCATGCCACGCTCCCGCGGGGACAAGGGGACCCCCAAGGACACGGAGCCCCCGCAGAAGGGGAAAGGGGGGCATGAGGAGGGGGAGAAATCCCCCAAAGCCCCCGAGGACGTCGGTGCCCCGGCCCCCAAGAATTCCTGCTCCGAGTCCCGGCACGGCGGCCACGGGCAGAAGAGTGGGAAGAAGAGTCCCGCGGACCCCCACGCTGCTGCCACCAAGACTTACTCTCCCTTCCTCAACACCGTCTTTGGCAAGGTGGGGACACCAGGAGGGGACATGGGGATGAGGGTGGGGATGGAGGAACCCTGGAAATGGAGGGGATGTGGGGACAGTGGAGATGGGGACAGGGATAGTCCAGGATCCTGTGGGACAGGGGCTTTGGGGACATGGTCAGGGACACTCTGGGACTCGGGGGATGGAGAAGATATGGGGACAGTGGGGATGGGGGCATGGGGACAGTGAGGGTAGGGACAGGAATAGATGGAGGGGATGTGGAGCATTTGAGACATGGGGACATAGTGACAGTGGGGATGGGGACAGTGGGGCTGTTCCAGGACCCTGGCTGTGGAAGGGACATGGGGAAAGTGGGGATGGGGGCAGGGACAGTCCAGGGCCCTGTAGATGAAGAGGGCATTGAGGCAGTCGGGATGGGCCTGGGGACAGCAGGATGGGGACAATGGGGATGTTCCAGAGCCCTGTGGATGGAGGGGACATGGGGCCAGTGAAGATGGGCTTGGGACACTCCAGGACCCTGGGGATGGAGGGGATGCTGGGCACTGGGGACATAGTTGGGGCCACTCTGGGTCCCTGGGGATTAAAAGGACATAGGGACAGTGGGGACACACTCAGGGACACTCTGGGAGCCCAGGGATGGGGACATGGGGACAGTGGGAATGGGCTCAGGGACCTTCTGGAAACCTGGGGATGAAGGGGATACGGGGCATTGGGATCAGTCAGGGACACCCTGGGATCATGGGGATAGATGGGACATGGGTGCCAGGAATACTCCAGGGCCCTGGGGACAGAGGGGACACACTGAGGGGACATCCTGGACAGGGGCAGCCAAGCTCTGTGCAGGTAAAAATGCTGCCTCCCCACCTCTGGAGTACAAACCCCCTCGGCAGCATCTGTGGGTACCCAGCACATCCCATCCAGAGCCTGGGGGTCCCGGGGTGAGACACCCCTGGGGTGGGTGACAGTAGGTGGGACACGGGGACCAGGGCAGGGCAGGTGGGAGGCGCAGGCACAGGGCAGGGCGGGGCTTTGCCTTCAATCCCATTAATCCTCTGCTGGAGTTAATTTTGGCCCGCGCTTAACAAAGGTGACACCGAGGTTTGGGGGGGCAAGGAGGGGGGATGGACATGGAGCTGGGTCTCATTCTGCTGTCACCCCCTCTGTATGTCCCATGCAGGAGCGGGAGCTGTCACCAGAGGAGCTGGATGGTAAGGTGGGGGACACGGGCCTAGGGGAATGGGGGGGCACATCCTCATGGAGGGATCTCCCATGGGGACGTGGCCATGGAGGGGTGTCCCACATCCAAGAAAGGACCTGCCCCGGGGTGACACGTGTCTGTGTGACCCTCCTTGTCTGATCTCCCTTTCCCCACCCGTGGCCATGCCTAGAGCTGCTGGATGCCTTCAAGGAGTTTGACACAGACCAGGATGGCTACATCAGCTACAAGGACCTGGGCGAGTGCATGCGCACGCTGGGGTACATGCCCACCGAGATGGAGCTCATCGAGATCTCCCAGCACATCAAGATGAGGAGTGAGTGGGGTCGGGGCGCAGGGGAGGGGAGCGGGGAGTCGCTGGGGCGCTGAGGGTGTCCCCTTCCCGCCACAGTGGGTGGCCGCGTGGACTTCGAGGACTTTGTGCAGATGATGGGCCCGAAGCTGCGGGAGGAGACAGCGCACATGGTGGGCGTGAGGGAGCTCAAGATTGCCTTCCGCGAGGTATGGCCACCGCCACGGGGACAGCAGGCATGGTGTCCCCTCCTCAGGGGCACCACAGCCATGAGGGGACCACGAGCGTGGTGGGGACAGTGGCCCTGGAAAGATCCTGGTCGGGACAATGATGATGGGGGCATGGAGGGGACGGTGGTTGTGGGAAGACCAAGGGAAGATGGTGACCTGGGGGGACCATGTGGTGACCGAGGACATGGAGAGGACACTGACCACGGGAAGATGATGGGGGAGCAGTGACCATGGTGGCGATCACAGACATGGAGGGGACAGTGGCCATGAGGGAACAGTGTCCATGGGGTGACCACAGGCGTGGAGAGAACAGTGACCAGGGGGGAATGATGACCATAGTGGTGACCATAAGTGCAGAGGAGACAGTGACCACTGGAGCTGGCGGGGGTGCCAGTGGCCGTGGTGGGAGGGTGACCCCCACCCTGCAGTTCGACATGAACGGGGACGGGGAGATCAGTACGGCCGAGATGCGCGAGGCCATCGCGGCGCTGCTGGGGGAGCAGCTGAAGGCGCAGGAGGTGGACGAGATCCTGCAGGACGTGGATCTCAACGGGGACGGTCACGTGGACTTCGACGGTGAGGGGACCCCCTTCCCCGGGGGGGCCGCGGCAGGGGCTGAGCCTCGGGTCCCCTGACGTGGCCTCCTCGCCCCGCAGAGTTCGTGATGATGCTGTCGTCCCGGTAACGGAGACACCGGGCAGGAGGGGACTCCCGGATGACCCCTCCAAACCCCTTCTCAGACCCTCCCTGCCCGGCCAACCCACCCGAGAGCTCTGCCAACATTAGAGTTCAGAGGGAACAGCTGGAGCGGAGCATCTGGGAATGGGGCACATGCGAGACCCCCGACCCCAAAAGTCACCGGCTGTGGGGGCAGAGCCAGCGGAGGCCGGGGACCCAATAAAGCCCTTTGGCCGGAGCTGGAGGAACGTGTCCGGTGTTTGCGGGGAGGGACGTAGGGCCGGTGTCCCCCCCGACCCCGGGGGTGGGGGACGGCGGGGTCCCACGGGGACGAGGGGTGGGGGCTGCTGGGGGCGTGGCTTCAAGGCCAGACCGCGCCCTCCCATTGGCTGGATCTGACCCGCTGCGATAAGCCGACCAATCAGCACACTCCAATTCAAGGTAGGCGGGGAAATGCCAGGCCCCCGGAACAGTCGCTCAAATCAACTGGCCAATCAGCGCGAGGGATGGCAAAGGTTCGACCAATCAGCACGCGCCTCTCATGGCAGCTGGCCAATCAGAGGCCACGTACCATGGGGACGGGCAGGGCATGGAGGGACCTGTGTCACACGCAGGGCGTCCCTTGGGACATCCCCGCCCCATGGAAGTGCCCCCAGGTGACCCCAAGGCCACTCAGGACCTCCCCTGTTTCCATGCTCCCCCTCAGACCAGGTCCCTTGGAAGAGGTCAAGGGTCCTCCCAAAAAGTCACCCAGGGCGTCCCCAGCACCCCAAATCCAGTGGGGGACACAGGGGGACACAGGAGACACCCCTCAATCCCCCCCATCTGTCACAGGGCAGCAGAACCGGGGGAGTGGACAAGGTGGCTCCTGAAGAATCCCATGAACGGGGTTAAAGTCCCTGTTTGGGTGCTGCCACTCAAGATCCCTACAGGAGTAGGGGATCCCCCCACCCCCAATCAGTCGCAGGCTGGACCCTCCCCCTACCCCACAGAGCAGGCACAGCATTGGGGCATTCACAGATTTTAATTTAGTTCCTTTTCTGGAGACAAAAAAAAAACAACCCAAAAAAAGAAAAAATAAAATAAAAAGGCATCAAACGCCCCCAGTTTCGGGTTCGGGGGTGCAGAGACTCCCCCACGGTGCATCTCCCCACCCCTGTAGTGTCTGGGGGTGCAGGGTCCCACTGCACCCTGGAGAGACCCCCCCAAAACCCAGGCCCTCCCCCTGCCCTAAACCTACAGGGAAGGCACCTCATGGGTGGTCCCGACATGCGGGGCCCACCCCGGGGAGGGTGGGGACCCCCCAAACTGGGGGCTGTGGGGGAGAAGGGGACCCCGATTGCTCTCTACATATATATAATATACACCTATAGAACAGGCTGGGGTGGGAGTCTGGCCCCCTCCAGACTCCAAAAGCACCCGAACTCCTGGGGGCGAAGGGGAACGGGAATAAAAGGGGAGGGGGGGAGACCAAGGCCAGCCTCGGGCTCGCCCCGCTGTGCCTTCCCCAGGGCCCCCCACCCCAGGGGCAGCCGTGCTCTCCACCCCAGGATGCTGAGGAGGTGGGTGGGATGAATGGACCCCCCCTGCTCCAGCACAGATTTGGGGGGGAGCTGTGTTGGCTCCTGCTCCCCAAGGTCAGTTTGGGTGGGCTAAGGCAAAGCCCGGCCGGCGCTCACGGCGAGGCGCGGGGACACACGGTTAAGACAGACGGATGGACGGGGGGATCCTGGCCTTCATCCCTCCCCCCCCGCCGCTCCTCCTCCTCCTCCTCCTCGCCGGGCTCAGAAAATATCTGGGCACAAGCTCCAGTCCTGCTTCTCCTTGCTCTCCCAGTAGCCCCCCTTGTAGATGTGCGCCAGCTCCTGGGTCACGGGGTCCTTCTTCCGCTCGAACCACAGCGGTTTGTAGGGATCGTAGGGTGTTCCTGGGGGGCACAGCGGGGTGAGGGCCTGGGGGGGACACTGAGGGGCGACATCCCTGTCTGACAGCCCCGCCTTACCGTCCTCGGTGGCGCGGGCGGCCTCGGCCTCGCGGCGCTTGCGAGAGAGCCGTTGTTTCTCCTCCAGCCGCTGCTTCTCGGCATTGGCCTCGTCCCACCTCCCGTTCTCCATGAGGCGCTGGTCCGGGCGCCGCCGGCTGTCCGTGGGGGCCGTCCCGCTCTCCGGCGCGTTCAGGGTCAGCGCCAGCTCCGAGAAGTAGTACATGTTCTCTGCATACTTCCTAAGGCATGGCAAGGAATGGGACTCAGCACCGGCCCCACAGCCCAGCTCCCAGGGCTGCCTCATTCCCGTTTTCCCCACTCACGGGAGAGGGTTTCGCTTCCATAGCAGCACCCGGCTGTCCTCAGCCTCATGGGCTCGTGGCCGCGCCTCAGCTCCGTTGTCCCCTGTTCCCACCTGGACCTTGTAGCAATCCATCTTCTCATCCCACGTGCCCAGCAGGGCAAAATGCACCTTTCCCGAGGGATCCATCACCTCCCCGGTCACCTGGCGGGAGAGGGGACAGCCTGGATTAGGACACACCACAGTCAAGAGCAGCCCAGGGTATTCCATGGCTCCATGTCCCTACCTTCCTTGCCACATCCCGGGAGAAGTAGCTATAAGGGACAAACTTGAGGATGCACTTGTCCCCTGTCTTGTGGTTGACGATCTCAATCTCACCTGACTGTGGAGGGGAGAAGACAGTCAGACCCACCCATGCCCCATTCCGCAGGGATCCACGCTTCCATACAGCTCCCATCCACGACTTCCCACCTGGTCTATCCAGAGCTTCCCCACTATGATGTTGTGCACGGTGGTCGTCACCTTTTTCCACGTGTAGTGGTGGCCGGAGGAGTGGAAGACGCAGTGGATGGTACCTGAGGGAGGGAGATTGTGCTGGGAACCACAACTGAAGCCTCAGGCGGTCCCAAAAATCCCACACACTCCTGGGGGGCTCACCCAGAGGCATGATGGAGAGGTATTTCCCTCGGAATTTGCTGGTGATTTTGATTTCTTGGCGCAGCGTCCAGCCGTTCTTGGAGTCAGCGTGGTGGGCAGCGGCCGGCGGGTGGTGGCTCACCTGGACACGGGATTGGGGACAGCTCAGTGCTGGCCATCCCAATGGCCCAGGAAAGGCTGGGAGAGAGGAGCCGGCCGCACCTGCTCGCAGAGGGAGCGGTATCCGTTCTCCTCCAGGCGATCCAGCTCGAAGGTTTCCCCCAGGAGTGGGTTGAAGGGTTTGCTGGTGCGGAAGACGGTGGTGGAGTAGGAGGACACGGTGAAAGCGGCCACGTAGCACAGCTGCTCCAGGGAGCTCTCGCACCGCGCTGCCCGATCCAGGAGCTCATGGTATTCCAGGTCCTCTGTCAGCCGCTGCAGCATGGACAGCGGCTCATTGAAATTCACCTGGAAGAGGGAATGGGTCAAAAAAAGGGGGTTCTGCAGTGCCCCACACCCACCCACCGGCTGCATCTGTGCTCACTGGCATGGGAATCTTGGACAGCTCCTTCCCGATGCAGTTCTTCATGATGCTCCAGAGGTTGAGGCTGTAGTTGGGTTTGTAGGGAATGCGGGTTCTCTTCTCCTTCTTGGTGTCTTCAACCTGGTGCTTGTACTAGGGAGAGGGGAGACAAAGGCTGTTATATCCCTGTGACCTCCCAAAACACTTCCATGGGAATTGGGGCACCCCCAAGCCATAAACCCCCATCCCACCTGCTCATCCAGGCTGATGTCACTGCTGGTGCCGCTGATGTTGCTCCCAGTTCTCCTGGGAAGGGGGGAAAGGGGGTGAACATTCCCAAGCAGGGCAGAGCAGTGAGAGGATCCCCCTCTCCCCCAAAACTCACTTGTGGCCCATGACATCAGGCATGGGGAAGATCTCCGGGGCATCAAAGAACTCATTGTTGTCATCATCCTCATCACTCAGGTCACCTTTGGCAGGGCAGCACAGATCTGGGAAAGGGGAGAGGGCTGGTGAGGAAAGGATATCATTCCCAGTTTCCTGCCGAAGGCTCCCCTGTCACCATCAGCAAGGCGAGGGGGTCACACCCTACCCCAGATCTGAGGGGTGTTGGATAAGGCTCAGAGGAGCCAGTTTGGACCCTGTTGTGGATGCCAGAATCACTTGGCTACACAGGTGAACTGGGACAGACACATCCCTCGGGATCAGCAGAGTGAGAGAAGCTGAGTCTGGCTCAGAAAATCCCGGGAAGCACCTCAGAGACACTTGGGCACAGCACGTGTCCCTCCCCACCTTTTCCAGAGCCTCCAGTGCCGGGCGTGCCGGCAGGGAGCACCGTGGCCCCCCGGAAAGCCCTTTCCAGGTGGTTGTGCTGCTTGGCCAGCTGCTCCAGCGTCTCCTCCAGCCGAATCCGCTGATCCCGTTCCTGCTGCAGCGACTTCTGCCACTTCTTCCCGTGCGTTTGTGCCAGGAGCATGAAATCCCGGCAGGCCTGCGGGGAAACAGCACTCAGCATGGAAGTGGGGGCTTTTCCCACTATGGAATCCTCGGGATGGGGACTCACATTGATCATGGCGTTGGAGGTGATGCGGAAGAGCGTGGCCCGCTCGTTGACCTGCTTGATCTTATCCGTGCTCTCCGCAGGGAGCCGCAGGGCCTCGAGCTCGCTGAGGGAGCGCTGCAGGGCCGTGCCGTGCTTGGCGATCAGGTCGTTGCAGGTGCTCAGGTCCTCCACTTTGCTGGATAAAATCCGCAGGGTGTTCTGCAGCTCCGTCTTGTCTGTCTGTGACACAGACTCGTCGCCGGAGTCGTCTGCAGGTGGGAAGGGACGGGAAGTGTGGGATTGTTATGTCATGCCAGGAGCTGGTGGTGGGGCTGCTAGGAAGGGCATGGGGGGATCCCCAAATCCCTGAGAGCTCCCAAACACTGATGGTCCATCTCTATGCACGCCAGGCTGTTGGGGTCACACGTGCATGGACATAGCCATCCCCTTCCAAACCTTGCTGGAGATGCTGGGATGCTGCCCAGGGCACCGGGATCCTGCCCTGGGGGCACTGGGTTTGTGAGGAACTTGAAGCCTGCCCTAAAGGCACTGATGCTGCCCTGTGATCCTGCCCTGGGGTCACCGGGATCCTGTGCCCTGTGGGGCTGGGGTTCTTTGGGCATTGGGATCCTGCCCTCAGTTCTGTGAGGCACTGGGATCCTGTGGAACACTAATATCCTGCTCTGGGTCCTGTGGGGCTCTGGAAACATGGTCCGGGGTCTGTGCAGGCCTGAGATCCCACTCTGAAGACACTGATCCTACTCTGGGCACTGGGATTTCACCCTGAATGCACCGTGACCTTGCCATGGATCCAGGAATTCTGTACCTGACTCCTCCAGCATCTTGACAGCCTTGGCCTTCGCGAGCTCGAGGGCGGTGACCCAGCGCTGCCGCTCCACCTCAGAGCTGGCCTTGAGGTGGTAGGTCTGGGCTCCACCGTTGGAGATTATGAAATTGCAGGAATCCTCCACGGTGATGTTGGCTGTGGCCAGGTTGATGGTGCCACGGCACGTGTGGCCCATCTCCGCCTTGGATCTGCACAGGAAGGCCGTGGTGAGGGAAGGACAGGGCTGGGATCCCCGGGATGTGCCCTCGGGGGGCTGCGCAGGGGGCTCGGTGTTCCCAGTCTGGCAGCCAGGGCTATTAATAGGGAGGGTTTGCTGGCACCAGAGCAGGGCCAAGCCTGGGGATGTCACTTTGGGGGGACAAGTCCACAGCCCCCAGGAGCGGCCTCAGGGATACTGGAGCCTCAGGGATCCGGTGCTTCCCGGATCCTGGCAGGGCCCGGGATGAGGGTGAAGTCCCAGAGAGGCCACGCCAGGCTGGCACTCCCCTTCCACGTCAGCAGGTGACAGAGGTGACATCCAGCCGGGCCACCCCCAGCCCAGTTACCCCCAGCCCGGTGCCCCCCCGTTGTCGGCGGTGTAACCGGAACTGGCAGCTGCCGAAGGCTCGGGTTCCTCATCAATAATGGAGGGACAGGGCCACCCCCACGGCCGGGCTCAGGTGTCCCCGCAGGTGACAACACACGAGGCCACCGGGAAGAGCTGCTGGGAGGGACAGCGGGACCCGGGAGCTGCGGGAGGCTGAGGGGGCTGCAGACCCCCGCCCCCACCTGTCCTCAGATACCCACGGGGACAGGGATGTGACAATCCCCGGGACAACCCGGAGGTGACAACCATGGGGACAGGGGTGTGACAACCGCCCCCCTCTCCTGCTGGCACAGAGGGGCGACGGGGAGCAGGCTAGCGACCTCCCCTCGGCCAAGAGCGGCCCCGGTGACCGGGAGGTGACATCCCCGGTGACAGAGAGGTGACAACCGTGGAGACAGGGAGGTGACAGCCGCGCTCCTTCCCAGCTGGCACCGGGGCACCGAGCGCTCCCCAGCTGGGTGCGGGGGGCCCACAGCGGCTTCCCTCCCGCCGCGGGGGCTCAGCCCGGCCCCAAGGTCACGGGGGGCCCGGGGGGCGGCGGGGCGGGTCCCGGGGCGTACCGGTAGTAGCTGAGCAGCCCATTGCTGAGCACGAACCAGCGGCGCTGGTATCCCTTGATGTAGTTGGTCCACTTGAAGAGCCAACCCTCGCGAGCCGAGCCGGGACCGGCCCCGCCGCCGCCCGCGCCGGCTCCGCCGCCCGCCGACGTTGTCGGTGCTGCCGGCGCCGCCGTCGGTGCCGGTGCCGCCCCGACGCTCGCCGCCGGTGAGGGCAGGGCCGGGGGCGCGCCGGGGGCCGCGGGCAGGGCCGGGGGGCCCGGGGGCGCGGCCGGGCCGGGTCCCGCGCCCGCCGCACGCAGCTCCGCCATCGCCGCCGCCGCCACCGCCCCGCCGCGTTGCCGTCACTCGCCCCGCCCACGTCCCCGTCCCATTGGCGGACGGATCGCCGGCGGGGCGGTTCGCGCGTTGCGATTGGTCAACGGCGGACACCTCGGCTGTCAATCAGGCTGGGAGCCAATGGGCGGGGGAGCGTCGCGCCGCGCGTGCTGACGCCTCGCGGTGAGTCACCCGCCAGCGATTGGCTGAGGGGCGGGACCTCGCGACACGCGCGTTACCATTGGCTGAAGCGTAGCCACGCCCCCTGCCCGCTGCCCACGGAGGCACTCCCGGGGCTCGCGGGTTCGAGCCCCCCGAGGGGACAGAGCGGGGACAAGGCCGGGACATTGCGGGGTCGCGCAGGGCGGGGCTCGGGCCAGAGAAGGAGAGGCCAGGCTGGCAGCCGTATACAATTCATCTTTATTTACAATACCCTATAAAAATGTAAATTTAGAAACTTTATTCTCATTAACCAGAACCAAAGACTGGAAGGGATGGGGAAGAAAAAAACCAAACAAAAAAAATTACTGCAAGCAAATGAAAT
The DNA here is from genome assembly GCF_030490865.1 of Poecile atricapillus. Classification (NCBI taxonomy): domain Eukaryota; kingdom Metazoa; phylum Chordata; class Aves; order Passeriformes; family Paridae; genus Poecile; species Poecile atricapillus. The sequence continues at coordinate 127,072,735 of NC_081249.1, read as the reverse complement.
TAAGAAAAAAAGCAGTAAAGGGGGGGGGGGGAGGCGGGAAGGCAAAAAAAACCAAAACAAAAAAGCAGGGTAAAAGAAAAAAAGAAATAAAATAAAATAATAAATGAACTTTCCACTTGATCTGTCAGAGGAAAAAGACAGGGAAGGAGCCGGGAGCAGCGGATGGGGGGCTGGTTAATGCCAGGAAGAATAATTCCGGGGTGAAAAATCCCTATATGTGCAAATCTCATGGTTTTTTTTTATTTTTAAAAGGAAAAAAAAAAAAAAAAAAAAAAAAAAAAAAAAAAAAAAAAAAAAAAGGTAAAATTATCCCCCAACCACCACCACCACCTTCCCAAGGAGCAGCACAGCTGAATCCACCCGGATCCGATCCAGAGGGGACAGAGACCCGGCTGTGCCTCCCCACCCCGGAGATGCTGGGGCTGATCCCAGGGGGAGGGAAGGAGCCGAATTTTGGGAAGACGAGGCGAGTGTGCGAAACAGGTGTGTGAAGTGTGGGGAAGGGCAGGAAGCAGAGCTCAGTGCTTGTGGGAAGGGCTGGAGAAGGAGCAGGGAAGGAGCAGGGAACCCCTGGCCAAGGATGTGGAGCAAGGGGCTCCCCACTTCCCAGGATCCTCAGTAGTGTGTGTGTGTGGTGTGTGTGTGTGTGTTTGGGGGGGAAGCAGCAGTTTTTGGGGGTGCAGAGGGAGTCAGGGGGAAATTGGGAGCAGCAGGGAAAGGCAGCACTTTGTATGAAAGGGGGGAGCAGCCAAACAACCCCCTCTTCCTGCTGATCCAGGGACTGGAGGGCAGATGTGCCCCATGTGCCAGGCCAGGTGTCAGGGGAAGTGTGGGGTGAACCGTGTGCCCTCCATCCATCCATCCTTCCTTCCTTCCATCCATCCTTCCTCTGGAACATTCCGGTGGTGGCGAGGAGCCACGGAGATCTACCGGATCCCCTGCACTAAGCTGGAACCAGGGAACAACAGTGGTGGGATAAGAGGGAGGCAGTGATTCCCCTCTCCCCAAGCTGCTTTTCCACACCCCAATCCTTCTCCAGCTGCACCCCCACCTCTGGTTTCCCCCTTCTCCAGGTTCCCTGTTGGAACAGGGCCACATTCCCATGGGAAAAGAGGGCTGGCACTCACTGCAATTTTGTCTCCAGCAGGTTCAACTTCTGCTGGTCAACATAGCGAGAGAAGAGGGAGATCAAGTTGGAGGGGATGGACACGGGCTTTGCCAAAGCTCCCTGAGGGATCCGCAGGAGCTCCCGGGTCGCCATCAGCATCAGCTCTGTCCTGCCAGAAAAACGGGAGAAGGGAGCAGTGAGAGGCATGGGGGCTCCAGAAGCCTGGAGGCTACCTTTTTCTCCCCAAGGGGCTGGGAGTGTGGTGACATTCCAGGCAGGAAAATGCCAGCCCGGGACAGGAACTCACCATTGGTTGTCCTGCATCAGCTCCGTGTTTGTGTCTGAGCTCTGCAATTCCTCCCCTCGGCTCAGAACCAGGTACAGCAGGGACAGACCAAACTGTGGGAACACGGAGGGGATCAGTTCCCTCCAAACACTCCTCGGGACAATCTGACAATCCTCAACACTTCCCAACCCTCCTGGAATGCTGCCACAGGCGGGAAGATCCCTGGCTGCCTTTGCAGGAGGAGGAGGAAGAAAAGACCACAGACCATTGCCAGCCCAGGAGGGACTTACTGGAGCAACATTCCCACCCCAAATTCCAGGACTGGAGCATGAAGTACAGTGGGACAGACCCAGAAAATGCTGCCAGGCTGATGCAGAGCCCAGGGCTACCTCAGGCCATTAATTAATGTGCCAGACACCCTTGTTAAAGAGTGAGGGGAACACCCCGGTGCTGAGAGGCTGCTGGGGCAATTCCCAAGGCTGGGAAGGGGTGGGGATGAGGAGCACCTTGTTTTGGAGCACAGCAGTGAGGTGCAGGTTGGTGGGAGCGGCGGCGCTCTGAGGTAGGTTCGTGAGCTGCTGCACAAGGCTGGTGACTGTTCCCAGGGGAAGGTGGTAGAGGACGTGGGAAAAGGGCCTCAAGAGGCAGGGAAGCACCTGTGGAGAAAGGAACACAGTTGGGAGCTCAACACACTTCCCTGTGCCTGGCTGGAATTGCAAACAGCTTCTCCCACACAGCCCCTCCAAACCTCTGGCACCCTCCCAGGAACTACCATCCTGAAGACACATGGAGCCCTTTCAGCCTCTGGAGCCTCACCTCATCCTGAGCATCCTTCTTGATGAGGAAGGGCAGGTTCCTGGCCGTGGCCATGAGCACGTCAGCCGCTTGCTCTGGAGCCAGGAAGGGGAGGATCCGGGCCACCAGGCGCTTTCCTTTCCGGATGCACATGATCTGCATGAAGTGGTCATCGCTTGGCCTGAGGTGGGTGGGAGAAAGGTGTCTACCATCAACTGGGAGCATCCCAGGGTTATCCCATACCGGGATCTGCCCCAGCACCAGATGGAAAACACCCACACCTCACAAAACATCCCTGAGGAGAGCAAAACTACACAGGAATGACATCCCTAAATCAGTCCTGCCAGAGGGGATGGAAATTGTGACTTTGTAACCAAAGTGAGGGTAAAATGGATAAAAAAAAAAGGTTACTTCAGCTCCCTGCAAGAGTCAAACAGATCCACCGAAAACTGGCTGCTGTGGTCCCAGAGTGTTGGAGCTCCCAAATCCCGCTCACCTGTCCTGCCCAGGTGCCTTCCCCCTCAGATTGTCGTACATGTCACAGATCTTCTGCTTCCTTTCTCCCATCAGGGCTGGCCGCTCCCCTTCCAGGCTCAGGAGGTAGCGGCGCTCATAGTCCTCCACGTCCAGGAGGAGGCTGTACGTCTGCAGGAAGCATGGATCACTCAGGAAATCATGGAATGGGTTGGGTTGGTCCACTTTTTATCCCACCATGGACCTCTGAGGGTCAGGATGATCCCCTTCAAACTCACTTTCTCGATGGTGACGAGGGTCTGTCGCCTCTTATCCCGGACCTGCTTCTCCTTTGTCTCCTGCCAGGGAGGGAAGAGGGAATCAGGGCAGTGGGAAGCAGCCACAGGGCTGTGTTGGAAAGGAGGAAGACCAGGAACTCACATCATCCTCACTGCGGGACGTCACCACGGCGTCGATCATCTTCCGGGGGTTGTTGACACTGGAGACGGTGAGCTTTCCTAGCGAGCCCTCAAACTGCACTGCAGGAAGGAGGGACAGGGAAGCCGAGGGATGAGCCCCTGCAATCCCTGGATAAAAGGAGCCCTGGGGCTGCTGGAGGGCTTTACCTGGCTTGTAGGTGTGCTCCAGCTTGGCCACCTGTGGGGTGATGAGTTTAGTGCGCTCCTTCTTGGGACCATCACCGTGCACTTCCTCAGCTGCTGCCAACTTCTCCAGCTTCTGGAAGTAATTCTGAGGCAGGGAGAGGAAAAGTTGAGAGCCTTCTCCCAAAAAACCATTGACCATCTCCTTCTCTTCAGCTCCATTATCTTCTCAACATCATCATTTAAGCCACAGCAGAGTCCATCCTCCTCTCCCATTCCTCAGGATGAGAGAGATCGAGGCTCCTCCTTAACCCTCTCTCAGGACAATGACATCTGCTCTCCTTGTGGGATTCCCAGTCCTTCCCAGCACATCCCAGTCAGCCTGCCTTGCTCCACCAGCACTGTGCTGGGGCCTCCCCACCCCATCCACCCTATTTCACAATGGCAGAGCTTTGCTGACTCACATCCTGCACGAGTTCCTCTTTTCTGTTGGGACCAGCTCACCCACAGATCCCAGAAAAACTCTGCCACCTCACGAGAGCATGGACTCAGCAGCCACAGCTCTTCCATTCCATTCAATCTCCCAAGGACCATCCCAGACATTTCCCTCTCTCCCTGGGAACCCTCAAACAGTCCCCCAACCACCACATTGCTTCACCTGCTCCAAGTCTGGCTTTTCCCAGCATTGTCTGACAATCCCCCATTCCTGAAATGGAAAAAAGCAGGAGCACTCTCTCCCTATCCACCTTCTCCACTGCACTCTTTGGATTCCCACAGGATTCACCACCACCATTCCCAGTCAGACCAAAGTCAGCCTTTCCCTGCCCAAGGACCTCAAGATCTTGAGTTTTCCATTTAGCATTTCCCTTGTCTCATTCCAAGGGTTTTATCCTGGCTCTGTCACACTTCTGATGGAGAGGAGCTGCTCTCCTGTTATCCCAGACTTATGAGATTGGTGTATCCCAACATCTCCTCACTCCTGGAAATCTCGCCCAAGGAGTCAGCTCTTCCCAAGGATGCTGATCCCACCCTGTCCCTCTGCCTTCCTTTTCCAGGAAGAAAGCAATAAACTGGATCTCTCTCTGCACCCCATTCCCAACAATACCCAATGGACAAGGGGAAGATACTGCTACCAAGTACCTGATAATAATAATCATCCAGGTAGGGATCAGTGCTCTGCAGCTGCATCATCTGGATCTTGGACACCCAGTCCTTTTCCCGCTGCAGCATGAGGTTGGCATAGGGATCCTTACGGATCTGCTCCTGATGGCTGCTCCGGTGGCCCCCTCGGTCCCCCCCGGAGCCGTTGAGGCTCCGGTGCTGGCTGGCAGGAGAAGAAGGGCACCCGTGAGCACACCGGAGCTACAGGAAGGGACAAAGAGGGGGGACAGGTGACCCCAGAAGCAGGACACGTCCCCGTGCCACGTGGCCCCGTCCCTGTCCCCGCACTCACTTCCGGTTCTGCTGCTGCCGCTGGTGCAGGAGCCGGCGGTGCTGGGGGTGCAAATGGGTCGTGTCCGGCCGGAACATCTGGGTCTGCGGCCTGGGGAGAGCGGGAATTGTCAGGGATGGATGCAGGGAGCGGCTGGGGTGCTGGGACAGGGACAGCACCGACCTCAGGTTCTGCAGGTGGGATCCGGGGCCCGGAGGGTGCGGCAGCTGCGAGGGGGGCGGGGCAGGGGGAGCCCCGAAAAAGGCACGGAACCCACCGGCTGGGGACATCATCTGCCCAACTCTGCCCTGGAGCAGCTTGGGATTCACAGAGGGCAGCGGGCTCCCCACCAGCCCGGACACCCGGGCAAACTGGCTGGGGGACATTCGGCCGGCCTGGAGGGGCAGAGAGGACACCTGGAGTCAGCCGGGTGGGAAAAGGATCTGGGATGGCCGGCAACAGCCATGGAGAGCCAAGTCCCAGAGCCAGGAGGAAAAGTGGGATAAAGCACAGGAAAGAGCTTTACCTGGGCTCCTCCGAGTAGCTGGGCTCTCTGCAGGTGCGTGAGAACGGGAGGGACGCTGTGGGGGAACGGGTGACCCAGGAGGGAGGAATTCTGGGGAAAAAGTTGGGAAAAGGGACCCCAGTCACAGACCACGACTGGCAGATAGGACAAATCCCAGGAAGGCCAGGCTCTGTGGGGTGGGGATGAGCCACAGGAACACAGGGAGGTCTTGGAGGGACCTGGTCATCAATCCCCAGAAAAACGGTGGAGAGAAAGCTGGATACCGGAACATTGCAGAGCTGGTTGGGGGACATCCTCTCTCCATAGGGAGTGGGATAACGCTGCTGCATGGTAGCTCGGATGTGGACAGGCTTGGGACACAGGATCTAGGAAGAGGCAAGTGGCACAGTCACTCCCCTGGGAAGCAGCTTACACCCCTGGGAGCAGTGGGAAGTTGGGAAGTGAGGAGGTACCTGCTGGTTGAAGTTCGGGATGGCAGCCTGTTTCGGGGGGGTGCCGATGGGAACGGCCCGGACCGGGGGGCTGCCGATGATGGGGGACGAGGAGCGCCGGGGCAGCGCCCGCTCCGATGGATCCCGCTCTTCATCCCGAGCCTGCGGAGGCCTCTGGGGAAGGGCATAATCCAGCACGGACACGGGCGGCATCTCCTGTGGGAGGAATGGGAGGGACACCCCCGTTCCCTGAGAGTCACAGGCTGGGACAAGGAGGAGGGTTGGTGTCCCCACTTCCTACTGTCAGCTCTCCATGTCCCCTGTGCTTCCTTGGGATCTCCATGTGATGCCGGGCATTCCCGAAGCACACGTGACTGCCAAGAGCATCCCGTTTGGGATAACAGGGCGTGGGGTGGGAATTCTGGGTCACCTCCCAGCCTGGCAGAGCCAGGAGAGAGTTGGGAGAGGATTGGACACGCAGCACTTCAAAGCCTGACTCTTAATGAAACCACAACAACACAAAAATCCTCTGCCTCCAGGCATCAACATTCCCAGATCCTGCTGGGAGCCCTCAAATCCCTCAGACATCACCAGGCATCCCAGAACAGCAAAAATCTGCCATCCCAGCCCTCCAGGGTCCGATGTGGGGACAGAGGGTGACAGCTATGAGGGTCCCCCACAAGCCATGGATGCAGCTGGAGGGAAGCGGGACACTCCACTATCCCAGGAACAGTTTAACCCACCCAGCTGGTTGCCACAGGCACTTGGGATCACCAGGGAGGAGCCCCCTGCCCTACCTGAGCGAGGAGTGGCCCCCGGATGCGCCGCAGCACAGCTGAACTGTCCCAGATGCTGGAATTCAGCCCTCCAGGCTGCTGCAGAGCACAAGGAGAGTCAGGACGGCGCAGCGAGATCCATCCTCACATCCCCCGGGATCCCCCAGCCCATTCCCACCTGCGGGGGGTCCCTGGTGTGCACGGCCTGCATGATGGCCGGGTCCTCCAGCTCGCTGTCGATGACAAGTCGCGTGAGCCGCTCGGCCAGCGCGTCCTCGGGATCACCCAGAACATCCCCGTCATTCCCAACGGGACCGTCCGGCTCCCGGCTCGACCCGGCCTTGTCCTCCAGCTCCGCCAGCCGCTCGTGGGCCTCCTGCCAGTCATCATCTGCGAGGGAGCACAGGGTGAGGGATGTGGGCCGGGGGGATCTGTGGGCTCAGGGAGATCTGGGGGTGACGCTCAGGGTCTCACCGACGGCCCCGGCCCCGAAGGTGTCATCGTTGAACTGGTCGATGTCTTCATCCTCCTCCCCCAGGGCCTGGAAGGCATCTTCATCCTCGTCCAGCGGGCAGTCCTCCAGGGACTGGGACAGCCGGGGATGGGGTCAGCCCCACTGTACCTCCCTGATGACCCCCCAGCCCATTATATCTGTACAATAACGCCCTCAACCAGCAATACCTCCCCCAGCCCCATTATCCACCCCGGAAACCCCCCCAGCTCATTATTCCCGTGCAGTGACTCCCCCAACCCGTTACATCCCCCCAGTGACCCCTCCAAACCTAGAGAGTCACCCCGCCCGTTACACACTCCCCCAGCCCGTTACAGTTCCCCAGTGACCCCAGACTCCTTCTGTCACCCTGGAGCTCCCTCCCAGCCCCTCAGACCCCCTCAGGGACCGCCCTCCCCAACTCCTTTTACCTCCCCCGCACCAGCCCGTTATACCCCCCCCCACCCCGTTACACCGCCCCACTGCCGTCCCGGCGCGTTTCTCCCGCAGGCCCCGCGGGGCCCCGCCCGGCCTGGCCCCCCCCCGGCTCCTCCCCGGCCCCTCCCCGCTCACCGGGTACCGGAACATGGCGGCGCCGGCGCCCCCCGCCCGCAGGCTCCGCGCCGCCCGACCAGGCCCCGGGCCCCGCCGCGCATGCGCCGCCGCGGGCGCAGCCGCATGACGTCATCCGCCGCAACATCCCCCGTGCCACGCCCTCCGGCGCGCGATGGGGCGGAGCCAACGGGGGCCACGCCCAACTGAGACCACGCCCATCCTGTGTGTTTCTTAAAGAGGCAGCGTCCCTTTTTCTACCCCCCACAGCTGTGACAGCCGCATGTCCCCTGCCCGCAGCCGTGCCCCCCAGTGCCATCCATGCCCGCTGTCACTCCATCCATAGCTCCCGCAGTGCCCGCCCAGCCCTGTCCCCAGCTGTGTCCCATCCACAGTCATGTTCCCCAGCTGTGTCCTCTGTCCCCAGCTGTGTCTCCCCCAGCCGTGACCCCTGCACCCAGTCACGACCCTGACTTGTGTCCCCTAATTGCAGCCATGTCCTCAAGCCGTCCCCTGTGCCTGCTCCTGTCCCGTCTCCAGCCGTGTCCCCCCAGCTGTGTGTTGAATCCATGGCTGTGTCCCGCCCCCAGCTGTGTCCCCAGCTGTGACCCCCTATCCACAGCCTCATCCCACCGCGTGGTGTCCCCTGAACCCAGCCACGTGCCCAGCTGTGACCCACACCCACAGCCGTGTCCCCAGCTGTGTCCCCCCAGCCGCCTTCCCTGTCCCCAGCCGTTCTCCCGCTGCAGCCACACGTGGCAGGGGGTGACACGTCCTCACCGTGTGACCCCCGTGGGGCATCAGCTTCCTCATCGCCTCCAAACCCACATCCTCCCCCACCTCTGTCACCTCCCGGGGTGCCCGGGGGCCACCCCCAGCTACCGTCTGCAGCGGGTCCGGTGTCACCGGGTGTCCCAGGTGAAGGGGCGGCTCCAGCTCGTCCCTCCCCTCGGCGCCTTCCTTGTGCCCGTCACTGGGGATTAGCGCAGGGACAGCCCCGGGCTTGGGGACAGGCACAGGGGACAGGGCCACCCGCCACCTCGCCTGGATGTAGGAGGCCTGGCCGAGCGGCGAGGACCGAGGGTGACATCCCCCATCCCTGCGCTGGGCGAGGACGGGGACCCCCCCGCGCCCCCCCAGCCTTTGGGGGCACCATGAAGGACCGGCTGGAGCAGCTCAAGGCGGTGAGGGACTCCGGGCGTGGGGAGGGGACAGGGGACACCTCCAGGGGGCCCCTCAGGAAAAGGATGACACCGGGATGGGGGTCCCCGAGATGAGGGCATCACGGGGAGAGGGAGCCTCAAAAACCAAGTCTGTGGTGGATGGGGACGTCACGGGGTGAATGTCACCAAAATGCCACCCCACGGTGCCCGGGGGTGTCACGGGGGTGGGGGGTGACATCCATGGTGGACTGGGGTCTTGGGAAGACCCCAATCCATGGTGAGCGGGGACACCACGGGATGGATGGCCCCGAGACCTCACCCCACTGTGCGTGGGGGTGTCACGGGGGTCACCCCATGGCAGATGGGGGACCCTGAGCCTCACTCAAGGCGGGTGTCAGGTGGGAGGGACTGGGGGGGGGGGCATCCCCGTGCTGTTTGGGGGGACGGTGGCTGTTTTGGGGTGACGTGACCCTCCCAGTTGAGTCCCGTCCCCCCACGCCGTGGGGTGCGATGGGGAGACACCAGCCCACACCCGGCCTATGGGAGGTGTCCATCCCGCAGGGAATGGCAGTGGATTTGGGGTGCCCACACCCCATTCTGCACCCCACACTTGCCCATGTTCCTGGTACCAGCGCCACTTCCTTCTCCCTTTTCCCGCTCTGCCTTGGGGCCCCACTTCCCCCCACTCCTGGGGGGCTCCCCCTGCTCCCCAGCAGGATCATGTGCCACGGATGGTGGGGTCCCAGCAGGCCCCCAACTCGCAGCCGGGCCCCTAGCCGTGGCAGGGAGGCTTGGCAGGGATTTACCGGGATTATGGAGCCATCAGATAAAGCCCTCAGGGGAGAGCAAAGGGATTAATTTTATTTTTACTCCAACAGCAGGAGGAGGGGGTTGGGGGGGTCTCAGCCTGGGGTCTGTTCCCCTCTCCAGGACACCCCAACAGCACCCCCGGGGTGCTGGTGGAGCTGAGGGGGTGAGGGAAGGCAGTGGGGCTGAGATTGAGTTTTGGGAAGGGCTGGATTTGGGAGCACATGGGTGGGGGCCTGGGCACTACACCAGAGTGAAGGGTACCAGCCACCTTCGTGCCCCCCAGGGCTGCCCCAGACCTGCCGTGGGGCCACGGTCTGGGACATAAACCCTGTCCCATCCCCATCCTATTGCTGTCCCCGTCCCCTCCCTCTGGCCGAGCCCAGCAATCCCTTAATTCCCAGCCACGTGTGGCCAGATGTGAGCTGTGCTCAGCCCCCCCCGGCTGTCCCCTGCTGCAGATGTCCCCCCCTGTGCTACCACATCCCCATGGCTACTCCCCCCGTGTCCCTGTCACCCCTGGGGAGCCCCTGGGGGACTCTGGCAGGGCAGAGGGTCCACCCTGAGCGCTGTGTCCCAACAGAAGCAAGATGCGGATGACGAGGAGGAGCTGGAGATCGCCGTGGACAACACGGCCTTCATGGATGAGTTCTTCGCGGAGGTGAGGGAGGGCTGGGAGCGGGGCTGGGGGGCGTAGGGCTCCCTCCTCACCCCCCCAAAATCCTCCCGGGCATGCCCAGATTGAGGAGACCCGGCAGAACATCGACAAGATCTCAGAGAACGTGGAGGAAGCCAAGAAGCTCTACAGCATCATCCTCTCAGCCCCCATCCCAGAGCAGAGTGAGTGCTGTCACCATGTCCCCACAGCCTCCCCTGCTCACAGGGACCTTCCCTGGGAACATTCCCATGGTGGCTCACACCCATGATCCCACAGAGACCAAAGATGACCTGGAGCAGCTGACGGCAGAGATCAAGAAAATGGCCAACAGCGTCCGTAACAAGCTGAAGAGTGAGTGTCCCTGTCCCCTTGGGACTCTGGGATCATGGGGGCTGGCAGTGGGAAAGGTTCCTGATGGGTTGAGGTCTGTCTCCCTACAGGTATGGAGAGGAACATCGAGCAGGATGAGGCACGATCCTCCGCCGACCTTCGGATACGCAAGTCCCAGGTGAGCTCTGGTCCACAGCCAGCGTCCCCAGGTCCCACCCTGTCTCCCACGGGCTGGGGATGTGGCATGTCCAGGTCCAAGTCTCCCCAGTTCTATCCCCTGTGATCCCAGGCCTTGTGTCCCTCTGCCCTGTCCCCAACACTTTCCTGCCGCCCTGTGCTGGGACATGCTATATCCAGGGTCCCCTGGCTCTCATTGTCCCGTCCATCCTGGGATCAGCAACATCCCATGCCCAGAGTGTCACTGATCTGACTTCCTGTCCCCATCCCCAGCACCTCATCTTGTCCCCTGGACAGCATCACACCTCTGTCCTCGTTCCTGTCCTCTGTGAAAATGGCCCATGGGGACATTCCATGCGTGGGGTGTTCCATGTCCTCGTTCCCAGGACCAGGTCCAGTCCCCCAGGGTCACACCATGCCCTGGGGTGTCCCCATCCCAAAGTCCCCATCCCCATCCCCACCCTCACATCCCTGTCCCTGTCCCCAGCACTCGGTCCTGTCCCGCAAGTTCGTGGACGTCATGACCAAGTACAACGAGGCGCAGGTGGATTTCCGGGAGCGGAGCAAGGGCCGGATCCAGCGCCAGCTGGAAATCAGTGCGTGACCGAGCCCCGCGGGTGGGTGGGCACAGCCTGGGCATCAACCCCCAACCCTTTCATAAAGTGGGAGGAACCAACTCATCCAGACCCCTCCCATTTGACCAAGTTTAGTTAAGTGGGTGGGGCCAGGCCATACAGACCCTACCCCTTATCCCGGACTGGGCGGGGCCCGTCCCCATCCCTCTTCACGTGCCCGCAGCCGGCAAGAACACGACGGACGAGGAGCTGGAGGAGATGCTGGAGAGTGGGAACCCCTCCATCTTCACCTCGGGGGTGAGCCCTGACACGGGGGGACAGCAGGGGACACGGGGGTGTGTCACAGGGCCAGGCCCCTCCGCTGACGTTCCCCTGCCCCTGCAGATCATGGACTCGCAGATCTCGAAGCAGGCGCTGAGCGAGATCGAGGGGCGGCACAAGGACATCGTGCGCCTGGAGAGCAGCATCAAGGAGCTCCACGATATGTTCGTGGACATCGCCATGCTGGTGGAGAATCAGGTACGGGGTCACGCAGGGACCCGGCTGTGGGGACACAGGAACACACAGGGACAAGCGGGGACCTGGACATGGGGTCACAGAGATGAGCAGGGACCTGTGGACAGTGAATAGGGACCTGAGCATGGGGACAAGGAGGAACCTGGGTGTGGGGTCACAGGGATAACCTGTGTATGGAGACACGGACATGAGCAGGGATTTGGGCACAGGGTCAGAGGAATGTGCAGGGACCCACATATGGGGACGAGCAGGGACCTATGCATAGGGTGACCAGGGACAAGCAGGGACCTGAGTGTGGGGTCACAGGGACCTGCATGGGACCGTGGAGTGGCCCAGGGACCTGCAGAGGGGGTCCAGCCATGGAGCGATATGGGCTGGGGTGGTTACCACTGCATGTGTTCCCACGGAGCCACCCACCACCCCACGGTGGCCGGGAGGGACACTCCTGTGTCCCCTGCCCTGTGGTGGCGCGGTCCCCTCTCTCAGCCCCTCTCTGTCCCCCATGCCACATGAGGAGCTGCTGCGTGCCCCAGGGATGGGTGAGTACCTGCGTGTGCGGGTGTGCCACGTGCTGTGGGGCTGTGTCACCGTTGTCCCCACCAACCCTGTCCCTTCTCCCCCAGGGAGGGCTGCTGGATAATGCAGAGTCGAGCACGTGGAGCAGAGCACAGAGACGATCTGGTGCCGGGGCCAGACGCGCCAGGTGGGTGGGTGCCAGCACCCCAGGGTGCTCTCAGTGTACCCCCCTCTCTCTATGTCCCCCGGGTGCTCCCTAGGGAGCCATGATCGACCGCATAGAGAACAACATGGACCAGTCTGTCGGGTTCGTGGAACGGGCCGTGGCTGACACCAAAAAGGCTGTGAAGTACCAAAGTGAGGCCAGGAGGGTGAGACAGACCGACAGCCCCTGTGTCCCCTTTGTAGCCCCCAATGTCCCCTTCGTAGCCCCCAATGTCCCCTCTGTAGCCCCTAGCATCCCAGAGGTACCCCCAGTGTCCCCCTCTGGCCCTCATTGTGCCTTCACATCTCACAGTGTTCCCAGCACCTCCCCATATCCTCCAGCAGCCCCGAGATTCCCTTATTTCCCACAGTCACCTCCTGTCTCCCTCAGCCACCCCTCATATCCCCCAGCTGACCCCAGTGGCTCCCACCTCCCCGCAGTGACCCCAGGGCAGCTCTGTCCCTCTCTGTCCCACTGCCACCCCTGCACCCCCTCCCACCCTCAGGTGTGATGAGCTGGTGAGGACTCAGCCCCTCCTGCCCCATCCCCAGGGCTCTGCAGCACCTCTGGCTCTCCAGAGCCCCTCGGTTCCCCCATGTCCCCCCCCACAAGACAGGTGTCACCACCCCCGACTCGCCCCTGTTCCCCCAGAAGCTGCTGATTTTGGTGGCAGTGGCCGTGCTCTTGCTGGGGACAGTTGCCCTCATCATTGGACTCTCGGTTGGGCTGAACATGAAATAGCCCCTGGGGCAGGGGTCTGTAAGTGTTGGGACCCCCACTGCAGGGACACAGAGCCCTAGGGGATCCCAGTGTCATCTCCTGCTTGGGGGGCTCCAGTGCTTTAGGATTTGAGATGCTGGATTCTGGGATTGGTGATCTCAGGTCTGCAGTGCTGAGGGTGTTCTTTGAGGGTCTGCAATGTCTGGGGGCCCCTGGTGCTCTGGGGTCTGTGTTTTTTGGGGGTCTGCAGTGCTCAGGAGCCTGTGATGTTCAGGGGTCTCTGGTGCTCAGGGGTCTGTGCTGTGTGGGGTCTGCATTTTTTGGGGTCTGCAGTGCTTGAGGGTCTGTGTTGCTCGAGGGTCTGCATTCCTTGGGGGTCCGTGTTGCTCCCGGCTCTGGATTTTGTCTCTTCCTCACATCCATCTCTGCCATCCCCACTCCCTCCTTCCCGCTGCAGTCCCCGTCCCCTTCCCTGCCGGCGTCTCCAGCTCCCCTTTCCCTCCTCCAGACGCTCCCGACCATCCCAGCGATGTCACCTCCGGCGGGATCCTGGACCCCTCCTCTCCCCGCTCCTCCCGGACCTGCTGCTCCCAGCCCTCCGTGTCCCGATTCCCGCCGCGGTTTCAGCACCGCCGCCTTTCCCGCCCATCCTGCCACTCCCTGGGATCTGCTCCTCATGTCCTCACGGAAGGAGACAGGATTCCGATTCCGTCCGTCCTCTTGGGACTCGGCCACCGGTGCCACAGCCCCAGCGAAGGGTGACAAGGACACAAATCCGAGGGCCGGACGCTCGCCTGCGCGGGCATCCCGGTGGAATGAGGGCGAGAATAGGGACGGGACACGGGGTTTGGTGGCACCAGCGTGGTTTGTTGTCACCATGCTGTGACAGACGGATCTGTCGGGGTCCCAGTCCCCTCTTGGCTTTGATGTCCGGGCGGGAGGATGTGTTGATCGTGGGTATTTAACTCCCATTGTAATAAAATCCCGCTGATCCCGCCCTGCGCCTCCTCTCCGTGCTGGCACCGGGAACACCCAAAGCCACCGGCACGGCTCTGGCTCGGCTCCCGGTGTTCGGGAATCTGGGGGTTGGACCGGCCCCGTTTCCCGGTGCTGTAGGACACGAGGGGGAAACAGGGGGCTGGGGACACCCCCAACTCCCGGCCCTGTCCAGACACTCCCCAACCCCCCCCCGCCGCAAGTTTTTGGGTAAGTCACAGTGTTTGGTCACCTGTCCCAGAGCATGCTGGCACTGTCCCCTCCCTGTGCTACACAGAATCAGCTCACACCTGTCCTGCCACCTTCTCTGACTCCTCCCCAGCCCCTGTCCTTGTCTCTTGCCCCCCTCCCCAGCCCCATCCTTATCCTGTGTTCCTCCCCAGCCCATTCCCTGTCCCTGTCCCCAGCAGTGTCCCTGCCTCACATTCCCTGTCTCCCCGAGCAGAAGAAGATCATGATCATGTTGTGCTGCATCATCCTCGCCATCATCCTGGCATCCAGCATCGGGAGCATCTTCGCCTGAGCCCCCCACCCGCTGCCCTCCAGGTGACAGGGACAGGAATGGGGTGGCACAGGGGGGTCCCTGGTACACCCCAATCCCAGGGAGCGGGTTCAGGCCTTGCCGGGGTTGGATTCGCCCTGAGTGTCTCCAGGCTGCCACTCTGGGGAGGGATGGGGATGGTGACAGCACTAGGAGCCACATCCCCTTCCTGTCACCTCATCTTCTTCCCTGTCACAGGTGGCCTTTCCCCCTCCTGTCCCCCTGCCCGGATGATCCATCGGAGAGATCCCGGCCAAGCCACGATCCCCGGAGCCCCGAGGACATCCCACGTGTCCCTGGAGGAGTGGAGCCCTCCCACCACACCCCCTGCTCCCCTCCCAGCACCAAGGTCCCCACTCTCCTCCTCCTCCTCCTCCACTCGGGTGACAGTCGGTGGCCGCTGTGACAAGCAGCCCCTCCTCGGTGGCACGGAGCGGCTGGAGGGGCCGTGTCCCTCTCGGAGGGGGACACAGGGCTCTGCCTTGCCGGGGCGGCCGGAGGAGCCTCTCCCTGTGCTTGGAGCTCCTTGGATGTGCAGCCACCCATGCTGGAGCCTTCCTCCTCAATAAAGAGCTCACCCACACTCTGCCTCCTGGCTCCGACCTGATCCGTGGATCCCTCAGGATGCTCCCAGCTCTTAAAATCCACTTTGGGATAGAGAACCTCGTGCTTCAAACCCCGATCCATTTATCCCCCACCTCCAAACCCCACCTTGGGATAAAGATCCTCATGCCTCAAATCCTGATCCATCTATCCCTCAGGATGCTCCCAGCCCTGCGTTCCCAGCTCCAAAACCTACTCCAGTTTCTTGTGAAAAGTTTAATTCCAAAAGGAATCCAATCCAGACGCTCCTCACACTCTGTGCTTCAGGAAAAACTTGCCCCAGTAGCGTCCCTTGAGCTGCAGGTCGTAGGGGCTCAGGTACTTCCTCATCCCCAACATGTTGGAGGTCACCACACGCTCGAAAGTCCAGGGATTTTGGTTGTTCAGCCTTTTCTCCTCCTCTTCCCGCCGCATCTCCTGGAGGCTCTCCCGGCTGACAGGGACGGCCGGGAAGGGCAGTTTCTGGGCCACGCGGGCGAGGAAAGGCCGGACCTCCCCGAATTGGCAGCGCCCGCCCACCTCCAGCACCAGCCTCCCGCTCTTCACCGCCGTCACGTAGCGGTCGATGGGGCCCTTGCCGCCCCCCATCCGGTGCCCCAGGCTTTTCCGCGTCACCGACTTGTAGGGGGCGGGCACGCGCCACACGGCAAACATGGATTTGGGATCCATGCTGCGACCGATGGTCAGGCGGATCATCTCGAAGTGGCCCCAGTGCAGGTACCCCCCGCCCAAAGCCTGTGGAGGGACAGCATGGGACAGCTCAGGGACACGGAGGCTCCTGCGCCCTGCCTGCGAACAGGGACACGCGATCCCAGCCTCTGGAATTCTCCCCCCGGTCCGTTCCGCGCCTGTTCCCGCTCACCAGGATCCCGTACTGCCCCTGGGTGAAGTCGGTGGCCTCCTGGGACGGGCCACGGATGTCACGGAGCCGCCGGGGCTCCCGCCGGACTTTGGGCACCGCCGGCACCTTGTCCATGAACTTCAGCTTCGGCTTCTCCGGGATGGTGATCCCTGCCGGGGAACACCAGGATCAGGATCCCCGGGAGCAGACTGGGGAGTGCCCCCACCAGCCCTCGGGGCTCTCCCGCCGCCCGTTCCTCTCACCGCTGTAATCCGGGGGCAGCGCCAACTTCTTGAGCCCCGCCCGAGGAACCGCGACGCCGCCGGGACCTGCGGGACAGAGCGGGGGGGGTCTCGGGCAGGGCCGGGAGGGAAAGAGGGTCCCCGCAGGGCCTCCCCTTCCCGGTCTCCAGATCCCCCCCAAACCACCACAGCCCAGCCGGGAGTCCCACCGGGACCCTCGGAACCTCTCCGGGGTCAACCCTTGCACCGCCAGCCCGAGTTCCCCCCCCCCCCCGGGATCCCCAGGCTCCCGGGAAGGTCCCCCCCGGCCTTTTGAACCCCCCACAAGGCACGGGCGGGCCCACGGAGCTCGGCCAAACCCCCCTGACCTCCCCCGGCCCAGAGCGGCCCCGGGAGCCGCCATCGCCACATCGCCGGGACACGCCGGAAGTGCCGCAAGGGCGCCGCCATTGGCCCGGCCCCAATCACGCGCCGCCCGTTGTCCGGGCGGGAAGCGCGGTGGGAACATTGGTTCCGGAGGGAAACGCGGCGCAACCTATTCCCACCCCCGTGCCGGGCGGGGGTCGCCGGCGGGGGACACCCCCGAGGGTCCCGAAGGAGGTGCAGGAAGTGGCCTGGATGTGCTCCCAGCCTTTGTGCCGGGCTGGTGTACTGGGTTTACGGAGATAGGTTTCATATTCCTCCCAGCAGCGGCCACCGCGCTGGGTTTGGATTCGGGATGGGCGACCTGGGCCCGTGACGTCACAAAAGCGGTGAGCGCCGGGGTGAGGCGGGGCTGTGACGTCACACAGGTGTCCCATCCACAGCACTGTGACATCAGCACCGTGTCTCTACAGGACACGTGCCACCACTCCTGGCTCCCAGTGCGGTCAAGATGGGACATGGATGAAGCCATGAGTTTCCTGCTCCCCCTGCTTGTCCTGCTGGCGGCCAGTACAGCCGTCCTGCTGGCCACCTGCATTTGGAAGGAACGGAAGCGCCTCGGGGGCCGGGCCAGGGGGTCCCAGCGCAGCCGAGCGATTCCAGAGGCTCCCGGTTCCTCCCCGGCTGAGGAGACCCCTCCCCACGGCCCGGCTGCCCCCGGGAGCCCCCTGTACATCCCCTGCGGCTGCGGCCCCGGCTGCGCCCCCTGTGCGACAGCGGCCCGGGAGCTGCAGGACCTGGTGATGCCGCTGTGGCCCGGGGTGTCCTTCCCGCGGGATTCGGAGATGTGGCAGCTGTTGTGGGAGGACCTGGGGCAGCTGCTGGAGCGAGGCCACCTGCCCTGCTGCGCCTCCTCCTGCTCCTTCAGCTCCTCTGGGAGCCTCCATCCTTCCCGGAGCCTCAGTGGCTGCTGCCAGACTCCAGATGGGGAAGACCCCGCGGACAGATCTTGCTGCTCCCTTGGAGCTGCGGGCATGAGGAGAAATTTGTCATCCTTGAGGATGCACGTGGCCAAGAAGAACCTGGAAGTAAAGCTGAGAGCCCAGCCCGTTCCAGTGAGGCGTTCCCAGGAGCAACTGGTGCGGCGGGAAGCGTCACTCCATTCCTCGGAGAGCCTCCCATGCTCCTCGAGCCTCAGCGGGAGCTGCCAGACTGCGGACAGTGGAGAAGATGCCACGGACAGTTCTCCATGTTCCCAGGAATCCACGGATATCAGGGGAACCCGCTCAGTCCTGAGGATGCACGTGGCCAAGAAGAGCCTGGAAGTCAAACTGGGAGCCCAGCCTGCTCCAGTGAGGAGTTCCCAGCAGCGAGTGGCACAGCAGGAAATGTCCTGGAGCCGCCGGCGGCCAATCCACAGCTCCCACAGCACTGCAGCGCAGCCGAATAGGAACAGCCGGTGCTCGGAGTCCAAGATCCTCCAGAGGCAAAGGGAGCTGGAATTCCCCCATCTCCGGGGAGCTCCTCCAAGCCGGATGAGGCTCCTATTGGCCGCTCAGATACTTCTGAGGATGCTCTGTTTTAAATAAATCAGTATTTCCCCAAAGAACCGCGTTTGGGCTGAGATAGGGCTCCTTCCCAACAGCCGAGTTAGGATTCCGGATGGGAATACTGTGGGTCATGCATGGTGTGATAAATTTATGCACCCAAATTGGTTTGGTCAATTGAAAATTTATTAATTAGAGCAAGCAAGGTATAGGCAAAAACAGCGCTGGGCGACAGGGGAGCCTCTGTTCCGTAGGGCTCCGCCAAGTGCCGCGCGCGAACCAGTTCCCGCTCCTCCTTTTATACATCTGGTGACGTGTCTTTAGGCTGGTACTCTGCGCATGTGTCGTCTGTTGCTGGGGGTCTTCTTCTGCCTCCTGGTAGTCGTGGTGATGGAGGCTGACAGTCTCCCTCAGGTAGGTCTCCCCTCGCAAACCCCTCCCGACATGGTGAAGGCCCCCGGAACTGGAACTGGGCAACACATCCCAAGCAAGGGCATGTTCTACAACATGTCTTAAGCAAGTACAAACCACAAACGAGCACAAACCACAATGTTCTAACATGTCTTAAGCAAGCACAAACAAAGGTTATACATATAATTTCATAATAAATACAATAAAGGTTGTACATATAATTTCATCACCACTAATTTCCCATTCTACTTTCTTAGTGAACAAAATACCCTTGTTTTTATCACAATCCCCCATTTCTCTTTATTCATTTTTGTTCACTAAACCTCTGTAATTCTTGCCTAGCTAATTCCATAGTTTCAAAGTTTTCTTCTTCGGGAACCTGTTCATATCCGGTCTTTAGATGAGCTGCTTCAAGGCGACTTTTCACAATGGAAACTAATTTGTTAAATATACATGGCCCAAAAGTAAGTCCTAACATCAATAGGATCACAGGTCTCATCATTGTTGATAATAAAGTAGTCAGCCAAGGAGAATGATTGAACCATGACTCATACCAACTTTGCTGGGCTTCCCTTTCCTTCTTCCTTTGTTCTAATTGCTTACGGAATTCGGCCATAGTATCAACTACTATCCCCATATGGTCTGCGTAGGTACAACACTCTTCTTCCAAAGCTACACATAACCCCCCTGCTGTAAAAATAGTAAGTTTAATCCTCGCCTATTTTGTAGAACCACTTCTGATAATGATCTTACGGATTTTACAAGACCATCTATGGTTTTGTCTATCCTTTCCAAGTCCTCGTCAACTGACATCCTCAAGTTCTTGAATCTTTGTTGTTGGGACACTAGGGAGGCCACCCCCGTCCCTACCCCAGCACCTCCTATGCTTAATAGTACCGCCATAGTAAGAGCTGTGAAAGGTTCCCTTTTCTCTAAATGGTGTTCTGGAGTTGTATGGTGGGCATACACATATTCTTTAGGATGGTATACTATTCTAGGGATCACTGCCACTTGTATACAGTATTCAAAACTTTCATTAAAAGCACGGGTTGATATGCATGGAGTAATCCCTAAAGTATCGCAAATCCATTTGGTGCTAGCCGCCGGAATCAGCCAATCTGCTGGCTCACGAGGATCTCTTACAGCCATTTGTACCTGACATAAGTGTGATTTCTCTGAGGGTATTCTGCCTATACATCTTCCCTTCCCCGTAACTTGGGTTATGCTTATTCCAGGTGTATTTTCCTTTCCTGTTTTCCAGAGGCATGATGTTGGATTTGTTCCATTAAGTCTCCTGGATTCTGCAGTTGATCCAATAGCCTCATAAAACGGGGGTTTTATACTATAACATAGCCAACATTCCTCAGTTAAATTAGGGTGTGTACTATTTAAAACTTCAAAACTGGCTTGTAGTATTTTCCAAAGGGCATTAAACTCTTGGGGGGGCATGTTTATGGGTACTAAGGCCTGAGAATCACTGCTACTTCGCCCTATGATGGTTTGTATATTACTATCATCATGTTTTTGGTGATTCTCCTCGGGTATTATCACTGGATTTGGTCTGATAGCCTCTGGTTTTTGTGGAACTCTCTCTTTTTTTATGAAGATATATACTCCCCTGTCACTCTTCATAGTCTCCCATATTCTAAAACCCCATGTTCTTCCCGATAACCATCCAGGGTCCTCTGGGTTTGTGACATTAATGTAATAGAACTTACAGGTGCCCCGTCCTAATCCTAGAGTCAAGCCAAAATTGTCTGCTCCTTGTATCTTACAGCCATAGGGGCCCCACCCAACCTTTAAATATTTGTCTGGATTTCCGACTTTCCATCCTGATGAAATAGTTTCGCAGCCCCAATATCCACAATAAAAATGACCTGGATAGTTGCAGTACCCTTTTCCTGGACTGGAGGCCGGACACGTATAAAATACAGCATAGGTGTGAATGTCTCCCAGTTTACCAAGAACAGATGAATGGGTAACTTGAAAACTAGGGGCTCCAGGTGTGACCTGTGCTTGAATTATAAACTGGTCTTCCCACCTGATTAGAGACCAATTGAAGGGTTCATGTGAGGAGATATCCCCAGTACATTCTTGGATCATAATTAGGGAACATATGATAGTAATTCGTAGAGCCAAGTGGTATTTATTGTCGCGAGGGATGGGGAAAGCCCCGGAGTTCGCCTGTCTTCTGGATTGCATCCAGTTGCCCTCATTGGGAGTCCCACCCCTCACTACCTCCTTGGGGTAGTTCCATAAGCATTTTCCTTGTATCCCAACCTGAGGGTTCTTTTCTCCACAGTATTTTATCTCTTTGCCTCGCCTGTCGACTCAGTTGCTTCGAGCCACGGGGGATACCATCTTCTCGGCAGCAGAGATATTCTTCAGGAGCCCTCTGGGATAGCTTCTGCTGCCTTCTGACATAGACGTCCCAGTTCTGATGTTTAATAGGGGGTGTGTTGCATGGGACTTTTCCCAGGCGAGTTCGACAAGTGCAATCAATGATTTTTACTACAAATGGTTTTGGCTCGTTCGGGTGATAGCAGTAATATTTTGGTTCAACTCCAAATGCAAATATCTCCCACCACTCTTTGGATTCTCTAATTAACCCCTTGTGCTTTACTTTATATTTTAGGGTCCAATCAGTTATGTCCCGCTGGAGTTTCCAACAGGGACCAAAAACTCCCCTCGGTGGGATCCCTCGCCTACAATGTGCCCACCACTTGTCTCCGCAAATCCTACAAAGGTAGCATACAAAAGGATAACAATTACACCTGGGTTGACCACATCTTATTTTAACACTTGAGTTACAAATTAGTCCCTCCTTCGTGTAGTTCAGGTCTGATGCATACTCAATGTGGCATCCATTCATTTACAGTTTCTTTCCTTTTTAGTCTCAACTTCAAGTCCCCTTGCTTTTCCACTATTTGCCACTCAGAAGCTGGCTTCTCCACCGGTCCTTTAATTCGGCTGGCATGAGTCCATCCTTTTTCAGCTGTTCGGACTGCAGTTTCTGTGGTAATGTGTGAAAGTAATGTGAGATAAGGACCTTCCCACTGCGGGGTTAGAGGAGCATCTTTCCATGTTTTAACCACTATCCAATCTCCTGGTTGTATACGGTGTAATTTCAAATCTAATGGGGGTCTTTGTGCTAATACCTTTTTTCTCCACAGACTTTCCCTATGTTTCATTAAGTGTACTATATACATATGCATATTCTGATCTCTTAATACTGGGTGATCTTGTGGTTCTCCCATATCATAGGGCATTCCATACAGCATCTCAAATGGGGATATCCCCATATCAGTCCTAGGCTGGGTCCTAATGTTTAATAGAGCTAGTGGCAGGCACTTTACCCAGGATAGTTTGGTTTCTAGCATAAGTTTTGTCAGCTGTTTTTTAATTTCTCCATTCATTCTCTCGACTCATCCTGAACTCTGTGGGTGCGAAGGTGTATGATGTTCCCACCGAATCCCCATTGCTGCCATGGTCTCGGCAACAATCTTTGACACAAAGTGGGGGCCTCTATCTGAATCGATGGTTTCCATAATCCCGTACCGGGGAATTATGCATTCCAGTAGAATTTTAATTACTACTTGGGTTGTTGCTCTTGCTGTGGGGAAAGCCTCTATGTAATGAGTAAAGTGATCCACCATTACTAATAAATACTTATACCTACCAACCTTGGGGAGTTCAGTAAAATCTACTTGGATGTTTGCAAATGGCTTGCATGCAGCCAGCCACCCTCTTTTTAGAGGCTGTCTTAAATTTGCTTTATTGACCTTTAAACAAGTAACACATCCCCTTACTACTTGTTTTGCTAGGTCATTTATCCCAATACACGTGTTTTGTGGCAAATTGATCTACCAATGCTTGCGCTCCCCAGTGTGTCTTGTCATGCATCCTTTTCATTATTTCTAAGGCTACTGCTTTGGGGAAATGTCGTGGTTTTGAACTAGTAATTAACAAAAAGGGGGAAAAAGAATTATTTATCTCTTGCTGTGAGATATGGATTAAAATAAGAGCAAACCAGGCATAAAACTTAAAAGGAGTAAAGAAAGTTTATTGACAAACTACAAGAATAAGAACACCAGAATAAACTTTTAGAAAAAACCTTTTCATTTCTCACTGCCTACCATTCTTTTGTTCACATGACAACAGAGACAAAAAACTTTACAATTTTGATGGTTTAAATAATCTCAATTCTCTTTACAGTCTTTCCATCAGTTTCTGTAAAGAAACAGAAGTTCCTTTCTGTTAATTTATGGAGTTTCTCACAAGAAAACTATTTTTGTTATAGTTTCTCGTTTCTCTGATATCAGCTGCTCAGAGCTGCTGTTATCAAAGCCCACCCCTCCCATTCCACATCACTCTGAAATGTGTTATGGGCCATGAGTTTGAGGATAGCATTTTTAAAGATAAGTTAGTCAAAGGCAAAAAGGTATTCTTCATTTGTTTCTGTGAGCTTCACTAGAAAACAGTTTTCTCATTGCCTCTCAAGGCTTCAAATCTCCCAGCACTTCACTATACCACAATTACTCTACTTTTTACTCAAATTTACACTTTGAACACTCTATTCCTCCCTACAAACTGTATCATGAATTAAAGGAGTTCTTTTCAGGACTTCATTGTCCATCCCCATAGTTTTAACAGAAAGATATTTCAGCTTAATTAAAGCATCTTCTTAATTCTCTACCTTTCTTGAAGTTTCTTTTCTTTCTTGCCACTAGTAGTTTATAAAGTCTCTTTTCATGTTGATCACTCTCCTTTTCTCTCTCTAGATAAAAAGATTAATCTGCAAGTCTCATCTGCATAAGAAAGAGTTAAAATCTTGCCCAAGCTTTTGTAGATGGTTCGGTGATCTCTGCTGAACAGGAGCTGGAGCCGTCTGCGATGGAAAGTTCCTCATAGCTGCTCTAGAGAGTGTGGTCGGTGTCTCTGCTTGCTGCAGGCCCAGAGCCCCTTTCTTTCTTCACTCAGCAGTTTTCTAGTGAATGTAGTTACAGCAAAACCTGCAGCCGAGCCAGAGATCGGGCCGGGCCGGGCAAGCCCCCGCAGGCCTTATCTCTCGGCCGGGAGACGCGGCAGGCCTGGCCCGGCCCCCGCCCGGCCGCATGGCCTGGGCAGGGAACCGGAGGCCAGCCGGAGCTCCGCCACCCTTCACAGTCAGGAAACAAAGAGCACCACAGACTTCTGGTTGTACACTTTAAGGTGGGGTTCACAAGTTGATCCCCCTTTTCAATGGCTAAAACTGCTGTCAATTCTCAGCAATGACCGATAATTGGTCAGGAGAAAAGACTCCCAGGAGTCCCCAGCAACTTTAACTTTCTTAAAGGTAAAGGAACCCCATGACAGTAAAACAGTTCTATTATCCTCTGGAAGTTGCCACTCTCCCCGGGAGTTCTTCCTTAATCCTATTTTCTGCATCTTCTCTTCTTCCTGGATAGTAAAACTGTATATTCTATGCACTTCCCGGGTGCTATCATGAAACTGGTACCCCTCTGTGCCTGGATTATCGCAAGCACTCTCAATATGTTTTGTACCACAACCTTCCCCACAGTCCTGACACAGGAGTTCCCATAAAGTATTCTCACAGCGACACTCTCGACATTCTTGTCCCTTTATTTCTTTGGGATCCCAATCAACATAGTAAGGGAACTCTTGCTTTTCTCCTTCTTTATTCGGGGAACAGTGGATTGCCATGAGGGCTACCCTCTTTGCTTCCTGGTCTGCGGCATTATTTCCTTACTCTTAAAGTCTATCCCCTTCTGATGTCCCTTCAGGTGAACCACAGCAATCTCTTTAGGTCCCCTTAAAGCTCTCAATATTTCTTTAATTAATTCTTGGTGAACCAAACCTTTCCCTTGTGAATTTATTAGTCCCCTCTCTTCCCAAATTTTTCCAAAGGTATGTACGATTTCAAAGGCATATTTTGAATCAGTATAAATGGTACCTGACTTGTTTCTTAGCAACTGCAGTGCCCGTAATACAGCATAAAGCTCACAGGCTTGGGCTGACCAAGATCTACTCAAGGGACCCGATTCTATAACTGACAGATCCTCTCCTCCAACTATGGCATATCCTGACACCCTTTTTCCTTCGATAACTCGGGATGAACCATCTACAAACAGCCTTTCCCCTTTTTCTAACTCTTCTTCTTCCAGGTCGGGCCTGATTTTTGTTTGCTCTTCTATGACGGACAGACACTCATGTACCAATCTTTCCTCATCTGGTTTCCCATACAAAAATTGGGCTAAATTCTGCAAACTAGTTACTTCTAAAGTTAATTTTGGAGAGTCCAGCAAAATTCCTTCATACTTTAAAAGTCGGGCATCTGTTATCCACTTCTCTGCCTTTTGTTGTAAGATTCCCCGGATATTGTGAGGGGATAGTACCCTTAGCTCTCCGCTGAGAGTGATTTTATTAGCCTCTTCTACCAGTAGGGCACAGGCTACTACAGCCTGCAGACAAGTAGGCCATCCTCTACTTACGGGGTCTAACAGTTTGGACAAATATCCCACCGTTTTCTTTTTCCCTGCCCATTCTTGGGTTAGCACCCCATAAGCTGTTTCCTCATCAGTGTTTATGAACAAATAAAAGGGCCTCTTCAAATCCAGCAGGCTCAGCACTGGAGCGTTAACCAAATCCTGTGGTAACCTTTCTAATTGTCTATCATCCTCTTCATTCCACTTCACCAACCCGTCCTGGCTCAGCTTTTCATATAGGAACTTAACTTTTGCACTATAGTTCTCTATCCATTGTCGGCAATATCCGACAAGGCCTAATAATTGTCTGACCTGTTTTTTACTCTTTGGAGGTGGCATGGATAAAATTCCTTTTACCCTTTCTGGGTCTATCTTCTTTTCCCCCTTTCGAAGGTAATGACCCAAGTACTTTACCTCCTCTTCTGCAAACTGCAGCTTTGCTTTGGACACCTTAAGCCCTTTTGCACTTAAGAAATTCAGTAGCTTGATACTCTCAGCCCGCACCTCCTCCTCTGTCTCCCCAGCAATGAGAAGGTCATCTACATACTGTATAAAGATCACCCCTTCCTTAGGCTGATATTCTTGTAGAATTTGCTCTACAGCTTGTCCAAATAAATTCGGAGACTCCGTAAAACCCTGCGGGAGCACAGTCCACCTCAATTGTTGTCTTCTATGCGTTTCGGGGTCTTCCCATTCAAATGCAAAATAATCCCTACTTTGTTCATCTAAGGGGCATGCCCAAAATGCATCCTTAAGGTCAATTACGCTATAATACTGTTTTTCGGGGCCTAATCGACTCAGCAAAGTGTGGGGGTTTGCAACCACTGGGAAGCGGGCCACAGTTCACTTGTTTATTTCTCTTAGGTCATGTACCAGCCGGTACGACCCGTCTGCTTTCTTCACAGGCAAAATGGGTGTGTTAAAGGGAGACATACAGGGCTCCAAAAGGCCCTTGTTTATTAACCTCTCTACTTCAGGCTTCAACCCCTTTCTCCCCTCGCGGGAGATGGGATACTGCTTTATTCTTATTGGGACCTCGGGGTTTCGGATGGTTACTGAAAAGGGGGTTATATTGAGCTTCCCAATAGTATCAGGGGTGTACCAAACTTCTGGATTAATTTTCTTCTCATCTTCAGTTCTCAAATGACAAAGTTTTATTTTCATTTCCTTATTTACCACTTCTATGCTGATACCAAATTCAATTATTAAATCTCTCCCCAGCAAATTATATTCGGCCTCCAAAACTAATAAAAAGTCACCCATCCCCATCTTAGATCTAGTTTCAACTAGTACATTTTTAATTATCGGAACCACAAATGGTTCTCCCTTTGCCCCTATTACTTGGGCTGTTTCTCTGGATATTTCGCACCCTTCTGGTAGTTTCTGAACAGTAGATCTTTCTGCTCCAGTATCTATCAAAAATTCCACCTCCTGTTGACGGGGACCTATTTGTAATTTTATCAAGGGCTCTTGATATTTCCGTGTCCCCATTAAATAGAGCCCCTGACCCCTCTAATCTTCCTTGAAGATCTTCTCATCCTTCATCCTTCTCCTACAACTTCTCCTGAAGTGTCCTCTTTTCCCACAATAAAAACACACATTCTCTTCCCTCCTTTCTACATTTGCTTTTCTTCTTTCTACCCGGGGCGGTCCTCCCCCATTTCTCTGGGGCATTGACCACCCATCCACGGCCGGGTCAGATTTCGCCTCTCTGACCATGGCCACCATCATCCTAGCGTGCCTCCGATGAACTTCATCGTCCCTCCGAACATACACCTTCTGGGCTTCTTTCAATAGCTCATCCAGCCCCTTATCCTGCCAATCCTCTATTTTCTCCAACTTCTTCCTAATATCCTCCCATGGTTTTGCCACAAACTGAGTTTTAAGCAGGGCCTGTCCCAGTTCATCTTTGGGATTTAGCCCAGAATACATTTGTAAATTCTTTCTTAAGCGTTCTAGCCATTCCGTGGGGGTTTCATCCTTCTTTTGTCTCTCGTTTAGGGCCTTATTTATATTCTTTCCTTTAGGTACTGCTTCTTTAATTCCTTGGACAATTATTGTCCTTAGGTCCTGCATATTGGTTCTATGCTCCTGCTGCTGCTGATTCCAATTCGGGTCTTCCATCGGCCACTTAGTGTCTGCCTGCGGCCCCTGGGCATATTGGGCATCCCAAATCCGCATACCAGCTCGCCTGATCATATTTCTCTCCTCAGCCGTAAACAAAATTTTCAAAATAGCCTGCAATTCCCCCCACGTATAAATACTAGGACCTAGGAATTGGTCCAATCTTTCTGCCACCCCCAGGGGGTCTTCTAGGAGGTTCCCTATTTCTTTCTTAAAGTCCCGTACCTCACCCGAATTCAGAGGAACTGAAATAAAGCCTACTGCTGGATTCGGGCCTGGCCCCCCCCACGGGCATTTCTTGGAGTGGATACAGGTTTTGCTGTTGCGCCCGCCTCCGGGTAATAGGCCCTTCTATATCATCAACAGGCTCCTGAGGGTTTTCTAATGGAGCATTGGGGGGTGGTGGATTTTGTGGAGGCACATATGGGGGAGGTATAAGGGGAATTTCTTCCTCCACGTTTTTGCCCTTTCGTTTCTCTTTTAGAGGAAACAAGAGCGTGCTCGGACTAGTCAGCCATACGACTGCATACGCACTCTCCTCTGGACATGGGGGGGTTTTGTCATTTACCCACAGGTTCAATTTTTGTCTTACCCAATCCTCTGAAGACCCAAATATCGGCCAAATCTAAAAAGACATTTTTAGAAATTTCCTTCCCCCCCATTCTATCATAAAATAATTAACAATTTTCACTTTATCCTTATCCCCTGTGGTAGGATAATGTTTCCAATTCTCTAACATAAATCCCAGTGGGCTATCCTTCGGCACCGTAAGAAGTTTAATGGGAGTCCGGGGCTTGCTCTTCCCTTGTCCCACCTTCTGGAGCACCCTCCAATCAACAGTACCCACTCGCTTCCCCTGGTTCGTGGCTCACGCCCTCGCGGGCAATGAGAACCGCACTACTGAGGGTCCGCACTCACTTGGGGAATCCAAGCTGCCGGTCCCCCTCTCACACAACCACACAATCGCTGCGCCTCCAGGAAACCCAACCCAGACCGAACGGAATCTTCCACAAATACTCACGCGTCCTGCGTCTTCGTCCGGACCTTTGTGCACAAAGTTTATAGGGTCTGACGGCCTCCTCCTTTGCCTAATACCTTGAATTTAAGTTCGTCAGTGCAACCGAGGCAGGAACCGGCCCTCCGGGCCTCTAAATATTAGCGGGGCACCCCCCGGTAGTGCCAAGAATCTGTCTTACAGATTGCATCCGAGTCACGGCACCAATTGTGATAAATTTATGCACCCAAATTGGTTTGGTCAATTGAAAATTTACTAATTAGAGCAAGCAAGGTATAGGCAAAAACAGCGCTGGGCAACAGGGGAGCCTCTGTTCCGTAGGGCTCCGCCAAGTGCCGCGCACGAACCAGTTCCCGCTCCTCCTTTTATACATCTGGTGACGTGTCTTTAGGCTGGTACTCTGCGCATGTGTCATCTGTTGCTGGGGGTCTTCTTCTGCCTCCTGGCAGTCGTGGTGATGGAGGCTGACAGTCTCCCTCAGGTAGGTCTCCCCTCGCAAACCCCTCCCGACATGGTGAAGGCGCCTTGCCCTGATTGGGCCCCTGGAACTGGAACTGGGCAACACATCCCAAGCAAGGGCATGTTCTACAACATGTCTTAAGCAAGTACAAACCACAAACGAGCACAAACCACAATGTTCTAACATGTCTTAAGCAAGCACAAACAAAGGTTATACATAGTACATATAATTTCATCACCACTAATTTCCCATTCTACTTTCTTAGTGAACAAAATACCCTTGTTTTTATCACACATGGGTGCTTTGGTTGCCCTCCTGTCATGGGGTTACTTGACCTTTAAGAAGGTTAAAGTTGTTGGGGACTGCCTGGAGTCTTTTCTCCTGACCAATTATCGGTCATTGCTGAGAATTGACAGCAGTTTTAGCCATTGAAAAGGGGGATCAACTTGTGAACCCCACCTTAAAGTGTAAAACCAGAGCTCTCTTGCTTTTTTTGCTTTCTGGCTGTGAAAAGTAGCAGAGCTCCGGCTTTTCGCTCTCTGCCCGGCCACGTGGCCGGGCAGGGGCTGGGCTGGGCCTGCCATGTCTCCTGGCTGGGAGATGGGGCCTGCGGGGGGCTTGCCCCGGGCCAAGCCGGGCCGGGCCGGTTCCTGGCTTGGCTGCAGGTTTTGCCGTGATGGAATTCACCAGAAACTGCCGAGTAAAGAAGGAGAGGGGTTCTGGGCCTGCAGCAAGCAGAGACACCGACTACACTCTCTAGAGCAGCTATGAAGAACTTTCCATCGCAGACGGCTCCAGCTCCTGTTCAGCAGAGATCACCGAACCATCTACAAAAGCTTGGGCAGGATTTTAACTCTTTCTTATCCAGATGAGACTTGCAGATTAATCTTTTTATCTAGAGAGAGAAAAGGAGAGTGATCAACATGAAAAGAGACTTTATAAACTACCAGTGACAAGAAAGAAAAAAAGCTTCAAGAAAGGTAGAGAATTAAGAAGATGCTTTAATTAAGCTGAAATATCTTTCTGTTAAAACTATGGGGATGGACAATGAAGTCCTGAAAAGAACTCCTTTAATTCATGATACAGTTTGTAGGGAGGAATAGAGTGTTCAAAGTGTAAATTTGAGTAAAAAGTAGAGTAATTATGGTATAGTGAAGTGCTGGGAGATTTGAAGCCTTGAGAGGCAATGAGAAAACTGTTTTCTAGTGAAGCTCACAGAAACAGATGAAGAAGACTTTTTGCCTTTGAATAACTTTTCCTTCAAAATGCTATCCCTAAACTCATGACCCATAACACACCTCAGGGTGATGTGAGATGGGAGGAGTGGGCTCTGATAACAGCAGCTCTGGGCAGCTGATATCAGGGAAACGGAAAACTATAACAAAAATAGTTTTCTTGTGAGAAACTCCATAAATTAACAGAAAGAAACTTCTGTTTCTCTACAGAGACTGGTGAAAAGACTGTAGAAGGAATTGGGACTGTTTAAACCATCAAAGTTCTAAAGTTTCTGTCTCTGTTGTCATGTGAACAAAAGAATGGTGGGCAGTAAGAAATGAAAAGGTTTTTTTCTGGAAGTTTATTCTGATGTTCTTATTATTGTAGTTTGTCAATAAACTTTCTTTATTCCTTTTAAGTTTTATGCCTGTTTTGCTCTTGTTTTAATCCATATCTCACAGCAAGAAATAAGTAATTTTTTTCCCCTTTTATTAATTACTGGTTTAAAAACCACGACACCTCCTCAGGAACTTTGCAGTGTCCCATGGGACAATCCTTGTTTCCCACTGAGAAAGGTGGGATGAGTGTCCAGGGTCAAATACCTGGGAGAGTCTGGAAAGGAACCCCAGGTGGGTGAGAGGGGCGAGCTCGCCCCACCCAGCTTCCCACTGGGAGACCCGCGGACAGCACCCTCCTCCCAATGTTAAAGCCATTGCTGGGGGAGGTCCTCTCTCTTTTTCCATCCCTGTCCCGATGGAGGCTCCCAGGGGAAGATGCTTTGTGTTGTTCCAGAGCACCAGGAGGTGGTCTGGGTGAGAGGGTGTTTGGGGGATCTGGCTGCCCTCCCTGGGGAAAGGGACAGGGCGGTGACCCCTGGGTGGGTCCCCTTGCCCTGGGCATAGCGGGAAGGACCATGGGGATCCCCAAATCCCTGTCCCAGCCCTGCTTGTGCCAGTCTTTGTCACCAGTGGCTGCACGTGGCTCTCAGTGCCGGCCGCTGTCCTGGGAAGCCGAGTGGCTGGTGGGGAGCTGGGGTCTGGCTGTGGGGTGACCAGTCCTGGAAGGGATGGACAGCCCCTGGAGCACCCCTTTCTGAGCTGCAGGACCACCCTGGAGGTTAGGAATGGGGACACCGTGTGTCCCTGAAGGAGATAGTGTAGGGTGGGAGTGAGGCGACCCCATCAGCCCCGTGGGTTTTCTGTCCCCTGCTCTGAGCTGGGTGACACTGCCAGCCCTAATTCCTCTCCTTCCCACAGCTCCTCCTGGGCAGCATCCAGCACGGGAATGTCCTCCACTTGGCCAGAGGGCTTGTGGAATGTTACTGCTCCAGGGAAATGGGGAGTCCCTCCCAGAGCCCCAGATTCCTCTCAGGATCCTGAGTCTCCCGTGCCCTGCGAACTCCATGATGGGATCTCTCCATATGGGGGGATGTGGTGTTGTCCGGATCAGGATGGGGAACAGGGGTGTCCTCCATGAACTTGGGGTGCAGAGTGGTATCATGTGCCCCCCCTCATTCCCAGGGTGTTCGTTACTCCCTGATTTCAGGTTTAATCCTCTGCCTGGAGCTCTCGGCTCCTTCTCTTCGGGGCTGGACACCTTAAAAATGGGGAATGAAAGGGGGGGGAAGTTTGGGGGATCAGTGTGGGGGATCCCCTCTACTCCTCCCCTCCTGCAACACGGACCAGAGCCAGGATATTCAGGCCCACCCCTCCCTGGGGAAGAAGATCCAGGGGAAATCTGGATCAGGGCAGTGCCCAGCTCCGTGTCCTGGGTGCCGCCCCCCCGCGCCCGTGCCCCCGCTCTGCGGGGAGGAGCCGCAGGAGCCTAATGGCCCTTGATGGACTTTTCTTCCAGGAATCTGCTGCGGCGTGGTTTGGTGGTTTTTGGTTTGGTTTTTTTTTTTTTCCCTTTATTTTATTTTTGTTGTTGTTGGTGTTGTTTTTTTAAAATTTATTTATTTTTTTCTTTCTTTCTTTCTGCGCTCCTGTAAACACGGCGTGGAGCTGGAAGGAGCGGGCATGAGGGGGGGACACGCAGTCTGGGGAGGGGGACTTTCGGGGCAGGGCTAGCACCCCGATCTCCTTAACTCCCTTGCATGTGGGTTTGGGATGAGCAGCTCTTCCCGGCGGGAACCCGGTGTCCTGGAGCCCTGCCCGGAATGGGGGGACATCACCGGGAATTTCCCCACACCCCGCGCAGCCCCCCAGAGCCCACGGAGCATCTTCCCAGCTCCACGCAGCCCCACTTCCCGCCCCTCCCCGGGCTCTGGGGGGCTGTCCCCTCCATCCTCCCGTGTCCCCCCGTGTCCCCCCGTGTCCCCCGTGGGCTGGGCGGTGCCCGGGGGGGAATGCCGCAGCCGCTGACGTCACGGCGCTCAGCCAATGGGCGCGGGCTGTGGCGGGGTGGGGCGGGGGCGGCCCCGGTGGGGACCGGGGCTGCTCCGGGGGGTCCCGGTGCCCCCCGCTCTCCTCATGCAGGGCATGGGGAGCCTCCGGCTGGGCAGCCGCGCCGTCATGTACACGGCGGAGACCCTCCCCAAGGGCAAGAACCGCGTCATGGGGGTGAGTTTAGGGGGGGGGCGGGCGGAGGGAGTTCGGGAGGAGAAACCCTTGGAAAATCTCTCCTCAGCTCATTCCCGGGGGATTCCTGCTGATCCCTCAGGGCATGCTGTGGCTCTGGAGAGACGCTGGGATTAAGGCATCCCCCCTGCCCAGGGCTGCTCTGTGGGCGGGGAGGGTTGAGTTGACCCCATTCCCACCCATCCCGCTCTTCCAGACCATCCAGATTATGACGGGATTCCTGCACATCGGCTTCGGGATCGTCCTGACCACGCTCACCAATGTCTACACCTCCGTCTTCGTCATTGGAGAGATCCCCTTCCTGGGCGGTGTGTCGGTGCGTGCCAGGGGGCTGGGAAGGGATGCCCACCGGGAAAAGATGCCCACCAGGGAGGGATACCCACCAGGAAAGAGTGGCTAGGGGGGTGGGATTCCCACCAGGAAGGGAAGCTCATAGGGAAGGGAATCCTGCTGGGGGGCATGCCAGCAGGTGGGACACACATTGGAAGGGATGCCCACCGGGAATGATGCACCTGCAGCTCCCAAGGCCTCGGCAGCTGGAAAACAAGGGCGGGGGGGTCACCGTGTCCCCTGTGCCCCGTTAGTGCCACCTCTGGGCAGGTTTGGGGTGCTTGGGGTGCCCTCAGTGCCAGCTGAACCCCGTCTTTCCTGCTGCAGTTCATCATCTCCGGGTGCCTCTCCATCGGCGCCGAGAAGAGCCCCACGGAATGCGCGGTGAGTTTTCCTGGGAGCACACTGGGAGTGAGCCCGTGGGGTGGGTGGGGTGTCCCTCTGGGATTTTTGGGGGGGGGGGGGGGTCTGCCACCCCCTCCCAAAGCCCCCTGGGTGCCCGCAGGTGAAGGGCAGCCAGACCATGAACGTCATCAGTGCCATCTTCGCGCTCCTGGGAATCGTGGCCTTCATCGTGGACCTCAACCTCAACGGGCTCTACCGCTCCAACTTCAACTACTACAGCTATCTTGTCCTGGTAAAATCCCCCATGGCGGAATTCTGGCCTTTGGGAACCGCCCCAGGGCATTTTCTCCAGCCCTCAAGGGGTGTTGTGCCCTTTCCCAAATCCCCGTTGGGGTGGCGGTTTCTCCTCTGCCGGCACGACCTATTTTAGGCTGGTACCTCGGGAGATGAGTCACCCCCTGGAAGCATCCATGAGCCATAAAAACGGCGGGATGGAGGGCTTGGAGCGAGACCTTGGAGCTGGGGATGCAGACGGAGAGGAAGGGGGAGCTACAGAATGCTGCCCTGTGTGGGGTTTGTCCTCCTGGGTGCTGCGGGGAGGGTACTGATAGGGTTTTCCCCATCCTGGAGCTCGCAGGGAATGGGATTTCCATCGTGCTGCTCATCTTCACCATCCTGGAATTCTGCATCGCCGTGGCCACCGCCAATTTCTGGTGCCGGGCCACCCGCCTCAGCTCCAATGAGGTAGGAAGAGGGGGTGGTGGGGATGGACCCAAAAACTGCCTCCCATGATCCCAGTGTCTCCCATAATCCCCGTTTTTCCCAGGCAATGCTGATTGTCCCCAGTGCCACCCGTGTGGATCTGGCCGTGCCACCAGCAGAGCTGCCTCAGCCTCCCAGCTACACTGAGGTGATCCAAGGAATAGCCTGGATAGGAGCAGCATCACCATTGGGATGGCTCCTGGGATGACAGTCCCCATCCTGCTGCCATCTGTGTCCCCTCCCTGGGAAAACATCCTACCCCAATCCCCAGGGAGCATCCTGGAGCATCCATCCCTCTGCTCTGGGAATGGGGAGGAGATCCCAAACCCCTGTGGGTGCTGGCGGGGGGGGGTGTCCCCCAGTTCCTGCCCCTTTTCCAAAACACCTCCCAATCTCTTTGCAGCTGACTGCTCCCGAAGTCTGACACCGAGGATGTTGGAATGGGATCCTGCCTCCATTGCTCCTAAATCCCAGGGCTACGGCATCCTCCTCCCACTGTGCTGCCGGCTGGGATGTGCTGGTCCCCCCCCAAAAAGCCAGGGACACCCCCAAATTCCCTGCCCCTGTGCCCCTGGGCCTGGTCTGAGGGGCTCCACTTGCTGGCTGCTGTGGGAAGGGGCTTCTCCAGGGGGGAATCTTGGGCAATTCCTGCCTGTAAATTCCTGGTGGGGATGCTGGGGTTCACTCAAGTTGGGGTTCAGGAATTCCTGGTGGTCTGGTGGTTTGGAGTGAGCCTGATGTGTGCCAGGAGCCGGGTGGGTCACCGGAGCATCTACCTCGGCTCGTCCCCTGTTGGCTTCATTTTATCTTGGGAATAAATGCTCTCTCCAGGCTTGTGTCTCCTGAATTTGGGAATTTTCAACATGGGAGCTACACTTCCTCCTCACAGAGCTGCTGTCCCTCAGAAAAGAGGCTCATCCTGCCTGATTGAGAGATACCCACTCTCTCCTGAGGGAATTCTGCCCCTGCTGAACTCCTGAAAACTGCTTGCTTATGCTGAGGAGAATTCTGCTCCCCTAAACCCCTGGCTCTTGCTCCCAAGGGAGTTTTGCTCCTCTAAACTCCTGGTGCCTGCTCTCCCGAGGGAATTCTGCCCCTCTAAACCTCTCTCCTGAGGGAATTCCATCCTCCTAAACCCCAGTACCTGATTCTGAGGGAATTCTGTCCCCATAAACCCCTCAGTACCTGCTCACCTGAGGGAATTCCGCCCCTCTAATCCCCTCTCCTGCTGGAATTCCACCCTCTAAACCAGGGTACCTGATCTCCTGAGGGAATTCTGCTCCCCAAACCCCCCAACCCCCCACATTCCAGCACGGTTCCGCTATATTTAGCTCGGCTGGAGCAGCCGGGCAGCCGGCGGCGATGCCGGTGACGCCAGCACATCCCGGTTCTTCCGCCACCGGAGAAGCCGCCCCGGGGCTGGAGCTGCTCCGTGGGGTGACGTGGGGACACCGGTGCCATGTGCTCCCTGTTCCCACAATCCTGGGTGGTGAGAATGGAGCTGAGGGGTGCTCCCAAACCTTATCCATGCAGCAATTCCTAAAAAAAAATTATTTTCAGGGAAGCAAAAGGGCTCTGGGATAATTTTGAACAGGACCAGGTTTGTCAGCTCCTGACAAGCTCATTTATGGGTCCACCCTTAATTACCCTGCATCTGTGGGAATACTGGTGGATTTAACGAGGGGGTGACGAGCATCCAGTAGCATCAAGTTATTTAAGGAGCATCCCAAGCTCATGGAAATAGAAAGGTGGGATGGAGGTGAGGAAAGAGATCCCAGCGCCGATTTTCCAGGGGGTGGGAACATCCTGGTGAGTTCCCAGTGCTGTGTGGGAGGATTTCTGGGGTCAGTATCCATCCCAAATTTCCCCTCCAGTGCCAGAGTGGGACCAGTGACCTCCTTGAACATTCCATTAGGTTTTGGGGTGACTTAAGTGTTTTCCTTCTCCTTTCTACACTCCTGACAATGCTCTGGCTGCTCAGCCAAAGCCTCATGGATTATTCACTCCCTGTCAGTTATTTCTGTTCCTGGCTCTGAAAAAATAATGAGCCTGATCAGTAGGAAAAGCCCCAGGGATTTTGGGAGCAGGATGAACAGGCTGTCTCTGCTCATCCCGTGGCCACAACCCATTACGGCTCCAGCTCCTCACCTGCGGCTCTGGAGCATCCCAGCCTCTCCCAGCCCCATGGGGACCACCACAAAGCCATCCCACCTCCCATCCAAGCTCTGTGTTTTCCCAGTGTGGTGGTTTCCTGGGAAGGAGGCTTCCTCCTCTTCCACCGGCATCAGGGTCTGTTTTCCCAGAGTATCCCAGTGTTTAGAGGTGTCTTTCCCTGAAAATACTGGAATAAGTGTTGAAGGCTCTATGGAAATGTCGGGGGTTTCAATACATCTTTTTTTTTAAGTTGGGAATTTGCAGCCCTGGGCGGGGGAGTGGGGACATCTAGGAATTGGGAATGGCAGGTGACAGGGACCACAGAGTTTTGTGTCCCTGCTGGTGATGACCCCTGACGAAAACCAAAACCCTTGGAGGAGGAGCAGGAAGGGGAAACTGTGGAATGAACTGGGGTGTCCCAATGGCTCTTCCCCTTGGGAAGAGATGGATCTTGGAGACTCTTCCAGCACTTGAAGGTGCCCCAAGAGAGCTGGAGAGGCACTTTAGAAAAGAGCCTAGAGTTCCAGGACATGGGGGAATGGCTTCCCACTGCCAGGGGGTGGGTTTAGACGGGATATTGGGAAGAAATTCTTCCCTGTGAGGGTGGTGAGGTGCTGGAATAGATTTCCCAGGGGAGCTGTGGCTGCCCCATCCCTGGAAGTGTTTAAGGTCTCAGTCCAGGATTGCCAGTGGAAGTCAATGCCAGTAAAGCCTTGGAGAAATACTGGAACTTTTCTGCAGCCTCAGTTTTCCTGGGAATGAGCAGATCAAAGGTTGGAATGTCACGTGCAGGGGTTGATGGACACATTTGGGACAGGGTTTGGGAGCGATGTCACCGTGTCCCAAATGCCAGGTATGGATCACTCCAGCAGGCAGCACTGCCCCCTCAACCTCCTGCCTGCTCCCAGCTCCAGATTCCTTAATCCAGGATGGACACTGGGATCTTTAAAGCAAAAAAATCTGAAACCTCTCCCAGAAAACATGACTTTCCTTCTGGAATCAGTATGGAAAGAGCCCTGTGGGAATCAGAAACACCTGGAAGCAAAGCAAAATGTTGACTTTTGGTATTTTTATGGGGATATAAAGTTTGTCCCAGGAAGCAGCAAGTTTCTGTGGAGAGCTTTTCTCCATTGTAATCTATTTTCTTTGGAAAAAAACTCATGGATTTTGGGGCTGGAAAAAGAATTTCAGTTCCACCAGGCTCATAAATTTTGTCCTGTGTTGGTGGGAGGGAATGTAGGAGGGTCTTACTGATCCCTCCAGAGCATCCAGCCAGGCTTTCCCCATCCAAAACTTGTCCTAGAAAATAGGAAAATGAACATTAAAATCCAAGGAATGTGTTGTATATATCTACAAAGCCAAAAGTTCCTGCAAAGAAAAGGTTGGAAAGTTCCACCGCCCGGCCTTGCTGCTTCCCTGCATCTGCTTCAAAGCTTCACCTCCTCTGGAATCCGCTTCCAAAACAAATCCCAACATCCTACCTTGGGCTCCTGCCATCCCCAGCTGGACCTGGGTTAATTGAGGAAGGGGGAAAGCGCTTTTTCTATGGGTAACTCGCTCAGGAAGTGGGGTTTTGGGGGCTGAGGGCAGTCACGGCTCTTTCTGGCTGCAAGGCTGGAACTTCAGGAATGCTGTAGGAATCTGGAAGGGCGGATTTGGGAGGAAATCCACCGTGTAGGGTGGTTTTGGCTGGGAATGTGAGCCGTGGATAATGGGGGAGGATACCCCGGCTGCCTAAAGGCTGAAGAGGGGATCCCAGAATTTCCACGGGGGCTCAAGTGTTCCTTCCCGGGGCTGGAATGAGATCCCTGGGATTGTTAGGATTGGAGTGTTGAGAGGAATAAGGCACCAGCAGGAATTAAAGGCTCTGAGGCATCAGGAATGTGATGAAGAGGCTGAATCTCATCCATGTCCATGTTTTTCCTGGAAAGCTGTGCTGCCAGATGCAGCCCTTTACAAGGCCAAGTGTACGCTTCCATCAGGGATGCAGGATGGAGGAAGGTCATGGGTGGGATGGAGGAATGCCATTGGAGCCAGGATGGAGACGTGAGTTGCTGCTCTTTGCTTTCCAGGTCTGTTCTTCCAGCTCTTTTTTGGGATATGTTTTAGGCTGGTTTGGAGGGAGTGTCCCATTCCCTGGTGTGTGGGAGCTTTGGGAGGGTGCGGAATCCTGGAATGGTTTGGGGTGGAAGGAACCTTAAGGATCATCCAGTTCCACCCCACTGCCATGGGCAGGGACACCTCCCACTAGCCCAGGTTGTTCCAAGCCGGTTCCAGGGCTGGAAGCCTCCCGAGCTCTGGAAGAAGCTTCGTCTGCTTCCAAACGCGGCCTCTCAGCTCCCTCTAGAGCCAGAGGGAAGGAAAAAACTTCCAAAAGTTGCTCCACCCGCTCCCGAAATCGTCAGCTGGAGGGTCCTGTTCTTTCCCAGGCAGAGATGCCCAAATTCTGGACCTAAAAATTCCCGTTCTGCCAAGAAATTCCTACCCTGCACACATCAGACATCCAGGAATCCCGGGGGGGTCCTCCAGGTCCCCTGGGGTATCCCAATGGTCCTGGAGAAAAGGACATGGCTGTTTTTCTGGGAGGAGGGAGGGATGGAGGCAGGAAGGGGCCTCTGAATCCCTCGGGATTCCCTTGCCATGTGTGGTGCCTCCATTCCCAGCCTGAGCTCCCATTTCCCATCACAAATAACAGCATCTCCTTTCCCTCTGGCTCCTGATGGAGATTGTCAGGGAACCCAGAATCCCTCCTGTGTGTCCTCACTGGGGACAAATCCACTGGGATAGAGGAGGGAGAATTCCCAAAAATGGCAATGAAGGAGCTTCCTTTATAACAGGGTTTATAAAGTTTCCTCAATCCGAGTTTTTCCTAGGAAGTGGGCAGGGTTAGGTTATGAACACCTCGTTAGGTACCAAGCTAATTGCAGGAGTGATTCCCAAGCAAAGCATCCACAATTTGGGATGAAAGGACTTGCTTGATGCTGGTAAAGGGGGTCTTGGAGCATCCTGAGGGAAAAGCATCCAACCCTTCCCAAGGCTGCAGAGCCCAGGGAAAGGCTCCCTGTTGCTCCCTCCCTCTTCCCATGCAGGATTTTGGGAGCCTCCACTGGCAAAGCTGCCTCGTTGAGCAAGAGGGGCCTGACGAGAATTCCATGAGCGAGCTTCCCGCAGGGAGCAAAGGGCAGCGGGAGCGTGTCCCTGCCTAGCCGGCACCTCCTGGGGATTTCGGACAGCAAAGGAACCACGGCGAGGAGGAAGAGGAAGAGGAGGAAGGCACCTGGGAATTCCTTCATCTTCCCAGGCTCATTCCCAGGCCATGGCGGCCACCACGGTGACCGATGCCGGCAGTGTGAGGATCATCACGGAGGTGATCCCAGCCACGGATCCGCGGGCGGCCCAGCTGGCCTCAGGCTCCCAGGCACCTGCACAGACGTCATTCCAAACGCAAGGCTTCCGGAAGGCTCATCCCAAGGTGTTGGGGGTGAGACATGGCCTTCCAGGGGCCCAGCAGGGATTGGGGATCTGCAGGAATTGTCCTGCTGGAGGTTCTCCCTGTCTGGGTGGAGGGGACACTGGGACAGGTGCCTCTCCCAGACCCTTCCCAGGACTGGGATGTGGGATTGGGGTGGGATGCGTCTCACAGCAATGGGATCGGGATCCCTCTCCCTCATCCCTCCCTAGACAATCCACATCTTCAGTGGAATTGTCCACATCTGCTTCGGGGTCATCCTGACAGTGTCGGAGCACAAGAACCCTTCCCTCCCTGTGGCCAGCGGGATCCTCTTCTGGCTGGGGATCCTGGTAAGTCGGGATGAGGACATGGGAATCTCAGGGAATCCTGGGGGACTGGGGACAATATCCCAGGGTCACCAGGTCTCCACTGACACCCCACGCCCCCACACGCACATTCTGGGGTGTTTGTCTATCCCTGAACCCCAATTCCCAGCTGGAGGGACGCCAGGATGGGGTGGCAGGGAGGAGGGGTGCCTTCCTGCTGACATCAATTCCCGCTGTTCCAAGTAGCTCCTGGTCTCGGGCTCGTTGCTGGTGGAAAGTGAAAGGAGAGACAGCCCTGTGCTGGTAAGATCCAGGCTGGGAGGGACAACGTGTCCTCCCATTCCTTACGTCCCTTCCAGCAGCTGCCACCGCTCCACAGCCTGGATTCATCCCATGGGATCCACAGGCCAGTCTCCCCCTCGGGAAGTGCCGAGCTCTCCCACATGGAGCACAGGATGGGGGTCGGGGTCACTGTGGGATAAGGGGGATAAAAGGTCCAGGAGACCCTCACGGCCTTTGGAATCACTGTGGGATGAGTGGGACAAAACTGGGCAGCTTCTCCAGGAGATCTTTGATCCCAGTTGAACAGCCCATGTGGGAAGCAGCCCTTCCCGGGGTCCATGTCACCGGGTGCTTCCCGCAGGTCAAGACCTGCTGTGTGGTCAATGTGGGCGTTGTCCTGGGCACGCTGGTGGCCACCGGGATCCATGGCACAGCCATCATTCAGAACATGCCCGGCTGCGGGAAACCCGGGCCCTTCCAGACCCGCCCGGAATGGTGCCTCAGCATGAACGGCAAGGTACGGACACCCGGGATTGCACCGGGGAATCCGGAGCCTCCCGAGTGGGGTGCTCAAGGATCCAGGTCCCGTTCGGGCGGTGGATCCAGGGATATTCCCGTTCTCCTCCTCCTTGCAGATCCTGAGCAACGGGCTGGATTGCACCATGGTGCTCCTCGGCCTCCTGGAATTCTGTGTGGCCGTGGCGGTCCTGGCGTTTGGATACGACACAGTCCGGCAGAACACATACAGCCAGCTGGTGAGGGAGGCGGGAATCCCTGGGAATCCCTGGGAATCCCTGGAATGCTGATCCACTCCTTCCCTCCTCCGAAGGGCCGCCCCGGTACGGGCGTTCCTGTGTGCCTCCCAGAGATTTCCCTCGATTTCCCTGTTTCTCCTTTCCCAGGCGCTGTAGCCACGGCCAAGCCCCGCACGTGGTGCCGCATCCCGGAGGGGGGTCCCCGGTACCGGATTACCCTGGGATGCCCTCAGCGTGTTCGGCCCCCAATAAAGGCCTCTCCCCAGCCCGCGCGTGTCTCTGGGGGTTACTCGGGGTGCGGGGGGGGCTCGGCCCGGGTGTGTTTGGAGGAGTTCGGGTGTCCCGGTACCGGCGGCCACGGTGGTAGGCGGTGCTGCCCGGTACAAAGATGGCGGCCGTACCCGACACAAAGATGGCGGCCACAGCCGCGCGCAGAGGATGTTGCCCAATACAAAAATGGCGGCCAGGGAAGCTCCCTGGCTTCGCGCTTCCGCGGGGAGCGTGACTCTGACGTCATCTCTGTGCGACGCCGCGGGGCCGCGTGGATCATGGAGGGGCAGAACGGGGGGACCCCGGGATCGGGACCGGGAGCGACCCCCGAGAGGCCCAGCGGGGCCGCCTCGGCTCCGGCCGCGGCTCGGCGGCGGCGGAAAGGCGGCAAGAAGCGGCAGGAGGTGGTGGTAGCCATCCCACGGGGCAAGCCCAAGTCGGGACGAGTGTGGAAGGATCCCGGGAAGAAGAGGTGGGAAGGGAGGGGTGATTGGGGTGGGGGGGCAGTTCCTGGGGGAACCCTTGGCTCCAGAAGGGCTTTTTGGGGGATCGTGAGGTCTGGGGGAATTTTGAGGGTGGCAGGATTGTTTGGGGGTTTCTGGGGGGGCTTGTGCGGGGGTTCCGGGGTATCCATAGGCTTTAGGAAGCATCCAGAGGTGACAGGGATTACTTGGAGG
This sequence comes from Poecile atricapillus, assembly GCF_030490865.1. NCBI lineage: Eukaryota > Metazoa > Chordata > Aves > Passeriformes > Paridae > Poecile > Poecile atricapillus. The sequence goes on along the minus strand of NC_081249.1, from coordinate 127,030,843 downwards.
GGATGCCGAGGAGCTGAGGATGCCGTGGGGTGCTCCGAGGAGTCTCATGGAATTCTGGAAAGGAGCTGGAGTGGCCCTGGCTGCATCCCGGGATTTTTGAGGAGCCAACACCTCCCTTGTGCCCACCCAGGTTCTCCCACATGATCCAAGACAAGGCGCTTCGCACATCCTGGGCACGGAAAATGAAGGAGAGGCAGGAGAGGAAGCTGGTCCGGGATCTGGCACGGCAGCTGGAGGAAGCAAAGCAGAGGGAGAAAGAGGTAATGGGAGCGGGAGAATTCCAGTCTTTCCCAAGTGCTATCCCATGTCTCTGTCCTCTTCCCGGGCATCAGAGCTGTGGCAGAGCCCAGGAAAAGGGCAGCTGGGATGGAGAATTCCCTGTCCTGGTGCCAAATCCAGTCACTGACGGTCACATGCTCCAAGTCACTGACTCGGAATAAACTCCCTGGGTCAATTCCAGCCTCACCCGGGGTGGAAAATCTGCTGGAATGGCAGATTTCACACTTGGGTGGGCATTGGTGCTGGTCTGGGTTTAATCCTGGAGGAAGGGATCTGCAGGGAATATTCTGGTGCTGCTCCCACAGGAAAAGAAGCGGCGGCGGGAGGAAAACCTGAAGCGGCGCCTGGAAAACGAGCGGAAAGCCGAGATTGTCCAAGTGGTGAGTCCCCTCTTCCAGCTGGGAACAGCACTGGGAACACCCCACAGCCTCCAGCCCCCCATGGATCAGCATCTAATTCAGCATCTGATCCAGTTCCTCTCCCTGTCTCCATCCTTGGAGGATACTGGGAGGACTGGGAGATTCCCAGCAAAGCCAGGCATGCTGGAAGTGTGTTCCAAGCTTGGGAACCCCAGAACTGAGGGATAATGGGGTGGGTAGAGCAAGGAGAATGCAGCCCTGATGGGGATCCATGTGGGAAAATCATGGCTTTTCCATTGGGAAGAGATCTGGGAGGCTCAGGGTGGGTGAGGATGGGGTTAGTTTTGGGATAAATTCCTGCCTAGATCCTGAATCCTTGGTGGTGAGAGGCTGGGAGCCACCCATGCCCATCCTGCCTCGTTCTGAAACTCTGTTCCAGTCCTGGAAATGCTCCTGGAATTGCTCTTGCAGCTTCCTGCACTAGTGGAAGTTGTCCCTGCCCATGGCCAGGGGTGGAACTGTATCGTCCTTAAGGTCGCTTCCAACCTAAACCATTCCAGGATCCTGTGATTCCATGAAATCCCCTCTCTTTTCCCATTTCCCAGATCCGGAACCCCCTGAAGCTCAAGAGGGCCAAGAAGAAGCAGCTGAGGAGGGTGGAAAAGCGGGATACGCTGGCTCTGCTCCAGAAGACGCCTGTGAGGCGCAGCACCGCCACAGAATGAGGCGGGAATCGGGAGACTGCCGCGCCCTGGCCATGCAGCCGGGATTCCTATGGATCCTGCTCCTTTCCGGGGGTTTTTCCTCAGCTTGCCAGGCAGGAATCGCTGCCAGGACCCTCAGTGTTGGACAAACAACAGGACAGAGCTGAGGGGGTGGATTCCACAGGAAACAGCTGCTGGATCCCTCAATCCCTGTGTAATCAGGACGTGGCTGGTGCCAGAGGCTGGAACAGAACTTTGCTTTCCCAAATTTACCTTTTCTTTATAAAAATGAATAGGAACTGAGACAGATTCACCTCTGGTGGCTCTGGGGACTGGTGGCTCCAGCTGGGGCCTTCCCTAAGGCATTCCTAGGGTTGGAGTGTGCCATGGCCCCTCTTTCCTTGCAGTTCCCCTTTCTCCAAAGAGGGAATTCTGTTGGGAATGAGCCCTGGAACTTGTCAGCAAGGAAGGGGACACGGTGTCACACACCCTCCTGTGGAGCGCAACACTGGGAAGTTGGTGGGGGCTGGAAATTGGAAATCCACGTGGATTTCTTAATGTTTCTGGTTTTTCTTGGTGTGTGAACACCCCTTTCTGCATTCCTGGGGAAGGATGTGGCTGTGAGCTGGGATGGGGGGGACAGAGGGGTGCACTGGGTGGAAAATGGCACTGCAGGAATCGGTGTGAAGCCCTGGGATGGAAATGTGGAGCCCTGGAGCTTCATCCTGGGGTGACAATTTGGGGGGCCCCTCAGAATTGGGATGGGGTGTCCCACCCATGTCCAGAATGGGGGCGTGCCACAGGGGAAAGTGGGGACTGGCAGGAATTCCAGGTGCAGCCGGTGCCAGCCAGGCACGGGGTCATGGGGCCGGAGGGCTCTGCCCTCGCCATTCCCGGGTTAATGATTTCCAAGGAATCCTCGAGCCTCTCCCTCTGCAGAGCCCACGGCCCAGGCTTTACCCGGCGGGGTAAGAGAAGGAGAAGCTCGGGCCCTCGGAGGCCGATTTCCTGGTGGGACGGATGTGGGAGAGCGGCGTGTCTCCTCCCAGGGCTGGACTGGGGCCAGCATCCCTGTTCCCGGCCTGCCGAGCCGCACCGAGAGGGAGCGGGGAGCACCCGGGACTGGGGGGCTCGGAGCCCCGGGATCCCCACCCTGCTCCGGCTCCGGGGTGGGGAGGAGGATGAGGAGAGGGGACGGGGGGTGCTGGGAATGCCGGGGCTGGGAGATAGAGAGCAAAAGGGTGTCCCGGCTGCCGGGTGAGTTTTGGAGCGGGGATTTGGGGTCAGAGGGTGGGGAAAAGGGAAGGAGGAAAGGAGGGGATGGGAACAGGGAAGCAGAGGACAGGGATCACGGAACGGAGGGGACCAGGAAGGGAGTGAATAAAGACGGGGGAAGGAGGGGACAAGGACCGGGGAAGGCGGGGACAAGGACCAGGAAAGAAGGGACAGGGACCACGAGGGGATGGGGACGTGGGAAGGAGGGATAGGGACAGGGAAGAAGGGATGCCAGCAGAACTATCTGGACCACAAACCCTATCTTGGGGGTCCCCCGTGAGGATCCCTGGGGACAGGCCCCTGCCGCCAGCCGCCTCCTGGGCGTGGCAATCCCTGTGGGACACTCGGTAATTCCCGTTCCCAGGTGCGCCATGGTGGAGGTGACAGTGACACCGCAGTCCTCGCTGGCCGACCGGCCGGTGCAGATCCGGGTGCGGGGACTGTCCCCATCCCAACTTGTCACCCTCCGGGCATGGCTGAAGGACGAGCAGGGCGAGCGCTTCCAATCCCGTGCCTTTTTCCGCGCTGACGGAGCGGGAGAGGTGGATCCCGGGCTCCATGCCGCCCTGGGGGGCAGCTACTCTGGGGTCTGGCCCATGGGGCTCTTCTGGTTCCTGCAGCCCGACACCCTTTTCCGACGGCTGGTCAAGCGGGATGTGGCCGGCAGCCCCTTCCGGGTCCGGCTGGAAGTGTTGGATGGGCTCTGCTTGGACACGGATCCCCGGGAGCAGCCGCTGGGATGCTGCGAGGCCGAGCGGTGGTACGTGGGCCCCGGAGTGCAGCGGGTGCCCATCCGTGAGGGAAGGGTCCGTGGCGCCCTATTCCTGCCTCCTGGTGAGCACTGGGGAGCGGGGAATTCCGGGATATCAAACCTTGGGGCTTGCAGGATGCTTGTTCCTGGGAGCCCTGGGATACCCAGATAGTATTCCCTTGGGATACTGAACCTTGGGATCCTGGGATGTCAAGCATCGGGACCCCTGGGAAACAACACTGGGACTCCTGGGATGCTAAACCACAGAATTCCTGGGTTTTTGTCCAGTCCTGGGACCCCTGGGATTCCCAAAACTGGGGTCTCTGGAAGCCCAGCCTTGGGATCCTTGAGATACCAAACCTCAGGATCTTGGGATGCCCAGCCTCAGGACCCCATGGATACTGGACCTTGTGCCCTATCCCTGACATTCTTTCTGTCTTCCCACAGGTCCGGGCCCCTTCCCTGGGGTCATCGACATGTTTGGGGGTGCAGGGGGGCTGATCGAGTTTCGGGCAGGGCTCTTGGCCAGCCAGGGCTTTGCCGTGCTGGCCCTCGCCTTCTTCGCCTATGATGACCTGCCCCGAGTCCTGGCCCAGCTGGACCTGGAATATTTCGAGGAAGCGGCAGAGCTGCTCCTCCGGCATCCCAAGGTGAATCCTGGAGCGTGAAGGAAGGCACCTGTGAGCCAGGATGTGCTGGGGATTGGGGACAGCCTGGTGAGCCAGACATCCAGGTGGCCTGGAATTGTGCTGGGGACATCCTCATCCTGGTGAGCCAGACATCCAGGTGGCCTGGGATTGTCCTGGGGACATCCTCATCCTGGTGAGCAGGACATCCAGGTGACCAGGGGTAATGTCCCAGGGTTGTGCCCAGCACCAGGAAAGTCCCAGGTACTGGGGATGTCTCAGTGAGTAGGATGTCCTGGCAGCTGGGGATATCCCATGAGGACATCCTTGTCCTGACACCCAGGGATGTCCCAGTAAATCTGTTATCCCTGTGTATTATCCCAGCTGGCTCCATTTCCTCTTGCTTCAGGTCCGAGGCCCCGGCCTGGGCGTGGTGGGCGTCTCCAAAGGTGCGGAGGCGGCCTTGGCCATGGCCACCTTCCTGCCACAGGTGGTGGCCACGGTGTGGATCAACGGTACAACCTTCCTTTATGGAAACCCGCTGGTCTATAAGGAGCTCCGCATCCCTCCCATTCCCTACCACACTGAGTGCATCCTGTTCACCGAGGTGGGAGCCATAGACAACTCGGCCATCTTCGCTGATCCCCGGGATCCCGCCTACTGCGCCTCGGCCATCCCGGTGGAGAAGATCCGGGGAAAGGTGCTCTTTGTGGTGGGAGAGGCCGACCGGAGCTTCAACAGCAAGCTCTTTGCTGAGCTGGCCCTGGCGCGGATGCCGCCGGAGAGCGGCCGGATCCTGTCCTATCCCGGCGCCGGGCACCTGATCGAGCCTCCCGGATCCCCGCTGTGCAGCAACTCCAGCATCCGCGGTACTCCTAGGCCGGTGGCATGGGGAGGAGAGCCCCAGCCCCATGCCCGAGCCCAGGAACATTCCTGGCAGGAGATCCTGCGATTCTTGGAGCTCCATCTGGGGTCAGTTGCCACTACGAAGCTGTGAGGGGTGAGGAAAAGGGGTTGGGGTCACCGGGATTGTCACTGCAGGGAATAAAGTGTCACTGGTGGCTCCTGCCTGTGCTCCTGGGGGATGATGTGTGGGAAAAAGACTGGACACAGATGTAGGAGATACATCAGATATATATTGGGATATACATCAGATATAGGATATATATTGGACATGTGGGATATATATATTGGGTATATATCAGATATATATATTGGATATATATTGGACATATAGGATATATATTGGATACATATGGAACATATATAGGACACAGGACAGACAGCTCAGGCATGTATTACACAAAACATACATAGGACACGTATGGGGCACATATAGAACACATATTGGCCATGTATCAGCCCAGCTGTACCTCTGGACATACTGCTCGCTCTGCAGCTGCCCTCACTTCCCGAGGAGGTTTGAGGGAATCACATCCAGCCCCCAGCTCCTCATGCCCTCCTGCTGGCATCCCTGTGCTCCTGGGAGCTGGCATGACCCCATTCCCACGTCCAGGGCATGGGACAGGGAGTGGCTGTGACCAGCACTCCAGGCAGGGTGGGGAGGGGTGATGAGGTTTAATCGGCAGTGAAGATAAATCCCAGAAGGGAAGCCCGGGGAAAGGGAGGCAGAGGGAATGCACATGGAGGACTTTGGATTCCCTGTTGCACTGCTAGCAGGGTGCAGCAGGGATTCGGGGTAACTGGCCGATTCCCAGTCCCTCAGACACCGCTGGGGCTGTGCCACGGTGTCCCCTGGTCCCATGGCTATTCCAGGAGTGGCGTGTCCAGATGTCACTGCTGTCCCCAGCAGCTCTGGGGAAGTGGGCACACACCTTTCTTCTCCTTTCCCCCTGCATAACTTGATCCAGCTGGGCATCCCGCCCGGCATCAGTTCCATTCCCTGTTCACTGGGACAGTCTCCAAGTGTGGGATAAGCTTGGTTTGTCCCTGGTCACCGTGACACAGCCACAGGAGGTGACCACAGGGCTGGGGCACTGAGGTCACTGGTGGCAAAGGAGCGAGGAGCCCTGGGCAGAGCTCATCCCACGGGATCAGCTGATCCTGATCCCCCCCCCGCATGCCAGCTATCTGGATATAAATCCACGCTGCAGAGCCCCGCGCTCTGTCTGTGTCACTGCCATGGGACGGAGCTGCTACTTCCTCCTGCTCCTCTTCCTCCTGTTCCCGTGGCCCAGAGCCACCCTGGCACTCCTGAAGTACCGCCACGACTGCGGAGAGTTGGGAATGCAGCTCCTGGTCTTCCCGCCCCATGGCCGCACCGTCCGCTTCAAGGTTCTGGGTGAGTGGGGAACTCCCTGGATCCCTTTGGGGTGCTGGATTTCTCTGGGATTCTCCCCAAACCTGGAGTGTTCCCTGGTAGTGGTATCCCAATGGGATGAGCCCAATGGCTGGGATCAGCTGTTGCCGATGCCTGGGAGGTTTCCATGCACCTGGATGTGTCACTTCCCTGTGTCCATGGTGTCCCCTCAGATGAGTTTGGCTCCCGCTTTGACGTGGCCAACTGCTCCATCTGCCTCCACTGGCTGAACTCCAGGGAGGACGGTTCTGTCATCTTCTCCTCTGGCTACAAGGGCTGCCACGTCCTGTTCAAGGTGACGCTCCTGTCCCCTCCACGGTCCCCTCCAGCAGGATGGGAGTGACTGTCCCTCGTGTCTCCCTGCAGGAAAACCGCTACGTCCTGCGGGTGCAGCTGGAGGAGCTGCTGTCCAGCGGGATCCCAGTCACCTCCTACGAGGTCAACATGACCTGCCCCAAGCCAGGTGACTCTGAGATGCTCCCGGATGGAAAATGGGAGCAGGGCCAGGACAGCAGAGTTGTGATCTCCCACACTGGCCTGCACCAGATCTCTGAGTCCTCCCTTACCCTTTCGGGATCCCAGCTCACATCCCGAGATCGCTTGGAGCAGGTTCACACCATGGGACAGTACCCGCCCAGCTCAGTGCTTCCTGGCATCCAGCACCATTCCAATCCGGCTCACTCGGGGCTTCTGTCACAGCCTGATGGGGTTCATTCTGTCACCCAAATCCAGGGAAACTTCATCCATCCGGGAGCGCAACCCCCCCAGCCTGGGGAACAAAGCCAGCCAGGGATTCTTCGCCCAGTGCTTGTATCCCAAAACCATCCCAGTGTGGTGCATCCTGGGAGTCAGAGCCAGCCAGGGCACCTGCGCCCAAGCTTTGTATCCCAAAACCAGCCTGGGATGGTGTATCCTGGGACTCAAAACCAACCAGGGACTCGTCCAGGGTCTGTATCCCAAAACCATCCTGGGGGTCAAGATCAACTGGGGACTCGCCCAGGGTTTGTATCCCACAACCAACCTGGGGGTCAAAACCAACCAGGGACTCGTCCAGGGTTTGTATCACAAATCCATCCTGGGGGTCAAAACCAACCAGGGACTCGTCCAGGGTTTGTATCCCACAAACATCCTGGGGGTCAAAACCAACCAGGGACTCGTCCAGGGTTTGTATCCCACAACCATCCTGGGGGTCAAAACCAACCAGGGACTCGTCCAGGGTTTGTATCCCACAACCAACCTGGGGGTCAAAACCAACCAGGGACTCGTCCAGGGTCTGTATCCCAAATCCATCCTGGGGGTCAAAACCAACCAGGGACTCGTCCAGGGTTTGTATCCCAAATCCATCCTGGGGGTCAAAACCAACCAGGGACTCGTCCAGGGTTTGTATCCCAAATCCATCCTGGGGGTCAAAACCAACCAGGGACTCGTCCAGGGTTTGTATCCCAAATCCATCCTGGGGGTCAAAACCAACCAGGGACTCGCCCAGGGTTTGTATCCCACAACCAACCTGGCTTGACCTCCACTGGTGCCCAGACTCCAGCAGGATTCCTGCGCCCGGGAGCTCAGCCTGCAAACCAGCCAGGAATATCTCGTCCCAGTTATCACTCCAACTCCCAAACTGGGTCCCAAGGCCACAATGGGCTGCTCCATCCTGGCCATCCCAGTCCAGCTTTTGTGCACCCAGGACTCTCATCCTGGCCAGGTTTCATCAGCCCTGGACTCCAGGCTCAGCCCCAGCCAGGCCTGGGACGCCCAGGGCTGCAGCCCCAGCCTGGATTGCTGCATCCTGGGATTCACTCCCAGCCCAGCCTACTGCAGCCCACAGCGCTCTTCTACCCTTCGGCAGGGGCAGGTAAGGCAGGAAGATGGGATGGAGGGATGCTGGGACAAAGAGAAACAGCCTCAAGGTGCTTTTCCAACCCATGGTGGGACATGCTGTGTCTCCTCTCTGCTTCCCCCCAGGAATGCAGCTGACACGGGAGCAGTGCCAGGTGCCATTGGGCCGGATGCCGTGCGTGGCTCCACAGGGACGGGATGGATGTCTGCAGGCAGGATGCTGCTACGACGACATGGACCGTACCACACCCTGCTATTATGGGAATACCGGTAGGACACCCAGAGGCACATCCCAAAATCCCATCACGGCACCAGGAGAGGGTGCTCAGGGTGATGGAGCCTCTCTGTGGTATCACAGTCACCGTGCAGTGCCTGCTGGAGGGACACTTTGTCCTGGTGGTCCCACGGGGAATGGTGTCCTCGCCGTACAACCTGGACAGCGTGCAGCTGGCCAGCAGCCAGGCGGGATGTGAGCCCCTCCATGTGTCTGAGGCCTTCGTCGTGTTCCGCTTCCCTGTCACCCACTGCGGCACCACCGTCCAGGTAGGGCGGGAAAACCCCGGAGAACCCCAGGTGGGCATGGTAGGGTCACTTCAGGACAGAAGTGCCTCCAGGATGCTCCCTCCAAAACTTCAGGATAAAGAACTCACCCACACACTGCCTCCTGCCTCAAATCCTGATCCCTGTATTCCCCAGGATGTTTCCCATTCCAGTGTTCCCTACATAGGTGGTCGAGGACAGGTTGATCTATGAGAACCAGCTGATCTCCACCATCGAGGTCCAGGGATCCCCCCGTGGCTCCATCACACGGGACAGCGTCTACATGTAAGGGAAGAGGGTGGAAAAATCCAGGCAGAGCGCCTGGATTCCCCCTTGGATCAACCCAACCCTCACTCCTGCCATGTCTGTGGTGGTGTCCCCATAACTTGGGCTGAGGGGGCTGATGGAGGATTTGGGAATCTCCCACCTTTCTCTCTCTCATTTCCTCAGTCTCAAGGCCCAGTGCATCTACAACTCCAGCGACCTCCTTCCCTTGGGAGTGGAGGTGGCTGTGCCCCCCACAGCCGCCCCCCTGGCCATGCCGGGCCCTCTGGGGCTCCAGCTGCGGATTGCCACCGGTGAGTGCTCCCCATCCCACTCCCCATCCCACTCCCCATCCCACTCAACCCCTCCCAACATTCCCACAGATGAATCCTACAGCTCCTACCACCCTGTGGGTGATTTCCCGCTGGTGAGGGTGCTCCGGGACCCCATTTACGTGGAAGTCCGGCTCCTCCAGAAGACAGATCCCAATTTGGTGCTGGTGCTGCACCACTGCTGGGCCTCCCCTGGCTCCCACGCCACATCCCAGCCCCAGTGGCCCATCCTGGTGGAGGGGTGAGTGAAAAAGGATGGGAAGAGGGGAGTGAGGGGAGGTCACTCTGCTGACACAGCATCCTTGTTTCCCACACAGGTGTCCCTTCCAAGGGGACAACTACAGGACACGGCTGATTCCAATGGGTCCAGCCACTCCGGAGCTGCCCTTCCCGAGCCACTACCAGCGCTTTGTCATCTCCACCTTCGCCTTTGTGGAGACCCCCGGAATGGCCGTGCTGGAGGGGGAGGTGAGGAGGATCCCCCTGAATCCCTGTGTTGGGAATGTCCCAGTGTTGGGAATCTCTCAACCCAACACCCCCAAATGTACCCCAGCACTGACCCTGCTTCTGGCTGCCCACGGTCTCTTCCTGTTGGGAAGCTCACTCTGCTTTTGGGAGGCTCCTCAAGGCTTGGGGACCCTTTCTGGGGATCCCCAGGTGATGCTGGCATTCCTGTGGCCCGCAGGTGTACATCTCCTGCAGTGCTTCCGTGTGCCACCTGGCCCAGCCTGAGCCCTGCCGGCCCTCCTGCCAGCTGGGAGTGCCCTCACGTGAGTCTGGGAGCCTCCAGGGCTTTGGGAAGACCTCTACATGTCCCCCTCTTCCCAAGCCAACCTGCTGTTCCCTACAGGAGTGCGAAGGTCTCTGGGAGACAGGACAACAGGTGACAGCACGGGGACAGTCACATCCCAGGGATGCATTGTCTTTCCTGAGGTTCCCAAGAGAGGGGGAACTCAACACAGAGGCTGAGGGGTGAGTGCCTTCTGCTCCCTAAAAGCCCCTTCATCTCAAACACCCCTTCATCCCTCTAAGTTATTTCCTCCCCCTCTTCCTCCTCACAGCTCCAGACTCTACCTGGATGCCGTTGGATGTCTCTGGGAAAACTGGAAAAATAAAACTTGTGCAGAGCACAGCTCTAAGGGTGGCTTGTCCTTGGGAGGGGAGGAAAGAGGGTCCCTCATCCCCATTTCCAAGCTGGCAGCACCACAGCCCCCCCAGATCCCACCCTGCTATACCCCGGCCCTTCACAGGAGCCTTTTCCAGCTGGAATGACAGGGAATAATTCTTTATTTCCATACTGAAACTAAGTAACTGCTTACAAAACTGCACAGTCCTCCCTTCTCTCCCTCCTTCCCACACATCCCGGCCTCAAACTTCCAGCAGCACCGGGATTGGGATTTTTTTGTCAAACCAGTTACAAGCACAAAACAATCTAAAGGCAGAAAACACACAGAATTGGGAAAAAAACTAAACAATAAATTCATGAAGTACGGGGAAGGCAATGTCCGACTTCCCTTGCGCCAACAGCTACAACAGGGGAGCTTGATAATCCCACCTTGATATTCCCACCCACCTCCCACCCTGAATCCCATAAAATCCCAGCTTCCAGGGCTACAGGCTGTAGAACTTGAGGCTCCGATCCATGCCTGTGGAAGCGATGAACTTGGCATGGTGGCCAAAGGCCACTCCTGTGGTCAGACCACTGTGCTCTGGGGACGGAAAACAATCCATGGTCACAATTCCGAGTGGATTTGTCCCATTCCCACCCCAGCCACTTCTATGATGCCACAATCCCTCACCTGTGAAGTGGAGGATCTCTGTCCACTGCTTGCAGATGTAGATCTGGACATCGGTCCCGCCCAGCGCCAGATAGGTCCCACTCTGGTCGAAAATCAGCGATTTCACCTGTGGAGAACAATCACAAGGCATTGAAAAAGCTCCAAATGGCTTTTTTGGGATGCCACAACCCCTGGAGCAGAGAGACCGTGGGGGCAAAAAGGGACATCACACACCTCGAAGTTGTTATCCAGCTGCAACGTCTTGAAGTTCTTGAGCTTCCTCAAATCCCAGAGCTTGACCGAGGAGTCGTCGGCTGCCGTGGCCAGGTAGTATCCGTTCTCGGAAAAGGCGATGCTGGTGATGGGGCCGGAATGTCCCGGGAAGTTGGCCACATTGGTGCGTTCCTGGGGACAAGGGGGTCAGAGGGAATCAGCACTGGGATGTGGCATCGTTCCCAACCGACCTGCGTGGTCATGGCGTCACCAGCAGCTGCTCTGGAGCTGGAATCTTGGGATTTTTAGAGAAACTTCCAAAAACATTCCTCAAAGTCCTGCTCCTTGGACTGATACCCGAACCAAGCTCAGATCCCCCGAAACGCCTGTTCCCACACATTCCCATCAGCCCTTACCTTCAGATCCCAGATCTTGATTTGGGAATCCATCGTTCCTGTCCCAAAAATGAGCCCATCCGGGTGGAACTGGGCACAGGTGAGAGCTGCAGAGACAGCGGGAGAATCAGACCCCTGGGGAAGACTCAGAGGGCTGGGAAGACTCCCAGAGGGCTGGAGAGACTCAGAGGGTTGGGAAGATACAGGGAGCTGGGAGTATTCTGAGAGTTGAGAACACTCAAGAAGGTTGATGAAGTTGGAAGGGTTGGGAAGACTCAGGAAGATTGGGAATGCTACTAAGACCCCTCCAAAGGAGTTCCCATAAACTCCAGGAGCCAAGGGATGTCAATGGGAATATGGGGATCATCAACTCCAAGGCTTACCACATCCAGAGCTCTCATCCGTCACCTTGGTGAGGACACGGCCCGTCTGGATATCTGAGAAAGCCCAGTACTGGGAGAGAGGAAGAGCATTGGACATGGAAAGGGTGGGAAGCAAAGGTGGGATCTGTGGGATGGGGAGGGATTCACCTGGTCATCCGAGGAGCTGAGCAGGTAATCACCCGTGGCGTGGAGGCTGAGCCCAGTCACAGAGCCCTCGTGGGCACGGACCACCTGGACACAGGAGGCATTGGGAACGGACCAGATACGGATGGTGGCGTCGGGAGAAGCCGAGAACACCAACTCCTATGCAAGGACAACACCAGAAGGTTCACACAGGAAGAATTCACCTCTCCAAGACCTCCCAGCAGGAGATTCCATCAGAGGAGGGTCCTGATATCCAGATTTGAGGCATCCTGGAAGTGAGGGAAGAGCCAGACACACCTGGGATGGGTGGAAGACGACGCTGGTGACTTTCTTGGTGTGGCCCTTGAGCGTGGCCAGGATCTGCTCCGAGCTCTTGTCGAACACGATGACGTTTTTGTCAGCTCCACCTGGAAAGCCAAGCAGGAAGCGCTGGGATGGGAGTGTGAGGCCAACCACCTCCAAATCCACCTGCCTTATGTCCCAAAAACACAGAGAAAGAGCCCCACTCCCAGGTGGGAAATCCCCAGGAAAGCCCTCTTACCAGTAAGGATCTTGTTGGTGTCAGAAGGACACAGATCCAAGGCAAGAATTCCTGGGATGCTGGCACTGTGCAGCCCCTGTGTGAGGGAGGAGAAACCCAAATTAATGCCACAAGCAGCGAAACACTCCCAGACGGAATCAAGAAGCAATTCCCAGCTCCACGTGGGAGTTTCCCAGTCCTTTCCCATCCCAGCACTCACCACGTGTGAGGCCACCTGCCGGTACTTGCTGAGCTCCTCCGGCTTCACCAGCTCCTCCGGGACTGTCTTGCCCCTCTGGAAAAAACAGGGACAAAGATCAGCCTTTGCTGGAGCATGGCATATCCTACCTCCCTCAAAATCCTTGGATAAGGCCACTCACCTTCTTACGCTCCGTGGTCAGCACCGTCGCCTTGTCTTGGAGCTGGAAAACAAGAGGAGGGTGGGCACAGACTGGGAATTCTGTGCTGGGAAGATGGGAACACATGGAACACTGCCCTTACCTTCTGGATGATCTCTGGGGTCATTCCCGCCAGCTCTCCCAGATCCATGGCCTCGCCAGCGCCCTGCGTGGCACAGAGAGAAGGGACATGCAGAGAGGGAATGTGGGCGCAGTGAGTGGGAAAAGAGCTGGGAATGAGCAGGAAAAGGGCCGGGATGGGGAGCAGGGACTCACGGCCACGTTGGGCTGCGCTGACGGCACCGCCTGGGGAACGATGAGCCCGGCCTGAGGCTTCAGCGTGGCCAGAGCTGCAAAAACACAAATTTAAAGGAAAACCGGGATAAAGCACTTCCCAGAGCCCCTTCCCAGGAATATCCCGTGTCAGTATCACCTTCTCTGGCAGCGGTGACCTCCTTGGTGAGGCGGGCGATGACCCTGCAGGCAGCATCGTGCTGGTACAGGGCGTGGGACAGCTCCTGGCGCGTGGTCTGCAGCTGCTGCCGCAGCGTGAAGCTGTGCAGCATCACGGCATCCTGCCGGGAAGCGCTGGAGTCAGCCAGGGAATGTTGGGAGCCCAGCCCCGGCAGTGCCCCCGGCACTCACCCACTCGTCCTGCAGGGCTTTCAGGATGGCCGGGATGCTGGTGGCCGAGGGGGGCTTGGGGCGGATCGGGTGGGCGACTGGAAGAGAGACAGACACGTTATCCCTGTCCTCAAGATGCCTATGGATCCCCGCACTCCCATGCCTTGCCTTTCCCATTTCACCATCCCTCCTCTGCCCCTCTCTTTCCCAGCCTCCACAGCCCGGTCTGGCGTCTCACCCCAGCTCAGCAAACCCCACTCCCGCCCCCGGGAGAAGCGTTTCCGTGCCCGCTCCCGCTCCCGGTACCTTTGATGTCGATGAGCTGCTCCTCGGACAGCGGCTGGTTGTTGACAGGATCGGTGCCGTTCTCCGCGATGTATTTCTCGATCAGCCGCCGCTCGTACACGTGGTTGGACACCGGCGACACACACGGGTGCTCCGGGACCTCGTTGGAGACTGCGGCGGAAAGGGAACGATAGGGTGGGACGGGAACGTGGGTTTGGGAACCCCCCACCCGGCGATCCCCCGGTGAGCCCGGCTGTCCCCGCCCCGAAACCCGGGATCTCCCATTCGGTAATGCATCCCTCCCGCCGCAGCCGCTCTCTCTCCGCACTCACTGGAGCAGATGAGCGCCATGGCGGAGGCCGGGCGGTCGCGGCGCTCCGGTTACGGCCCCGCTGCCCTTCCGAGGCTCTTTCCGGTTCTCCTTTCCGGTCCGGAGATCCGGTTCCGGTTCCGGTTGGCGCGCGCGGCCCCCGCGCCGCTCCCGAGCGCTCACGCGGGCGCCGCCACCGCCGCCGCCGGAACCGGAAGCGCTCCCGGCATCCCCCGCGCTCCCCCCCGCCGGCGGGAACGACGCTTCCCGGCGTGCACCGCGCCCCGCCGTCCGCCTCCGGCTGTTGCCATGGCGATCACGTTCCCGGCATGCATCGCGGCGGTCCCGGGGACTACAGCTCCCGGCGTGCCCCGCGACGGAGCCGAGGGAAGCCCCGGTGAGGGGGGGTCGGGGGGACCCCGGGATGGGGGGTGAAATTCGGGGAGAATGGGGGGAAATTGGGGGGAAATCGGGGAAAAGTGGAAGGAAAATGAGTGGGGGGGAGCTCCAGGGGGGGATAGGCGGGGTGAGGGAGCCGCGGTGGGGGTTCCTTGGGAGATCCCGGGGGGACTGGGGGGATCCTGAGGGGTGGGGGACAGTGGGAGGTGGGTACAGAGGGGCCTGGGGGAGATCCTGGGGAGATCAGAGGCATCCTGGAGACCGCGGAAATCTGGGTGGGGTGTGCACAGAGGGCTTTGGGGATCCAGTGGGCACTGGGGAAATCCAGAGAAGACTCGGGAGATTTTGGGGATTGTGAAAGGTGGAGGGCCCTGGCGGGGGGTGGGCACAGGGGGATCAGGGGTTCCAGGGGAATGGAGGGAACTGGGTGGGGCAGGGCACACTGGAATTGGGGAGATCCTGGGGGGATTGGAGAGAAGTGTAGGACGCGGGGGGTCTTGGGGAGGGCAGTGGCGACTGTGTCCTATCCCGGAGCACCCCGCTCCCTACTTCGGGAAGGGGTGCCCCCCCTTCCCAGCCAGGCCCGGTGCCCTTGGCTGTGTCCCGCTGACTCTCGTCTGTCCCAAAAATAGCCGGGACACCCAGGCCTGTGCTGAGGGAGAGTTTGGAACTGGGCTGTGGGGTCTCCACCCTCCTCTCCTGCTGGGGGGACCCCAAAACCAGCAAGGGGACCCCAAAGCCAGCAGGATTTTCTCCCCCCAGCACCCCCACCTCTCCCTTTCCCCACAGATCCCAGTTTCCACTATGGGGAGTGCCGTGGGGCATTGGGCCCTGCTGGCCCTGCTGCTGTGGATCCCATTCCTCATGGGATCCGCCGGGGACGGAGCCAAGGATGGCCAGGAGGGATTCCAGGGACATGCCACCACGTCTGATGACATGCTGCTCCGTCTGGGAAAATCCACTTGGGACACCCTGGAAAACTGGGTGGGACCCCAGCCCCTGCGGATGGTGGCGGAGGTGGGATCCTGATTCCCAAACCGTCCCTAGAGTTCCTCGTGCAGGGACATGGGGGTCTACACCCTGTTTTCCCACTCCTTTATCCCCATCTTTCCCCGCAGAGCCTCTCCACCACCCTCTGGATTGTTTCCTCTGGGATCTCGGCAGCCTTGACCACACTCTGTGGTGTCCTGGGGGATCTCCTGGCTGCTTCCAGCATCAATGGTGAGTGGATTCACCCTGTGGGATGGCTCTGGCCCCCATTCCTGGTGCATCCCCCATCGCTGACTCCCAGATCCCATTCCCAGGCCACCGGCTGGTCCGAGCAGCAGCACTGGCTCCCAGAGAAGTCCAGCGGGTGCTTCTGTGGGCAGTGGCCGCCCTGGTGGGATCCTGGGTGCTATCCCGGCTTCAAAGGCTGCTGCTCCCGCTGCTCCGTGGGATGAAGCTTTTCTTTTTCCTTGGAGCCTTCCTGCATGTGGCTGCTTCCCAGGAGAGGCCCACGGTGCAGGCAGGAATGCTGCTGGGTCTGTGGGTGCTCTATAGCCTCGTGGGCAGCCTGGTGCCATCCTCGGATTCCAGCAGCCGGCTGGATGCAGCCGTGCGGAGCCTGGAGTGGAAGGTGGAGGAGCTGCGGCGGCGCCAGAAGTTCGGGGGGCCCCGGAACCGGGAGGATTGAGCCCCCCTAAAGCATCCCCAAAGCTTGGCTCTGTTATCCCAAGCATGTGTCCCCCTGCTCTGCTGAGCCCCCCACGCCCCCTCCTCTGCTTCCCAGTTCTCCCAGGGGTCCTGGGAACCCCCTATCCCTCTGGGAGCACCCCAAAATTGGGGGTTTGCCACACATGCCACAAGTGCCTTCACCCCAAAACCCCCCACGAGCCCTGAATGTGGGAGAAGAGCTCCCATATTCCCTGCTTGCCAGGGATGTTGTCCAAGCCCAGCCGGCTTGGGGTGCAGAGGGAATCCCATGCCCCATCCTGAGGGCTCTGCTTATTTTAGGGTCCCTCAACTGTCAGGTTTTGGGTTTTAAGCTGCTTTTTAAACGGTTTTGATAACGTGGTTTGGAATAAAGACGGATTTATCCGGCCTGACCCTGCTGCTTTCCCATGGGAACGGGGTCAGGCTCAGAACCGGCCCTCCCAGTGCATTTGGGGTTGGGAAGGGAGGAGGAGGAGAAGGAGGGTGGTTTATCCATGCCAGGATCCCACTGCCCTCCAGCTGTTCCTATTGTGCTTCCTGCTCACTCTGTGCCCCTGGACATGGATGTCCTTGTCCTTCCCATGTCCCCAGTATCCCTAGTGGAACAAGGAAAGATGGATGGCAGTTGGGAGAAGAATTCCCGCTCTCCTGCCCTGCTCCGGGGGTCTCTGTGGGGCCTGGGGTGGGGATGGGAATGGGATGAGGAGCAGGGATTGGGATGGGGATGAGGAAGAGGATGATTGGAGCAGAGATGGGGATGGGTTGTGGGATGAGGATGAGAATGGGGAGCAGGGCGGGGAATGGGGAGCAGGATGGGGTGCAGGGCTGGGAATGGGGGGTGGGATGGGATGTGGCTCGGACTGTGGAGCAGGAGCCGGAACACCGGGCACGGCCGGACTTTAGGACCCGGCGGGACGAGGCGGCGCCGGTGCCGGTCCCGCCCCGGCCCCATTGTCTGGGCGCGGGGGCGGAGGGACGGGAGGCACCGGCGGAGCGACGGGAGGCACCGGCGGCACCGGCACCGACGGCACCGGCGGACGGACCGAGCCCCTCGGCCATGGCCCCGGCGCCCCGGCTGGCGCTGCTGGCCGCCGCCCTGCTCTGCGCCCCGGGTAAGTGGGAACGGCACCGGGAATGGCATCAGAAACGGCAGCTGGCAGCGGGAATGGCACCGGGCACCGGCATCGACCCCGCTCTGCACCCTTCCCGCCTGCCTGCCGCGATCCGCTCCCCCGTGCTCCCGCAACCCGGGTCGATTCTCCCCTTTCCCCACATTCGGGGTCCCTCCGTTCCGCCGGGATCCCGGGAGCCGGGGCGACCTCACTCCCTCCTCCTCCTCCTTCCCCGCGTTCCCCGGGATCCGCGTCCCCCATTCCGCGGGGATCCGTGCCCCCTCCACCGCCTGGGATCCCGAGGGGGTCACCCGGGAAACGTGGGATCCGCTGGGATATCAAGGGGGGAATCTCCTCCCAGTCCCCACGGGAACCCGCCGCCCGAGGGACTCCCCTTCCCTCCGGATCCCGGGATCTGCCTCGCCTCTCTCCCCACACACCTGATCGCCCAGGTGTGATCGATTCCCGGCTGTAAGGAAGCCCTGCCGGGAATCCAGGTGGGATCTGCTCCCTGTGATGAGGGATCCCTTTGATCAGGACCCTGAGCCTTGATCCCCCCCTGAAGGACACGGTTCCAACCCTCTCCCCGGCAGGGAACAGCTGGGACTGGGGGAACCGAGTGGCCCCGCAGTCTTGATGCAGGGATGGGATAACCCTGGGATGGGGCAACCATGACAGGGGTGACCTCAGAACGTGGTGGCCCAGGCAAGGGGTCACGCTACATGCTGCCACAAAGGTGGGCACAAAGACCCCCACTTGCCACCCCTGTGTACCCCACTCCCACTGTGTCCCCGCGGGATGTGGCACATCTTTGTCCTTGCAGTGAGGGGTGACGGGGAGCCCCCAGATCCCGTGTTCCTGCCAGTGGAGCTGGAGGTCCTTGGGGTGCCCGAGTCCTTCCGGCTGCAGAGGGTGGATCAGGACGTGGCCCCCAACTCTTCCCTGCACACCCGCTCTGAGACATTCCTGCTGCTTCGTGCCGGATCCCAGCCCCTGGTCCAGGCCACCTACCCCCCGTTCAGCATCCGCCAGGTAACCGGGGCTCCTCTGTCCCCTGGGCCACCCCAGGGGGTCCCAGCTCCCACCACCATCCTGGTGTCCTTACAGGAGGTGCCCCTGGAGAGCCCCTCCAGCTCAGCAGCTTGGGCCATCCGTGCCGTGTCCCTGGAGAGCTCTGTGTCCCCTGCTGAGCCCATGGCCCGTGTCCTCTTCCATCTGCATGGGCCCGACTGGATGCCTGGGAAGCAGGATCACACCAGGACCCGGGATCACCCCAAGGACTGGGACCACCCTGGGGTCTGGGATCACCCTGAGGTCCAGGGCCACCCTGGGGGTCACGGTCACCCCAGGGACTGGGATCATCCCAGGGAGCAGGACCACCCTGGGGTCCAGCATCACCCTAGGAACTGGGATCACCCTGGAGATCATGACCACCCCAGGGATCAGGACCACCCTGAGCAGCAGGACCACCATGAAGTCTGGCATCACCCCAAGGACCAGGATCAGCTCAAGGACCGGCACCACCCTGGAATCCGGGACCACCCCAAGGACCAGGACCACCGTCAGCAGCAGGACCACCCTGGGAATTGGGATTCTTCAAGGGATTGGGATCACTCCAGAGCTCAGGATCTCCCCTGTGTCACCCTCCACGCTCACCACCGTGGGCGGGTGGCCCGGGGGACATGTCGCCTGCAGGTCAGTGCCATCTTAGGGACCCTGGGAACCCACAGCTCCCCCCCAGCCTAATCCCAGGCTCCCCTCTCCCCTCCAGGCCCCACTGGGCGTGTGCGTGGTGGAACTGGAGATCCCTCCACGCTGGTTCTCCCTGGGATCCCTCCATTCCCACCGGAGCCGCCGGCGGGATTCCGACCACTTGGAGCATCCAGAGCGCCCAGCACCAGCTGAGCTGCGCTATAGTGTGGGGGAGTGCGGAGGTCGGGAGCAGGAGGCTCCCAGATTCCTGGGAATGCTGGAGCTGCGGGCAGGAGAGCCAGAACGGCGGCAGGAGGTGCGGCTGGACGAGAAGGTGCTGCTGCGTGTCCCCAATGTCCCCCTGCGGCCTGGGCAGCGCTTCACGGCCACCATTGCCCTGCACCACAACTTCACCGCTGACAGCCTGACCCTGAGGTGAGAGCAGGGACAATGGGGACAGTGTGGGACCCTGCATGGCACTATGTGAAAGTGTGTGGCAGTGTATGACACACTGTGACAGTTAGTGGCACTGTGTGACAGTCTGTGACATTGTGTGGCATTTTGTGGCAGTATGTGATACTATGTGACAATGTTTGACACCATGTGCACTGAGTGACATTTTGTGACAGTGTGACTGTGACACTGTGTGACACCATCTGATACCAGCTGACAGGATCTGATAATGTGTGACAGTGTGTGACATTTAGTGGCAGTGAGTGACACCATCTGATACCATTCTGACAGTGAGTGACACTGTGTGATTGTGAGTGACACTGTGGGACACAGTCTGACACCACCTGACGCTGGGTGACATTGTGTGATTCTGTGGACACTGTGGGCATTGTGTGACACTGCCTGACACCCTTTGTGTGACTGTGAATGACACTGTGTGACACCTTTTGACACCATCTGACACAGTGTGACACGGTGTGTCCCTGCAGGATCAAGGCCAAGAAGGGCCTGCAGGTGGTCTCCGCCCGCCCCACAATTCCCAGCACCTGGAGCGTGCACCTGGAGCATTCCCGCGGTCCCAAGCACTCCACGGCCGTGGTGACATGCCGGCGGCTCGGGGACATCCCTGTCATCCCTGACATCTCCAGGTAGGGAATATCCCAATACCCCCATCCTGGTGGGAATTTTGCGTTGTTCCACCCTGATCCTGGTGCGGTGCCGCAGGGTGTCTGAGCCGGCCGCGTTCCTGCACCTGGATGTGGCGGTGGAAAACGGGACGGGGGGACTGGCGCCGGCGCGGCCCCTCACCTGGCAGGTGGAGTATCCTGGCCAGGATCCCGAGGCGCAGAAGGACAAACTGGTCTGGGAAATCCAGGTGTCGGAGCGGGATGTCCGTGCCCTCGTCCCGCTGGTGCAGGTGGGTGCCCCCCATCCCATTCCAGCCCTCCATCCCATGGGAAGCACCCCCTCATCCCACTGCGCTTCCAGGAGCTGGAGATCCTGAACACGGCGCCGCTGACCGGGATCCCCCGCGTTATCCCGGTGAAACTGGTGACTGTGGAAGCAGGGGGCGGAGTGTCCGAGCTCACAGATCCTGTAGGATGTGAATCCGCTGACAAGCAGGTCCTGCAGGTGAGTCCTGCTATCCCCTTGTTATCCTGCCTCACCCTGGGAGATTCCCATGGAATTCCATGTGCCCTCGCAGGTGTCGGATTCCTGCGACCTGGTTTTTGTGGGGGGCAAGGAGAGCCGAGGGGCACGGGGGGCCCGCGTGGATTTCTGGGTGCGCCGGCTGCGGGCAGAGCTGAGCTTCTCCGTCTGGGCTCCGCTGCTCCCGCTCCGTGTCCAGCTGGGAGATCCCATCCTGGAGCACCTCCGTGGCTGGAGACTTCCTGGGGGGCCTGACAGGTGAGGCCTACAGAATGGGATGGTGGGAAAAGGGGGAGATGGGAATGGGGCTGAGACCTGACACGTGGGGAGGCATCAGTGAGCCCCCAACACACTCCTGTGTCCCGGGATTCTCATCACCCTGTCATGGAATCCCTGTCACCCTGTCCTACAATCCCTGTTCCCCTGCCCCTGGTAACCTCATCCTGGGACTCTTGTCACCCTGTCCCCTGTCCCCAGTGCCGTGGTGGAGTCCGAGGACGCCGCAGAGGAGCCAGAGCGGCGGGCGCGGGGCTGCCGGCCGCAGTTCCAGCGCACGGGGCTCCGTGTCCTGGCGCACTTTGTGGCCCACCCCCTGGATGGTGGCCGGCACCTGTCCTACCTGCCTGGCCCTGAGTGGCTCCTGGATGTCACCCACCTGGTGGCTGCCCGGACCCGTGTCCAGGACCCCCGTGTAGCATCACTGGAAGCAGGGGCCGTGGTGGTGGGCCGGGAGCCTGGAGTCACCTCTGTGGAGGTAAACAGGGGTTGTCTGTGGGGAATTTGAGGGATCCTGGGGAGATTTGGGGGTGTGGGAAGCTTGCAGGGATGGAGCTTTGGGGCTGGAAATGATCCCAGTGGATGCTGGCCAGGATACAGGGGGGGAGGGAACTGAGGCGTTGGAGGGACTGGCAGAGGATGGGAAGAGGAAACAGAGGCTGTGAGGAATGTTGGGGGACTCACAAGCTGCTTCCAGGTGCGCTCCCCGCTCTCTGACTCCATCCTGGGAGAGCAGACGCTGGTGGTTTCTGAGGAGAAGGTGGCGGTGACAGAGCTCCATGCCCAGGTGGTGGCTGGGCTCTCCTTATCCCTGCGGACACAGCCGGATCATCCTGGTGTGGTCATGGCCACTGCCCAGGGGACACCCACACTACGGGCCCTCAAGCAGGTGAGATGGGTGGGAGGGGCACCCCAGTCTCCCCAGTGTCCCCCAAACCTCTGCCATCCCTCTTGTCATCCCACCAGGAAGCAACACTGTCCATCTGGTTGTCCTTCTCCGACCGCACGCTGGCCCCGCTGGAGCTCTATGGGTGGCACGACGTGGCCTTGACCGTGACGTCCCTCGACCGCTCTGTTGCCACCATCACGGGGTCCCCTGGGGTCCCCACTGCCCACCCATGGGTGGTGGCCGAGGGCCCAGGCCGGGGGGACCTGCTCCAGCTCAGTCTGCACCCCCCGGATCCATGTCGGCGTGGCCGGCACCGCGCGGCTGCCCTGGCCACCGGCACAGCCTGGCTCGAGGTGGGGGTCCCCTCTCCCGGGACCCCCCGGCCCTTCCCACGGGCTGAGGGCGCCATGTCCGGGGAAGCGGTGACCGTGGGACGGAGGGACCCCGCGGGTGTGGGGCCAGCAGCCACCAAGCTCCAGGGGTCTTCTTCGGAGGAGGATGAGGAGGAAGGCTACGGACACAACCGTGCCGGCATGGAAGAGGAGGAGGAAGAGGAGGAGGAGATGGTGAAGGCTCCGGAGCGGGTGACTGACCTGGAAATTGGGATGTACGTGCTCCTGGGAGTCTTCTGCCTTGCCATCTTCATCTTCCTCGTCAACTGCATCTTCTTCGTGCTCCGGTACCAGCAGAAGGAGCTGCCCGAGCCAGGCGGGGCCCCCTCAGCGCCACAACCCCACAACTGGGTCTGGCTGGGCACCGACCAGGAAGAGCTGAGCCGGCAGCTGGACCGGCAGCAGCTGGACCGGCCACAGCTGGATCGCCGGCAGCCGGATCCCCCGGCATCCCCGGGCCCCGCCTGTGGCTGCGGGGGCCCCCCGGGCTCCGGTGAGGGCGGGGCTCCCCCCGGCTCCCCGGGCCCGGGAACGCCGCAGCCCCGCAAGGAGGGATCGGCTCCGGGGGGCGGCCGCAGGAAGCGGGTGGAGTTTGTCACCTTCGCCCCCCCGCGCGTCCCCGAGGAGCCCCCCCCGGCCGCCCCCCACGTCCAGTCCATCCTGGTGGCCAGCGAGGACGACATCCGCTGGGTGTGCGAGGACATGGGGCTGCGGGATCCCGAGGAGCTCCGGAGCTACATGGAGAGGATCCGCGGCAGCTCCTGACCCCGAGGGGGCGACTCCCGGACCCCTCAATTCCCGGGCAAGCCAGTAAGGGCCCGACCTCCTCCCCATGCCGTGCTGGGGGGACACCGACCCCCCCTTCCCAACGGGATGTGCCGGGGACCACTGGTGGCCTCCTGGGACCACCCCGAGGTGCCCACAGAGGGTGAGGGGGGAGTCTCCCAGCCCTGTCCTTACGAGGGCTGGATCCCGGCGCCACCGGGGAGGAATTTGGGATGCTCTTACTGCTTTGGGTCTCATTGCGACATGGTGTTCATAGTGGTGATGATGATGGTGGTGATGATTCCTGTGGTCTGATCCCGGGGAGGATCCTGTATCCCCCCCACCTTCACCCCGGCCACACATCCGTTTTGTACACATTTTCTATCGGGAATGCCCGGGAAGGGGCTGCCAGGGGCTGGTATTTATGGAAAATTTTTAATTCTGACGTTGTTACAAAAATAAAGTATTTAAAAAAAAAAAAATTGGGATTCACCTCTGTGCTATCTCCTCTGATCCTAACACAGGGTCTCACCCTGCCCCCATGGCAGTGCCAGGCTCCTGGGAATGCGCACATGTCCTTGACCTTGGCTCCACGTGGGAGCTGGTCACGGGATTGGATCCAGGGCTGGGCCTGGCCGTGGCCCAGCTGGGGTCACCTTGGGATAAGGGATTTCCTTCCTCCCTCTTCTGCCATCCTCCTCCTCCACCTTTCCAATCCAAACACCAGCCTAGTACTGCATGTCCTCCCCATGGTCGATCCCCAACATTCCCAAATGTCCCCTCAGCACCTCCCTTTATTTAGGAGTGGCATGGGGAATCCCACTCTTCCAGCTTCCCCTAAGTCCCAGCAATCCCAGGACACCCTGGGTAACAGCAGGAGATCCCCCACCCCATCACCCTGCTCCCAGCTTCACCAGACTTCCCAAACCCCTGCTGAGATGGGGTGACTGGAGTCCTGGCCCCCCATCCCAGTATCCTGGGTCCCCAGGTGTTCAGCTGGATCCCAGCCCTCACCCATGCTGGGGATCAACATCTCCTGCGATGCCACACCTCCTACCCATGGAAATTCCGGCCTTACCCCTCACCTAATATTCCTGGAGGGTCCTGGGGTGATCCTGCATGTGCTAGAAGATGCTCGGGATGTGGAGCTGCAGGTAACATTGACTCCAAAATCCAGGGTGAAGAGGGGAACTCCTGGTTCTTCATCAGCCCACAGATGTCCCACAGCTCAGGAGACCCCGAGTCCCCTGCGTGCCACCACCC
This sequence comes from Poecile atricapillus, assembly GCF_030490865.1. Classification (NCBI taxonomy): domain Eukaryota; kingdom Metazoa; phylum Chordata; class Aves; order Passeriformes; family Paridae; genus Poecile; species Poecile atricapillus. Next base: position 127,006,422 of record NC_081249.1, on the reverse strand, counting down.
CAAATCCACGACCTGGAGGAACAAACGAGCTGCAGTTCATGATGGCTTCACCACATCTGTGTTCCCTGGGCTGGAAGCACCAGATCCACCAGGCTCCCTTGCCCTGGAGGGTCTCCGGGGTCCCCAAAACCCCATTTCCTCCCTGCTGGGGCAGGATGGAGCCACCCCATCACCCTCCTCCACCCTGCAGCACTGAGTCGGCTTCCTGCCCTCTGCCACACTCCCGGAGCTGCCAGAGCACGGGGACACGGCCAAGCCATGTCCCCAAGCTGCTGAGAGAGGGACCCCTCAAATCCCAGATCCTTGGATTCCATGGGGCTGCCCCTCTGATGGGATGGGGGGGCTCTGCCTGCTCTTGGTGGCTCTTTCTGCCGTGGCACCTGCACAAGGTACGTCACTGTCCCCATCCTGGCCCTTGCTGTCCCTCTCTTGGGATCTTGGGGTGGTGGAGCCACAGATTTGGGGGTTGGGGACCTGCCACCTCCCTGGGATGGGGAGCACTGGGGGTCCTGGGGATCCCCAACAGGAGTGTCAGTGGTGGAGGACGCTGCCCCTCAACCCACCCAGACGGAGGGAAAGGGATCCCCTAAAAGGCAATCCTAAGGCTTGCAGATTCTCCTGTGGGTTAAGGCCCCCTTGGATCTCCCCAAAAGCACCCTGGCAACCCCTGAAAGAGGGCCCTAAGCCCCTAAAGGTGCTCTCAGAGCCATCCCACCTACAATCCCTTTGGGAATGGGGCTACACTCAGGGCCAATCCTGTCTCTTACGTACCCCGGGATAATTTTGGGATGTGATGCCACCTGCCCTCCCCACCTTGGCAGGATTTGGGATGGTTTGGCTGCCAAAATGTCTGCCAGGAGCTGCTTGGAGGCCTCTAATCGATCAGGAAACGGCCCCATCACCCCATTTCCGCCCTTCTCACACCTCCGCCCCACCTGAAGCAGCTCATTCCCATATTCTCCCCTCATCTGTGGCCTTTTCCTTGAACATTTGGACTCCAATCCACACCCTACCAACTCTGCTGTCTTTTCTCAGGAATCCCACCCTGGATGCCTCACTTCTGGGGCTGAATCCTTCCCCCTGGAGGAGCCAGATGGGGCATTTTTAGGGATAACAGGATCATCTACTCACCTGTGGCTCTGGAATGGGTCTAGGCAGAGGGGTACAGGCAGGTCAAGCCCCTTTATGTCCACAAGGATGAACCAGAAGGCAGGAACAACACAGATGCAGGATGACATCCCAAATTTCATCTCTTCCATCACTGAGTTGTGTCCCAGTATTCCCAGATTTAATGCCAAATTCTCCCAGCAGATCCCACACCAGGACTGAGCCCTGAGAAACATCCTGGGGCACACAGGGATTGATTTTCGGGATGCAACAGCTCCATGACCACTTTGCCAGAGCCCCACTTTGCCAGAATTCCCACTGTGCCACTCACAGCTGGGAGAATCCTCTTGGCCACCTTTTGGCAGGTTTGGGATGCACCCCTCCAAATCCTGGGGGGCTCAGCCCCTCATCTCTCTGCCCTTCCTCCCCACAGAAACAACAGGACCTCCCAATACTCCGACTGGGAACACCTCAGTGACACCGGGTGAGTGTGGGGGGGTGAGGGACATCCTTACATCCACTTTTTGGGATTCTGGGACAATGCCAGGTCACCCTTCCCGGTGCATCTCCCAGGTCCCAGAGCTCTCCGGCTGGCAGGCGGCCGGAGCCGCTGCGAGGGCCGGGTGGAGCTGGAGCAGGAGGGGACATGGGGGACAGTGTGTGACGATGGCTGGGACATTCTCGACGCCGACGTCGTGTGCCGCCAACTCCGCTGTGGCCATGCCATGAGAGCCCCCGGCAACGCCTCCTTCGGCCGTGGACACGGCCCCATCCTCCGGGATGAGGTGGGATGCAAGGGACATGAGCGGGACCTCTGGGAATGTCCGGCTGCTCTGGAGCACGACTGCAGCCACAAGGAGGATGCTGGCGTGGTTTGCTCAGGTGGGTTTGGAATATTCCGGAGCCGGGGATGTTGATGGCGCATCCTCATCTCTGCTCTCTTCCTGCAGAACACCAGGAGTGGCGGCTCTCCGGAGGCCGGGATGGATGTGCCGGCAGGGTGGAGGTGTTTTTCCGTGGCACTTGGAGCACGGTGTGTAACAGCACCTGGTACGAGACGGAGGCCACGGTGCTGTGCCGGACGCTGGGATGTGGGGATGCGCTCCAGCGGCCCTCCTTCGGACACACGCTTCCCGGGAAGATGGTGTACTTGTGTGGGAGCCTGCAGCCCTCGCTGGCACAGTGCCGCTGGACCTTCAATAAATCCGCTCCGTGTTACCAATCCTGGGCCGCCGGGGTCATCTGCAACGGTACCGGCTCCTTCCCGACGGGATTTGAGGCATGGTCCTGCCCTCTCCTAAGCGTCCGATTTCTGTTCCCGCCCTTTCCAGGCTCCCAGGGTTTGGAGACGTCAACGCCCATGGCTGAGGTGACGCCCAGGAATGTCACTGTCCTGCACGGTGAGTGTCTGAGCCCTCGGCCATTCCCTGGGCTCAGGGTAAAATTCCCAGGGGGGAAGATTTACGTGGGATGAGCTGTGTCCGTTCTCTGTCCCAGCTGAGGAGGGGACCCCGACCTTGGGGACACCACCACCGGACAGTCCCCTTTTTGTCCTGTGCCTGGTGCTGGCAGCGCTGCTCCTGCTCTCCCTGCTGGCCTTTCCCGTCACCCTTCTGAGGCTGAGGAAGAAGAGCGGTAAGGAATTCTGGATCCAGACACAGAACTGGGACACGATCCAAACTTTTTCAGCTCAGCTCAGCCACGGAGTGAGTGCATCCCCTTGTGTCCACAGCCACATCCTCCTTGGGAATACCCACGCCAGTCCTGGTGACCCACAGCTACCAGAACCCCAGTGTACCCTCTGGAATTCCCAATGACTACAGGAAAACCCCCACCAACCTTCCCAAAGGATCAGGTGGGTCTGGCAGGTCCCCCCAGGGGCTGTGGGGCCAGAGGTGCCAGCAGGTGCCAGATGCCACATCCCCTTGTCACCCCCCAGACCATCTGGTCACAGCCATTTCCAAGGATTCTGATTCTGACTCGGAATATTATGAGTTCAGCAGCAAGCCTCCTGTCGCCCTGTCCACCTTCTACAGTGAGCATCCCACTTCCTCTGGGATCCCTGACACCCTGTCCCGGGATCCTTGTCACCCAGGATGCTCCCACCCCTCTCCGCTTCCCACAGACTCCCTGCGCCAGCATCCCAGGGAGGATCTTCCCCCTCTGAGAGTCAGCCAGGACAGGGTGAAGCCATTCCCTGAAGATGGTATGACACAAGGTGGGTCTATCCCATGGACTGAAGGGTGGCCACCCCCTCTTCCAATATCCCTGTTCCTACATTTGATGTCCTTTTCCCACAGAGCCGGCCAGGCCAGGGTCCCCATTTCGCAGTTCCTCCAGCTCATCCTCATCCACAGGGCCCAGCTGGAATGGCAGCATTCCCACCCCTGCCCATGGCCCCCAGTGGCACCAGGCAGCCACTGGCCATGGCTACAGCACAGGTGGGAAGCGTGGGAGCAGGGATGGGGAGACCCCAAGGATGGGAGAAAGGCATGCAGAGACCACAGGGATGGGGAGGGAATGAGGGTTCAGGGACCCCAAGGAGAGGAGCAGGGACAGAGCGATGCCAAGGATGGGAACAGGGATGGGTTCAACCTCAGTGAGGAGATGGGACCTCGTGGAATGGGAGCAGGGATGGAAAGTGCCGGTCAGTGACCCTGTTCCTCCCAGCTCCCCCGGCAGCAGCCGCCCCAGTGCCCTCCCAGCCCTGGGTACCTGCAGCTCCGGCAGATCCCGACGGCAGCTCCAGCACCTCCTCGGGGGAGTGGTACGAGAATGTGCGGGAGACAGAGCCCCCTGAAGACCCCTCCTCACATCCTGGTGAGGATTCTGTGCTGGAGGTGGGGGACACAGGGAGTTCCGGGAATTCCCAAATGCTCCTGCGGGCTCTGTTATTGCAGGCTGGTCAGATCCATCCTATCACTCAGGGGAACACGTGGAGGATCCTGAATTTTCCGAAGGCAGTGACTACGATGACATCCACAGCTCTGCCTACTGAGCCTGTCCCACTGCTCCAGAGGCTAAATCTCCTGGAATTCCCTGGCTACCTCCTCCAGAATTCTCCAGCCACCTCCTCTGTGCTGCCATTAAAAGCTTTTCCCACCGTGTCCCTTGTCCATAGGGGTGTCACCAGCCCTGCAGTGAGGCTGGGTCACCGAGTGCTCCCACTTGTCCACTAAGTGACACCAAGATAGCCAAAATCCCACTCCCAGCCCACAGGAGCAGGGAAGGGGGCAGCAGGGCCCTGATCCAGCTCCATACAACCAGGGGTGGAAATTAAGCTGCAGGAAAGGAGAACATGGAAAACCCATGTGTCCCCCCAGAGCTTCCCTACACCCTTCTGGGACAGTCCCCATCCCAGGAATGTGCTGTGGTGGCACCACTGAGGTGCCACCCCAAACCCACTGGATGGTGCCCTATGGGGGTGCCCTCAAACCCTTCAGCATCTCCCAGTCCATCCATATCCTAGCAGAAAGCTGGAGTCAAGCAGCTTTCTGGAGCCAAGCACCATCCCAGTTTGGGATGTGGAGGTGCTCCCAGCTGGGAGAGGGCACAGCACCCACCCATCACTCCAGGATTGGGACCCCTCTGCCCCTCCCTCACCCCACTTCCCACCACCCATCCCAAGCCAGCTGCTCCCGCCCTGACCCCACCGTCAGATTTCTGTCTCCCCGGGGAGGAGGCCGGGGTTCAGCCGCACCCCAAGTGGAAAATGTGGCCTCCACATCCTCCAGCTGTTTGCTGAACGAGAGGCCCCGCACAAAGGAGCCGCAACAACGGAGGAAATCCCAAAATAGCAGCAAAACCCCGACAAAGGGCACGGGGCGAGGCAGGGGCTGAGAACGGAGCTGGCATCAGGGGTGCCCCAGCCCCACTCCTGCCTCTGGGTGCCAGGGGGGGGTTGGGAGGGAGGTGATGATGTTGGGATCACTGGGATCATGGCATAGGACAGGCCTGGAGGATCGATGAATTGGGGGGGGTCCTCTTGCCCTGGGGAGTCCCAAAATCTAAGGGGTCAATGTCCTGGGTGGGATCCCAATGTGCAGTGTCCTGAGGGTGCTGATTCCTGGAAGGGCACCAGTTCCCTAGGGATAACAAAGCCCTGGAAGGTACCAAAGCCCTGCAGGGCACCAGTTCCCAGGAGATATCAATAGCCTGGGGGCACCAGCTCTTGGGGATACCAGTGCCCTTGGAGCATGACAATCCAGCCTATGGCCACCTAGGCAAGGTGTCACCTCCATCCCCACACAGCCACATCAGTACCAACCGTTCCTCCAAGCTGCTCCCGCCCAGAAAATCCCCCTTTTTCTCAGGATTATGATCCCAGCAGCGTGCAGACAGCCGACAAGCCCCTTCCTGCTCGCTCCAAAGGCAGCTCCTGCTTTTTAAAAGGCTCCTCACGGCAGGCAGTGTTGTCAGCACTTCCCAGAGCCCCCCAAACTCCCCCCGGGAAGGGATTCCAATCATCCCGAGCTGCCGTGGCACGCTCAGGATGCTGAACTGACTCGCAGTGCCCAAGGCAAGGCAGATGCTCAATCCGAACCCAAATCCTGTCCCTGGGATCTCATGGCCTGCAGAGCCAGTGACGGCTCTGAGGGAAGGGCTGAACCCCAGGCACCCCATTTCCATGGGGGTCACACACCCCTGGATGACAGGATCTCTCCTAGAGGCACGGTGTCCTGGCATGTTTGAGGTGAATCCTGAATTTCAGGTTGATTCTGGGGGATCGTGGCTTGTAGACGCTCCACTGAGTCCTATGGGAGCAGGTCTGGAAATTGCAGCCCTTTTCCAGGGAATTTTCAAAGCTGAAGTGGGTGGGGGGCAGCTCCAGGACCCTCTGTGGGGTATTCCAACAGGGTCTGCTCCCATCAGGAGCAGCAGAATCCCTGGGATAACTGGCATGGGAACAAGTGATGGGAGCACCCAGATGCTGAGATCCTACTCCAGGGATGGGGACTGCAGCATCCTCGGATGGTGAAGCAGGATGGGTTGGGAAGCTCTATCCATCTCTCCTCCCAGCAGGAATACCATGGAGTCAATGGAAAACAACTGCCTCATTAGCATGCCTGACCTGGATTCAGAGCAATTAATTAGGGCACAATCAATTAACACCCCTGCCCTGCCTGGGTCCAGCACTGCTGGTGCCCCACGTGCATTTGCAGGGGTGTAGGGTATCCCTGGAATGCTAGAACCTGGGATATGCCTGGATAAAACCTTCCCCCATCCTGTTCCTGGGGTAATCACAGGGTTTTAGGAGATGCCATCAACTCCTCTGCAACCCTGGGGGGCTCAGGAACCCCCAAATCTCCCTCAGCACTGGATATGTTCACTACCTCCCTTTCCCAGAGCTGTGGATATCCTGGGATTTGGCGGGGGATGAACACCACAAGTTTCTCACCCCTTTCCTCTCATGCTCTGCGAGACCTGAGGAGGTAACGGAGTCTTCAAACGGGCCCAAAGATGACGTCAAAAAACCACAGAGGGAGGAAAAACAGCCGGTTCCTGTCCGGGCCCCCTCCCTCGCCTGCTCCGGGCTGGGCAGCGGAGGCGGCGGAGCCTCCAGAGCCTCCCGTGCCCCCATCCCACCAACGGAGCCCATGGCAACCCGGCTGCCCGTCCTGTGCCTCCTGCTGGGAATGTGGGGTGAGTATCAGGCACCCTGACCTCGGCACACTGCTCAAATCTTGTGGCAGAATTCCCCCCTGGTTTTCCCACTCCAGGTGGGATCGGCACCTTGAGTGAGCCACAATTTGTGGTTTGGGGTGGGAAGCACCCTGGTGACCCCCCAAACGCCCACCCACCTCCCCCTGGGTCCCCAGGGTCCCAAGGTCGAGCCAGTGGTGCTGAGGGCAGCCAGGTGTTCCCCCATCCTCATTCCCTGCCAGCTCCCGCCCTTGCCTCGGTCCACATGGCACCATTCCCAAACCTTCCACCCAGGAGCAGGGCTCATTAGAGGTAATTTGCAAGGCCCTCGTCTTTTCTCAGCCGTAAAGATCCCCCCAGCAGATGGATGGGGAGGCAGCAAATGGCCTTTCTCCCCCGAAAAACCCAGTTTTCCCACAAAATCCGTCTTTTCCCCAAAATAACCATCAACGGGTCGAGCAGCGGAGACGCTGTCCCAAACTCGGGGTCTCCAGGGTGGGATGTGGTGTTGACGCCCCATTTCCGCTCTTTCTCACAGCCATCCCTGACCATGGAGGAGCCACCTGGATCCCTGGAGGTGAGAATTTGGGGAGCAGCCCTCTGGGAATGCCGCCACAGCTCCATGAGCATGGTGGGTGCTGGAGTTGTGTCATCTGGAAGGGGCATCGGGGGGTCCCAGCTCAGGCCCCCGCATTCCTCTTGCTGCTTCCCAAGACCCCACCAAGGGCTTTTCCGTTGTTCCCATGTTGAAAACCCGTGGGAAGGGAAGGAAAGCCCCTAATGATTGTGTTTTTCCACAGAATCCATCCTGAGACTCACCAGAGGCGGCTGCCGCTGCACTGGGATACTGGAGGTGAACTGGGAAAAGCAATGGAGACAAATTTGCTGGGAGAGCGTGAGCGTGGATGACCTGGATTGGATCTGCCAGCGGCTGGAGTGTGGCCCCCTGACCTCTGAGCCCTTGGAACTCAACATTCCTGGTGGGAAAGGGCCACACAGACAGGCCATGAGGTGCAGGAGGCCACCGAACCCACCGGGATGCAACTGGGAGCTGGAAAACTGTACGGAACACGTCATTGTCGCCTGCAGAGGTGAGCCTGGGCCTCCAGCCGGGACACCTCAATCCCTAGGGATCATCCATGCCCACGTGGCCCCTCTCTTCTCATTCCAGAGCCAGTGAAAACCACTCCGAAGCCCCCACCGGCACCCCCCGCCACCAGCCCAGAGCCCGTGGGTAAGCACCTCCTCCTGAGGAACTCGTAGTCTCAAATTTGGGAACTTCTCACTAAATAATGGGGAAAAGAGTCATCCCAATAGATAACACTTCCTCTTCCATCACCAATCCCTCTCCAGGACCCCCCAGGCTGCGGCTGGTGGACGGGAATTTCAGCTGTTCCGGCTTCCTGGAGCTGCACAAGCAGGGGCTGTGGGGGGCTGTAGCGAGCATCCCGCACAACCGGTCACATCTGGTCACCCTCATCTGCCGGGAATTGCGCTGTGGCGCTGCTGGGAACAGCCACAGCCAGCCGGATCCAGGGATCCACCTGCCGGTGCGGTGGGAGGCGGTGGATTCCTGTGGGAGCCGTTCCCTGCTGGACTGCTTCAACAGGACCAGCTCCCGGGGGAAAATGCCCGCCTTCATCACCTGCTCAGGTGAGAGTGGTCCTGGAGCATCCAGGATTTGGTGGGATACCCTGGGGGGATTTTGGGGCCGGAGCAGGGGACCAGCCCCATCCCCATGGGCCCCATCCACCCACTCCTGCTCTTCCTCTCTGGGGTGTGAAGGCAAAACAGGAAATCTCAGTTCCCGGCAGTGCCGAGTGTGGCACTTGCAAGAAGGATGAGCCAGGGAGGGAGAGCAGCCATGGCAGCGTCCCAAATTCCAGCTGGGAGTGGGGAACACTGGCAAGGGCCAGGCTGTGGGCATCCTTCCTGCTGTGGGAAGCTCCCTGAGCAACTTCCATGCCTCAGGCATTTCCCTGAGCATCTTCCATGCCTTGGGCATCTCCCTGATCCGATCATCTCTCTGCATCGGGTATGTCCCTGGATACCCTCCCTGCCAGAGGCATATCCCTGCTTTTCCATGACCCTCTTCCCTGCTACAGGCGTCTTTCCCTTGCCATGAGCATCTCCCAAGCACAGGCATCTCCCTGTCCTTTTCCATGAGTGTTTCCCTGAAAATCAGCTCGGTGCCAGCTCCGTGGCACAGGGAGCCAAACCATGAAGCTCGGAGCAGGCTCCGTGTGGGTCCTGCCATCTGCCCAGCTTGGAATCCCACGGGATTTGGGGGTTTAATGGGCTGTGGCAGCTGGCAGAGCTGGCTTCCATGCTGCACTTCCCATGGGAAGAGTTCAAGGCTCCTCCATGCCTGGCTCTGGCTTGGCTCAGTCCCTGTGGCATGAGGGGAGATGCTGGGAGCATCCCCATGCCAGGAGCTGGTGCTGGGAGGAGGAGGAGCATGTGCCAACGGTATCCCTGTGGATATCATCCCTGTCTGCCTGTGGGTCCAACTCCTCTCTCCCAGTGGATCTGGCTCTTCTCCCACAGAAGATCTGACCCTTCTCCACGGATCTGACTCCTTTCTCCTTCTGGCTCTGACCCCTCTGCATGGATCTGACCCTTGTCTTCCCACGGGTCTGATCCCCCTCTACCCATGGATCTGCTCCCTCTCCTTGTGGATTTCACCCCTCCCCATGGGTCTGACCCCTCCCTGTGGATCCAGCCCCTCTCCCTATGGATTTGCTCCTTTTTCCTGCAGATTCCCAGCCGCGGGCCCTGCGGAGGCTGGCAGCCGGCCCCACTCCGTGCCAAGGGGACATCCAGGTATTCCATGCGGGCCAGTGGTGGGATCTGTGTGACTCTGGAGCAACGCAGCGAGACGAGCGTGGCTGGCAGATCTGCCGAGAGCTGGGCTGTGGGAATCTCACTTCCAGCATGGAAATCCGGGAGCTTCCCTCGATGGGAGTCACGTGTGGGTTCGGTCCCCTGCACCTCTGCCAGCCCAAGTTTGGGAATATCCGGAGCTGCTCCCGGACCAGAGTCACGTGTAAGCCGTGTGGAGCGCTGGGAGCTGGAATTCCCACACCTATGGAACGGGCAGGGATGGGGGGACCAAATCCACGTGGGATTTGGGCTCCCTGTGGGTAATGAATCCTGGCACCAACCTCCAGCTGTGCACATCTGATGACATCCATGCTCTTCCCAGGCCAGGACTCAAAACCACTTCCCACTGGAACATCTGCTGGAACTGTCGTGAGCATCTGCCTGGCCCTGCTGCTTTTCCTCATCCTTTTCCTGATCTGTGGCCCTCCTGCCTATCGGAAACTGATGAAGAGAAGTAGGGCACAACCTCGGGATCCTTATCCTTCTTTTCTTTCTTCTCCTGCTCCACCATCCCCACATGCTGGCTCAGGGCTGGCAGCTCCATTGATGCTTCCCTGAACTCCTTGCGGGGGGGATTTGGCTGCTCAGCCTGACAGATCCCCCGTCCCATTGTCCCCAAGCCTGTCCCACATGGAGTGTGGGAGCGGGAAGAGGGATTAAGCTCCAAGCAGACACAAAAGAGCAGGTGGAGGATCCTGGGGGGGATTATTGAGAAGGGGGGGGATTATTTGGGATGACATATGGGGCTGGCAGGGGGGAAGCAGCCGGAGGAAGGATCGGGAAGATCCTCGGAGACACAATTCCCCCTCTCTTTCAGTCTCCAAGAAGAAGCAGCGCCAATGGATCGGCCCCACAGGACTCAACCAGACGGGTGAGGAGCAGCTCCCTGGGGAGCTGGAAATGGGATTTGGAACTCCTGGAGATTGATTTGGGGTCTGGGTGGGCTGTTCCCCCCTGGATCCCGCTGCAAGCACCCTGGATCTCGCTTCCTTAGGGATATAACTCATCCAGGAGATGCAGGCCTGGATCAGGGACCGATTTTATTCAGCCCCTTCCCAGGATGGGTTTGTTCCCTCCAAACTGCTGTTCCAACCCCAAAATCCCAATCCCACTGTCTTTTCCAGTGTCTTTCCACCGCTCCAGCACCGCACCGAGGCTTCGGGGACAGGGAGGGGACGACTACGCTCAGCCACCCCAAAAGAGCTCCCAGCTCTCTGCTTACCCAGGTAAGTGCTGGAAGTGGCCCCTTCCTGTTCCTTTTCCATGGATGTGCCTCCAGTGAGGTGTATCCATGCTCTCCACAGCTCTGGAAGCAGCGTGCCAGCGCTCTAACCCTCCGGATAACTCCTCGGACAGTGACTACGACCTGCACTCCGCCCGCAGGGTGTGATTTCCTTCCTCCCAAAGGAGCTGATCCCACCTCCCACCTCAGCTTTGGGGGCATCCCAGCATTCCAGGGCCCTTCCAGGAGCACTTCCCAGCCTCCTCAAGGAAGAAAAGGAAGTTTTTGGGGATTTCTTAAAGCTATTTACAGGAATCTAAGAGGTAGGGGTGGGTTCAAGGAGCCCTTTGGATTAGTGGGATCACCAGATTCTCCAAACCAGGATAAAGAGCTGGGATGATGGATAAAGGATAGGGATGTAAGGGTGGGAATACTGGGAAGAAGTTTGAGATATTTAATAACCAACAACTGTAATAAAATTGGGGTTTTGTACTAATTACATCTCATTCTTTTCCTTCCGTTATCCCAGTGGGATTCCAAACTCCCTGCCAGGAGGGAGTGGGACAGGGAAACACGTTTTTCCCTGGTTTTTATCCTAGGGATAAACCCATGAAGCGCAGGAATTGAAGCAAGCTTGAAGATGGTCCTGGGAGGGAGTGAAAGATTTCAGTGATGGGCTCCAAAGGAAGTTGGATGCCAGGAAGGGATAAAGGGATCAATCCTTATCCGGATATTCCATTGTTTCCCAAAGTAACCATGGCCATGACTCGAGAGTGCAATTAATTCATCCAGTTTTATTACTCTAATTAATCCCAGAGATGGAATTGCTTCCATCAATCCCTCATCCTAGTCCATTAGTAATAGTTCCTTATAAATAATTTAAAGGGATACAGGCAGGATTTGAAGGATAAAGTGCTGAGCAAAGCAAATCCCATTTCCATCGTTTGTCGTTCCCTCTGTTTCCAAGTGTTTCCTGAGAAGGGGGATGTGAGGAGCCCAAACACCACACGGGAGGTCGGGAATACTGGAGGCTGCCCAGACCCAGGTGGGAATCACCGACTCCCACTGATGGCCCTGGAATGGTTTGGGTGGAAAGGGATCTTAGGGATCAGCCACTTCCAAACCCTTTCCATTGGCCCAGGCTGCTCCAAGCCCCGTCCAACCTGGCCTCGGACATTTACAGGGGTGGAGCAGCCATGACTTCCCTTGGAAATCCATTCCAGGGTCTCACCACCATCACAGGGAAGAAGTTCTTCCCAGAATCCCATCTAAACCCACCCTTTAACAGTGTGAAGCCATTCCCCATTATCCCACCACTCCAAGTCCTTGTCCAAGTCCTTGTCCAGTTTCGTTGGAGCCCCTCTAAGCACTGGAAAGTGCTCCAAGGTTTCCCTGGAGGTTTCTCCTCTCCAGATTTCTGCGGTCTGGCTCTGCCTCTCACTCTGACCTCCAGAGCCGTGACTTATCCCGTGTAATTCCTTTGCACTGACGGATCCAGGAGCAACACTCTGGGATCTCTTCTCTTCCTCAGTCCCCAGAAAAAGGAGGAATCAGCACAGGATGCTTCCCCTGAAGTCCTGGATTAGTATCCAGGCCAGGTAGGACGCTGAGGGTTCGGAGGCGGGGGGTATCCAAAGGGTGGGGGAGGCCCGGAATAGGGAGCCTGCGTTGGGATCGGGAAATTCGGGAGAGGGGGCTGAGTGGGGTACGGACACTGCGGTCTCCCTGCTCCAGGTGGGATGTAGGGAGAGTATCCTGGTCTGGCAGGGGGAGGAGAGGGATGGGGAGCAGGATAGGGCAAGGGCTGTGGTGGGCCCCGGGATGGAGACCAGGAAAAGCCTCCTGAGGTGGATTTGGGATACCCCGGTGCAGAGTCAGCAGCGGAAGCCGCTGGATATCCGGGAGCTGGAGGAAGCGGGTAGGGAAAGGTGGACTGGGAACTGGGCTGGGAGGAAGCCACGTGTCCCACGGTGACCGGAGATCCCGGGAAAGGGGCGGGAGGAAGCGCTCCATGGGCGGTGGGGCCGGGCGGGAGGGTCGGAGCTGGGCTGTAGGGTAGAGGGAAGGCCGGAGATCCCGATGGGAAGGGTTTTGGTGGATCTGTGGGAACATGAGGAGGAGGAGGAGGAGGAAGAGGAGGACGCTGAGAGTCCCTGGTGTGCTCCTGGGATCCCTCTGACTTCCTCACAATCTCCTGCAGCTTTTCCACTCGGACCCGGCGCACGTGGAACAACTTCCTCATCCCAGAAAACTGCTCCAGGAATGTCTCCAGGGGCACCTCGCCCTCCAGGAATTTCTCAGCCATTTTCTGGAAGAGAGAAGCAGCCTCAGGCTCATGCCTGCATCCCTCCACTCCTTTTCCCTAATCCTGATTTAGGTCTCTCCCATCCACATCCCAAGGAGCAGCATCCACACACAAACAAGGATGGATCCAGTTCTTTGGAGAAAGCCCAGCAGAATCCAAAGATAATCCGTGATTTTAGGAGCTGGGTTTAACTGCAAGTCTTTGAGGATGAATCACTGGAATACCCAATGGATTTAAGCCCTACACTCACCTCAGATTCCTCTTCAATCTTCTGGCTTTCCACCTGGAGGAGATCCAGCAAAGTCTGAGGCTGCAGCGCTGCCGAGAATTTCTCTGGGAAAACCAAGTAGGGAAAAGAAGAAACCAAGGGAAAATCACTATCACAGAACAGAAACCAGGAAAAACCAGCAAAGAGCCCACAGGATTTAGGAACCACAGGGCTTAGGAACTGCTGATGGAAGGAGGGAAATCCAAGAGGAATAACATCCTTAATCTCTCCAGCTGCTGGAAAAAAGAGGGATATCAGTTTTCCAGGAAGCAGATATGCCTTCCTGCAGGAGGATCCCAGTGCTCACCCAGCTTTTCCTTCTGCTCTCTGCACCTCCCAGCCAGCTCCTGCAGCTCCTGGTATTTCTTGGACAGGTCGCTGCGTCCTGTCTCCAGCGGTGCCTGGAACTTCAGGTTCTGCTCGGCCAAGCTCCGGTTGGCAGCCAGGGCCATCTCCCTTTCCAGCTGGAGCTCCTGAACCTGTGGAATTCGGGACGGTGAGTGTGGGAAGGGGACAAGGACACCCCGGAGCCACCTCCCGGCACAAACCTCCCGGGATTCCAAAGCCAAGCGCTCAATCTCCTGGGAATCCTCCTGCAGCTCCCGGAGCTCCTCCACTGTCCGGTCCCTCAGTGTATCCATCCTCCCAGATTCCTGGGACACGGAAAAAGAGGCAAATCAACTCCAAAATCCAACTGGGAATAAGTTTCCAACTGAAATCCAGGCTTGTTAAAGTCTTCAGGACAGATGTGCCAGGTTCCATAAACAGAGAGGGTAAAACAACATTCCCACTAACTCCTGCTTGGGAAAAGACTTTTCCCACCCTTTCCCAAGCTGACTTGGATGGAATTTTGCATGTCCCAGGGTTTTTTGTCAAGAAAAAATCCACCCAGAGCCCTGACTTGTAAATTCCAGCTGGATGTCTCCATCCCATTCCAGAATCCACCTCAATCCAGACTCCATCCCATCCCAGGTTCCCGTTCTAGCAAGGAAACCGGGATCTGACCATATCCCACCATAGCCACAGGGTTGGGAAGGACCTCAGGGATCACCTAATTCCACCTTCCTGCCACGGAATTCAGTGAAATAACAAAAAGGATCAGGGAAATGACGGACTTCCCGCACCATATCCACGATTTATGATTTATCCCAGCTGCCCGATATGTTAAACAAGTATCCTGTGTCTGAATTCCAAGAGAGGGGATGGAATAATGTTGGAATGCCCTAAAAACCAAGGAAACACAACACACCTGCACTGCTGCCTTCGTTCCCAGCTCTTCTACCTCTCATCCAGCTGGAACATCCCAAGGATATTACGCCGGGAATGCCACAACAGCCACGCTGGGGCTCAGGATTGCCCAATCCACGATCCAGATAAACCTGTCCAGGGAAAAACTGGGAATTAAGTCCCGCGCTGCAGGTGCGGGGCAGAAATCACCTGATTTGGGTTTTTTAGGGGGGTGTTAGTTAACTTTCGTGGAGTTTAAGAGGGAAAAGTGGGAATGGTGGGAGTGGGAAAGCTTGGGGTGGGCTCTGGGAAGCATCCACAGGCGCTCAGGAAGGTGGACACAAAGGGCTGCCCACCTGCGGGGCTGCAGCGAGCACCGTGGCGGGAGAAGCGCCATTATCCCCGTTATCCCGCCGTTATTCCCGTTATTCCCACTCCCGGCCCTCTCCCGGACTCACCAAAGCGCCACCGGGACCGTCCGCCCGCCGCTGCTTCCTGCTTCCGGTATACACCGGAAGTGGGCGGGGCCACCCCGGCGGGGCGGGAGGCGCGGGTTCCCCCCCTCCGGGCGTGAGGGGGGTGGTTCCGCCCAGCGCCGCCATGTTGGGGGGGGCGGGAGCACAGATCAATTTAATGGCATTTTAAAATCAATAATCGCTCTTTGGCTAACGGCGGGGTTTTCCCCGAGCTGTAGCTGCTCTAGGAATTATATCCTTCGTGTTTCCGGGGTGCGAGGGGCTCCGGGAGAGCTGGAGAGGGGTTTTGGAGGAAGGCGTGGAGCTACAGGGAAGGGGGAAAGGCTCCGCATGGACACAGGGCGGGTTTAAATTGGTTTTTGGGAATATATCCTACCCTGTCAGGGTGGCAAAGCAAGATGCGCAGAGAAGCTCCAGTTGCTCCATACCTGGAAGTGTCCAAGGCCAGGCTGGAAGTGGTTTAGGAAGCACATACAGACCTCGCCAATATCCTAATAATTCATAAAATGTCGGGTTCTTCCAGCTGCATCCAAGAGATCAAAGCAAATTCCTCTGGAATACCTGGTTAGCTCTTCCTCGCATGACACAGGAATATTCATGAGAAAGGTCCAGTCCCGTCACCCACTCCACAAATCCAACTTTTCCAAAGTACACTTGGAAAATGCTCCACTTTTCCACCTGTAACTCCACATTCCCAAAACACATGGAAGGATGAGGCAGGGGAAGAGCTCCATGATTTCTACTCCTTCAGGAGCCTTTGGAAGTCTGGGCAAGGTCACCCAGCTGTTCCAGAAGTGCTGGGATCTGGGAAAGGCACCTCTGATCCCGTCACCTGAGAGCTGTTGTGTAAAAAATGGGAGTCATATGATCCAAAATAATTCCGGATAAATCAAGGACAACTTGTTCCCAGTGTGGCTGATAACGGGGTCAAACCCCCAGTGCCATGGGAAAGAAAAGGGACTTGACATTCCAAAGGGAAAAAACATTTTCCAGGCTTCTTTTGGAGCAGTTTCCACAGACCTGGAAAAGCTGGAAAATGTTTAATTTTATATTAAAACATAAGGTTTGAGGAGAGGGAAAATTGTGTTTGGATTTGCACGGAAGAAATGGAAAAATACCCATTTAAAAGTGTTATCCAGAAATAAATTTGGGATAAACAGGTGGTTTTGGAAGGATATTCCCATTAGCTGCTTATTAGTATCCTTAATTTCCACAAAAGATGGTTCCACATGTTTTTTTCCCTTGGATGGCATCTTAATCCCAGCCAAAATCACCCACAGCAGGTAGGAAAAGGTGACCTGAGCACCCTGAGGTCCCGTTCCGCAGAATTCCATTCCCACAAGGATCAGCCAACATCCCTGGGCTTCCTTGATAAGTTAATTAAATATTTTTAAGCCAATCCCGGAAATTTGACACCTCGGGAGCGTCAGATTTCCATCCTTTCATCTGACAGCTCCGATAAAGCACCCGGGTGATAAAAGCCTTTAGGGAAGGGACAAGAAAAACTGGGAACAGGGCCTGGAAAAGTTGACTTCACTAATCCATTTCCAAGAAAAGCTCTGTCTCCATAAGGGGATTTTTTTGGGAGGCTGCAGAGATAAAATTAAGGAAGTTTTGTCGGAACAAGTTTTGATGTCCCAAAAGCATGAAAATCCCTGTTTGATCCAGAAGGTGATTCCCATGGAGGTTAAATTCATCCCAAGGGGTGTTTCCACATCAAAACAGCATTTAAAATCCAAATTTTCCCAGTAAACGCTTAAATTTTGGGAGGGTTTTATTGCCCGGGAATCCTCACGCGGCCCTGGCTGCATAAACCAGGAGGAAAAGCTTTCAGATCCATCTTTCCAGCTGGGGGTTTTGGGATCTCTGCATGATGTGGTGCCCTCTGGTGCCATGGAAAGCTGTGGCAGGGAGGCCACCTGCTTCCATCCTATGAGCTCCCAGCACCGGGATGGATTATTCCAGGATCCAGCATCTCACGCCCTCCATTTCCCCACCAGAGTTGGGAAAATCCAGGATTTCTCTCCAAGGAAGACATTTCATACCCTAGAAGGGGTTGTTTTTCCATCCTCCCAGATTTTATTCTGGATTTAATTAGTGCTAAACAGCTATTCCCATTTTTTCCCAGTCCTGAATTCCACGGCTTCTTCCTTTTGTGGATATCATCCATACAAAAATCCATCCCTGTTGGATCCATTGTTCTGCTTTGATAGGATTTACCAGCAGCACAATAAGCTTGTCCTAAAACTCCCCATAATGGTGTTTTTTCCTTTGAAAAAACAGGAATCCTGATCCCCAGGGATGGCAGTTCTGGGAATTCAATAGATAAATAGCTCTGGAAAAACTTCAGATTTTTACTTTCTCTTCTATTTTGGCCAAAAAAGAAGGAAATCTTGGTAACTCCAAAATCTACAGGGACACATTCCAGGTTGGTTTCTCCAACCTGGCTTTGGACACTCCCAGGGATGGGGCAGCTGCAGCTTCTCTGGGAAATCCATTCCAGGGCCTCACCAGCCTCACAGGTAAGAGTTTCTTCCCAATATCCCATTTTCCAGTTTGGAGCCATTCCCCTTGTCCTGTCACTCCATTCCCACATCCAAAGTTCCTAAACTGGGGGAAAACTGGGATGACCTGAGCAAAAGCCAAGCTCCATCCAGATGCCTCTGGGTGAAGGTCACCAGAGCAGGATTGGACACCTTGGCTTTGGTCACGGCCTCACGTGCTGGATCAGTGGGTTCTGGAACGGTCACCTTGTCCTGGAGGAGATCAAAGGCTCCCTGAGGCTGGAGCTGGCATTCCTCCCTTGGAATCAGCCCCATCCCAGCTCGGAATGATAGAAGAATCAGGATACAGTGCTAGGTTACACTGGGGGAGTGAAATGAAGAAGAACCTGGATATGGGATGTTGGGAGAAAAGGGATGGAGCACCAGATTATCCCTGAGGAAGAAAATGAGGGTGGGATGTGTTGTAGGGGTCTGGAAAGGAGGAAGTCCTGGCTGATTCCCAGAATGTAAAATCTGGACCTGGCAGCCTGAAAATTTTTCACAGAGCCTTGACAAGAGGAGAAGGATCTGGAGAGACGTTTAAGCCTCTTCCAGTGCTTTAAGGAGCTCCACAAGAGCTGAAGAGGGACTTTGGAAAAGGACCTGGAGTGACAGGGCAAGGGCAAATGGCTTCCTGCTATCAGAAGACAGGGTTAGATGGGATTTGGGAAGAAATTCTTCCTTGCAAGAGTGGTGAGGCATTCCTGGGAATGGAATTCCCAGGGAAGCTGTGGCTGCCCCATTCCTGGAAGTGTGTGGCTCAAACCCTCCAGCAAGGAATTAGAGGGTTGAGGGTTGCATTCCCACCGGCTCCCACAGAATAACTGGGAGTGCTTCCTGCCCATCCCAACATACCCGTGGCCTGAATTGTGCCAGGAATATGGGGATCCCCCAGCTTGACATTCCCCCTCTGCCTTCCTTAAGGACGTTTTGATAACCATCCCAGGAGCAGTTTGCCTTTCTTATCGGGGCCTCCGGCCAAACACCGGAGCCGGGATATAAGGAGTGGGGCCGGGATCGGAGGCACATTTTCCGTGAGCTCCCACCATGAAGCTGCTCCTGCTCCTCGCCCTGGTGGGCCTGGCCCAGGGCTTCCAGACCAGGTGAGCCCCAGGGGGTCTCCAAAACTGGGATGTGGGATGCAATGTGATCCTGGTGGCGCATCCCGGTGATGCATCCCGGTCCTTGTCCACAGGGTGCCACTGAGGAAGATGAAGTCACTGCGGCAGAGGCTGCAGGAGCAGGGATTGCTGGAGAGTTACCTGGAGCAGCATCCCTACAACCTGGCTGCCAAGTATTTCCCGGGCATCGCTGTGGAGCCCCTGGAGAACTACATGGATGTGAGGGGCTGGGATTGGGAGCTGGGATCAGGGAGCACGGGGGGGACACTGGCTCCTTCCCCATCCCACTGGCCTGTTATCCATCCCACTAGTCCCTTCCCCATCCCTTTAACTCATCCCATTAGTCCCTTATCCATACTCCTTTCCCCATCCCATTAACCCCCTTCCCAATCCCATTCTAACAGGATGAGTACTTTGGCACCATCTCCATTGGGACCCCACCCCAGGAATTTACTGTGGTGTTCGACACTGGCTCCTCCAACCTCTGGGTTCCCTCAGTCTTCTGCTCCAGCCCAGCCTGCAGTAGGTGTCTGGAATGAGGCTAGAATGTGTATTTTGGGAGTCCTGCATGGCTCTGCCCAGTTTTTCCCAAGGGACAAATCCCAGGCAATCCCTGTCCTTCCCACCCCCACAGGGAATCACAACCGCTTCAATCCTGCGGAATCCTCCACGTTCCTCAGCACCAATGACACCCTGTTCATCGCCTATGGCACAGGAAGCATGACTGGAGTCCTGGGATACGACACTGTCAATGTACGGCCAGGCACTCCAGCCCCCTCATCCCACGGGATTCCATGGGGATCCCATGGGATCGTGCCCAACCCACATCTGTCTCCTTTCTCCCAGGTTGCCGGCATCAACGTCCGCAACCAGATTTTTGGGCTGGCCGAGACGGAGCCAGGGGATTTCTTCTACTACACCCCCTTTGATGGCATCCTGGGATTGGCATTCCCAAGCATCGCTTCCTCCGGAGCCACCCCTGTCTTCGACAACATGATGATGGAAAACCTTGTGGATAGGCATCTTTTCTCTGTCTACCTTAGCAGGTAAATCCCAGCCAAAGCTGCTGAAGATTTTTCCCTTTTCCCTCACACTGGCCCCATTTTCCAATGGGAATGGGGGCGTTGGCAGGCTGGGATCCACCCCAGATGGATCCCCCTTTCCAGGGACAGCCAAGGTGGGAGCTTTGTCCTCTTCGGTGCCATCGATCCCTACTACACCACCAAAGGCATCTCCTGGATCCCACTCTCTGCTGAAACCTACTGGCAGATCTCTATGGAGAGGTATTCCCAGTATTCCCTGCCCTCCAGCTGGTGTTTTGGGGAGTCTAGGCTCACCCTGCATCCCTCTTCCCAGTGTCTCCTTCAACGGGGCTGCAGTGGCCTGTTCCAGGGGATGCCAGGCCATCGTGGATACGGGAACCACTCTGTTGGCTGTTCCTATCCGGGCCTTCCGGACCCTCATGAGGCTCCTTGGTGCCAGCTCCAGTGGCGAGGTGAGGCCTCGGGATGTTCCCTAGGACATTTGATCCCGCCTGGAATGGCCACTAACCTGCCATATCCTCCCCAGATTAGCTGTGAGGCCGTCAGCAACCTTCCCAGCCTCATCTTCCACATCCATGGCAAAGAATTCCCGGTGCCGCCCAGAGCCTACGTGTTAAGGGTGAGCATTCTACCGGGAATGGGTTTGTGGGGATAGAGGGAGGGATCCAACAGCTGGTGACCACCCCATTCCATGTCCTCGGAGCAGAGTAATGGGTTCTGCACCCTGGGATTTCAAGGCATGGATGTGCCCACGGAGGAGGGCGAGCTCTGGATCCTGGGGGATGTCTTTATCCGGGAATATTACATCATCTTCGACAGGGCCAACAACAAGGTGGGGCTGTCCCGGCTGCCCTGAGCTGGGGTGGGAGTCCCAGGTGTTCCCAACTCAGCAGCTGGCAGGGCTTATCCCTTTCCCAGTGCCAGCACTGAGGAAAATAAAGATGTGGAGAAGCCCCTCTGTGCTGTGTCTCTCTGGGAAAGGCTGCCACATCCCTGGGAATGTGGTGTGTCCCTGGTGCCACCCTCAGCTGCCACGGATATCCCTGTGCCCCGAGGATGGGAGCTTGGATGTAGCTCTGCTCATCCCTGAGGAGTTCCCAGCCTTGGGGACCTGGGGCAGGACATGTCCCTCCTGTCCTCAAACCACACTCAGGGTGAGGGGGCTGAACACCTCCAGCACTGCCCTCATCACCCTGGAAAGCCACTCATCCCAAAATTCCCAGAGGACAAGCTCCAGGGCTCCACGTGCTGGTGGGTGCAGGGAGGAGGGGACAGGGAATAAATACCAGAGTGACTTTATTGGTGGCAGGGGGACAGCTTCCCCCTCCCCAGGGCCAGGCCTGCTGGTCCTGCAGACCCCCTTTTCCTCCTTTCCTTCATCCTCCTTCTCCTCCTCACAGAGTTCCAGGCACACCTGGCACCTGGAACCTGGGGCTGTCCGATGGCACCGCAGAGGGATCCTCATTCCCAGGGGATCCCTGAGCCTCAGGGCTGCCCGTGGGATCGGGGGGAGCTGTGGCCTCACAGCAGGGATTGGCGGGCACAGTGGGTGCCAAGGGATATCCAGAGGGACTGGGAGTGGTCAGAGGGGGCTTTCCAGCACCCCAAATTCCTGGAGAGGGGCCGAGGGGGAGTGTGGTGGGAAGCAGGAGCTGGGCCAGGCGGTAGCGGAGGTGTTGAGGGGTGCCAGGGGGTGAATCTTCAGGGATTGGGGACTGGGATGGGAACGGGGGTGAGGATGGGAATGGGGGTGAGGATGGGGACTGGGATGAGGATGGGGACAGGGATGAGGATGGGAACAGGGATGAGGATGGGGACAGGGATGAGGATGGGGACTGGGATGAGGATGGGGACTGGGATGAGGATGGGGACTGGGATGAGGATGGGGACAGGGATGAGGATGGGGACAGGGATGAGGATGGGGGCTGGGATGAGGATGGGGGCTGGGATGAGGATGGGGGCTGGGATGAGGATGGGGGCTGGGATGAGGATGGGGACTGGGATGAGGATGGGGACAGGGATGAGGATGGGGACAGGGATGAGGATGGGGACAGGGATGAGGATGGGGACAGGTCACTGCCCTGCAGCAGAAGCCAGATATCTGTGGCTGACAGAGGGAGGATTTTGGTCAGCACCTACCTCTTTCCCAGGACCCCAGTCTGGAGGGGGTCAGATCCAGGTGCCAGGGGATGGGTCTGGGGATCCCATTACCTGGGCAGGATGGGCAGCAGCCCACAGGCAGTGTGTGGGGCTCAGAGCAGGAGCGGGGACACGGCCTCTCCTCACAGCTCACCTCTCCAAGCTGGAAAAACAGGGATCAGCCAGCCCTGCCAGCCCTTCCTGGGACCCAGTGGCACTGGCACAGGCGCTCCATGGACACGGGCGTCCCGTGGGAATGGGCAGGTCTCACCTGGCAGGTGCAGCGGGTACAGGGCTGTCCCTCGGGAATGAAGCTCTGGCCGTTCTCCACCTTCCTGCCCTGGTAGTTGCAGTCTGCAGGGACCAAGGTCCAGAGGGGGTTTTGGGAGGCTCGGGGGGATTTTGGGAGGCTCGGTGGGATTTTGGGGGACCCGCCTGGGCTCGTACCCTCACAGACAGGGCAGCACCGACCCTCGGGGTGGAAGGGGTAGGAGCACACGATGGCACATTCCAGAGGCGAGCAGGCTACCGAGCCCAGCTGCGAGAGACGGGAGAGACCCCCGAGGGCCGGGCGTTAGGAACCCCGGAGCGCCCCCGGAGCTTTTCCCTGCAACGGAGCCAAAAACCGGGCTTCAGCCCACGGGGCGGGAGCCGCAAATCCTCTGGGAATGCCCGGCCCAGCCCTCACCAGGCAGATGCAGCTCAGGCAGGGATCCAGCGCCGACGGGAAGGTCTCGTTGTTGGAAAAGATCCTCCCCATGTAGGTGCAGCCTGCGGGGAGAGGGGCTCAGGCGGTCCCCGGGCGGCTCAGAATCCCGGAATTCCGGGTGCACGCTCACCTGCAGAGCAGTCGGGGCAGCACTGCCCGGGAATGCGGATGGGATAAGGACACGTCTCCACACAATCCGTGCGCTGGCAGCTCACGGAGCCGTCTGCCTGCAGGCGGGAACACCCTGACGGACACCTCGGGATTCCCAAACCCGCCGGATTTGGGGGATTTGGGGCCTGCCACGCCACGGGCATCCTGAGGGTGGGAATGGGGCAGGAGCCGTGCGCTAGGGCAGGGATAGGGAAGAGGGAACGAAGCAGAGCAGGTTCTCATTCACCTGGCAGATGCATAACTCACAGGGATCGCCTGGAGACCAGATCTGTCCAACGGGAAACTCCACGCCATTGTCATCCAGGAAGCAACCTGGATAGGATCCCTGTTTCCAGCTGTCCCATAAAACCTACCCTTCCTGTCTCCAGGGGTTCCCTGTATTCCACCCTCCTTGTTCCTAGGTATTCCCCACCTCCCACCCTTCCTATCAGCAAATATCCCCACATCCCACCCGACTTGTGTCCCACACATCCCACCCTCCCTGTCTCCAGCTGTCCCCCCTCATCCCACCCTGTCCTTCCCCACACCCCACCCCCAAATGTCCCAACATCGCACTCTCCCCATCCCCAATTGTCCCCCACATCATCTATCCCAGCATGTTCTTCCCATGCCATGCCATTCCCCTTTCCCCCAGCTTTTCCCCCTCATCCCTCTCCCTGTCCCTCCCTGCCCATTCCCAGCTGTGTCCCTTATCCCGACTCACCAGTGGGGGCCGGAGGGTCCCGGCAGGTGGAGCAGCACTGCCCAGGACCCAGGTGCCGCTGGTGCTGGGGACAATCCAGCATGGGGCAGGGAGTGAAGGAACATTCCACCTCTCCTCCCTGTGAACACGGGAATGGGTCACCTGCTGTCCCTACCATCAGTCCTGAGAAAAGCTGGGATGCCCCCAGCAGGTGCAGGGAAGCACTGGAGTATCCCTGGGGATTTCCCAGCTTTGGGGATCCTCATCCTTGGGGACATCCAGGACCCACCTGGCAGACACAGGTGGTGCAGTCGTCCCCATCCAAGCTGAACCGGGCTCCGTGTGCATATGTGCGTCCCTGGAAATTGCACTTGTCTGGGAAAAGGGAAAGGAGCGGGGCTGTAGAGCCAAGAACGGCTCTTCCCTAAAGCCCAGCCCAGCCCGGGGGTCCTCACTCCCCCAAGACTAGGGGGTTCTGGGATCACCTGGATTGCAGGAGCAGCAGTCAGCCAGAGAGGGACTGGGGCAGGATCCTGAGGGGCATTCTGTGGAGAGGCAGGAGACATTCCCGGCCTGTGGAGAGGGGCATGGGGCTGGGAAAGAGGACTCTGATTCCCCATGGAGGGTGTCATCCACTCCAGAGCATCCCAATCCATGGTTGAGCCAGGATGCAGGATGAGGGTCCCCAGGGATAAGGGTCTCCAGGGCTGGGAGGTTCCCAGGGAAGAGGGGGGATTCTCACATCCCAATCCAGCTCACCAAGCAGACACAGATGGTGCAATTCCCATCAGATGGGGAGAAGACATCGCCCTCGGCCCTGGCCACCCCCTCGTGCAGGCACCCTGTGAGCCATGGGGGTCAGGAGTGTCACCCTGGGAATTCAAGGGGGACCATCCCGGGAACTGGGGGGATCAGGAGACCGGGACTCACCGGTGCAGGTGGGGCAGCAACCCCCAGCTGGAGCAGGAAGTGGGTGGGAGCAGGGAACGGAGCAGCTCACAGTGTCACAGAGGACTCGTCCCCACTGCCAGGACATGTGGTGGCTCATCCCAGGTCGGCATGGTGCCATGGGAAGGGGTGGGAGGACAGGATGCTCACCTGGCAGGTGCAGCTCTGGCATCCCGGCTCTGTCCAGCGAGCGCCAGGCTCCCGAGGGATCCCCCGGTGCCAACAACGATGGGATGGTGGGATGGAGGTGCTGGGGGCTCCCATGGCATGTGGGGACGGCTCAGGGGACAGGGATGGGGAGGAGGGAGGGAATTGGGTACCAGGAGCTGCCACAGGGAGGTGGGGAGAGGGGGAGCCCCTCGGGAGCAGGTGGGAGCCAGGAGGGAGCAGGACAAGGGTGGGTGGATGCTGCAGGGATTGCAGGATGGGTGACGGGGCCAGGATAGATTTAGGGTACCCTAGGAAGGAAATCAGGAAGGCACAGACATCACTTGGAGCAGGCAGGGAGATGGGAGCATAGCACTCTTCTCCCCCAGCCAGGAGAAGGACACGGATACCTTCACAGGACACCCTGTCCGCACTGAGCCGGTATCCGGGGCGGCAGGAGCAGCGGAAGCTGCCGGGAATGTTGTGGCAGCTGTGCTGGCAGGAGCGGCGTGTGCCAGGCCACCGGCACTCGTCCACATCTGTGGGATAAGGGAATGTGGCAGGAGGTGCTGCACCCCAGGGCATGGCCCAGGAAAGAGCCTGGAGCACCAGGATGGGCCCTCAGCATGGCCCACACTGGGGTGAGGATGAGGTGGCAGCACTGTGGTCATGGGCTGATGGACACCTCCATCCCTTGGGATTTGTGGCATGATGAGGGAAGGGGTTCTGGCACGGTGCCCACAGGCTCACGGCCACCTGCATCCCTTGGGATTCATGGCATGGAGAGGGATGAGGGTTAAGCATGGTGCTCATACATGCAGGGGCTCAGTGGCTGCCTCCATCCCTTGGGCATGGAGAGGGAAAGGTGTGTGCTCAGGGGCTCAGGGCCACCTCCATTCCCCAGGGACTGATGGGCAGGGCCCCATCCCGGTGCTCACCCACGCAGGAATGCCGATTCCCGTGGAGGTGGTATCCAGGCCGGCAGGAGCAGCGATAGCTGCCCATACTGTTCTCGCAGCGGTGCTGGCACGGCGTGGCCTGGCATTCATCCGTGTCTGGGGGTTGGGATGAGGGTCAGGATCCCTTGGGAGCCCCGGCCGCCCCCCCCGGGACCCCGCGCACCCCGGCAGCTGCGGCGGTCAGCAGAGAGCTCCCGGCCGGCTCCGCACTCGCAGGTGAATCCGCCCTCTGTGTTCACGCACGTCCCCTCGCAGGCCGCGCTCTGGCACTCATCGATGTCTAGGGGGGATCAGGGAACGGTCAGATTTGGGGTGTGGGCACCACCAGGATGCCCACTCCCATCAGGATGCCCACTCCCATTGGGAAATGCCATTCCCGCTCACCGGTGCAGCGGACGCCGTTGGCCGTCTCGGCCATGGAGAAGCCAACAGGACACACGCGGGCGACCTCCTGGCAGCCACCATGGTTACAGGACAGGTCACAGCCATACTCTCCGCATGTTCCTGGAGGTTCTGGGACACAAACACAGTGTCCATGAGGTACCCATGCCATCCCAGGACCAGCTGCTTCCCATCCCACTCCATGGATCCCCCACGGAAGGGGGCAGTGCCGGGGAGAGGTGATAAGGAGCCACAGTCATCTCCATCTGCTGGGATTTGTGGCAGGGAGAGGGAAGAGGGCTGGGGACAGTGCCCACGGGTTCATGGCCATCTCCATCCCTTGGGACTCATGGTGTGGAGAGGGAAGGGCACCTGGCATAGCCACTTCTTTCAGTACCTGGGCAGGTGATTCCCTGCTCTCCATCCGGGCACATGCAAAGGTTGGGAGCGATGCAGGAACCACCACCACAGCCGAAGGAGCAGAGCGCTGTGGGAACAGGAACAGGAGCTCTGGCAATAGGAACAGGAGCCCACGAGCCCCCCCCAGACCCCTGTACTCACGCAGGGTGCACTTCCCGCTGCCCGGGGACACCATCCAGCCGGGACAACATCCGCTGCTGGAGCCTGGGAAGCAGATGTGGGGCCCCACGCGGCGCCTGTGGGACACCAGAGCCTGAGGCCACACTGTCCCGAGCCCCTTGCATGGAGCAAAGGTCCCAGGAACGCTAGGACAGGACAACCGGAGTGGTCAGGGTGTGCCCATGTACCGGGAAGCAGAGCATGGCAGGGATCAGAGGAAGGTAGGATAAAGTGGGACAGAGAGGGGACGACCGCTTCCCAGCTATCCCGAACACCTCAGCACGTGGTGACGGGAGAAGCGTCCCCTGGCTGGACAGGGATACGGGGAGCAAGACAGGGATGTGGGGAGCAAGACAGGGATGTGGGGAGCAAGACAGGGATGCGGGGAGCAGCGTCATGCTGGACCTGGGAAGAGGGAGGGAATTGCGGGGTGCCAGCCTCTCCGGCTGGGACCTCTCCGGCCGAGCCCTCCCGCAGCTGGAGGCAGGGATAGCCGGAGCTCGGCACGCTGCCCATCCCAGGTGTAGCTGGAAGAGGGAGAAGGAAAAGGGAGGGGATCCAGCTACCTCTCTACGGCAAAGCTGGCCGGCTTCTTCCTCGCGGGATACACCCTGCCCTGGCCGCTGGAGAGGAACAGGGACACACAGGCAGCCTGGAAGAGCAGCTCCACCAACATGACAGGCGGCTCCAGCACGTCCCGGCGCCCGCCTTCCCGCCTGCCTTCCCGCTGGCCCTTGGCCCTGCTCCTCCTCCTCCCGCCGAGCCGGGAACAATGCGGGATTGGAGCGGGGCGAGAGCGGGGGGGTCGCCAGCGGCACCCACCCACCTCCCCCAAACCCGCACGGGGGGTCTGGAGTCACCCCAAGGTTGTCCCGCTCAGCTGGGGCGAGTGGTGGCATCCCGGCCATTCCTGTCCTGGCTGTGGGCCGGGGAAGGGGGTCCCCCCTAGGTTTGGGAAGCAGCGGGAAAGGCGTCCCCCCCTCTCTCCTTTCCCACATCTGGCAAAGCTCCGGCATGGCCTCTCCCCACCCCTCCTCCTTCTCCTGGAGGCGCTGGGCTGCTTTCCCAGCCCTGCACGGGGACCCAGGCGGCGGAGAAAGGGGCCAGGCGGAGCCGGGATGGTGGGGTGCATCCAGGAGCCAGAAGGATGCTGCGGGACACCCCCGCTCCCGTGCCCCCCAGATTCCCCCCGGCCCCGTGCCCCCATCCCAGGGCAGGGAATGAAGTGAAGATTGGAGGCAGGTAAATGATTGATCCCATGGAGCAAAGGGCACTGCTGCCTCCAAAATTCCCAATCCAGCATGGATTTCTCCCCAAAAAATCCTGCCCAAGGTTTGGGATCACCCAAACAGCCCCCTTCCAAATGGAAACTACCGGGGGGGGGGGGGGAGGGGATCACAGTCCAATTTTTTTAGGAACACAACGCAACAGTGGGAAGCTCCTGTCCTAAGGGAATGTGATCCCAAATATCTGGGAGGCAGCTCCATGACCAGTGGCAGTGTATAAACAATGATCCAGCCCTGGCCAGCAGCACTTTTATCCCAAAAAAAGCAGGGTGCCAACATTGCATTGGCACCAGCACCCCCAGTTTTGGTGGGAAAAGGAGAGTGTTTCCAGAATCCGGGCTGTGCCGCTCCCTGGGCCTCCCAAAATTTGGGAACAAGCTGCTCCAGGCAGGTAAACAGAGCCCAAGGTAATAAAAGCAGCAGCACAGAGTCCAAGGTCACTCCCTGCTCCCCCAGCTCTTGGAAGAGATGTCCAAATATAGCCTTGTCCCTGTGGCCTCCTCTGAAAATAGGGGATGGAAGCGGGAGCCAGGGATGCTTCCAGCACGAACTGTCTCTGGGAGGGAAGGATTTGGGAAAAACACACATGGAATGGGACTTGGGAGCCACTTAACCAGGGGTTACAGGGGAGATCCAGGATAACCCCAAATTCCATGAGAGATGTGAAGGAGGTGGGAAACCACGAGAACTATTAATGAGCAGCCAGAGGCTGGAAAATCCAGCTTTCCCAAAAAATTCCATCACAATCTGCCTCTCCAGGCACTCACAGCGCCACTGGCAAACAGGCAAGGAACTAAAATTTCCTACACATCCAAGAAAAGCCAGAAAAATGCACCTGGAAAACAGGTGTCCCCAAGATCCCAGAGCCAAGGACTTGGATATCATCATTCCTCAGGACACAGACCTTTCCTCTTGGACTACTTTATTTGGTAAAACTCCAAAATCAGCAACAGCTTGAACTTCCCAGAACTCCCCACCCTGAGCAAGGCATGGATCCTATGGAGACAGAGTTATCCTGCTCAGCTCCAGCCTCAGCTGCTCCTCCAGCTTTGATTCCCCTTCCAAAAAAAAAAAACCAAACCAGGATCAAAAGCGAAACCAAAAGCCAAAAAACGTAATAAAATATCTAAGGACACCAGGGAAAAGGGAATTGAGGTGAGGGCATCAGATCCCAGTGGATCACCCAAGGAAAGGGACAGTTCTGGGCACAGCCAAATCTGCAGAATCCATGAATCCCAGCAGGAGATGACTGACACCCCTCCAAATTCCTAACAAGCTGCTCCCCCTGTGAGATTCCGTCCCCCTCCGGCCGCTGCTGCCGGTGTTGGGCACGGCCGGGGAAGGATTTCCCTTTGCTCCATATGGAGAGGAGGAGTAGGGAACGATCCTGAATCCTGCTAATGGATCCGGGTCAGCTCCTCTACGATCTTTATGAGGTCGTCCACGGTGGCTTCCCTCTTCATCCCGCTTCCATCGTCAATCTGCACAGGGAGGAAAAGGCATTGGAGACATTGGCAGGCGCTAAAAAACATTCCCAGTAAATTCAGGAAGGTGTGGATTTAGGATTTTCCAGAGAGGCTATAGCTTCCCCATCTCTAGAATTGGTCCAGACCAGACTGGACAAGGCTTGGAGCAACCTGGAGGTGTCTTGAAGTCCCTTCCAACCCAAACCATTCCATAACTCTACAATTCCATGATTTACTGAGCCTGGATTTCTGAGCAAGGTCCTTGAAGGATCCAAGGCCACATTCCCAAGCTCACCTGCAGGTTTGCCACCACTTCCTGCATCTTGGGCCTGCTGATGTCCAGGAAACTCTCGATCAGGTCTCCATCAATGAATCCTGTGGCCGGCTCTGTCTTCCGTTCGGTGTGGAATGATCTCCAGGTGCTGCTGTCAAGGAGCCAAATCCACAGGAAATAACACCAGCCCTGACATGATAAATGGTGGGATGGCAGTGCTGGGTTAATGGCTGGACTCTGTGGTCTCAGAGGGCGTTCCCAACTTTAATTCCATGATTTCTGAGGGCACCAGCAAACCCACTCCTACCCACTCCAGCTGGTAAGCCCCACCCAGCACAGGCTCCTGGCTGGAATGTCAAAGGATATAAGGAATGCTCAATCTTCCCCACACTCTTGATGACTTTGTTTAGCCTGTTCTGCATGTCCAGGAGCAGGTTGTACCAACTTTCTGACAGGGATGTCACCAGGCCTGCATGGGAATAACGGATATGGGAATATGGCAGGGGGTGGAGCAGGATGAGCTTTCCAACCCAAACCATTCCAGAATTCTGCATGGAATCCTCAGCCCCTGCTCCTTACCGATCATGCCATTGACAGTGCCGAAGAGCACGGATCCCTGGGTGGGTGTGGAAGTCTCTCCCAAGTTCTGCATGACCAGGGATCCGTGGCAGAAGACATTGACGAACTCTCCGAGGTGGGATAATCCCACTTCCTGCAGGTGTTGCCTCTCCTCATCTGTCGTGGCCGCGCTGGAATCCCAAACACTGCTCAGTCCCCGATGGGGGCACTCCAAAACTTTCCCTTGCTCACAAAAACTGGGAACGCTCCTCCAGTTTTCCTGAAGATCCCATCACCCCATTCCATCCCATCCCATCCCCACTCCATCTGGCTCACCTGTCCTTCTGGCACACAAACAGATTGAAAGCGTTCTCCGCTCCCAAGAAATTATCATCATCCAGGATCTCCACGGCACTCATCCAGTTTGGATTGAAATCCCGGGCAATCTGGAAGGAGCCAAGAAGGGACACGCTGTGTCCAGGTGGCCTGGCCTGGGTTCCTGCATCCTCATCCCACCCAACACCAATATTCAGGAGTGAGGCAGGATCCAGCACGTCCCTCTCTGCTCCAGGACGCAGCTGAGTAGGAAAGGCACTCCTGGAGATGGTCCTAGTCCAAGTAGCACTTGGATAACATCCTGGGAAAGCGTGGAGCAGCCTATGCCAAAGCCACTCCAGCAATTTAAACCCCCATTCCAAGTGGACACCAGGCATCCCAGATGGCACCTCCCACCCACCAGGCACCAGCTGCTCTTCCCACAGCCAGTTCCCTGGAAACTGAGGGACTCCATCCCCACAAAAACCACAGGGATCCGTGTGAAACCTTATCCAATCAAGCCAAACTCCTCCTTTTATCCCCTCCGACGCCATTCCCTGTGCCCAGAGCTGTTGGAACAGATTCCCGGCACCACTTCCATACCTCCTCAAAATTCCCTTCCATGGGTTTGTAGGCCAGGAGCAGCACAGAGCGCATGAGGTCTCCCACCAGGATGAAATCCCCCTTGGTTTTCAGGTACAGGGCCATGATGTTGTTGTAGTGGTTGCATTCCGTGCGCAATTCCTTCTCCGCTGTCCACTCGTACAGGCGGACCTGTGGGATGGGACACAGATTGGGATATTCCTCATGGGAGTTGGGATATGTTCCTCAACTGACACCTGGCTGACATCCAGATCCACAAACACACTCCCAAAAAAAGTCAGGGCCTTGCCTACCGTGCTGTTGATGCTAGCTAACAGCTTCCCGTTGAATTCCACCATGGAATACACAGCTCCCTTGACCTCCTTCTCAGCCAGGCTCTGCAGCTTCCCTGGAATAAAGCCAGGCATTACTTGGCTTGTTTATCCAAAGGGTGGGAAGTCAAGGGGGTTCAGCTGAGCTGGCCTGAATTTTGCTTCCTAAAAAACTGTTTCTGAGGGGGACAAGTGACATGGAAAGCAAATCCCAGAATCCTGGCTGGTGAGGGATTTTTGGGTTTCTCTAGGAGATAGGGGGAAAGGGAACACAGCACATACAGATGCCAACAACAGACTCCTTGGGAAAAACTGCCTGCTCCTGGGATACGAACTCTCTGGGGTCTGAGGAGCTCATCCCCGATCTCCCACCAAAAAAAGCTGGATTTTTCCAGATGAGAACACCTCGTTCTTACCATCGGAGTAGTGGAAGACAACGATCCGGCCTTGCTTGGGCTCCGCTTCCTCGGGATACACCATGGCAGTGCCCACAATGAAGTAGGTGTTGGGATCCTTTCCCAGCTTGCAGGAGACCAGGCTGAGGGCATACTCATTTTGCAGGAACTGGTGAGCATGGAGCACTGGGAGGAAAAAAAAAAGCAGGAAAGGGAGGAACAACTGGGATCCCAAAGTCCTTAAACTGAAAGCCTAAGACGCATCCTAGAGATTCCCTGTCCTATTCCCCACCAACTTGTGCCATCAAAAATTGGTACTCCCTAAACCTTATGGCTGATGTTCCTCCAGGAAAATGCTTTGGCTGAAGCTCCCATGGGCTTCTCCAGGATGGGAAAAGCTGGATTTTGGGGTGAGACAGGTACCTTCAAAGGTGTGCTGGTCTATGATGAGCAGGTTATGCACTTCCACCTCCTCTCCGAAGGATGTCTCGTGTGGAGCTGTGCTGCTGGAAAACAGCTTGCTGGTGCTCACGCTGCTGGACAAGGCCTGGGAAACAGGAAAATCCGTCACATCCTGGTGCTACTCTGGATATCCAGAGCACTCAGGCACTCAGTGAGTGGGAAAAGGGAAGGGAGAAGGGGTGGAGCAAGGAATGAGTAAAGGGACACAATCCCTGGTCCTGCAGGGCTGAGTGATTGTTGCTATCTGAGTTTACACAGAGCTGTGGCTTCCAGAGGTAGATCCTTGGGAAAAGGAAAACTCTAGAGACCACTAAGAAGTCTCTATGGGATATGGAAGGAGCAGCACCCAAAAATACAGGAACAATGGCTATAACCTCCCCATGCAGAGATCCCACCATCCCATTCCTCTCCAGCTGAAGAACTGCATTGGGCTCCCAGCTTTGGAAGGAAGGACTGTGAAGGAAAACCTGGATCAGGAATTCTGATCCCCACAGCGCAGGGGATGACCCAGCCTGGTATCTCACCTGGGTGCTGGCGCTGGGTCTGAGTGCTGTGGTGCCTCCACTGGCATCCTGCACCTCGATCCGGCTGGAGAGCACCCCGAAACACTGGGATACCTCTTGGTAGCAGATTTTCCTGTGGGATAAACAGAGCCATGTGGGTGGGAGAGCCAGGAAAAGCCATTCCAAGAGCCCTGGAAGCAACAAGACCTGTTTGTTTGCTCCTGGGATGGCAACATCACCCCAACCCTTGTCCTGTGCAGCAGAGCACCCTGATCCCAGGAATCCTCATCCCAGGAATTCTCACCTGGGCGACTCATAGAGGGGAACAGTGCGGATGTGCAGCTTCTGGATCTCATCAATGGTGCCGATGGTCAGTGTGCTGTTGTTGGCCAAGGCCAAACTTGTGGGAAAAAAATCATGGAAAACACTGGGTGAAACAGCAAGAACCTCCCTCCCCTCCATATCCCTTAGGATCAGGAACTCGCGGCAGGCTCACCTGTCGGGATATCCGTCAGAATTGAGGGGGCACATATAGTTGACCTCCTTGAGGTTGACGTTGGAGAAGACCAGCTTGTGGTTGCTGCTGTAGATGACGGTGGGGCGGTCGGAGCAGGCGAACACGTTGGTGGTGGACAAGGAGCGGAACGTCCTCAGCACTGTGGGCTGCGTGCCCAGGGTCACCTTCTTCCTGTCACTCAGCAAGCCTGGATTCAGAGGGAAAAGGGATTGGGATATGCCACAACACCTCAGGGAAAAAAGGAGTGCGGGTAAGCACATCCCAGATTTAAGAATCCATCTCCTTTTTCCAGTGTGCTGGAGAAATCCCCCAGCCCACAGCCAGCTGCACTTGAGTGTGTGGCTGAGAAAGCATGGAGGATCTTTCCCAAAAAACTGGAAAGGAAGGGAAAAGGTCACCTGTCTCAAGGCTGAGGCCAAAGTAGAAGAGAGCTCCATCCCCCAGGGCACACAGGAGGTAGTGGCTGCTCTCGAAGGTCGTCATCAGGATAGAGCGAGGGATAATCTCTGTGGGAAGCAGGAAAAGGGATGGCTGAGGTCACTCAGAACATGGCCAATGACCACTGCCACCCTTGGGAGGTTCCTACCTCCTCCCAGCATCTCCTTGTGCAGCAGCTCGAAGGACGGGAGCTTCAGGATGCGGGCAGAGATGTCAGTCCAGAGCCCGATGGCGCAGAGCGGGGACATCCCGTTGGAGTCCCCCAGGGGGGTGATGTCCAGGCAGGCCACCTCGTGCTCCATCTCTGTGCAGCTGGGACGAAGGAGGGAGGACAGGTGTCTGCCTGGATCCCAAATCCCAGCATCCCAAGAGCCCTCAGGATGTGGGCTCACCTGATCTGCCGGAGCTCCTGGGGCCGGATTTCCAGGTAGTACAAGGCTCTTCCCACAGCCACCACCACCTGATTGCTGTTGCAGGAGGCGACGCTGATGTTCTTCCCGTTGGGCTCTTTCCACTCGCTCACCAGGGATTTGGGCTCCTGGCTGACCAGTCGCACCGAGGCAGAGGTGATCTGGGAACAGAGACAGGAAAAATCATGGAAAAAGTGTTTCCAAGGTGGGTGGCACAGCAAGAACCTCTCTTTTCATATCCCTTAGAAACATGAACCCAGCATCCTGTTTGCTGATCCCATCAGCTCAAGGAAGCACTCCAACCTCTGCCCTGGATATGTCACGACCCATATGGCACCAGGAGAGCCATAGCCATGTTCTCCTCATGCTGGAATTACCTGGATCAGCTGCTGATGTGCCACATTGCCACAGAAGAACGTCTGCTGGTCATCCACAAATCCTGTGAGCTCCGTCTCTTCCACTTCCTCTCCGTTCAACATCAGAACCCTGCGCAGGGAAGGGAATTCCCATTAATTCCTGCTCTGACGTGGGGCTGAGAGTCTGGATCAGCTCATCCCACCTTTACCTGGTCTGGCCAACAAAGGACAGCACCAAGGTGTTGTCTGTCTCCCGGTGCGGATCCGACCTCAGTGGCCACAATCCTGCAACAAGGAGGCCACAATTCCTCACACAGTCCCTCACAATTCCACATCCCAACCTCATCTGTGCCCACCAAGTCCCCTGTCAGGCTGTGGAACACCTCCCACACCTTTAATTCCTGGCAGGTCGATGCTGGCGTGCTCATGGATCCCGATGCCGTTCCGGATGATCCGCAACGATCCCTCTTTGAAAGCCCCGGAGCAGGTGACCAGCTGGAAGAAAAGCAGATGGACTTCACCAGCCATGGCTGGGAAGCTCCCCCACTCTCCTCTGGGATCATGGAAATGTGGAACCCATTCTAGAATCATGGAATCCTGGAATGGTTTGTGTTGGAAGGGACCT
Source organism: Poecile atricapillus (assembly GCF_030490865.1). Lineage (NCBI taxonomy): Eukaryota > Metazoa > Chordata > Aves > Passeriformes > Paridae > Poecile > Poecile atricapillus. Next base: position 126,971,350 of record NC_081249.1, on the reverse strand, counting down.
GAAAGATCCACCAAGGCCAGCTTGGGCAGGGCTTAGAGCAACCTGGTCTAGTGGAAGGTCCCTGCCCATGGAATGGGATGATCCTTAAGGTCCCTTCCAACACAAACCATTCTGGGATTCTATGATTTTATGGACACACTCAGCCAAAAATTCCCAGCAGTGAGGAGGGAGAAGCAGGAATGTCACCTGGCCTTGGCCTTGTCTCTCCAGGTCCACCACGCACATGTCCACAATGGGCCCGAGGTTGGTGAAGGTCTCCATGGCCACCACGTAGGATCCCTGCTCGTTGCTGTCCACATTGAGCTGGAATAAATACTGGAATCAGTTTTTGTCTTTTAAGGAGCAGGACAGGGAAAGGGCAGGCAAAGAGAAGACAGGAAAATGTGTCCACATCTCCAGGTTTTGATGGAAATCAAGTCCTGCGGGAACTCACAACCAGGAGCTGCCACATACCTTCACGAGCTGGGAATCTCCAAGCCTGGAGCCAACAAACACCACTCCATTATCCAGGTAGGTCAGGCACTCAGCAATGGATGTCTGGAAAATGGGAAGAGGCAGGTGACCCACCAGTGGCACGGAAAGGTCCTGGCACACACACACACCTTCCACCACTAAGCTGTTATCCAACAGAAAAACCCTTGGCATGGGAAGGGAATTTAATCCCTCCATAAATCCCAAAGAGTCCAAGCTCCTCCCAGTGCAAGTACCAGGGGAAAAAAACCAGGAAGAAGATGTAAGTTTTAAGTGCCCACAGGGAATTTTCCCAACAGTTCAGGGCTGTGACAAACGTGAAGCGTCAACATCTCCAGCTCCCAAAATTCCCACTCATTCCTAAACGGAGCCTTTCCAGACTTGGGAGAATCCCAGGCAAGTACCAGGGATGGCCCAGGTGATTCCTACCTCTCCCAGCAGCTCCACACGCAGATCCTTCAAGGTGACAGTGCCATCCATCTGCTCTTCCTTCTCCAGGAGCAGCATGAAAAGCCGCCCTTCCATGTCTCCCAGCAAATACCGCGATCCGTTGGGATCCACACGGTTGTGGCACACGATGGTGCTTTGCTGCAGGGAAAGCAGGGAATTCTAGGATTCCACTGGAACAGCAGGTGATGCGCTCCCAGCTCCAGCATCCCACACACTCCAGATCCCAGGAGCAGACCGAAACCTTCAGGCACCAATATTCCCGTTTCTCCCCCAAGATTTTTAGCCTGTCCTTATTTCCATCTTAAAAGAACCTTTGGATGGCAATTCCAGCCCTCTTTCAGCTTGGAGCAGCACCTCAGCCATGCCATTGGTGCTTCCTCCTCCAATTAAATGTGGGAAGTGACCTATTATTCCCACAAAACCCACAAGTCCAATTGCTGTCGTGAAATCTGTAAGCCTTTTCTCCTCCGAACAAGTCTCCAAGGGGCTCATCCATGTTTTCCACTGCCTGAAATGAAACTAGGCTCTGCCCTGGAATTGTGCCCAGACCATGCATTAATTCCTAATTAATCCCATTCCCTGGGGCCCAAACAAAATCCCAAGAACTCTACAGAAAGGGGAGGCACACAGGGACCATGGAAATCCCTTGATCCCCAAAAACAGTGACCAGAAAGCCAAACCTCTGTAAGTCCAAGTAAGCGGCACTGTTAAACCACACCTGGGACAACAGGGGTTTGAATTCCTGGCTGGAAGGCCTGGGAAAGGAGGGGATTTTTGGGATGCAGTCCTGGATCCTCTCACCTTGATGATGGGAGGAGCGATAGCCAGATATTTATCCCCATTGTGGTAGGTGATGGATTCCTGTCCGATGATAATGGCGCCTCCAAAGGGCTCTGGCACTGCGGGACACATAACAAACATGAGACAACCTGCCTGGAAAACAGGAGCCATCCAGCCTGGAAAAACACGGGAAGATCTTTTACAAACAAGGCCCAACCTGCAATGACCATGGAGGCTTCGGCCTCCACATTTTCTTGCTTCCAAGGGCCTTTGTTGAATTCCTTCTCCCGCAGGGACACCTCGTATGTCTTCACATGGCGGCCCTGGGGATCCTGGAAGAGAAGCAAAAGTGGATGAGATTCCAGAAGTGAGAAGATTCTGCCTCATCTCCTGCAAAAACACCATTCCAGGGAGCTGCTGAGGCTTCCCACCTCCTCATCCTCCCTCATATTCACATGCCACCATTCTCCCAAATTTTTCCTTGTATCAATACTCCCTGAGGAAATCCCTGTGCCAAAAAAGACTGGAAAGTGTTTTTCCATTGTTTTACAACTGATACTCTGGAATTTGTGTTCCTCCGATAACCTGGGAACAAGAGGTGTAATGGAATATCATCTCCTCCTCCAGCTCCTGCAAACATTCAGGAATTCAGAGGGTTTTATCCCTGCGGTTTCATAACTTCCCAAAAATTATCCCAGCCCCTGCTGTCCTACTCAGACCAGGTCCTGGAATAATGGGCAATAAATGGAGAAAGAATCAAGGAAACAGCTTGGAAACATCCTGCTCTCCATATCAGGTCAGGATCATCTATTGGATCGAAACAATCCAGAGCTTTATGAGTCAGAACTGACATCCTGCTCCTGCTCCAAGCTGTTTTGATGTGGATCATGGAATCATTAAAGCTGGAAAAGCACTTTTCCAACTGTTCCCCTACAGGTATATGGTGACAAAGTGGCTTCCTCCATTCAGGAAGTTTGGGGGGGATCCATCAATGCCCAAATAAGGATTAATGGAGCCACTGCTGGCATGGAATTTCAGCTAAGCCTGGGAAAGCCTGGAATTGAACAAAGGAAAGCTAATCCCTTGCTCACTCAGCACACCAAAGGCTCTTTGGATCAAAACAGGCATCCAGAGAAGGCCTGGAATGCTCTCTCCATATGGAGCCAGGTGATGGGAGTGGTCATGAATCCTCTTTACACACCTGGAATCGCCTCCCAAAAATACCAAGAAGGGCACTACCTTATTTTTTTAAGGAAAGGCTCAAGTCTTGCTATGGGAAACAACTGTTTGTGGATCTTGCTGGAAAGATCCCTAAGATCCTCCTGGGGTTTTAACAAGGAAAATTCCCATCCAAGGCAGAGCTGCCCAGGAATCCTGTGGGAAAGCATTTCTTCCTCCCTCCCAGAGCTGGAAAAAGACAGCGTGGAGGAACATGGAGGAGATGGAATCATCCCTAATTCTGCCTTCCAAAAAGCCTTTGGAAAACCTTGGGAGCCCTTGGCTCCACCTGGGTTATCCATGGATAAGCAGGCACCTGGTAGACGAAGCAGATGGTGGGAGCTTGGCAGCCGTAAAGGAATTTCACGTCGATGACCTGGAGCTCTTCCAGGCGGATGTTGAAGGCCTTTAATTCCTTGTTCTCCCGATCCAGGGGAATGACCTTGAAGAGGCCATCGTAGAGCCGCAGCCCGATCATCCGGCACTCAGGGTCAATGATCCCGATGATCCCGGTCTCCGAGGGGCGGCCGATGCGATCCTGAGGGAAAATTCCAGAGAGAGGGGAAAGAAAAAGGTGACTAGTGCCAGGACAATATCCCTGAAAAACAGGGACAGCAGTTGCCAGCCCTTAGGTGAGGAATGGCTCCTTGCACACTTCCCAAAAGGCTTGAGAATTCCAGCTGGGAAGCCACCAAGGAGGAGGAGACGCCTTTCCAACTGCTACACCTGGCAGAGCTCCCACACCACACCACACAGCTTCACCACAGATTCCCACAGCACTCATTTCCCAGGGAAAATTCAGCCTCAAAAGGAGTTTAGCCTTTAATTTTCCTTATATTTAATTTGTTATTCCACAAGGTCTCCCAAGAACATAGCTGAATCCATAGGGACATGGCTTGGAGCATCCTGGTCTAGTGGAAGGTATCTGTGGCAAGGGGTGGAATGAGATGATCTCGAAGTCCCATCCATCCCACACCATTCCAGGATTCCATGTGCTGGTTTAAATGAACCCGTTCCCATTCCCATTGGGAAGAAATCCTTCTCTGTGAGAGTAATGAGGCCCTAGAACGGATTTCCCAGAGAAATTGTGGCTGCCCCATCCCTGCATGTGTTCCAGGCCAGGCTGCATGGGGCTTGGAGCAACCTGGGAGAGCACAAGGTCTCCTTGCCCACAGAAGGGAACTGGATCAGCTTCAAGGTCTCTTTTCCAACCCAAACCATCCCAGAATTCCACGAATCCTCCCAGAGACCAAGACCAACTCTGGAAACGTCCTGTGACTGCAGGTGACCCATCCCAGATCCAGCAGCCAGCAAGGAACCACCAAGAGAGCAAGAGAAATCCAACACCCTGCTGCACCAGGAAGGCAGAGCCACCCCTAGGGAAGGGAATTCCCATTCCAGGTGCTGCATTCCCCCTCACCTGCACATTTCCATGGGCACGGGTGATGATGTCAATGCTATCCCCGTTCTGCTTGTATTCCAGGATACAGGCATTGTACTTGGCCGTCAGGATGAACAGCAAATCCTTGCTCTCCCCCTGCCCAAAGAAACACGGACAATGCAAATTCCAGGGGCGGACATTCCCATCTCACCCCGCCCAGGTGAGCACAGCTCCATCCCTGCTCTGCCAGCACCCACCTTGGGGCGGAAGAGCTCCATGACGGCGGTTTTTCCATACATTCCCACTTCCTTGACGGGCCGCAGCCCCTCGGCTGTCACCACGTAAATCTCCAGCCGGGTGTTCTTGGCAATCAGCAGGTTCAGGTCCTCCGCAGAGGTGAAGTGTCCTGGGAAAAGAGGGAAGGAATCCCAGAGGAGGGATCAGCTGCTACCTCGGAGTGCCGGGCTGCACTTCCACAACCTCCCTGGAGCATCCCAAAATCCCGGCACCCTGCTAAACACCCTCAGCAACTGCTTTCTCTCAGCCTGCACACCTTGTATTTTCTGCAGAAATGCTCTTCCCACTGTCTTTCCTCAGGAATCCTCATTCCTGGGGTCTCTTCCCACCACAGCCAGCACCCCCAGGGCTCTTGAGGCTCCCATAGCTTCCCCAAATCCCACTCTCTCTCACTCCTGTTATGGATTTCTGAAGTACTTCGATCTTTCCTCTACCCCAAAATCCCCCAGTACCCCTATACTGTCATGCAAATATCAAATAAAAAAGTCCTCCGGTATCCCAAAACCCTCCGGTAAACCAAAATCCCCGGTGCCCCCAAACCCCCCCGTACTCCAAAACCCACCCGTGAACCCCACACCCCGCCCTGCCCCAAAACCCTCCCCGTACTCCCAATCCCTTCCCGGTGCCCCAAAAGCCCTCAGGGACACCCGGCGCCCCCCGGCACCTCCATCCCCCCCGTGTCCCCAGTACTTCCAGCCCCCCAATACTCCATAATCACCCGCCCCCCCAAAACCGGGTGTCCCCGTCACCCACCCCCCCCCCGCCCCGCGGTACCGGTGACGCAGCCATTGACGGCCGTCGGCTTCTGCGCCGTCACCACGTAGTTGTAGGACATGTTGGGGGAACCGGGAGGTCCCGGGGGGGCGCGGGGGAAACCGCGGGGGGGAACGGAGAGCGCGGCCTCTCTGCCGCCGTCGCCGCCACTTCCGGGAAGTGGGTGCACTGGGCCCCTCTAGCCCGCCGATAAGACTCGGGAGGAGGAGACGAGAGGAGCCGCTCTAGCCGGCTGGGAGGACCGCGAAGAGCAGACGAGAGGAGCCGCTCTAGCCCTCTGGGAGGACCGCGAAGAGCAGACAAGAGGGGCGGCTGGAGGACCCTGGAGAGCGCAGGTGTGGCGGGGGATGCGCGGGCGGTCTCCCTCAAAACCCGTGCTGATCCCGCCCTGATCCCACGCCGTATCCCGAAGGGAGGACCCCGCATGGGAGGGTGCAGCCCCCTCCCTGCTCCCTGCAGTTCTGTGGCCCCGGAAAGCTGTGGTGTGGATCCGTTCAGGGCCTGCTCTTGAGAGGAGTGCGAGTCCCCCTATCACACAAAAAAAGGGGTCCCTGTTTGGGGCTGGTCCCATCCTGATTTCCCGCCTCAAAAGGGGGTCCCTCTTTGAGGTGGGAGGAGCCGTCAAGGTCCTCTCTCATCCCAAAATGGGGTCCCTGTTTAGAGGCTCCCATCCTGGAGCCTCATCCCAAAAGGGGGGCCTGGCTGGTGTGGGGAGCGGTCCCATCCTGGCTCCTCATCCCAAAAGGAGCTCACTCCTTGGGAAGGTGTCCCTGTTTGGGAACAGCTCCAACACCAGCCCCATTCCCACGAGACACTCCCCATAGCATCACCATCACCTGAGACACCATCCCACCCCACCCCCTTCCCAGCCCCACCTCTCCAGACCGCTGTCCATTAAACACTGGACCTTGCCCTCTTTCCGGACAGATTCCATCTTTGGATCCGAGTGCTGCGCTCCGCTTCCATGGAGGTGAGCCTGGAGCAGGTGTGTTGTCATTCCTGTGGGGTTGGCATTCCTCCTTTTACCGTCCCACTGCTCCCCATTTTCCTCCCAGGTCCCCAAAAAGCTGGTGACAACGGTCTCCGGCTGTGCCGACGATGCTCTGGCCGGGCTGGTGGCCTGCAATCCCGGGCTCCGGCTGCTCCAGGGACACCGGGTGGTCCTTCGGGATGACCTGTCGGCCATCCGTGGCCGTGTGGCCCTGCTCTCTGGGGGGGGCTCCGGCCACGAGCCTGCCCACGCAGGTGAGACCCCACCCCCCGTCCCACCTGTACCCCCCACCCATGGGCAACGGGGCTGAGCCCTCTTCCCTCTCCACAGGCTACGTCGGGAAGGGAATGCTGACCGGAGTGGTGGCCGGAGCCGTGTTCGCATCCCCATCCGTGGGCAGCGTCCTGGCAGCCATCCGGGCCGTGGCACAGGCCGGAGCAGGTTGGGAACACACTGGGGTGGAATTTTGGGGTTCCTTCCTCCAGCACTGCGTCATTCCCATTGTCTCTACATCCATCCTGCAGCTGGGATCCTCCTGATCGTGAAGAACTACACTGGGGACCGGCTGAATTTCGGGATGGCCCTGGAGCGGGCGCGGGCTGAGGGGGCCGACGTGCGGATGGTGGTGGTGGGCGACGACTGCGCCTTCGCCACGCCGGGGAAAGCCGGGCGCCGCGGGATCTGTGGCACTGTCCTCATCCACAAGGTTCTGCTGGGACCCTTTATGGGGATTTGGGGAATTCTGGGGGGTCGCTCACCCTCTCTGCCCGGGACAGGTGGCGGGAGCTCTGGCTGAGGCGGGAGCGAGCTTGGATGAGATCGAGAAGAAGGTGACAGCAGCTGCCAAAGTCATGGGTGTGTTGTGTTATCCCATGGGAATGCTATCCTGTGTCCCCCAGCCCCTGAATCCCAAAAATCCCCCTAGTTTTAACAGAACATTTCCACCTGCACAGGTACCCTGGGTCTCAGCCTGTCTCCCTGCAGCATCCCAGGATCCAAGCCCTCGTTCCAGCTGGCTGAGGACGAGATGGAGCTGGGGCTGGGTGAGGAGCGGCCCCTCAGTGTTCCCCTCGGGTCCCTGGAGGGTCCGAATGTCCCCATTCCCCCGGGGAGGTGTCACCAGGGCTGGCATGTCACACGGCCCTGTCTCCATAGGCATCCACGGTGAGGCTGGAGTGCGCAGGATGAAGGTGAGGGGGGAATTCTGCTGCTTCCTCCTCATTCCCAGATCTCCCTAGTTCTAGACCTCCCCACTCTGCTCTTCCCCTGCTCTGTGTCCCCTCCAGGTGCTGCCAGCAGATAAGGCTGTGGAGACGATGCTGAAGCACATGACGGATCAATCCAACGCTTCCCACCTGTCCCTGACCCCTGGTGAGACCCTCAAACCCTCTGTGCTCCCCAAAATCCCTCAGATCCCTGTCTCATCCTGCCCCCCATCCCGCAGGATCCTCTGTGGTACTTGTGGTGAACAACCTGGGTGGATTGTCCTGCCTGGAGATGGGAATTGTGGCTGGAGCTGCTGTGCGCTCCCTGGGTGAGTGCAGAGAGGAGCTTGGGATCCCATTCCCTGGCTCTGGCCGCTCTGGAATGCCCCCATCTCGATCCTGGATCCCACAGAGAACCGAGGGATCCGCATTGCTCGGGCCTTGGTGGGATCCTTCATGACGGCACTGGAAATGGCTGGAGTCTCCCTCACCCTCATGCTGGTGGATGAGGAGCTGGTGAGGCTGATCGGTGAGCTCCCGGTGGGAATGCAGCCTGGGATTGGGGCATGGGGGTTCCCACGTGCTGGGTGATGGGACACAAGGTCAGTGGGATGTCTGGGGGTGGAATTCCTGGCTGCTGGGTGTGCCGGTGAGGATCCAGTGGGATCCTGAGCCACCACATGTCTTTGGCTCTTCCAGATGCCAAGACCACGGCCATGGCGTGGCCCAACATTCTCGCTGGGCCAGTGACCACCCGGAGGGAGGAGGTGCCAGCTCCAGTAGAGGGACCCAGGAAGCTGCAGGAAGAGACTGGAACAGGTACGGAGCTCTCATCCCTTGTCACATCCCCTTGTGCCTCAGTTTCCCTCAGGAGTGTGCAGGGATGCATCTCCTCTCCGCAGGCCCCGGCACGGCGCGGGTGGAGCGGGTCCTGCAGCGGGTGTGCAGCACCTTGCTGGATATGCAAGATAAGCTCAACGAGCTGGATCGGGGAGCGGGTGATGGGGACTGCGGCCACACGCACGCCCGGGCAGCCCAAGGTGGGTGTGGGAACCATTATCCAGGGAATTGTGGGGAATGCTGCCCCAATGGCAGCTCCCAGGAGCGGGGAGTTCCCCAGGACATCCTTTCTTGGGATTAAGGAAACCTGGGGTGCCCCTTCCTGTAATTGTATCCTGGAATGTCTCTGCATGCAGTGGCAGCTTCCCTATGGAATTGAAGACTGTCACTGCTTGTCCCCACGAGGGACAGAGGACTCCAGGGCCACCTCCATCCCATTGTCCCTTCCATTCCCACAGCCATCCAGGAATGGATGCGCTCCCGGCCGCCTCCAGCGGCTCCAGCCCAGCTGCTCTCTGCCCTGGCTGATGTGCTGCTGGAGCAGATGGGAGGCTCCTCTGGAGTGGTGAGTGGGAATGGGGATAGGAATGGGAATGGGGGGACACACCTGGCTGCCTTTCTGGGATGGGATTGACACTATTCCCAAAGCTTTACGGGCTCTTCCTGACGGCGGCTGCCCGGAGCCTGCGTGGCCGCAGCGATTTCCCGGCGTGGGCCAATGCCATGGACGCTGGGATTGAGGCCATGCAGAGGTCAGTGCCGGGGGCTGTGGTATCCCAATTCCCCCTGGGAATCCCAATCCCCCCTGAATTTCCCTGCATCCCCCACAGGTACGGAGGAGCTGCGCCAGGAGACCGGACAATGGTAAGTGCTGGGAGAGCCCAAGAACCAGGGAGGCTTCCCGGGGGATGCCAGGGAGTTCCCGCCTGGTCTCAGCCCTGGCTCCCAGACTAATCCCACTTTTCCCAGCTGGATTCGCTGTTTGCAGCCACACAGGCTCTGCATTCCCTGCGCAGTCCTGGTGCTGACCCGCTCCAAGTGCTGGCAGCAGCCGTCCAGGTATGGAGAGCTGGGAGCTGGGATGGTGGGAAAATTGGGTAGGAATCCCTGATGTTATCCTGGAAAACACCCTGTTTTCTCTGGCAGAGGGCGGAGGCGGCAGCAGAGGCTACCAGGCACATGGAGGCTGGGGCGGGCAGAGCCAGCTACATCCGCTCATCCCGGCTGGAACAGCCCGATCCCGGGGCTGTGGCCGTGGCAGCAGTGCTGGGAGCAGTGCTGGAGGGGCTGCGAGACCCCCTGCGCACCCCCCAGTAATGACAGGTGTATCCCCAAAAATCTGTGTCCCCTCGTAGTGATAGAGATGTGTATCCCAATAAACTCTTGTGTTCTTTCAAGGATGTTTCCCAATAAACCTGAGGATGTGGCCCCCAGTAACCCTCTGTGTCCCCCATGCTAGCTTGGAGGGGTGGGATGGTGGAATTTGGGCCTGTGGGGGTGCCCCCCGTTGCTCCAGGCTGGGAAGGGAGATGGGAAGAGGGATCCTGTGACTGGGGGAGGAAGGAAACCCAGGGTGTGGAGGGGAAACCACAGCGCTCACATGGCTCTGGGCACGGGGTCTGGGGGGGATTCTGGGAAAGGAGCAAAGGAGAAGTGGGGATGGGGCAGAGCATGATCCCAAATCCCGTGGGGTGACCACAGGAAGCTGTCCCATGTCTCCAGGGAGCCAGCGAGGACAAGCCCTTGGAAGGGGCAGCTTGGCTTGGCCAGGACCTACTCCCAAGCTCCCACCTCTCCCACCCCAGCTCCCAGGCCCTCCCTTATCCCCAGGGATTTAAGTGCTGGAGCCCTGTAGAAGCCAACATTTTATTCCATATCCATGAAGTTCCGGAGTGGCTCCACCCTGAGCCAGATCCTCTGGAGTGGGAGTGATACGGGAGCTCCTCTTTGTCCCAGCAAGGCTCCGGCAGCTCCAGCTGCGGCGTTGAGGGATGGCACCAGGAAGCGCTGGGGTTTGGTATGGAGCAGGATCCAGGCAGGAGCTGGCACATGGAGGCACAAGGATGCAGCTTGGGAGTGCTGGGAGATTCCTGGGATCAGCGCTCGGCAGAGAGCAGGGGCTGTGGGAGACAGGGATGAGCTTGGATCCCTCAATCCTTTCCCCCCTCGGGACTGTGCTGGAGGGCAGCTTCCCAGTTCAGCTTTCCAAGTCCACCCAGCACATCCCATACCTGGCGGGAGTCGGGGGAGTCGGAATCTGGGCGCTTCCAGCTGGGCCTGGCCAGAGCAGCCACCACCAGCACTCCAAAAATGAGGATGAGGAGCCCCATGGTGTTGGCAAACACAGCCTCAGCTGGCAGGAGCTTGTAGTCCATAGTCCCGTTCTTTCTGGAGCAGGGAAGAGAGGCTGGGAATGTTCTGGATGTTCCCAAAACCCCCGGCCCCAAACCTTGCAGGGAAGTGTGCAGGGAGCTGCACACCTGAGGAAGTGCTCAGTTACCTTTTCTCGGCACTGGTCACTCCCAAATCCAGTCCAAATCCACATCCTGAGCACCCCCCCACCCCTGTGAGGGCTCTTCCCAAGCCCCCCTTTTCCCTGTGAGTGATCATCCCAAGCCCCTCTCCCCCGACTCTCACAGGCTGAAGAAAAGCTTCTCGTTGATTCCCGACGCGCAGGAAGCCACGGACAACATGAGGATGGTGGAGCCAAAGAAAACGTGGATGGGCTTGTAGAGTGCTCGGAGCCAGGCGGGAGCCCAGGGAAGCAGGAATGCTCCAAAACCTGCTGCCCACTGTGGGAAGAGAAGGTGAGGGCAGAAAACTTGGGATGCTGGAGGGATTGGGGGATCCAGGAGGGGTTCCCACCTGGCAGGAGAAGAGCAGGACAGTGGCTAGCCCCATCCAGCTGTGCAGTGAGTACATGTTGGGCGTCCCTTGGGAATTATGGAAGCGGAACACGGCCGCCAGCCCCAGCACGGTCAGGACGAATGCTCCCAAAGCCAAGCTGCCGTGCAGCACCTTCCAGGGAAGCTTGGGGCCGTTCCAGGTGTTGGGAATGCGGTAAACCAGGGCGGCTGTGAGGGGGGAAAAAAGTCAGGAAGGAGCCGTGCCAGGATCCCCGCGCTCCCTGTGCTCACCTGCGCCATAGAGCACCACCAATCCCGTCACCATCAGCACTGGGTGCCAGTTGAATGTCCGGGAGCTGCCATCCAGGGAAAAGCCCCCGCGCCAGTGCTGGCACCAGCTGCCCACCATGGCCACACAGAGCAGTCCCAGCGTTCCCAGGAAGGCGCAGAAAGGCAGGAAGGGCACGTCCAGCATGGCTGTGGGGTTGTGTTGGCACCTGTGGGTGAGTGAGGAGCTGGCTCAGGCTCCGGATGCGGTGCTGGGGAGGAGCCACGGAAAGGGGAACTGGGAGCCCAAACAGAGTGTGGGGGGGGGCAGCTGTTTCCCAGCTGGGAAAGGTGACAGGGATGGAGCTGCTTCCCAGCCAAGGATGGTGATCCAGCTGCTTCCCAGCCTGGAAACGGTAGCAGGGATGGATCCAGGATGGTGGCAGCTGGGGATGACTGAGGCGCCTTTTGGGGCTCTCCGACATCTCCAGGAGGAACAACGGAAAGGGGAACCGGGAACCCTGAGGGGGTGACCAGGGTCCAGCTGCGCCCGGGACTGGGCAGGAGGCCAGGGATGGAACAGGATATGCAGAGCCAAATTCCCGGGCACGGCACTCCAGGGAATGGAATGGCAGCGATGGGCTCCCGGTGTCACCTGTCATGGACCCTCTGGCAGAACCCGAGCGCTCTCATTTGCATGTGATTTGCATGTGCCCCCAGAAATGGGTATTTCTGTCCCCTCCAGGCTCAGGGGATGTCCCCACACCTCAAATCAGCTGCCTCAGGAGACACAGAGACAGGAAAGGGGTGGAGACACGCGACCCTAAGGTTCCCCAAAAACTGGGACACAGAGACTCACGGATATCCCAAATCTGGGGTACTCGGTGCCATGACTCCCCGAAATTTGGGAACACATGGCTCCACAGCCCCCTCCAAACCTGGGGCTTCCCTGGACCTGAGGACACAGCGCCCGGCCCTGACACCACCCAAAACCCAGATCACGAGGTGCCTCGGCCCCTCCCCACCCCGGAGCCGCCCCTCGGCGCTCCCAACACCGGGGCTGTACCTGGGCCCCACCGCCCCCTCCTCGTCACTGGGCGCCGCCATCTTGGCGAGAGCCGCTCTGCCTGCTCATCTCTATGGTTTTCCCGCCCACCCCAATGTGCAGCCACCGAGGGGAGCGGCGGCCAGAGCGGCCCCTGCGGGTCCTCCAGCCCTCACTTCTGCCCTCACTTCCGTCTCCGGCGGCCGTTTCCATGGGGACCAAGATGGCGGCGGCGGGTGAGCGCCCGGGGCGGGGGGCACGGCGGAGACCCACCGGCACCTCCGGGACCGGCAGCTCCGGACACAGGGGGGTTTGGGCGTATCGGGCTGGCGACCCCGGGAGTGGGAAGGGAGCCAGGGCCAGAGGGAGAGGGCGGCGAGAGGGGGCCGGGGGACTCCGCAGTGGTGGCTGTGAGAAGGGGCGGAGTGACGCGGGGTCTGGAGGGGCAGAGAGTGATCTCCTAATCCTCATATCCAGCTCTTCCCGCCTCCCCCTCCCTTATTTCCAGCCCTTTTACCTCCATTTCCAGACATTTTCTGTCCCTTGCCAGCCCTTTTCCCGAGTCCATCACCATGTCTCCCCCTCAGGGAATTCAGCCCCCAGCACAGCCCTTTTCCTGCCAGGACACGGGGGATCCCTGTCCCCTCCGTCCCTCTCCAGCCAGGATGATCCCAGAAGGGGCTGTTCCCGTGGGATACGAGTCCCACGAGGGCTGTACCTGCTCCCGTGTCCAAAAATTCCCGTCTGTCTCCTCACTCGTCTCCCTGTGCCCAGAGTGGGACATGCCCAAACCTGCTCAGAGCTGCCCATGAGCTGGGAACAGCCAGGAATAACCGGCTTGGACACTGCTTCTTGGGACTGCACGTCTCCCTCGTCCCTGGATTTCCTCATGGGGATTGGGCTGGATTTCAGGGGGAAGGGAGACACCGAACTGGAGAGGAGAGAGGGGGCACAGCTCACTGGGATTTCCTGGTTTCTGGAATCCATCCCAATCCCCGTGCTTCCCCCCCAGGTCTGGGATGTCGGGAGAGGCCCCGCTGAGCGCCCCCAGCGCCATGATCCATTGGGAATGCTGGGGCTGAGGGCTGCAAGCCCCAGGAAGGAGGATGCTCCAGCCCAGCAACTACAGCCTGGTGCTGTTCCTGCAGTTCCTGCTGCTTTCCTATGACCTCTTCGTGAATTCCTTCTCGGAGCTGCTCCGCACGGCTCCGGCCGTGCAGCTCGTCCTCTTCATGTGAGTGCGGGGAAGGTGGGGCAGCAGATCCAGGAGATCCAGGACCCCACAATCCCTCTGTTTTCCCGGCAGCATCCAGGACATCGCCATCGTCTTCAATGTCATCATCGTCTTCCTCATGTTCTTCAACACCTACGTTTTCCAGGCGGGATTGGTCAACCTGCTCTTCCATAAATTCAAGGGGACCATCCTGCTCTCTGCAGCCTACCTGGCGCTCAGCATCTCCTTCCACGTCTGGATTATGGTAGGATGGGGTGGGCATAGCTGCTGGGATTTTTCCAAGGGATAAACCCAAGGGATTTTTCCAAGGGATAAACCCAAGGGATTTTTCCAAGACCCCCAGCTTCCCACAGTCCTTTCTCACGGCCTCCCTCTGGAAGGTGCCCCATGGAAGATGTCCCATTCCTAATCCTGTGGCTGGCATTAGGCTGGGAGGGTCCTGCCCAATCCCAGCCCCATCCCAGCTCGTTCCCTAAGGGCCGTGACCCATCAGAAAATCCTCTTTCCTCAGGGAAAGCCTGTGCTAGCAGCTCCTGGTTTTTCTGGGATTAATCCCTTTACCTGGGGCAGCTCCTTCCCTTCCCACAGCTCCGAGGGCTGTCCAGCCTCCTGGATCTGTCCTGGTGGCACCTTACCCTTTTCTTTCCCAAATAAACTCCTTCCTAGCTCTTTCCCAATGGAGCAGTTCCCATCCCCTGGACACCTCCTGAAGTTCCCTCCATCCTGCTGCCCTATAGCACGAGGAATGTTTTTGGGGGTCAGGAGCCACAGCAGCTGCTCCGGTGCTGCCCACGCCGTCCGGGAAGGGGATTTGCAGGGATTTGCAGGGATCTGCAGTCTGAAGCCGGAATAGGTCCGGGCTCAGTGCCTAAATCCCCTGAGCTGCTTAACCTTTGGGATAGGGGGCTTCCCAACCTTCTCCAGGTGTTACTCCTGGCTTGACGTCCCTCTGTCCTGCTCAGAGCCTATGGAATGGGGAGAGGGGTCTGGGAGGGCTCAACAAAACTGCTCCAGGGGTTATTCCCAGTTTTCCAACCCCCTCAGAACCTGCGCTGGCGTGACTCTGGCCGCTTCATCTGGACTGAAGGTCTCCAGACCCTGTTCGTTTTCCAGAGGCTGGGTAAGGACTCCCAGGATCAAGGTGGGATCCTGCATCTTTTGGGGGTGCAGGGGGCCCTCTCTCATCCCAAAATTCCCTGCAGCGGCCGTGCTCTACTGCTACTTCTACAAGCGGACAGCTGTGCACCTGGGAGACCCCCTCTTCTACCAGGATTCACTCTGGCTCCGCAAGGAATTTGCCCACTTCCGTGGCTGACGGATCCCCAGAATCCCCTGGAGTCTCCTTGCACTCCACAGGCTCTGTCGGGGTTGGTTCCAGCTCATCCTTTCTCTGGGGACCAGCCCTTGGGATTTTGAGAGCCAGCGGGAGGCTTGTGGGGCGTCCCCACATTTCAGGGTGACAGTCCTGGTTGGGACTGGAATGTTTTTGGAAACTCTAAAGGAATAAATCGGATGTGTTTTCCAGAGGCTGCCGGGTGTTTGTGCCCACCTGCTGTCACGGCCGCACTCCCAAAGGCCTTACATTTGTAACCCAGCTCAGCGCTGCGCTGGCAGCCGCAAAACGGGGATATTCCCATATTCCAGTGTGGTATTCCTATCCCAATGGCTACGAGGGGGCGTGGTGTGGAGGGACGGGGACTCGAACCCGGGGCGTCAGCGACCGCTCCTCCAACCGGAGAGAGGCGCGGGAAGAGCGGCGGCGCGCGCGCTGCCAAACCAACGAGAGGGGAGGGGGATAGAGCGGCTCCGCCCTCGCGCGCCCGCGCCCTCAGCGCCCCCGCGCGGGCGAGCGCGGCGGCGGCGGTTCCCATGGAGATGGAAGATGGCGCCAAGGGGTGGGAGCGGGACCGGGGGGGCGAAACGGCGGATACCGGAGGATATAGGGAGTACCGGGAGGAATCCGGGCTGGGAGCGGCGCTGGGAACGGGGCTGGGGGGCGGCCAAGGCGCTGCGGGGCTCCGCGGGCCATGCCCACCCCGTGCCCCGCCTCATGGCCGCCCCGTCTCCCCTCAGGCCGCCATCGCTCTTCGGCTCCGCTGCAGGTCCTGCTCTTCCTCAACGGCTGGTACTGCGCCACATATTTTCTTCTGGAAGCGTTCGTGTTCGTGTACAAAGGTGAGTCTTTCGCTCCAGAACTCTTCCCGATCCCGCCGCGATGGGCAGGAATGTGGTGCTGAGGGCGGTGCTTTTCCTGCAGTGCTCCTCCTGCCCTATCCCGTCTCCAACTTGGTGCTGGACATAGTGCTGCTCCTCCTCTACCTCGGCATTGAGGCCACACGCATCTTCTTCGGTGAGTCCCCCCGAGTTCCAGAGGCTCCACAGGGAGTGCAGAGTCCTGGGACACCCTCAAAGAGCGTCCCTGGATGTTCAGGTTGGACGGGGCACAGAGTAACCTGGGCTAGTGGAAGGTATCCCTGCCCAGGGGAACGGGACATTTAACTTTCCTCCCCACCTAAAACCCTTTATGGTTTCCATGATCTGATCCCAACTCTGTGTTCCACAGGCTCCAAGGGGAACCTGTGCCAGCGGAAGGTGCCGCTGTCTCTCAGCCTGGCACTTACAGTGCCGGCAGCTGTGCTGGCCGTGTACTACCTGCTGCTCCAGACATATTCCCTGCGCCTGGAAGCGTTCCTGAGTGCCATCCTGCTCCTTTTCTACGGCCTGGAGCTGCTCCTGGGCTTCCTGGCGCTGCTCTCCTTCTCCAGGTGCCGCATCCTTGGAACTGGGGGACCCAGCACAGGAGCTGCCAGGTTGGTGTCGACACATCCCTGTCTGTCCTTTTCCACAGCACGGATCCCTACTGAGGGCACAGCCCAGGGACACAGGGAAGCATCACCCGTGCCAGCTCCACTTTCCAACCCTGGGAAGGGGGATGATCCCACCTTTCCCACCTGCTGCTACCTGGACATATCCCTCCCACATTTGTTGCTTCTACATGGACTCATCTCCCATTTTTCCTGCTTCCCACTTCACCAGAAACCTGCTGCCACAGGGATTCAGGCTTCCCTTTTCCCACTTCCCACTTCACTCACTACTCCCTGGACACATCCCTCCCACCTTTCCCACTCTACACTCCACTTGGACTCCTCAGAGCTTGAGCCAGCTCAAGGTATGAAGAATCCTTTTTTTTTTTCCTATGACTTTCCAGAACAATTCACTATTTTCCAATAAATATTTATTTTTACCCAGAGTCTGGGAATGTGGGTCCCCCCAGGAATGCTCAGGTGCTTCCAGCACCTCAAAGCTGGTTTGGGAAGCACAGGAGCCCATTGGAGGAGGAAGAGGGTGAGGGATAACAGGTGCAGAGCCCTCCCCAAATCCCTCCCATTCCCTCATTATCCCAAATCCCACTGTAGGAAGGCAACAGGAGCACTGTATAAAAGACTGACAACGTCATCCGAGTTTATTACACAATTCCAACCTATCCAAAGACAAATCTAATCACTGCGAGCAGGAGGGGCGGCGCCTCGCCGGGGCTTCCAGGGATTTGCTCTGCAATTTGGGGGGAAACTTTTCCCCCCTTCCACTATTTGGAAAGAAACTAAAAATCTGTGGCGGTAAGTAAAAAAAAAACCCGGAGCTTTCCCGCCGTATGCTCCCACCTCGTGGGGCTTGGGAAAATTGGGGTGGCTTTTCCTGAATTTGTGTTATTTCAACTTAAAAAGACTTCCAGGGCCTGGGTTTTCCCACCCGGGCATGATTCCAGCCCTGGAAGTCACCCAGTGTGTCCCGGCTCATCCCGACCCTCCTGGGCTCTCCCTCTCCTTCTTGGGATCCCAAGGGGACATGAGAGGGTCACAGCCTGCCCTGCCTCTTCCGCTTCCTCTAAAACAAGGAAGGCTCTGCGGGAGAGGCCGGAGCTGCCGTTTGGGTGGGAATGCTGCTGTGGGGAATGTCAGGATAGAGAGGGTGACCCCCAGCCCAGCTCCAGCCCCTTCTTCCCAGCTCCTGGAGGGTGAAGGGGCACAGGAGGAGCGTGGCACAGTGTCCTGCTAGGGTGATGGGGATGGGAGTGTCCCCAGGCAATCCAGAGGATGGCACATAGCTCCTGATGCCAGGATTAGGAGCCGTGCATCTCCAAGCCCCCAAGCTGCACAGGGAGGGCTCCATCCCCTCCGTTCCTCCCCCCAGACTGGGAAGGGCTCACAAACCTCCCTCCATGGAATAAAAGCACCATTTCTCTTTGGGTCCAAGTATCCACAGAGCGGAGCGGGATGGCCCCGGGAAGCAGCAGCAGTGGTGGGGGGGGATTCCCAAGGCCACGAGGTGCAGGCGGGGGTCCCGCCTGGAGGGGGCTGGGGGTGGCGGGGAAGGGACCGGGATGGGGCAGAGCGGCCTCGGGCACGGCGTCCTGGTCGAGGTGAGGAGATACGAGTCCATTAAAAACCACTTCCTGCCAAATTCCTGCCGGAAGAGAGGAGAGGAATGGTCGGAGCGCCCTTCCTTTATCTCTCACGCTTCCGGGGGATTCCTGAGCCTCCCACCTGTCTCAGTGGTGCCGGTCCCTGTCTCTGTCCCTGTCCCGATGCCGCTCGTGCTCCCGGCTCCGCTCCTGGAAATAATCCTCGTGCCGATCGTCGCTGTGGAGCAGATCCCGGTGCCGCCGGCTGCTCTCGCGGGACCGGCTGGGAGAGCGCTCCCGGGATCGGTGTCTTTTCCTTTGGGAAAACAGGAGACAAAACCCAAAGAGTGACTTTTAGTTGCTCACCTGTGGGGAGGATCACGTTCTCTGGATCCAGGGGGATACCTGGAGCTGCTGCTGGAGCTGCTGCTGTAGGATTTGGCCTCAATTCCATGCAGGCAATCCTTGAGGGAAGAGAGGAGGACGCGGCACCGCTCGTCGCTGGCCACACGCGACTGCTTGATGACAGCAATGGCTGTGAGCAGCGTCTCGATGGCGTTGCTGTAATCCCCTGGGGGAGCAGAGCAGGGGGTCAGGAGCGGAACCCATCCCGGGATGGGGGGACACGAGGGACACAGGAAGTACCTGCGCTGGCGCCGGACACCGCCTTGGAAATGGCGCTGCTGGAGATGGCGCGGTTGCGGTTCATGATCTCCTCAAACTCGCCTTCGCTCACAGCCGGGATCGGCGGGCCCAGCTCCCGGCTGTTGGCACAGAGGGAACCGGGAGTCAGCGGGATCCTCCCTGAGCATCCCACCCCCATTCCCGCCCGGCTCACCTGCTGTGGTTGTAGGGAGCCATGGCCTTGCCGTAGGTGTCCGGAGGGGGTCCCAGGGCAGCGGTGGGCGGCGGGAAGAAGGCGGGATTGAGGTGCAGGGCAGGGGGCACAGCTCCCGGCGGGGGCACAGCCAGGGGCGGGGGCAGCCGGGGTGGCGGCGGCAGCAGGTGCTGGTAGGGAATTCCGGGAGGAGGTGGAGGGACTCCGAAAGCGGAGGAGAGGGGAGGCGGGGGGGGCATGGGAGGGGGGGGCAGCCCCATGAGGGGCAGCGCAGGGGGGCGGCTGAAGAAGGGCAGGACTGAGGGGGGCTTCTCCATGCGGGCAGGGGGCAGCGCGTTCTCTGTCGGCGTCGCCCGGCCGTCCACTGCATCCATGGAATCTCGGGAGTGGGCCCGTGGTGGCACACCTGGAAGTGGCACAGGGAAAACAGCTGTGAGGTGCAGCTGGAGGGTGTCCAGGTCTCCGAGACCTCCTCCTCCTCCTCCTCCTCCTCCTCCTCCTCCCACCCCTGGAGGGCTGGAGGTGCCCAGAGGGAGATCCAAGCAGCCACACATAGCCTCCACTTCCATGTGTTTTTCTGCATGGTGCCCTGGGGACAGGCAGGTCACAGGGACAGGAGCCAAAAGCCACAAGGAATGGTGAGAGATCCCCAAAGGCATCCAAAGACCCGGAGAGCCTGAGATCCACACATGGATTTGGAGAGGCCCAAGCGTGGAGGAATACAAGGGGACAGAACCCAAGTGCTGACAGCAACGGAGCTCCTGCCAGAGGAAGGAAAACTCAGCATTCCAAGGGGGACAAGAAGCCTTGCTCTATCCAAGGAGACTTTGAGGATGAGACAGAAGGGGTGTGGCAGGAGCCACGGCTCCCAGCGGTGCCAGAGGGTGCATGGGAGCTCTGCTGTGCCCTGGGGGCAGCCGGAACTTGGCCCAGGGAACACTCCCTGCTCCACCTAAACTTCAAGGCAAGTTGGGACACAGCCTAAGCACCAAGCAGCTGATTCCCTCAGGCACCGGAGCCGAAGGAAGGGAGCAAAGCAGTTCTGCTGGGAAAGGGGAGTTTTCCTTGCATAAAACATGCCAAGGGATCTACAATGACTAGAGCTGGCCAAGACCTCCTTGGACACGCTCCTGCCAGGACAATCCCTGCGGATCCCATCGCATCGCTGCGGAGTGAGGCCAGGACCACCTATCGCCATTGAGGGACGCCCACGGCCAGGCCCCAGCTGGAATATTCCTCCAGTGTTGGGCACCTTACCTCCGCAGGGATGGAAAAATTCTGGAGCAGATCCAGAGAGGAGCTACTAATAGATATGGAGGGTCTTAGCTATGCTGAGAGCCTGAAGAGCTTAAGCCCATTCAGTTTGGAGAGGAGGAGGAGGAGGCTACGAGGGATCTTCGCAGTGTGGGAGCACCTAAAAGGGGATCATAAAGACTCGGGTCAGGAGCTAATCCGGCTCAAGAATGGGAAAAACAACCCCCAGACGCTCCTGGCAGGGTCTCCCCCCATCCCGAGGGCTCGCTGGGCTGGGCCTGGCAGCTGATCCAGGGGAGTTTTGGGATGCGTGTGAGGTGGAACCCCCCGCCCGTGTCACACCGGTGCCGCACTCACGTTTGCGAGCCTGAGCCTCGAACTGCGACAGGTTCTGACGGGTCGCCAGCCTCACCTCCACCTTGTCTCCATTCAGGATCTTTCCGGGAAGCAGCTCCAGGAGTTTATGGACCGAGTTCTCGGAGGCGACCACCACCTCCGCATACCTGTGTGGGAGAGAGGGAGGTTGAGCCCTGAACCCACTGCAGAGACTCCCCACACCCTCCTCCTGATACCCCCATCCCACTCTTCCATGCCCCCTCCTTACTTTTCCATGCTATTTGGGATCCTCCATGAATTCCCTGTGCCAGGCAGGAACAGCGCTGGCTGCTCCCTCACCGTCCACAAAACAACGGATGTGGCAGCGAGGACCTGGCTCCCATCATTCCCGCCTGAAATTCCATTGGCTCTCACCCCTTGGATTGGCCATTGGCTCGGTTCTCCGCGAATTTCAGTTCCACCACGTCGTAGACTCCGACGGAGCGGATGGTCTGGATCAGCTGTTGGTCAGTCGTCCACTGAGGGCATAGGGAACAGGCTGGTGTCCATGTCAGTCCCTAGTGTCCCCCACCCACCTAAGGAATGTCACCCCCAGACTCCCTCAGGGAGCTTAAAATCATCTGGAACAAGCCTTGGAAATGGATAACAGAGACAAGTTCTCCAGACAAGACAGGGCCTTCCCAAAACTGTCCCTGCATCCATGAACAGGAGAAGGTGACTCAGGAGCAGCACCCCAAAGTCACAGCTTCGAAGGGACACCGGCGGATAACCCATCCTGGAAGCTCCTCAAGGATATAAATCCCTTTTCCTTGAGGATCACAAAGCCAAGCCCAGCTCACAATCCAGCCCAGGACACCAGCTCAGGATTGAGAAGGAACAGGCCCCTCAAAATCCCTCCCACTCCCCTAGAGAGCCCAGCAGCCTCTCAGAGGTTCCCCAGGAATCCCAAATTTCCCAGGAAGATGAACTCACCCAGGAGAAGCTCCCAACGTAGACGGCGGCCCTCTTGTTCCGGAGTCCGCTGTAGGTGTACAGGATGGCTGGGGGTTTGCTGTTGGGCTTGGGAGACGGCTCCTGACGGATCTCTGGAGGCGCTTCCGAGCTGCTGGAACGCTTTTCCTGGGGCTGGGAGCTGGCTGCTAACACGTCGTCGTAGAGATCCATCTGGTCAGCATTACTGAACTCCGGGTCCTGCTGGGAAAACGTCATGAGCTCCTGGCTTGGGAAGGGCTTGGGAAGCCTTCTTTGCTGTTTCCAAACCTGCTGTCCCAATTCCCAAGTGGAATTTCCAAGCTGAGACCAAAGGTTTAAGGCCCAGATTGCTTGGGTTGGGTCTGTGCATAGTTGGGAATTACACCCACCCCTTGCCTGGGCAATCCCAAAAAACAGGATGATGGGCTCTGATTTAAAGGGATCATGGAATGGTTGGGGTTGGAATAAGGACCTTATCCCTTCCCACCCCCTGCCATGGGACACCTTCCGCTATCCCAGGTTGCTCCAAGCCCTGTCCAACCTGGCCTGGAACACTTCCAGGGATGGAGCAACCACAGTTTCCCTGGGAAATCCATTCCAGGGCCCCATCATCCTCACAGGGAAGAAATTCTTCTCAATATCTCATCTAAACCCCCACATTCCAAGGACCAGCCCACTTGGATCCCACACAACAGGAGAAGACCCTGTTGCTGCCACCAGGAAGAAATTCGCAATTTGGAGGGTTTTTCAGTGGTGAAAAATCAAATGTCCTCCAGGGATGAGCCTCTCGCTCCTTGGCAACACACACTTTCCAAAAATCCAACTTGGGAATTGCACACCCCACCTCAAACTGTCCCCAGCACCCCAAACTTGCTCATTTTTTGGAAAAAAGCTTTTTAGGGTAGGAGCTCCCACACATTGGATCTGTCCCCTTGGCAGAAGAAGCTCGGGAAGTTCCAGAGCTGGGAATTCCAGCATGTCCTAGATCTGCCTCCCAATTCCCACTCTGTCCCAGGCTATATTTAATTTGGAGTGTCCAGCAAGTGCTGTATTTACTATGGATCCCAGTTCCTTGTCCAGACTGCACCGCACGTTTCATCCCACAAAATCACTCCATGAGGATCCATCCCACAGGAGCTGGTGTGCCATAAAAACCAGGGGTTCTGCTCCCAAATTTTCAGTTCCAGGGAGTTTGGATAATGTTTTCTGCTGAAGACTGATTGCAATTGCAAACATTCCATTGGGAGCTGGACAGAGGATGCTCAGCACACAGCTTTCCACAAGGATTGCGGAAATCCGGGAATCCAAAAATCCAACCATTTTCCCTCTCCCTGAACTTTTGCATCCAGCTCTTTCCCTGGAGCTGATAAAAAAAAGAATTTGAAAAGGGAGCTGTAGTTTTGTGTTCATTCCCCAAAAAAAGCTCAAGTGTTTGGTTAATCCAACTCCCACGCTCCCACCTCCACCAGGAGCCTTTGGACACAGCCCAAGGCTGGAAGATTCCCGCCTGGAAGTTTCAGAAAGTCAAGAGCAAAAATAGGAAGGAGGGGCTAGAAGAGGAATCCCTTGGAATCCCTCAGTTTTGCTACTTAGGGGATGCTTCAGCTTGGGAGATTTTAAGGATTCTCCTGCTCCCAATCCATGCACACTGACTTGAGGTGCACAGAGACAAAGCTGGGCACTGTTAGTGGGAATCACCATGTGGGAATGTGGGATTTGGAATTACACTGGCATCCCTCAAGTGCCACAGGGACACCACAGCACCTCCCCACTGCTTTGATCCTGGGCATGGATTAATTCCAGGTTTCCTCCTGCCACATATCCCAAAGAGAGTGACATGCCAGAGTCATCGGCCTGGATCATCATTCCAGCTTTGAGAATCCTCCATCCACTTGCTCTTCCCAGGAGATTCCATGGAATATTCTCACCCAATAACCAGAAGAAGCTTCTCTTGATCACTCCAGGAGCTCTTAGGAATTCCTTTCTCCATGGTGATTCTTTTCTCCAAGTGCTTTGCTTCCAGTTTCCATGACTTTTCCTCTTGCCAACTTCCCTCCACAGGATTTCCATGGCAGTTTCTAATTTTCCAACATCTGCCTTCACACTTGCTTTCCCATATCCATGAACGCCCTAAAATCTGCTTCTCCAACACCCCCTTCCGTCATCATTTCCTGCTGTGAATCCCAGATATTCCTGGGATGGGACAAGCAGCACAGGAACAGCGAGTTCCCGCACAGCTTCCCAGCCTGGGTGATCCCGTGGATTTGGCTCCTGGTCCCCCCTCACTGTGTAATTCCCTGGAAGTGCCTCTTCCAGCTGGGATTTCTCATTTTTCCAACCAGGACACAGCTAAGCTCTTATATCCCAAACATTCCATGACCAGCCACGTCTCACAACCTGCAGGGAAACCCTTTAATCACAGCTGGAGGTGGCAGCCACTGAGATTTGGGAATGATTGGGAATGATCCTGCCCTTTTCCCAGACACACCAAGTTGCATCTTCCACCGGGATGAGCTGCAGGACACTGGGATATCATCCCAAAAAATGGAGGGGGGATCTGCACCCCCATCCCAGCCCTCACCTGGGTGAACTCCTCGTCGGCGTAGATGTCAATCAGATCCACTCCCTCGGACATATTTCCAGAGGCGGGAAAAGCGGGAGCCCGGGCTGGGACCGGGCGGAGCCAGGACACGGAAGGTGCTCTGGGAAGGAGGGGCAGGGGGTCAGTGAGGCCTCGGGGACACGGTGGCGGGGGGGTCCCCAAATCCCTGTGTGCCCCAAATCCCATTTCCTCACCCCAATCTCTGCGGGCCCCTTAATCTCCTCTTCCCTCCAAATCCCTGTGCCCCCCTAAATCCCTTCTACCCCCTCAATCCCCTCTGCCTCTCAAATCTCATGACGCCCCTAAATCCCTGTTCCCCCTAAATCCCCTCTCCCCCCTAAATCCCTGTGTCCCCCCAAATCCCACGTCCCCCCTAAATCCCTGTGTCTCCCCCGAATCCCCTCTGCTCCCCAAATCCCTGTGCCCCGCTAAATCCCATTTCCTGCCAAATCCCGTGTACCCCCCAAATCCTTCCGTCCCTCCATATCCCGTCTCCCCCCCAAAATCCCTGTCTCCCCCCAAATTCCTTGTGCCCCCGTGATCCCCCACTGCCCGCCCCCCCCCGCACCACCCCGTCCCCGCCATATGCGGCCCTGCGGAGCGGCGCGGCCCGGGCTGGGGGGTTTGTGGGCAGGGGGAATGCGAGGGGAGGGGGTGGCGGGTCGCGATATGTCGCGATAGGTCGCGCCCCCCACCCCGGGCCCCCCCTCCCCCGATCCCAGCCCCGCGCGCGCCGCCCGCGCTCACCGCCAGCGCCGCCGCGCCCACTTCCGGGCGTGGCCACGCCCACTTCCGGCACTCCCCGCCCCATAGAGCCGGGAGGGGGCGCGGCCAGAGCGGCGCGCGGCAAGATGGCGGCGGCCAGGGTGGGGAAGGGGGGGGAAGGGGGGAAAACTGGGAGGGCAAAGGGGAGGGAAAGGGGTAAATGGGGAGAGAAAGGCGGGAGAGCGGAAAAAACAGGTTAAAAAAAAAAGGGTAAATAGGGGTGAAAGGGGAAGGGAAAAATGTGGGGAAAGGGGGAAAAGAAGTGGGAAGGGGGAAAAAGGGAGGAAGAAATGGGAGAAAGGGGGAAGGAAGAGGAGGGGAAAGGGGTGAGTTTTGGGGAAAGGCAGAATGGCAGGAAAATTGGCGAATTGCGGGGAAAAGGGGAAAAAAAGGAGGAAAGTCTGAGCAAGCAGAAGAGCGTTTTGCGGGGAGAAGGGAGGTCTGGGAGATTTATGGGATGTGGGCAGCAGGGTTTGATGGGGGTGGAATTGGGAATCGTATCCAGCAGGATCTGGGAAGTTCTCTGTGTGTAGGCACTCCCAGGCCTGACATCTCGGTGCTTTCCCTGTTCCCTCCAGCTCTGCTCGCTGCGCCGGCATCTCCTGTGGCCACTGATCCCGCAGCGCGGCTACCGGGGCGATTCCCCCACGGATTCCGGGAAGGACGTGCTGGAGATCCCGCTGCCCCCCTGGCAGGAGCGTCCGGATGAGCCTCTGGACACCAAGAGAGCCCGGCTGCTGTACGAGAGCAGGAAGAGGGGGATGCTGGAAAACTGCATCCTGCTCAGGTGGGCTTGGCTCTGAGTATTCCAGGCCCTTTCATTAACAGGGAAGAGTTTAGTGAGGTAGCGCAGAAATCCGTGGGATGAGTTACTCCAAGATCTTGCTGGTCTAAGGTCCAATGATGGAATAGAGCTGGGAGAGCTCAGTGAGCCAAAATCCATTGGGAAGAATGTATGTAAATCCTGGGACATGTGTGAACACAAGGCCAGTTGGATTTTGGGATCGAAGGAGAGACTAGAGACATAGAATGGTGGAATTCTGGAATGCTTTGGGTGGGAAGGGACCTTAAGGACACCTTTCACTACCCCAGGTTGCTCCAAGCCCAATCCAGCCTGGCTTGGACAATTCCAGGGATGCAGCAGCCACAGCTTCTCTGGGAAATCCATTCCACTCTCTCGGGAGTCTCTTCCCAGTATCTCATGTGAACCAGCACATGGAATCCTGGAATGGTTTGGGATGAATGGGACTTAAGGATCATCCAGTTTCACCTCCTGCCGTGGGCAAGGACACCTCCACCAGACCAGGTTGCTCCAAGCCCTAATCCAGCCTGGATAAGGGGATTCCAGGGGTGGGGATTCCACAGCTTCTCTGGGAATGCTGTGCTGGTATTTTCCCACCCGCTGAGGTGAAGGAGAGCAGGCTGGGGGTCCGTGTTTTCCAGGATCTGGCTCTCATATCTCAGCTCTTCCTTCATCTTCTGCTCATCCTGATCCATCCCTCTCCAGCCTCTTTGCCAAGGAAAACCTGGCGCGCATGAGCGAGGAGCAGCTGAACCGCTACGACCGCCTCATCAATGAGCCCAGTAACGACTGGGACATTTATTACTGGGCCACTGGTACGTGTGGCCACGCCCTGGGACACCGGGATGGCACTTTGGGACAGCACTGAGCTGATTTCTCCCTGTTTTCCCCTCAGAAGCGAAGCCGACGCCGGCGGAATTTGAGACTGACGTGATGGCCATGCTGAGGGAATTTGCCAAAAACAGGAACAGGGAGCAGAGGCTCCGGCAGCCAGACCTGGAATATCTGTTTGAGCCACCACGCTGAGGGAGGAGACGCCTCTGTCCCCATTCCCTGGAGCAGTGCAGGGACACGGGGCTCTGGACTGGTGCTTCTGCCTTCCCTGTGGTTTTCCTCCTCTTCCAGCAGCCTTTGGACACTCATGGAACGCTGAATAAAGCCGTGGCTACCGGCCCTGCCTGGCTGCTGACCCTGCCCCTCTCCTGCTTTGTGATATCGGGGTCGGGCCCTCGGGGACATTCCCAGCTCGATCTGGCACATCCCACCTCACTGATATTCCCAATTCCCACCTGTCCCTTTTCCCAGGACCCCCATGAGGTGACCCCACCCCGGGGCGGGGGATGTAGTGGTGCTGGAGCAGAACATTCCCGGTGCCCTCCGGCGACAGCCGCCCGGGAGCTTCCCCTTGTCTCGGTTACCAGGAGACAGTAGCATTCCATGGGCACATTCCGCAGCTTCCGGGCCTGCTGGGAAGGCCCCGCACCTGCACCTCCAGCCATGGCGTAGGGCCGTCCCTCGGGCTGTTCCCGGCGCCAGGGGGCCATTCCCAGAGCCAGGATGCCGTCCCTGCCGCAGGACTCGCCTGCCGGGGGATTGGGGACGGGGTTCCCCGTGGTGAGGGGCCCACCCTCCGAGCTCATAGGCTTTTATATCACCACCTACGAGGCGGCCTTTGGGAAGAGGCCCACGGGGTCACCCCAAAAGATCGAGGGGTGGCGCGTTTTGGGGTTTGAGCCCCCCTGTGAAAGGAGCATACACCCCCTCCTCGGTGTCCACACTGGCTCAGGATACGTCACCAACAACTACTCGGCGCTCTGGTCCCTGATCACCCCGCACGTGGAGCGGTAGGTCCCTGCTCCTGGAGTTTGGGGGGCACATTTTGGGATTGCTCCGTCACAGCTGTTCCCACCACAGGCAGGACACCGATGTGTCCACCACCTTCGAGGACTTCAAGGTCTTTGGGCGTCCGGATTACCAAAGGATCTTGCCCCAGTGCGTGGATGAGCCGGAGTGTCGGTATCCCACTGGCTTCTCCTTTTCCCGCCTCCGTTTCGGGGAGGTGAGACCTCCAAAATCATCCAGAGAAAACAGCACCTGGAGTCACTGCGCCAGTCCTACCCAGCCAGGTATGATTCCGGAGTCTCAGGAATCCCAGGGAAAGCTCCATCCTTATGAGGATTTTGGGGTGTTAGGATTCCCAGGAAACCTCCAACTGCAGGAGGGGTTGGGGCCCTGGAGCTTCCAGGTCCAGCTCCATCATCAGGAAGGTTTTGGGATTATTGATGGTCCCAGAGCCACATCCAGCTCTGGGGATTTTGGGGTGTCATTGTTCCTGGAGCCAGGTCAGACCTCAGGAGGACTTGGGAGTGTTGGGGACCCTCTGCCCCCCCGCAAACACGGTGGGACAGGTGTATCCAGGTAATGCCAGGCCTGGGGACATGGGACATCCCTGCTCCATCTGCTCCTCACAGATGTCCCACAGAAGGCAACGGAGCTGTTGGGCTTCACCGGGACCGCCCCAAGGAGTGACCTCACCCTGCCAGAGCAGCCTGTGAGCGCTGTCCCCACCATGTCCCCTGTTGTCCCCACCCCTCAGCACCCCAGGGGACACTTTTCCTCTCCCACAGCATGACGTTGGTGATGCTTGGATGGATTCATTTCCCGCCATGTGCAGCAGCACTGTAAGCAAAGGGATGGGGTGGCAAGGGCAGGGGACATCCTGTCCCCGTGCTCCCAGTGGGCTCTGAGGCAGCAGGAGCTGCCTGGGCATGGGAATGAGCAGGATCTCATCCCTGTGTCCCCACACAGTACCAGCCTGCCATGGGTTACCCCGCCCCCTTCGCCCCGCCGGAGCTCCAAGTGGGACCCAAGGGAGTCACTACCAGGAAGGTGGGTGCAGCCATGTCTGCTGTCTCCATGTCTGCTGTCCCCATCCCTTTTCCCAAGGAACCGCACCCCCAACCCACTCCATCCCTCAGGAGCCGTTGACATACAGCACTATCCAGAACCAGTACCTGATCAACCTCTCACAACTGGCCCCCATAGCACCAGGTGAGTTTGGGGAGGGTTGCAGCCCCCAGGAGGAGTGGACACCCCCCTCACCAACCCCTCCTGGATTTTCCAGGCTGGTGGGCGCAGACTCCGATCATCTGGGCACCGAGATCCGTGGAGGGCATCCAGATCCCAAGTCCCAGTGGCTTCAGCACCAACAACCGCCCCACCAACCTGTGGCACATCAGTGACCCCCTGACCTGACCCCCCCAAAAAAAGTGCTGCCACATCCCGGGAGTCCCATCCTTGGCTTTTCCCAAATCCCTGTGGGAGGAATAAAGACCCTGCGTGATGCCATTGGATAACCGCCTCATTTTGGGTGTTTCCTGCATCCCAGAGGCTGGCAGGAAGGTTTTGGGTGGTCAGGGAAGGAGGGGGGGGGGTGTCACCTGGCCAGCTGCCACTGGAGGGCTGTACGAGCCCGGCTTTCCAGCTTTCCGAGCCGGCTTTGGGATGACACAGCTGATTTGCGGCAGGAAAATCCAGGCAGGGCTGTGGTGGGAAGCAGGAGGATGATGAGGAGGAAGGACCTCGCAGCATGGGCAGCCATAGCACGGGGGGCATTTGGAGAGGCTTCATCCGTATCTTCCCTGGCCATGGGGAAGGGCATCTGTGCCCCAAGGAGTGGCTCCCTGCAGGGTCCCAGGGGATGTGAGGAATCACAGAGGGACTCCCCACCGGTTTTAGTACCCCCATCCAGCTAAGGCATCCACGCGCAGCTCGGGGAGCCCCTCCTGCCGGTTTAGGGATTTCCACCCAGCCCAGGGACCCCACACTCAATTTAGGGCCCCACACGCAGCTCAGGGTAAGGACGCTGATGCCAGGTTGCTGGAAAATGTGTTGGGAATGCTGGGGTGCGAGGCGGCCCTACGTGGTTTGGGGACAGACCGGGAGAGGTAGGGCGGGAATGGGGCCGGGCAGGCGTGGGAACGGCGGGGCGGGAATGGAATGGGGTTCGGTGGGCGTGGCCTGAATGGGCGCGGGAACGGCGGGGCGGGAATGGGAGGGGGCGTGGCCTCCGCTCAGGTGGCGCGGGCTCCTATTGGCCGCGGAGCGTTGCCATGGCCACGGCGTCGCCCCGCCCGCCCCGCCGGGTCCCGGTGCCGGTCCCGGTGCCCGTCCCGGTGAGCGATGGGCAGCGGCGGCTCCTCGGGGCGCGGGGCCCGGCTGGCGGCAGCCGAGGGCCCCGACGGCGTCGAGCAGCGGCTGGAGGTGCGGGGCCGGCAGGTCCCGGCCGAGCTGTGGGCTCAGCAGGGGCTGCGGAAGCTCTACCTGAGCGACGCGGGGCTGCGGGAGGTCCCGGACGAGCTGGCGGAGCTGCAGCACCTGCGGACCCTCGCCCTGGACGGCAACGAGCTGATGGAAGTGCCCGAGGCCGTGTGCGACCTGCCCCACCTGGCGCACCTGTACCTGGGCCGCAACGGGCTTCAGGGGCTGCCGGCCTCCTTCGCCCAGCTCCAGAGCCTGCGCTGCCTCTGGATTGAGGGAAACTTCCTGGCGCACTTCCCCCGCGCCCTCCTGCAGCTGCCGGAGCTGCGCAGCCTCCAGCTGGGGGACAACCGGCTGTGCCGGCTGCCCGCGGCGCTGCCCCGCATGGCCGGCCTGCGGGGGCTCTGGCTCTACGGGAACCGCTTCCAGGAGTTCCCGCCCGTGCTGCTGCGCATGGATCACATCCGCGTCCTCGACATGGATCGCAACCGCATCGCCAGCTTCCCGGACCTCACCGGTCTCGCTTCCCTGCGCCTCCTGTCCTACGACCACAATCCCGTCCGGCAGCCTCCCTGTGTCGGGGATGAAGTGCAGCTGGTGGGGGACGGGGCGCAGGAATACATGGAAGCGCGGCAGGAGCGGCTGCAGAGCCTGCAGCACCAGGAGGAGGAGGAGGAGGAAGGCACCGAGGCCGCCCCGGTATCCCCCGAGGATGGGCAGGAGTATGGGGAGGGGGAATCTGTGGCCTTGACGGGATCTCCTGAGGAACTGTGAGCCTCTGTCCCCCTGAGGGGGTGCAGAGCCCCCACCTGCCTCCCAAGGAATTCCCATCTAGGGCTGGGAAAGGAGGAAGTTCACAGCCTCCACAAAGGAAAACCAATGGTCTGAGGATCAGCCTTATGCAGTTGGGACAGCAGCTTTGTGTCCTGGATCTGCAGGGCTCATGGATCCCAATGGTTATCCCATCTGAGAGCATCCCACTTACTCCAGGGTGCCTTGGATTGGGATACAGCCCCCTGCCCTGAGGGGTGATCCCGCACTGCCCCCCCGTGAGAATGGGGACATTTCCACTCCTCCACCTCTGAAAATCCTTTACTCCTGTCCCAATGGGCAGCACAGGAAAAAGCAATGCTGGTTGCATCCATTCCATGGATCCTGTCATCCTGAAGAGCTCCGAGGTCTGGGAACAAAGGCACAGACCCTGAGAACCCAATCCTGCTGCTGGAATTGGGCTGGGGGAGAGAATTTTCCACCAGGCTCGTCTTGGCCATCAGGTTTGGGAAGGAGCTGATGGAAATTAAACCTGGGTCTAAGCACTGCCTGTCTCCAGCCTGGACAGGATTTTGCCCCTGTGGGAAGAGGAGTTTCATCCCTGGCCCTGTCTGTCCCCAAATGGGTACCAGATCCAGGGCTGACACCTTATCCTTCCTCTTCCTCTCTCCAAGTGCCTCTTGGACCAAAGGCAAGCAATAAAAAGCACAAATCCAAGGAATTTGCTGTGAGAGAACAGTGGCAGGGACCAGCCCCAGGGAAGGGGTTATTTGGGATCCCCTGAAACCAAGTGACATATTCTGGTGTGTGACCACCAGCTCCTCTTATTTTGGACATCCAAGGAATCCTGATTCCCTCTGCCCATCTCCGAGCTGAGCCAGTGTGGTGGGAAGCTTGGGGATCTGAGGTCTGGAGCTCGCTGGAGGTTTCAAACCATGCATCCGCTTTTAATGGCCATGGATTTGGGTTTGGGGCTGGGAGGCAGCCAGAGCTCCTGCCACATCCGCTCCAGCACTGGCAGGGCAGATGCTGCCCGCTTTTCCCTCCACTTCCTATTCCACAGCAGGAACCATGGCTATTTTGGACACATGGAGCTTCCTCAGCTGCGGGATGTGCAGGAGCTGTCGGTGCCAGCTCCTCCGGAGTAATTTCAAGGATTTGGGGCTTAGCAGGAGCTTGGAATCAAGTCTTCCCAATAAGTACAGGCTGTCAATCCCTTTTCCCACCCAGGTGTCCTTCACTGTAGGGCAGAGCATCCCAGGATCCTGTGACATCCCAGGAACGCACTCCTGGAATTCTGGGTGTCTCCCAGCCTTTCATGCCATTGATCTAGGGTGCTGCTGCTTTATCTGGGAAGACACTGCTGCTAATTAGCAAGGAATTAACCATGATCCTGAGGGTTCTGACCCTGGCAGAGACCCTCAGCATTCCAAACCCCTGCTGCAGGCGAGATCTGATGACACCAGTTCCATGCAGATCCCTGCCAGCCTACCCATTCGGCAGGAACTGGGATGCAGGTGGCTCTGGATGCCACCAGACTGTCCCCATGGCCGGGATCAGATCCAGGAGCTCTGACATCTGGGAAAAGGGGGTCCTCCCGCTCTGAAGCCTTTTCCCACCACCCAGCTATTCCCAAGGAGTTGGGTTGGGATCCAGGCACCGGTGACGGTGCTGGTGACACCAGGACCAGGAGCTGCTGCAGTCAGTGGGAATCTGACAGATTCCGGCTCCACTCAAGTATTTTGGGGCTGCTGGCACCGGCGAGTCCCTGCTCCCGGCAGTGCATCATCCATACGTCTGTCCCTATATATATCCCTGCCTCCTCTCCCGGCCCCGCGTGCGACGGTTTGTGGCCTCGCCGCAGCTGGGATCACGCTGCTATTTCCATCTGCTCCCACTGCCTGCCAGCACAAAGCAACGGGATTGGGAATAGCTGCGGATCCGTGCAACAGGAGCGCCGGGATCGCTGCACTTTCAAAGATTTGGGAGGATAAAAGGAGCCCGGCGTTGGTGTAAGAGCCCAGGCAGAGCCAGGATCGGTGGCACTGATGACATTGGCAGCTTGGGAATGCCAAAATTCCCAGGTTTGGATCAGCTGGAGCCGGAGTGAGGGGAGGCAGCAGCCACCTCCCCTCCACTGGGATGCAGATGGCAAGGGGACCTGGGCAACGAGCGTTGTCCCCTGCTGCCACCTGCAACACTGCATCCCAGGGCCTGAAGGGTGGGTCCAGAGGGATCTTATCCTGCGCAGGGAGGACATGGATGGCCCTGCTGCTATCCCTGCGTTTGGAGTTTCATTTATTTATTCAAGACCAGCATTCCGTGAATTATTTAACAGCCACCAGAGCCTTTTCAATGGCACCAGGACACAGGATATGGTTCCCTGCCCCTTCCTTTCTTTTGGAGACACATTCCAGTCCCTATCCAGCACATCCCATGGCAAGGAAGTCAGCCTGGAGCTGGATGGGATGGGAACTCACCTGGCTCCAAGCAGGCTGCGGGGGGCACTGTTGTCCCTGAAGCATCCACGGGGATCCAAATCCCAGCAGGATCACAGAGTTTTGGGGGGATACTTGGCGATGGATGGCATAATAGTGGGTGGATACTCAGGGTTGGGAGGAATAACGCTGGGAGAGGGATGCCCACCCAGCTGTGATGCCCACCCAGGTGTGGTGCCCCCATTCCCACCCCAGGATCCACTCTCTGCATTCCCCCAGTCCCACAGATGACTCACACTGGCAGTTACTGACTGTCCTTTATTACTGAGAGCAGGGGCTGCCTCCAGAAAACGAGGGGCCCTGCTCCCCAAAAATAGGATTCTTCAAAGGAGACGCCCCGACCCACACGCCCCATCCTTGGCATCGCCAGCCGGGCACCCCCTGCTCCAGCCGCTCCCCAGCCAGGCTGGGCCGGGCTCTTTAGTGGATTTTTTAATCTTTTTTTGTCTTTTTTTTTTTTTTTTTTTTTTTGTCCTGTTTTTCTGTATTTTACACACCAGTTGGATGTTACCGTCACATGAAGAAGAGAGAACCTGAACAAGATCACGGCTACGAGCTCTAGAGTTAAAAATGAACACACAAACCCCCGGGGAGCCCGACCGCGGACGAGGAATCCAGCCTGGAAAAGCAGGGTGCCCAAAGGGTCACGGAGGGCACCCGGCTTGGCACAGCCCTGGCCCTGCCACCCCTTCCCCAGGCATGTAAGTCTCTTCTTTTATGTTAAAAAAAGAGAGAATATGACAAAAATACAAATGTCCCTAAAAGCGTTGTTATTACTGTAATAGCAGTATTATGACTTCTCTCCAGATTGTCCAAAATCGTCTAAACTGGGGCTGTGGGAGCTGCTGGGAGCCAAGGGTGCCACGGGGGGAGCAGGAAGACTGAGGATGATCTGGCGTCTGCCCGGAGAGCCACCACCGACCCTGTTGTCACCCCTGTGGGGCTCCCAGGTGGGTCTATCCCTGTTTTTGGGGGTCCCAGGGAGCGGGAAGGGCTCTGGCATGTGCATCCCAGGGCTCCGTGGGGATGCTGCTGCTGGCACTGATCCTGCCAGGCTGGCTGTCCCAAGGAATGCCACCAGCCCAGGGAATGTCACCTGCCCTCGATGGGGACAACAGCGCTCGCTCTACCCTTTATCCCCAGGGGTGGGCACGGGGCTCCCGGAGCAGCCCCGGCTGGAAGGGGACCCTGTGGAGCTCCGCATTTCCCCGAGGGGCCCCTTCCAGCCCGGGGTGGGGGCCCGCCTTAGGGACCCCCGCTCCCGCCGAGACCCAAGACGGAGGTAAAGCATCGAACCCGGCTGAAGGCAGTGCACGGAGGAGCCCGCTTTGGATAAGGAACTGTGTCATGGCTTCCGATCCCAGGAAAAGGGGCCGTCCCCTCCCCTCGGTGTCCCCCGCCCGCCCCGGGAGGCTCGAGGGGGGCGCGGCGGGGACGGGGCGGGGCAGGGGGGGCTCCGTGGCTCCGCTGGCGGCTCCGAGAGGTTTTATGGAGCTGAACGGGGAGGGCGGAGGGTCCCTCTTGCACCTGCAGCCTGACCCCCTGAAATGGGGGTGGGGGCGAGGCCGGGGAGGGGCCGAGGGGCTCCGGGAGCGGGGCTGGAAGCACTCGCAGAAGTCCTGCCCGGTGGTGGGAATAGGGATGGGGGGACATCGCTTCTGGCACCTCCTCGGCCGAGGTAGGGGGCGGCTCCGCACCCCCCACACCCCAGGAGAGGCGAACGCGGGGGGTCGGGGGGGCTCCGTCCCCGTCCCCGTCCTCCCGCAGGGTCCCCGTGAGCCAGGCCGCTGTCCCGCCGGTCCCCGGCCGGGAGCGCCGCGGGAAGGGGCTGGGAGCTGGGAAGGGGGACCCCGAGCCCGCGGACCGGGGGCGCTCAGGCCTTCAGTTGGTGCCACTGTGCCACTGCCTGCCGCGGGCGGGCGATCATGTCCTTCCAGTGCTTCACCTCGCCGGGACCGCTCTTCCAGGACAGGTAAATCTGCGGGAAACGCATCCCTGGAGCCGCCACTGCCACTCCATCCCCCGACCCGCCGCCCGGTGCCTTCACCCCCAAACTGCTCCAGCCCCGCTTTTCCGGGCTTGGCGCAGAGCCGGGCTATTTTTATCCCTCGATTTTCCATATGGCGCCGCGGAAAAGCGCGTGTGCCAGCTCTCGCTGCTGCTGCTGCCACCTCCGGGAGCCGGTGCCACCGCTCCGGCTCCGCGGATCATCGCCGGAGAGCCGGGATGGAACAGAGCACGCTGCTAATTATGCGATCAAAAGTGATTAGCGAGCCTCAGGCCATGGCAGGGTTTTAACAGAGAGCGGGATATCATGGACACTGCCTGTCCATCCCTGGAATCCGGGCTCTTGGATGTGTCCACACCGGGGACACCGCCACCTCCGCCCCTGCCCAGCAGCCCATTGGCGCTGATCCGGGGATTTATTTAATGGATTTATCTCAACTGCTGCATTTTCCCGGTCCCAGCGCAGCGTTTGGGGATCGCGGGCGGAGATTATGGTGCTCATTTGTCATCTTGGTGCTAATGATGATTTCATGGATAATTCCGCCACTCCCGTCCCCAGGAGTAATCCCATGGGGTGGGATCCATCCCGGTGTGGCTCCCCATGCCCTATCCCTGCTTTTCTGGGAGATCTCCGGCCCTTTGTGGATGTGACACCCAGCACAAGGGGTCCCTACCGCGCTCCACACTGGAGATGGCACCAGGTGTTGGCAGCCCCGGGCCTGGCTGTCCCCAGTTCCCACCTGGGAGTCCCTCGGGCGTGTCACCCACCTTGCCGATGACGTCATTGCGGCTCAGCCTGTCCTTGTCCATGACGGTGATGACGATGGTGGTCTCACGCAGCCGCTCCGTGGGGATGTCGAAGGCGAAGGACTCGTTGAAGACGGGGTTCAGGCACCGCTTCATCACCACCGTCTTCTTCTTCTCCACCCGCTTGTCCTTGTACATCAGCCACACCTTCACGTAGGGATCTGGCGGGAGAGGAGCCGCTCTCAGCCCCGGATGGGAGCCAGGGAATGCCACCCGGGATCGGGGGCAGCCGGCGCCGTACCTGAGGTGCCCCCGATGTCCATGGCTTTGAGGTTCCGTGCCTTGATGATGTTCACCACGATGGAATTGGCTGAGGGATTGTAGCACAGCGACAGCAGCAGCTCCCCACGGCTTCCCTGCGGGACACACGCGTTCCCTGAGGACACCCACGCCCCCCAGAGCTCCTCTGTGGGAGCGGGGTGCTGGCATGGGACCCCCACTAGAACAGCCAAAGGGTGGGGTTTGGGAAAGCACGGAAAATCAGGGCAGGAGGAAACAGGGCCACACCCTGTGGGACATTTTCTGGTCTTGCTGGAGGCATGAGAAGGAGAAAACTTTCATTTTAGGTCTACCTGAAACAGTCTGGTTTGACCCAAAATGAGACTTTGGGCTACTTAATATAAAATCTGAGAAGAGAAAAATCTCCGTCAGATATTGAAACAGAAAATGTCCCTGTTGGGATCGGGGTGGTCCTGTTGGGACTCTGCAGGGACAGGGGGTCACCTGCTCTCCCCAGGGGGATGGGAGGGGTCCGGGGCCTTACACTGCCATCACTGCAGGGCTTCAGGTCCTTCCAGAAGGTCTGCATCTGGGTCAGGTCCACCTTGTTGAGCGGGATGGACACCTCTCCGATGGGATCATTGCGGCTGAAGCGGTCGTAGTCCAGGACCTGGAGGTACAGCACCCGCTGCACCACCTTCTCGTAGGGGAACCCTGTGCCAGGGAAGGAAAAGCCAGAGGGATGAGGTGCAGTTCCAGGACTGCTCCATCCTTCCTGTCCTGGTGGCAAGACCCTGGCACCAGGCAGAGGATGTGGAGCAGCCCATGGCACAAGGAGCTGCTGCCACATTAATTCCCACATTTGCACCCACCCATGGAGCCTTCCAAACCTTCCCCCACCATCCTCTTTATAGGATGCACATCCAGACTGGCCTCGGTGGCTTGGCCAACCCATTGCATCACCAATAGCCACCATGCTGGTTGCTTGAGCTGAGCTGAACCCCAGGAGGATCCCACGAGGCTCTGCTCCCACCCTGATCCCCTCCAGTCCATCCCAATCCATACCTTCGAAGAGGAAGGTCTCATTCCAGTGCGGGTTGAGGTTCTTCCTCTTGACCTTGGTCTCCAGTTTGTGCTTCTTGTCGGGGAGCAGGTAGATCTTGACGAAGGGGTCGCTGGTGCCGCTGAAGTCCTTGGCTGGCAGCTCCTGCGCCTTCATGATCTTCACAGTCAGGGTGGACTCCTGGAAGTTGTAGCCGACGCTGAACTGGATGCGGCCCAGGTTCTCCCGGCTGACGCCTTCATGGCCCTCGTCATCCTCGGAGCCTGGGGAGAGCTGCAAGAGGGGGAAAGAGGAGGGGGGTGAGCGCTGCACTGAGGGCTGGCGGGGACCCGACCCCCGTCCTGCCGACCCCAGCCCCGCCAGTTGTCAGGGGACATCAGCCTCTCCCCGGCTTCCTGCTGCCCCCACCGCCTCTGAGGCCTCCTGGCTCAGTGCCACTCGTCCCGTGGAACGGGAGCTCCAATTAGCCAAATTCCTCCTGACAGCGCATCCCTCACGTGTCCGGCACGACTCGCTCCCTCGTGCCAGCCTGGGGGACACGTCCGTGGCGCGCCAGCTCAGCCGACAGGGACTTGGCACAGCATGCAGGGACGTGCCGGAGGGCTTGTGGATGGCACGGGGAAGAGCTGGGAGGGTTGGATACTGACCGTGGAGACCCCCAAACCTGGCGCACCCCACCCACCCACCATGAGCATCTCGCTGGTCAGGGAGTTGACCAGGTCGGAGACGGAGGAGTGTGGCTCCGTCTTGCGGTCGGACTCATCGTGCGGCGGCTGCCCCGGCGCTGGTGCTGTGTTCCCAGCCTTCCCACCGGCCGGCAACCTGCAGGAAGAGAGGCTTTGGAGGAGAGGGGCCGGGAGCCGAGGGCGAGACAGCGAAGGGCTTCCCGGGCGCCCTCTCCCAGCGGATACTGAGCCTGGGCTGTGCCGGACGCTGCCGGAACACACGGCGGCTGCAGCCCACCAGCATCCCAGCCCTGATCCTGGAGCCAGCTGGTGGCCTGGCACCCTTAGGGCATGGCAGCAAGTCCCCCTGGCCACGTCCCATGGTGATGGCAGGGACAGCATGGTCCCCACAGCACCCACGGCTCTGGCTGCTCCTCACACACCGCACCCCCTTATCCCGGTGGGCGCCAGGCACCCACGGGTGCTCCAGGTGGGTTTGCTGTCCCCTGCCCGACTTTCCTGTGGCTGAGACACCCCTGGGGTCACTGTCCTGGCTGTCCCCACACACGGTGGCTCCCGGACATGGTGCCGGGCAGGGTGGGCAGCCGGGAGCGGCAGGAGGCAGACGGATAGAGCAGCAATGGAGACGGGCGGGAATGCGCCGAGGCCACACTGCCACGAGGCATGGGGACAACGGGACACAGGCACGTGGCGGAGGGGACAGGCATCCCGGGATGCTCCCACCCCCCCGCCACGGCTCCTGTCCGAGCTGGAACACGGTGACAAACCACCAGACGGACCGAGAGGCGCAGGGACACATGGGAAGCCACAACATGCCACGGACACGCGCCACCACGCCAAGCACACGCAGACACACGGGGAGGGGACATGGAGGGGCGATGGGGACACCCACACGCACACACGGGATGGCACCCAGGAAGGACCGGAGAGGCCAAGGCAGCTGGGGAGGCAAAATTAGGTTAAAACCAGGGAAAATGAAGGCGGAGGAGCCAGCGGCGGGGCCGCTGCGCGAGGAGGCGCCGGTGGAGCCGGGAATGCCGGCGGAGGTCACGGATAGCGGGAGAGAGAGCAGGAGAGAGCAAAAGAAAGGAGGAGCAGCGTCGTCCAGTGCCGGCCTGCCGGGAGGGAATGGGAGAGAGGAGCAGGGGCGGATGGACGGACAGACGGAGTCGCCGGGACAGGAGACACGCCGAGGAGCCGGGCTGGAGCCGCCGGGGACAGGCTGGAAGGAAGAAGCTGCGAAACAGGGATGGAGGAGATGTTTTGAGGAAGAAGAGCGGGTGGTCGGCAGCGTCGGTGGGCGGGAGAGAGCCGAGGCTGCCGGAGCGCGTCCCCTCCACCGGCCGATCCCGCCACGTCCTGCGGAGCCCAGGGAACGAGGAGCGGGAGGGATGGAGGTGGGGAATGCCATGCATGTGCTGGGATGGGGTTTCGGAGCAGGGAGCTGCGACAAGCGGGGAGCGGGGTCTTTGCGGCACAGCCACCCACCCGCCGTGTCCCACGTCCCCGTCCCCTCGGCACGGGGCAGCCGGCGGCCGGCACGGGCTGCCGGTGCTCCCGGCGGGGACCGGCTGCGCAGCGCGACGCCGGGGAGGGAAGTGCTAAAAGATGGAGCGAAACCAAGCGGAGCAGGGTAAAAATAGCCGGCGGGCGAGAACGGTGCCAGTTCATCCGCACGCCGAGCACACGGGGAGGCAGCGCCCGCTGGCTTCACACCTCCTCCCCGCTCCGGAGGGGATGAACACCCGCTCCCGGCGGCGCACGGACCCTCTGCCTCTGCCAGCCAGCGCCGGTGGCCGCGGCCGGGCGCCGGGGCAGGGGCTGGATGCGCTGCCGAGCCTGCGGCACGCCGGGAATGCGGGGAGCAGCCGGAGGCGAGGGGCTGTGCCGTGCTGGAGGAGAACGGGGGGTACGGCGTCCTCTCCCCGGCCTGTGGCGCTCGCTCTGCCCCCCTGCCACCGCAGCGGTGTCCCCGGGTCCCCGGGGAGCTGCCCATCCCGCCGGGATGGAGGTGGCAGCGGGGTGTCAGGATGGGACAGCTCAGCCCATGCAGCATCACGTGGGGGGGACCTCCCGTGTCCCCCGGTCCCTGAGCTTGTCCCCCAGCCCCCACCCCCGCATGCAGCCAGGGCCGGGAAGGGCAGGAGGGGGAGGAAGGAGGGAGGAGGGAGGAGGTAGGGATGGGGGTGC
Source organism: Poecile atricapillus (assembly GCF_030490865.1). NCBI lineage: Eukaryota > Metazoa > Chordata > Aves > Passeriformes > Paridae > Poecile > Poecile atricapillus. The sequence continues at coordinate 126,931,079 of NC_081249.1, read as the reverse complement.
TCTCGGTGCCGCTGCTCCGGAGGCAGAACCGCGGGTGCCGGTGCCGGGGAGAGCTCAGACGTGCCGGTGCCCGCTGGGCCACCCTGTGCCGCTCCAACCTTCGCGCTCCACGAGGCCAGCCTCCTCCTCCTCCTCCTCCTCCACCCTGGGTGAGGCCCTCGTCTCCTCCTCCTGCGGGACTGGCCTCGTCCTCGCTCATACCTCTTGTCCCCCTGAGCGTTCGCCTGGTTCGGCTGCGTCCCAGCGGGTTGCAGGTCGGGAATATTGGCAAAGTCATCTTGCTCTGAGAGTCCCAAAACCAGGGATAACACCACCATCCGGCCTTCCCTGCCCGGGCGGCCCCGCCGGCAGCGGGAGAGAGAGAGAAAGAGAGAGGAGAACACAGCGTCAGGCAGGGAACCGGCAGGAACCGGCGGCGTCCCGCGGACCCCCGGCGGCGAGGGGACCCCGGCTCTCCCCGCCGGCTCCTGCGAGGTGACGATGGCCGGGATTGGGCGCACAGGGCTGTGGGGAGAAAGGAGCCAGGCACGCGTGGATACCCGCGCTGTCCCTCTCCTCCACCGGTCCAGGCAGGGAGGATACCAAAATCCTGATGAAGGGGGGAAAAGGTGCCTGGAGGGGCTGGGAATGAGGGAGAGTGTGACAGGAGTGAGGTACCAGCATCATTCCATGGAGGAAGGGATTGGCGGTGCCATGGCCAAGGCTCTTTGCCCTCTCCGGGTCCTCGCCCGGGTCTGTAGCCGCCTTTACCCAGCGGCGCCGGGGAGGGTGAACAGGGTGAAGAGCGAAAGAAAAATCGATGGATCGGGAAAGAGGCGGTGGGAAATGACAGCGGCTCCGCTGGGAAGCGGCGCTGACTCGGCACGTCTGGGCTCTGCGGCTGCTCCCTCTCTGCCAAGTCAGGCTGGAACCAGCACCGGCGCTGGGTAAACAGGGGGAACGTGACCCTCGGGATGGCTGGTGAGCCGCAGCTCCAAGTCAGGAAGCTGGGAAATGGAGCTGGGAGAAACCTGGGAGAGGGTAGAGCGGAGAGGGGATCATGGGCAGCGCACCCCAGGGTGCAGGGACAGAGGTTCAACCCTCTCGCCAGAGCAGGAAGGGGTGGGATGGGCACCCAAATTTGTGTCTTTCATCTAATCCTGATGCAGGAAGAGCTGTGTCAACTCATGGAAGGGCAGGGTCAGTCCTGCGTCCCCCTCCAAGTGCCACCAGCCTGCAGAAGGCAAAGCTGGAACCTCAGCATTCCCTTTTCCAGCGTGCCAGGGGGCAAACAGCAGCCAGGGAGGAGCTGGAGAATCCAAGGGAAGATGGAGCCAGGGGGCCCAGCTCTGCAGAGGAGGGACAATGTCATGTGCCGAGATATGGTGACAGCACGCCACTCGGATTAGTCCCCGGGTTTTGATGCTGGAAATACAGCGCTGATGGAGGAGATGGGGTTAAAGCAGATTAAAGATCCCACGGCTCCTCCGGCTGGGAATGATACCGGGGCCCGACTCACGGTCACCCCGGCACGGGAGACTCTGCCACCCGCACCATGACCAGCTTAGGACAACATCACTCCCTGGGGGCCTCGCTGGTGGCCGTCCCTGGGGATGGAAGGGGACGGCCAGGGACACCTCAAAGCACACTTGGGAAGTGCATGAGCCCCTTCCCTGAGCACCCCCCCGTGAGCCGGGGGGGACACGGACCTTCCCGCAGGCAATGGGCAGCACGTCCCCAAGGGGGAGACAGATGAGCGGCCGCGCCGGGGCAAGTAAAGGAGGAGAGGAGAGAGGGAGGGAGAGAGTGGTCTAGAGAGGGATGAGCAGAGGGATAGAGCAGAGCAGAGAGGGATGGAGAGAGCAAAGGAGCAGAGGGGTAGAGCACATGAGCTGGTGATGGAAAGTGATGGAGCAGAGAGAGCAAAGGAAGGGAAAGGATGGAGAGAGGAATGGAGGGGAGAGAAGAATGCAGAGGGCAGTGATGGCAAACGCACACTTACAGGAAGGACTTCATGTCCAAGCCGCGGTTGCGGATTTGCCCCACCACGTGGTCCCAGCTGCCGGGGTTGGAGCGGCTCCTGCCCCCGGCCATCCGTTGCTTGGAGCCGGCGGCGGTGCCCTGGCGCGCCGGGCCGCCGCGGGAGCCCCGGGAGCTGGCGGCGGCGGCGGAGGAGCCGCTGTGGGCCTGGAGGTGGCCCAGGCTCTGGCTGGTGGTGGGCTGGCTGTGGTTGGCGCGCTGGTGCTGGCTCAGGGGCTGCTGCAGACTTTGCTGGCGCACGAGCGTGCGGGGCCTCTGGAATTTGGGATCGCCTGCTGAGGTGGGGATATACTCAAGGGTAGTGGCTGTGGACAGGGTGGAGTCCTCGAAACTTAGGGAGAGGAAGGGCAGAGGAGAGGAGAGAAAGGAGAAGAAGGTGAAGGGGCAAAATTGAAGGAAGGAAAAGAAGAGAGTTAGAGAGAAGATGCCCCAGCGCAGGGAGCGCTCCGGCGGGAGCCAGCGGGGGCAGCGCCCGGATCCTCCGCCTCTCGCCCGCGGCTCGGCCCTGCCGGCGGCACGGGGGGCTCGGGCCGCCACCATCCTGCCTCCCGGGGGGCTCGCCAGGGCCGGATGCCCACCCGCTCCCGCGGCCGCCGCTCCGCCAGCGCCTTCCCAGCACGCCGGCCGACCTGCTCTGCGGGATAATTAGGCTGCTGCGTGGAGGCAAATCCCGTGGCGCCCACTCACGTGCTGCCAGCCAGCCCATCCCAGCGTCCCAGTCCCTCCCAGTCCAGCCCAGCACCCAGCAGCGGCGCCGCGGGGGCTCGGCCTCCCGTCCCCTCCGTGCTGGACGCTGCGGGAGGGGGGAATCCGAACCCCCGTGGTGGTGACATTCCAGCGAGGCGTCCCCAGGGCCAAGCCAGGCTCCAACCGGGATGGGAGATCATGGGATTGGGGGGAGGGATACGGACGCAGCTCTGGTGGGACACGGAGAGCGGAGCAGCGTGGCCCGGGGCGGACGGGCTTCGTGTGGGCGGCGGAGCGAGGAGAGCAGCGGGATGCCCCAAGGAAGCGGCGCTGGCCATGCAGCACATGCGTGGCACAGCCCATGCAGCCGCACTGGATTGTCCATGGGAAGCTCGTGGCCACGAGATCAGGGGAGGAATTTCCTCCCGGGACCCCCGCCCGGCATAGAGGAGTGGCTTTGAGCGTCAGCCACCGACCCTGTCCCCGTCCCGGCGCTGCCGCTGGGACCGCGGGGCGAAGCTGTGCCATCGTGCAATGCCAGCAGCGGGGACACAGAAGTAGCGGGGAGGGGATAGGCAGCTCCAAAAAACCAAAAAAAACATTAAAAAAAAAAAAAAAGAAAAAAAAAGAGGTGAAGAAAGAGCGAAAGGTGGGGAAAAGAGAGAGAGGAGGGAAGGGATTGGAGAGGAGCGGAGAGCTAGGATGGACGGAGCCCCACGGGGCCAAAGGCACTGCCCGGACGCTGCCGCCCCCCACTCCGCGCCGACGCCGACCTCCTTTCGTTTTCCTATCGAATCCTAAATTAGTTCAATTTACAACCTCTCAGTCACAGAAAACTAAATCTGGCTCCTGTCGGCCCCGCGCCAGCTGGAGGCGCGAGCTCCTCCAGCGCCGTGCCAGGCGGCACCGCGCCCTGCCCGTGCCCGGATGGATCCCCTGGCACCGGCACAGCCGGACCCTCGGCCTGGACCCCCGGGACACCCCCAGCCAAGGGGCTGCTGGAGAACAGGATGCTCCTCCACATGCCCTTAACCCTGTCCTTCCCGCCAGCGCCAGCCCATCTGTCTGTCCGGATTCCCAGCGGGGGGACGGCTGAAGGCTGCGCCGCTCCCGCTTTTCCTCGCCTCTCCCTCCTGCGTCCCGGTGCCCAGCTGGAGCGCAGCAGCCTCACTCCGAATGGGCGGTGTCGCCGAACTCTCCCGGGGTGCCGGCGCTCCTGCCAGGACCCCCCGGCTGCCACATCCCAGCGCGGAGAAGCGGAGCAGAGACCGAGAACGCCGGACGGAGCCCACAGCCGGCACACCCCCGTCACCTCCGCCAGAGCCGCGGCGCTGCCAGCAGTGAAAGGTCTCGCCGAGACCCCCACCCCGGCCTGGAGCCCCGCAGAGCCTGCCAGAGCTCGGATTTTCCCTAAATCTGATCAGGGCCGGCCTTTTCCCAGCTTTCCTTGGCATCAGGACGTGGTGCCGGCGCCGGGTCCGGTGGCTGTGTCGGGGTCAAAGGGAGCGCACGGGGGGAAAATGCCGCACATTGTCCCTGATTGTCCCTGAGGGATGGAGCGTGGGACAGCACCTCCTGCCTTTGGGACACCACCGAGATAGCGCTGCCTGCCCTGAGAAGCCGAGCTGGGAATGCTGAGCCGCTTCCCACCGGGACTGGGCAGGGTGACCCTCAGCGCTGGAAATGCGCTGGGGACAGCACCCAAAGGTGCCGCTCCTGCCCGGCTGCCTCCTCTGCTGCCCCTGCGCCAAAACACCGCTGGGAGAACGGGAAACGCCTCCTCTCCCTCGGCACGGTGGTCCTGGGGACCTCTCGGTGGCCCCGGGGACCTGTCGGTGGCCCACATCCAAGCGCATCCGCAGCAGGGAGCGGGCGCCCGGGCCCGCCGGCCGTGGCCGTGCCGGACCGTGCCGTGCTCACTCACTTGGACAGGCTGAGCTTCCCTGCGGCCAAGTGGCTCTGCACCGTGTGCCAGCGGCCCCGTGCCGCCTTTCCCGCTCCGGGCTCGCTGTGGGCGGACACGCTGCTCCTCATGCCATCCTCGCCGAGCCGCTGCTTGTCCCCGGGCCGGCCGTCGCGGTCCCCGGACAGCCCGGCGGCGGCCGACGCCGTCAGCTTGGCCCCTGATAACAGAGAGCCACTGGGCCGGGCCGGCGGCCGGACCCCCCCAGACAGACACGAAGGGAGCCGGACGGACACACGGATGGACGTGGAAAACGTGGGGAGCCGTCGGGGAATGAGGGCGGGGGGGCGACAGAGCCGGAGGGGGCAGACGGACAAGAGACGGACAGACAGACAGAGAGAGAAAGAGAGACATCAGCACTGCAAATAAAAGGGGTCCTGGCCGCGGGGTGCGCAGGGGCCTCGGCAAAACATCCAAGAGAAAGGGCGGAGGAGGGAGAGGGGTCGGGAAGGGGGGTCCCGCTCGCCGGCAGCCCAGCCCCTGGGGGACCTGTCCCCGTGCCGAGGGGGTGCCCCCAACGCGCAACCCCGTCCTGGAGGGAGATCCCGGCCGGCCCCGGGAATGCGGGAAGGAGGGGTTGCTCGTCTCCATGGGACGGCCCATGGGGTGGCGTGCGGGGAGCTCGGGAGCAGGAGGGGGAGGAGAAGGAGGAGGGAAAGGAGGAGGAAGAGGAGGAGGAAGGCGAGTGGGTGCTGCCCATATACTCACTACACGGAGCATACGCGGTAAGGAGAAACTCACTTGAGGGAAAGGCGCGGATCACCGTACGGAGCGTAAGGAGAAATGTTTAGGATAAACTCCTTGGGAGGGTAGGAGCTCCATTTCTGCTGCACTGTGTTGTCATTGTTATTCCAAAAGTCTCTGTCTAGATCGCTACAGCGGCCGGATTCCGGGGGAGAAAGAAAAGGGAAATACAAGAGAGAGAAGCTGAATTCCTGCGAGAGAGAAGGAAAAGCAGCCCTCCGCCCCCGGAGTGCCAGGATCCTGCGGAGAGAGACGGGGAGCCCACCCCTCAGACACCGACACACACACACACACACACACACACGGACACGGACAGAAGGATGGATGGATGGATGGATGGATGGGAAGAGCTGTGGAGAGAGAGGAGCGGGCTGCTCCACCGGCTGGGAAGGAGAGAAGGATGTGAGGGGTGAGGGAGGTGTTGGCGAGTGCGGTGCCTGCACGGCATTCCCGAATGTGTGTCCGTGAGCCCTCGGCACGCGTGTCCGTGTGTCCTCGCCTGCTCAGCAGCCGAGTCTTAGAAGTGCTTGGTTACCCGCGACACTGCTGCGTGTTGGAGACCCTTATGGATCCCTTCCCTTGCAGATCCCTTCCCGCAGAACCGGCCTGCTGCCAGCACAGAACCTGCACCTCCTGGCTCCGGGAAGGCACCGGAGCTGCGTGCCAAGGGCTGGGGGGCTCAGCAGCTCCCCACTGGTGCTGAGAGACTGGAAAAGCCCCCAGTGCCCACCTGCAGCTCCGGGTGGATCCCGGCTGTATAGAATGTGCTGGAGTTTGGGAGAGCTGCCTGTGCCATGACATCGGGTGTGATGCGCCTTCCCCTCCATTCCCAGCTCATCCTGGTTGGATAGGAGCAGGCTGGCCAGGTGCCCCTGCACCCTGATAACACCCAGGCCAGCCATGGGAGTAAGTTTTCCATAGGCTTATATTCCAGGCAGGAACTTTTTCCCTCCTGGTGTTCCAGCTCCCTCCTCCCTGGAGGCCTGCAGAGGGTGTGGAGAGGCGGTGCTGGATCTGGGATGCCCAGGAGAGTCCCCTCGGCTTCCAGCCTCCACTTCACTCCCTATGCCATGGGATGCCCCAGCTCTGCTCTCCTTCCTCCATGGAATGCCCGTGGGATGCAGAGCCACTCCAGCCCCGCTGGGCAGGGCTTGGAATCCACACGCCCAGGCCTGGAGCATCCCTAGGGACACCCAGGCTGATGTTCCCGTGGCTCCATCATGCCCATGGCTCAGTGGGATACACAAGGATGCTGGAGACACCCACCAGCTCTCCCAGTCTCCCGGAGCCCCTCTCCCACTGGGAGAAGGGATGGCCACCTCTGTCCTTTCTCTCCCCCCCCATCCTGGCACCTACTTGATGGTTTTCTTTTCGCTACGGCCTCGGCTGGAATCAGGAGTTCCCACAGTCTCCAGGGAAGTCTTGTAACGCTTTCCCTGTGGGAAAGAGAGGGGAGAGGGGTCAGGGGGTGGCAGAGGATCCCCAGAGTATCCCAGGGGAAGATGGGAGCTGCTGCCACTTATTGAATTTGTCCTGGGTTTTGCCCTTTCCCTTATGGTCTCCTGGCTCCATCCCATCCATCTAGGGAGCAAAATTCCCAAATGCTCCATCCCTTGGTCCTTGGGCACTCATGCCCTGCATCCCCCCAAGGACAGCATGGCCACCACTGTCAGCATCCCATTCCATGGCCTCACTGGGAAGGAGTGGATAATTTTAGGCCTAATTGGGCCTGAATTAATTGAGTTCACCTTTCCCAGCACCAGGGAAGTGCTGCCATAGGATAATGAAGCTGGAGCTGGCTCCAAACTGGGGCTGGTAATCAGGGCACTCCGGCAGGTTCTGAGCGCTGCTCCGACCTAGGGTGGGCTGGAGCCAATTATCCAACAATTGGGATAGAGGATGCTCCATGCAGTGCCAGGCGGATGAGGTGGGATGGGAGCAGCTGCCAGAGCAGGATGGGGTGGAGAACCAGCCCTTGTCATCCCACTAGTCCTGGATCTCAGGAGCCAGGCCTGCATCCAGCCTGCCCATGGAATGGGAATGTTTCTCCTTTCTCCTTCTTCCTAGCCTCTTCATATCCACATGGAGCCATCTCCTTGGCTTGCTGGGACACCTGGACCCCAGCACAGCTTGGGCTGGCACTTGGGCAACCATGGGCTAATCCTGCCAGGAGCTGCAGGAGAACACCTGGACCTCCTGGGATGCTCAAGGGATAATTCTGCCAGAAGCTGCAGGGATGTTGGATCTCTTTGGATGCTGTGAGGAAACACACCTGGACCTCCTTGGATTCACATTGGCTAATCCTGCCAGGAACTGCAGGGGTGTTGGATATCCTCAGATGTCCAAGGGCTAAGGCAGCCAGGAGCTGCAGGGGAACACCTGGACCTTCTTGGATGCCCATGGGCTAATCCCACCGGGAGGCACAGCGGTGCCTGACCTCGCTGGATGCTCACAGGCCATCCCAGAGGGAATCATCCCCCAACCCTGTGCTCATCTTTGTCCCCGGCTGTGGCGGCTCGGGGCTCCTGAGGACACGGCAGCGGTGGCCGCGTGGGCACGGCCCGGAGCTGGCCCACTGGGCTTGGCCGTCATTCCCACACAGCCGCTCCAGCTCCGGGTGCTGTCGAGGGCCGGTTGGGATGCGCCTTCCCGGCCAATTTACACTTGTTTGTTCCTCTGCCAGCTCCAGCCTCCTCCTTTCCTGTGCTTTTTACTCTGCCAGCTCTCTCTCCCCATCCCCTGGGTGGCACCTGGAAGGGCCCTTCCCTCCCACCGCCCTCCCGCTGCCTCATCGCCATGCGGACCCCCTCTCCCATTCCCAAGGGAATGCTGCCTTCCCACGGCTCAGGGTGGGCATCTCCCTGTCGGGAAGCGCCGCTGCCATCGCAGCACTTGACCCAGATTCGATTCCGATGGTGAAGGAAACGTGGCCGAGCACGTCCTGCTCCCGGGAGAGGAGCAGCAGGAGGAGGAAGGATGCAGGGCGGGAGGGAGCGCAGTCCCAAGCCCCCGGTGGGAATCGGGGAGGGAAGCAGGGATGCACAGCGGGCGGCAGGGATGGCTCACGGCGCCCGGCGCTGCCAGGGACGGGCTGGCCGCCTTCCCACGGGGCTTTTCCAGGCAGGAGTGTGCCCAGCAGGACAGGGGCCAGCTCGTTCCGGCTCGTCACCAATATATATCCATATATTTGGAAACTTCCCTTTGTGCCACACAAACAGTTTCGCCCAAACATTTCATTAGCACGTCCGGAAAAGCCCAAATAAAAGCTGCAGCCGGCAGCTCCGGGGAGCTGCCTCCGCTTGGCTGCTGCCCTGGAAGCGGGAATTGCCCCCTGGCCGGCGGCACGGGGGGCACGCCGGGATGTCGGGAAGGCCGGAGGGAAGCCGGACACTCACCATTTTCCGCTGGCACCACTGGCAGATCCCGCAGAGGACGATGGTGACGCTAAGGCTGACGGTGATGATGGCTGAGACCAGGAGGACGTCGCGGGAGGGGGTCCCTGCGGGGAGCACAGCACAAAGTGGGGGAGTCAGACCTAAATCCTGGGGTTTTCCTGGCGTGCGCCCAGGTACAGGGAGGGAAAACACAAGAAATGTGGTCCAGCAGGCTTCAGCCCCATTGTGCAGTGTCCCATCACGGTGGCCACTCCCTTGGCTTCTGGGTTCCCAGCGAGTGTGTCCTGGGGGGAATCCGGCCCCGAGCGCTTCCCGGGAGCTCAGGTTGGAGCTTTAATCCCCACTGGCACCCTGGGAGCGCTGGCATGGCCGGCAAAGGCCGCGGCTGCTGCTTTGTGAGCCAATCCCACACGGATTCACCCCAAACGGCAGCGCAGACCCGCTCCTCCCCAGCCTGGCCGTGGGGGCGACCTTGGGGACCGCAAAAATATGGGAAAGACTCATCAACCTTATCCAGCACTTCCGCTCGCGTCCGTGCTCCCAGCATGCAGAATGACCACTGTGGGATGAGAACACGGACCCAAGGTGGCTCAGAGGGGTCCAGTGGGACCCCAGACCGGCTCACCTTTGTCTCCAGGCAGGACCCCCGGCACGGCATCCCTGTGGATGCTCTGCATCCCGCCGTGCCTGCTGGGATGGGATTGTCCGTGGTGGAAGCCCCAGCTGGCGGCGGGAGGCGGCGAGGCCGGAGCAGCGCCGGGAGCGGTGCTGCAGTATAAATATTAAACAATAAATGTTAATAATTAATTCGCCCGCAGACCTTGTTATTGTAACGAAATTTCCCGGCGGCTCCGAAGCCAGGGTGAGTCAGAGTGGACCGGGAGGGGGGGATCAGGGCTCTGGAATCTCCCCCGGCACGTGCCGAGGCACCCACGGCTCCCACATCCCCGCTGGAATCAGACGAGGAAAGGGGATGGTGACCATGAAGGGGTGATTTATAAAAATTCCTTGAGGAGATGCGGGTGGGATGTGATGGGGGTGGTTTTGGGGACAGGTCCCCCCTGCAGCACCCGCGCTCTCTCCATCCAAAGGCAGCTCTCGGATCACGAGGAGCCTGTGTATAAAACTCACATAGCAACTGTTGCCTAGGAGGGAATTTGGGACCAGCCCTTAATTTCCAACATTTATAAACCCCGGCTGGATAAGCTGCCGGGGGAATGGGAAGCAGCCGGCACCGGAGAGCGCCGGGCACCCCTCCTCGCCTGGGGGTCCGACCAGTTCAAGTGGCACCGGGGCTTACTGGGCGGACTGGGAATTGGGATGAGCCCTCCTCGTCCCCACGCTCGGTGCTCCCTGCTCCAACTTGGGAACACCGTGACCCCTCTGGCTTAGCCCGGAGCTCCAACAGATCCTTCGGTCCTTGCGGAGTCAAGTTCATCCTCAAATTAATCTGGAGAGAGGGAATCAAAGGAGAAGGCGAGGGAAGGGGTGGGCACCACGGCCGTGGCAGTGTCCGGAGAGGGACATTAGTGAGCGCCGGTTTCCGGGGCCAGATTCCCCGTGCCAAGGTGCCACCACACCCCCAAACCTGGTGTCACCCCATGATCCTGATGGATTCACCAGCGGGATCCTGCCTGGGGGGGCTCCAGGGGGTGTCCCTGTGCACGGGGTGGGTCCTGCCCTCCCCGGTGGGATCACGCCGTGTCCCCAGGGCGGGGGGGAGCCATTCCGGCCCCCAGGCTGCGCCGCCCTCAGCATGACTTAAATGACTCGTTTTCCAGGCAATTAGCACTCGGTTAATTAAAGACTCGGAGCCGCTCGGAGTTCCTGGCGCGTCCCCAACCCTGGGGCGCGGTGTGGGGGTCCCTGTGCCGGTTGGGATGCGAGGCACGGGATGCCCTGGAGCCGGTGGATCCAGGGGGGACGCGGGGAGCTGCGTGACACCGGGACACAGCCCCGGGGGCGGGTGACAAGGTGAAAACGCGACGCTTGTTTACGCCGCCGCTGGCCCTCCTTCCCTGCCGCTCTCCATAAATCTCCGCGGCTGCCAGCGCCGATCCAGGCGGGAGCGGGGAGACGGAGGGGTGAGACTTGAGGGTCCGCGGCCCTGGGGTCCCTGCGGCCATGTCCCACATCCCGGCGGCCCTTCGCTGGTCCTGCCTCGTCCCAAGGGCACAGTGAGGGGGGCCCACGAGGCGCAGACCCCACCTCCCTCCTTGGAGGGATCGAGGTCCCAATCCCGTCCCACGTGCTGGCAGAGCAGGGGATGCTGCGGAGGCTGGGAAGGGGGTGGAACATCCCTGCGGCTCTTTCATCAGGATTCAATGCCACTTGACGGGCTATAATTCCACTTTTCCAGGCCGTTATTGATGAGAGGATTACCTGCCTCCTTAGCGCCGCATCTCTCCAGCGTGGGATTTGTGCGGTGCTGCGTGAGCCAGGGAAGAAGGTCCCTGTTCCAGGGGGAGAGGGCTCTGGAGCCAGGCAGAGGGTCCTCATGTCAGAGGAGAGGGTCCTTGTGCCAGTGGAGAGAGTTCTGGATTCAGGGGAAGGGTCTCCATGGCAGATCTAGGACAAGCTGGGAACCCCCTGTACCCTTCACAGTGCCCACTTTGGAGTGGGAGACTGGGAATGTTTAGGAGACAGGGATGCAGTCACGTGCCTATCCTGCTTTATCCGCCTCTCCTCAGGATTAGCTGCCTCTGGAGCACGAGCGAGCTCCGGCCTTTGTGGATGTGAGGAAACACTTCAAACCTGACCCCGGCACAAGGAGAGGCACGGAGATCCAAGAGGGATTAGTCCTCTCCAGCAGCGTGGGAGCCTGAGATCCGGCAAGATGCGCCCGAAGCAGGGAGGAGCTGCCGGTGCTGACAGATCTGACCCACGGCTCAGCTCCGGCGTGTGCAGGAGTGATGGAGGTGGGAGCCATGGCACAGCCCATTCCAGGGACACCCAGAAGTGTCCCTGGACATCCTGGTGGCCCTGGGCATCCCGGTGAGCCTGTGCATCTTGATGGTCTTGGGCATCCCAGTGAGCCTGCACATCCCAGCATTCCTGTGCTTCCTGGTGGACCTGGACATCCCAGTGATCCTGTGCATCCCAGTGATCCTGTGCATCCCAGTGATCCTGTGCATCCCAGTGATCCTGTGTATCCTGGTGATCCTGTGCATCCCAGTGATCCTGTGCATCCCGGTGATCCTGTGCATCCCAGTGATCCCGTGCATCCTGGTGGCCCTGGCACCTTGGTGTCCCTGTGCATCCCGGTGTCCCTGCACACCCCAGCAGCCTGGTGGCTTTGTGGTGCTGGTGGCCCTGTGCACACTCAGCTCCAGGACAGGCATCGCTCAAGCCCGGCGCAGTGAGACCTTCAGACTCATGGGCAGCTCTACCCATTTTCCTCCCAATTCCCTGTTTCCCTGTGACTATCCCAGGATTCAGACCCATCCCACAGCTCAGCCAACCACTCCAGCCAACGCCCACGGCCCTGGAGCAATGCTGGGAAGGCAAAGCCCCTGCAAGGGGCATCCAGGGATGGCTCCAGCTCTCCCAAAAGGTAGCTCCTGCACAGGATGGAGAGGCTGGAATCTCCATGGAGTGCCAGAGGCTTTGGATGAGCAAAGGCTTCAGAACAAGCCTCACACTTGTGGCACCACGGCTGGAACCAACCTCTCTGCAGGTGTCCCAGTGAGGATGGCCCTGTCCAGGCTCTCAGGGCTGTATTTTTTAATCCAGACCCCAAAATTCCCAGCTTTTGTGGACGCTGCGTCTCCCTGGCAGCTGCTCAGTATCTCAGCCCTATCTCCTGGAGCATCCTCCCACTCACCCTGTTCCAGCGGCGAGATCCATGGATGCCAAGTACCCTGGGGGGAAAAATCAAAGCTGTGGGGAGCCCTCCCAGGCCAGGCTCCCGCTGAGCTCCCTGGAAATGGTGATCAAAGCCGACATCCACAGCTCCACATGGTGAAACGGCTCCACGTGCCAAGCCACCAAACCGGCAGCGGAAATGCGTGCATTCCCAGGAAAAGGGCAGCGGGAGCAGGTGCCAAGCGAGCAGCGCGTCCCCCCCCCCCAGAACTCCACCATGCGCCATCATTGTGAGCCGTGGAGCCAGAGCGGGATGTGACGCCGAGCCTGGATGGGCACGGTGGTGCCGGGGTGGAGCTGGATGGAAAGGGATAGGGCAGGAATGTGGCGTCGGAGCAGCCCCTCGTGCTGCCGGGCTGGAGGGCCACACGGCTCCGAGCGAGGTGGCCACGTTGTCACGCCGGGGCTTCCCAGATGCTGCCTGCCTGGCACCAGGCCATTAATTCCTCCTCTTCTCATCCTCCCACTCATTTGCTCGATATTTCCCAAACCTCTTATTTTTAGGATGCAGCTGAAAAGCTGTGAATTTGCAGCTTTGGTTCCTGTGCAGGATCCCGGGCACGGGGCAGGGGGAAGCGGGGCAGGACCCGGTGGGCACAGCAGGAACGTGGAATCCAAGCCCTTGGCACAGGGAGAGGGAGAAGGGACGGGCAAGGAGGGGGATGAGGCTTTGCTGCCATCCATGGTAACAACCCAGTGGGCATTTCGGGAATGCTGTGAGCCAGGCTTGGCGTGTCACATGCAAGAGCTGGAGGGCTGGGCCAGCTGGGTCCGGCGGTGCCACCTGCCCACGTGCTCCTGTAGATGTGAGGGATCATCAGAAGCCCCACGGCCATCCTGCTGCCCAGCAGGGTCCTGGGATGAGCCTTGGGGGAGAGGAGTGGCACCCCAGGCGTGCTCTGGGCGAGAACATCTTCTCTCCATCTGTCTGTCTATCCGTGCGTCTCCCTCTCCAACACATCCATCAATCTCTCCATCCATCCATCCGTCCATCCATCCCTCGTACACATCTGCCTCTCCATCCAGCCATCTGTCCATCCCCCGGAGCTGTCAATCCGGCTGGCTCTGCCTCCCCCACGCCGGGCTGCTAGTCCTGGGGGGCTTGGGGTGGCAGAGCCTACCAACACCAGCCCCACCACGAGGGGCTGGGGGAGGTGAACACCGTCCCAAAATACTGCACAGCTCTGGCTGGATGCTCCCAGAACATCCCCTGTCCCCACCAGCTGCCATGCAGGGATGTGTCCCTCCTGTGTCCCCTCCAGCCCTGACGCCACCAGTCCCCGTTCCGTGGCCACGGCAAGCGGGAGCTGGGGATGGAGGGAGAATTTGGCAAGGGAAGGCGCTCCTTCCCTGGTGCTGGGCTATTTTTGGCCGAGGATTTCCGGAGAGCCGTGTGGTTTCTCTGCCTCGTGGTCCCCACCGCTTCTCTCTTCCCAAGGAGCACCCAGAACCCCGGAGCCCCTTCCGCTCCTGCGGTTTGCATCTATCCCCATCCCCATCCCCATCCCCATCCCCATCCCCATCCCCATCCCCATCCTCATCCTCATCCCCATCCACATTTCAACCCCTGCTCCCGAGAGGACGCCGCTGATCCCCTGGCCAGGCTGGTGCTCCACATCATCCCTGCTTCAAAATGAGCCCTTGGGCATCTCTCCCCACCCTGGAGTCACCCCAGCCCCCTTTCCCTTGGTGCAGGATCCTCTCCTGGAGCTGGCAGCGGGCATGGAGGAGCGGGCTGGGCTCTCATCCCGAGTGGCACTGCCAGCTCTCACGCCGTCTCCACTTAGCCTCTCGCCCCAGGGCTCTCCATCATTCCCGAGCCCTTCGGGTGACAGCAGGAGAGAGGGAAGGCAGAGAGCCAGCGGCTCCCAGGGAACAGGGGCGGGCAGGCTCCTTGCAGCCCATCCCATCTCCACGAGCCCCCCGCTGGCCTCCCCAGCTCCTGATTCCCCCCGGGCAGTGCCCCCCGGTCACGTCACCCGGGATCCACGTGTTGTGACAGCAAGGCCACCGTGGGGACAGGATTCCCGCAGGGAGTTCAAGGATGGGAGATGCTCAGGGTTGGCCACAGCCCTCAGACCCGGGGGCTGCAGGTGCTGGGAGAGGAAGAGGAGGCTTGGAGGGGAGCACATGGAAAGATGGAGAAACGCAACTCAGAGGGAGGAGGCAGAGGAGGGGAATGAAGGGCCGAGGAAGGCCCCAGAGGGAAGACTGGAGACTCAGGTGTGGGAAGGTGCCCGGAGGAGGTGGGGGTGGTGGAAATCCTCCAGCAGAGCCTGATCCCGGGGCTGCATCCTCCAGGGACACACAGACAGGGTCATCCATAGGGCAGCAGGGATGCTCATCCATGGTGGAGCATGGACAGGACTCATCGCCCCCCCGCAGCCACCAGTGTCCCACAGCCCCATCCGCTGGGGAAGAGCCGATCACCCCGCCTCCCCTGGATACCCGGAGCCCCCCGGGGTGCATCCCGCTGGCTGTGCCCCCCTCGGAGGGTCACAACAGCGGGGCTGCTGTGCTGTGCTGTCCCTCCGCCGCCGCGCCGGCTCCGTCCCCGCCGGCGCGACCGCTTCCCTTCAAACCTCATTAACTCCCCCCAAGGTGACCCTCTCCCTCCTGCAGCCAGGCCCGGGGACACCAGGAGGGGACGGGGCGCTGGGGGGGCACCCGGAGCTGGCAGGCGGGAGCGGATCCTCCGGTGCCACGGCCACTCTGGCACCCACAGGGATGGGGGATGCTCCGCTTGGCACATCCCAACCCACCGCCCCCCACGCCCAGCCTGGCCCCACACACGGCCCCCAGGCCCCCTGCCAGTCACAGCCAGGCGGGTCCGTCCCCCTGCTCGACGCTGGGGCTCTGCCCATCATCCCCGCGCTCCGGCGGCTCTCCGGGAGCCGTTCCCTTGCCGGATCCATCCATAATGGATATTGTAGCTGAGCCCCCGGGGGCCGGGGGGTGGCAGCGATATTATCTGCATCTGTCTTCATTCCCCGCTCCCCCCCCCCTCCCCCTTCCTCGGCAGGCGGAAAAGCCGCGAGATCAGGCGCTGGAAAAGCCGCCTCCAGCTCCTCTCCTGCTCCTCGGAGTCAGGGGGGATCAGCAAGACCTCCCTGCCAGACCCCTCGCTCGGCGGGGAGCCCCCCAGTCCTTGTCCTTGTCGTGCCCCGGCCGTGCTCAGGGGGGGTCCTGGGACACGTCAGTGCGGGCGTGGGGAGGCTGAAAGGGTTGGAATTGGTGGCGACTGCTGGGAGCAAGGAACCACCACTGTGGGGGGCTCAGCATCCGCGTGGACCCCCCACGGCTATGGAAAACGGGATGGAGTCGCCGTGGGGGACAAAGGGCCGGGGTGAGGCCGCGGGGGATGCTCCCAGACGCCGGCAGGAGCATCCCTCGGGATGGAGCAGAGGGGCTGGCCGGGAGAGGGACCCCAGAGCGGCGCAGGATGGGGGTCCCGGGTGGGTGTGGAGCTCCCGCTCCGTGTCGGCTCCGCGCGGGACGCGAGGCTGCAGCAGGTGCCTGGCTCCCGGCGAGGCCCGTGCGCTGCCATCCCTGCGCTCTTTGTCTGCCTTCCCGCCCATCACGCTCCCTCATCCCGCTCCCAGCCCCTCCGCCGGCCACCGCCTCGCTCCTCGCCGTGTGCCGGCTCCTTTGGAAGCCCGGCTTTTCTCCCGAGCCCCGAGGAGCTGCTCCCACGGCCGCGCCAGCACCAGGGCGCTCCATCGCCCGCTCCGAGGCGGTGCGAGGGGAAAACAGGCAGCTGCTGCCTGGTTATTGATTCACCACCTCCAGCCGCCGCGCGGCTCTGCTCGGAACGCTTCCAGCCGGGAAAGATGGGGACGTGGGGAGCAGGGCCCCCCGGCACCGGATCGCCGCGCTAAGATGGAGCTTTGGGGATGCGAACGTCGCCCCAAAGGGGACAGCTGGTGCCAGCAGCGGGGACAGGGGTGGAGGTGGGTGTCTGGCAGGAGGAAGGGAACTGTCCGATGTTCCCAAAGCAAGGGGGACGTTGTCCCTGTGGCACAGAGGGCACCTTTGCGGGCACCACAAGCTCTGCTTTGTGCTCGGACACGTCTCTCCTGACACATCATTTGGTGGTCCCCCAGCAGCACAGCCCCCTGCGGCTCCCCAAAAATGCCTCCAGCTGGCGGGAGCTGCTTTGGGAAGCTCCTCAGCTTGATCTCAATTCCCAACACCCCTTGCCAGCCAAGACCAGACTCCCTCGGGCGTCTCCGACCCCAAAACCAGACAGCTCCAGCGGCACCTCCGGGCTCCACGTTACCCCCCAGACCCCTCTTTTCCTGGGCAGCAAAGTTTCCCTAATTTCCCGGCATCTTCTCCCCCCATGAAGAGCAGCCAGTGCTGGGGGCCGCAGGCACTGTCCCTGCATGGTGACACGGAGCAGGGGACGAGGAGGACAAGTCTGGTGCCACCTCGGGCAGGGTTTTGGGGGAACAACAGGCACTGCTTCACCCCGGGATGTGGCTTGGCCGGCTCATCTCAAATCCTGCGGGGGTGTGAGCTGCCAGCACCCCCTCAGCCTCCATCGGGGTGGGGGACAGACCCGGCACCCCCTCGGCACCACATCTGGAAAATCCGGGAAAGGTGGGAACACCCAGGGAAGCAGGCAGTGCCAGGGTGCTTGCACAGGTGTGTGCACCCCCAGCACCCCACGGCTCCAGGCGCCACGGCACAGCCGCCGCCGGTGACGTGGGAAAACTCCCACGTGACGGGAGCCCCAGCAGCCGGGGAGCACGGGGTTTGGGAAGGGGGGAGAGGGGGTCTGTCCCCCCAAATCCTGCAGCTCCACCTCTGCCCTGGGAGCTTCCAGCCTGCCAAGCAGAGCTGGCGATGGCACGAGCAGCCGTCGATGGCACATCGGCCACCGACGGGGGCATCTGGCAGGGACAAGGGGGACAAATTTGGGGCAGGTGCAAAGTTTGGAGGGGGAACAAGGCAGGAGCAAATCTCGGGCATCGGGAGGGAAGGGCAGCCCTGCCACGCTGCTGCCGGCGGGGACAGGCTGGCGTCCCTCCTCTGCCATCCACCCGCCGGGTGACCTTGGGCCAAGCAGCGCCGTGCCGCGCTCCGGGCATCCCTGCGGGGTCGCGGTGGCACGGGATGGAGCCGCTCCCGGTGGGAGCGCTCAGCCTGCGGGCAGGCGCAAAGTTCCCCTCGAAGGCAGCTCGGCCGGAGCTGCCAACTCCCGGGCAGCGGTGACGCCGTCACCTGCCGTGGGTGACAGCGCGTGGCGGTGCCCGGCGCTCCCCAGCCTGCCGGATCCCGCAGGCCTGGCACCTGCAGCTCTCCCCGGCGGCGCCCGCTGTCCCCGCTGTCCCCGCCGGCACGTCCCCACGCCACCGCAGGACATGCTGTCCTTCTGCCCGCTCCCCGGGCCCCGGGACACGGCCGGGGACAGCTGCCAGGCCCCGCTGATCCGCATCGCTCCGGCAGCATCCCTGTGTCTCCGCACCGGCTCGGGCACCCCCAAAACGTCCCCGCCAGCGTCCCAGATTCCCTGGTGCGGGGCCGACTGCTGCCTTCCGAGCATGAGCTCAGCAAATCCGCGCCGGAGAAAGCCCCTTCCCCAGCCGCCCACCCCCGCGTGTCCCGGTGTCATTCCGGAGGTGCAGCACGACGGGGCTGGGGGACCCCCAGAAGGACGGAGGGGGCGGGCGGTGAGGAGCAGGGATGTGCTGACCGCTGGATGCTGGTCTGGATGCCGGGATTTGGGGCTCTCCCGGGGATCTGGGGGCTTGGTGGGGGTCTGGAGAGCGGGATACTGCCCCCGGGGCTTGGGGTGTCCCGGGGGGGGATCCGGGGCTCCAGCAGCTCCGCAAGGTGAGGAGAGGGGCGATGTACTGGATGCTTGTCTGGGCGCCGGCACCCAGCGGGACTTGGGGCTCGCTCGGTGTTTTTTGGGGGGCTAGGGAGCAGGATGCTGCCCGCGGGGCTTGGGGTGTCGCCGGGCGGGGGGTGTCGGTGGCTCCGGCAGCTCCGCAGCGCGGTGACAGCGGCGGCGGTGACTTTCTCCCCAAACTACCGTAACTCCCGGGGAGGCGCGGGGAGAAGCGGGCAATGGCCACGGCGGATCCCCGGAGGGGCGGCGAGCGGCCGGCCACCCCCGGTGCGTGTCCCCGCGTCCTGCGTGTCTGCGTCCCCCCCTCCCCGGCGGCCCGGGGCTCACCTGCGCTGGCAGCCTCCGGGTGCAGGTACATGGTGGCGGGCGGCAGCGGGGCGCGGCGGGGCGGCGGGGCGGCGGCTGCCCGGTGCAGCGGGGCCGCGGCTCATCAGACGGCGGCGGAGGCGGCGGCGGGAGGGGGCGGCGGGGCGGGGGGCGGCGGCGGGGCGGCGGGGGCCCGCATGCGGCGGCGGGGGGTCGGGAGCCCCGCGGAGCCCGTGCTGGCCGCCCGCTGCTGCGGGGTGCGCGCGTGTGCGGGTGCGTGTGCGGGTGCGTGTGCGGGTGTGTGCGGGTGCGTGTGCGGCGCGATCCTGCATCCACTTGCTGCTCGCTGCTGGCGGGATTGGAAACTGCAGCCGCCGGGAAGGGAGGAGGGAGAGGAGCGGCGGGGGGTGGGGGGGCGGGGGGGTCGGGGATGCGCACGGGAAGAGGGGGACACGCGTGGGGAGGTGACGCCGCCCGCGGTGACGCCCCCGCGGACCCGCACGCCCTGTGCCCGTAACGCGGCTGCGGACCCGCGGTGCCCCCTGATCCACGAGTCGCACTCGCGTGGGGAAGGGGACACGCGTGGCGTTGGGCAGGGACAGGCGGGCCGGCACAGGGGCGGCACAGAGGGACGCCCACCCGTATTCTCACGGTGGCATTCCCTGGGAAGGGCGAGCCCGCCCCGGGTCCCCGCGCACACGCGTGGGGCCGCGCGCGGGACCCCTCTCGGCCCCCGCAGGCTCCGTGTGCCGTGCTCCGTCGGGATCCAGGCCGGGTTTTGGCGGAGCTGGGGCGCGGCGGGCGCTGCCGGGGCACTGCGGGCGCGGCGGGCGCTGCGGGCGCCGGAAAACACGGAGTGGATTTCGCGGAGCTCGCTCCTGTTATCCCCCACATCATCCCTCAAAGGCAATTCCCGGCGAATTCCGGCCTCTCCAATCGGATTCCAGGGGTGCTGGCCTGGGGATCCCTGGAGTGAGAAGGAGCGCAGCCAAGGAGGACACCCTGCTGATGCAGGATGTACCCATGGATGGAAGTGACAGTAGCGGGAAAGATGATGGAGACCAGGGGTTTTCTCCTGGAACTGGGAACCATGCCAGCTCCCACTTTCTGCTGGGGTGAGGGGATCACAAAGCCATCCCAGGATGGGGTGATGAGGGTCAGAGACTCATGCCGGGGTGGGGCAGTGGGGCTGGGACCCTCCTGGCTGGTCCAGGACTAGTGGGAGCCTCCAGAGGCAGAGCCCAACCTGGCCTTGTGGAATGGAACTCAGACGAGATGACCTTTAAAGGTCCCCTTCAACCCAAACCATTGGGAATCAGTTGGAATCTCTCTGGAGTCACACTGGGCCAGGAAAAGCCAGGAAACCACCGCAGCCATGGTTTGGAAGCTCTTTAGGGGACCAACATAGGACCTTCCTTGCTCCTAGGCTGGGTTTGGAGCAGGGAACAAAGCAGGAAATACCTCCTTATAAAAACCCTGAACTGGCAGGCACTGGATTGAGGGACGGGGCTGAACTGGGGACGATGGTGACTCCCCAGTGCCATGGAATTCCCTGGCCGGGGAGTAAGGGATAAGGGATGAGGGTTCTGCTCTCGTGTGCCTGAATCACACCAGGCGCTCCATCCCGGTGGTCCTTCCCTGGGATGGGGGCTTCTCCCAGCCCCTCGGCGCTTGGCCAGCCACATCCCACTTTGGGAAGCCGGCTGGGAGCCGCGTGCCAGGCAAACTCGGGCACGTACACCCTGGCAAAACTCTTCCAGTGAGGGGGAGCGGTGCCAGCCTGCTGTCAGCCTTCCTGGCACTCCGGATGGGCTGGGAAAAGGGCACCTCTCTGCTCCTCTGTGCTCCGGTGCTGGCGGAGCATCCTCCCGCGGCCACGGAGCTTTATTTTGATTTTGGAATGATTTCTGCCCCTTTCGTGGGAATCTTCTCAAGGAGCCCTTGGCAGCGGCCCTGGCTTTCACTCCGCTCCTCTCTGCTCGCTTCCCACACACTCCAGCGAGCTCTGAAATCCCCATCCCCGCACGCACAGACAGCCCGGCAGCTCCGTAACCTCCCGCTCCCACTCAGCCGCTCCCGCCGTCACTTCCAGCGGGGCCAGGTGGGTGGAGAACGCTGCTGAGTCACGGGCCCGGCGCCTCGGCGAGGGCCACGCGTGAGCCTCCGACGCCCGCCGCGCCCCGGCACCTGCCCGGGAGACTTTTCCTGCCTCTCGGGCCAGTGTGGAAGGAGAAAGTTGCCCCAAAATCGGGCCCTCTGAGTCGCCGGTGCCCTGAACCCTTCGGTAACCTGAGTCGCTGCCATTCTGAATTCCTGGGTGCCCCCAATCCCTGGGTGCCCAAACCGCTGCCATTCCAAGCTCTAGGCGCTCCAAATCCTTGCACAACTGGATGCCTGCATTCCCAAATCCCTGGGTATCGGAGTCTCTACTATCCTAAAGCGCGGATGCCTGAAGCTCCTGCCATCCCTGGGCACACCAAATCCCAACCCAGCTGGACGGGAAGATACTCCTGTGTCTCCTGGATGTCTCCCGAGTGCCTGCTCAGGACTCCCTGGAAAAGGCACATTCTGCTGCTTGGTTGCTCCAGAAGGAGTCATCCCGCTCCTTTCTCCTCATTTTCCCTCTTTTTTTGGGGAAGAGAATGGATATTTCCTCTTCTCCCTCCCCACCCAACGGAGAGAACCTTTCCCTTTGTATTCATCACCCCTCGCTGGAGCTGTTTATCCAAATTAATCTCCGGGCCGAGGCCAAGCCGGGGGTAATTCCATGGAAAACGAGGAAATTTTCGGAGCCTAACGGGAGCAATTACAGGGGGTTAGGAAGCGAACTATTCCTCAAGTCGGACATGAGCGGGCGGTGACCCGGCGCATGTCACAGCTAATAAAGATGTTAATGAGCCGGCAGCGGCACCCGGGTGCTGCTCCCATTGTTCCCACCGCTGCCTATTCCCGCTCCGCCGCTCCCGGCGCTGCGGAAGCGGGGCCGTGTTTGCCTTCTCTGTGCAAACACAGCGCGGGGCAGAACCGGTCCGGCGGCCGGGCGGGATCCGCCGAGCTGCCCCGGGCGGCTCCCGGTGCTCATCCCGGGAGAGGCCCCCGGGGAGCGGGGGAAGGCGAGGGGCGGAGGTTGGCTCCGGGCGGGGGTATGCTCATCCTCCCGTGTGTTATTCCATGAGTGGATAAATGATGGACAAGCTCGCTGGCCCGTGGATGAGCAGCGCTGCGGATCCACAGGGAAGGCTGGAAGCCCACCCGTGGGGGCAGTGGGAAGTGGGGAATGCAGCAGAACCCCCGCCAGGCCTCCCTCACTGAATGGGAATAATTATGCCGGTGGCGACTGAGTATCCTCTGGAAATTTTAATTAGGGAGGGAGCATCCGTCGTGTGGCAGAGTCGCCCGGCGCCACATTTGTCCCTTGCGGCTCCAAGGGACATTCCTGCCACGGCCGGCGCTATTTGCCCTCGGCACATCCTCCCTGTTTGCTCTGCATGGCTCCAGCCCTTTGGAGCTGCTGGAGTTTTCCATGCCCGTGGCACGCCAGCGTGTCCCTGGGTGCGGCCAAGGTGTCCTGACTCCCAAAAAAGGCACGTTGGGCATTTTAGGGTCTTCCAGCTAGAGCCTGAAGCCACCAGGGATCTGGGTGGAGAGCTTGGGATGCTCCAGCACAGAGCTGGGAGATCAGCCATCCAGCCCTGGAGCTGTGCTCTACATCCAAGGAATTTATTCCTGCTCCTCTACCAGGCAGAAAAATATTAAAAGAACAAAAGAACTGGAACCAGGAATATGGATTATAATTCACGTGGAATGCTGGGGATGGAGAGATAGAAGCCAGGGTGGGTGGCCTTGAGGGATGTCACATATTCCCTGTCCTCCTGCCACCTCATCCCCTACTCCATGGTGCGACATGCTCCAGTCTGAGATGTTTATATACCTCAGCTTCCCAGTGCTCCTTGTCTTTTTGGGATAATTTTGGCCAGATATCCTTCTAGTTGAGCTCTCTGCCATCCTGGGGGCAGCTGCCTTCCCAGTGTTAGAGTGGTGCCTGGCTCCACAGGGATGGCCTGGCTGTCGGAAGAGGAAGGAAAAGCTCTGGGCCCTCCAGCATCACCAGGGTGCCTGGAAAGCTCCGAGGAAAGCTGGGAAAGGCGGCAGGTGGAAGCTGAAGGTCACGGCGTGGACTTTGCCCCTGGGAGCAGCTGCTCGGCAGGTGAGACGGGATCCGAGGCTGCACCACAGCACTCGGATCCTTCCTGCTGGCTCCGAGCCCGCGGCAGCCACGGGATGCAGGAGAACCCCATGTGGAACCAGGAGACTCTGCAGTGGGTTTGGGCTAGGGATGCATGGATCCTGCCTCCCAAAATCCTGTGGAGACAGGAGGGTTTGTCCTTCCTGGCAGCTCAAAGCCGGGTCGTGCCGGGGTCCTTCTCTGCAGCCAATTTGGGATCAGGTTTCGATCGATGGAGTCACTCCAGCCCCGCTGCCCTGACTCAGCAGGGCCCGACTCCCAGAGTCCCTGCTGTGCCTTTGGATCCTGACTTGGAAGGCCAGAACCAGCAGGGAAGGGCTTTGGGAGTGATTGGTGCTCCCAGCAGCCAAAATGCTGTCCCAGGGGAATCTGGGAATGGTGACACAGGGTGTCTGGATGATCCCACTCTGCATTCCAGGTGCTGCCAGTGGAAGAGCCATGCTGGGACACAGCCTGGGAGTGGTTCTCCCCCCCGCTCCAATTCCTGTTGAACCCCATCCTCCCACCCGCTGCTTTCCCAGCTCTTCAGCACTGGCTTCGGATCATCTTTTTTTCATGAGCTCTGCCGGTCGATGCCTGGGAAAGGCAGAGCTGGAAGAAGCTGCCCTTGGACACTCTGGCCGGGGAAGCAACAGCGCAGGCACTGCCCTTTCCCTGCCCATTCCAAAGTGCTCTGGCGCTGCCAACATGGAGCCAGGAGCTCTCAGTGCATCCGAAACCACCACTCTCCACATCCTGATGCTGGATAATTTGCGGAGCATGGCTCCGTAATGAGTGGTGACCTCTATTAGCCGAGCTATCTGGCTCCTCAGGAGTTCCCCAAGTGCCTCTCCGGGGGTTATTTTGGAGGATGGAAAGGCCGAGTCACTGTACAATTAGGGATAAATCGTTCCTGCATCAGATGGATGGATGGATAGATGGATGGATGGATGGATGGATGGATGGATGGATGGATGGATGGATGGATGGATAATGAGAAATTTTAATTCCCATGGCTGTGAAGGCAGGGATGAAGTCAGTGGGATTAGGAAAAATCGCATAGAGATAGAAAATGAAAGATCTGCCTGAATATCAGACAGGAAAGGGCTGGAGAGAGACATTCCTGTTGCACCCATTGCCCTGACCAGCAGCTCCATGGATTTCTCCCACACCTGGGATCTTTGCATAGCCAGCTCAGACTCGTTGCCTCCTCAGACACATTTTGGGTTGAACCCTCCTTCCAAAGGAGGGAGAGGCCTGGATTTTCCCTCTGAAGGCAGCAGCAGGATGAGTAGAAGTAGTCTGGAGAAGAAAAAGCTCTGGAAAAGATCCCATCTGGAAACAGGATCCCACAGTCCCAGGGTGATGCCAGGATGCAGCCATGTCCAATCCTCATCCAGTGGGAACCAAAACCTGGCACCTGGGAGAAAATCCCACAGAACCCCGTCAGCTTGGGCTGGGCAGGGAGATGGGGTGAGCGCTGCTTGAATATCCCAAAAACCTGTCTGGCTGCACAAAGGACTCTGGGAATAACACGAATGTCAGGAATTCATGCCAAGACAGGGGCGGAGGAGCGCAGGAAGGCGATGGCAGAGGGGTGATGATCCATGGCCAGCGCTGCCACATCCGCTTGTTATCCAAACATCTCTGTCCTGCCGCAGGCGCCAGAGCAAAGTCCAGGACAGCCCCACAGGCACTGCAGCGGATCTGGCTGGAAAAGCCTCCAGCACCTGCCTGTGATGGATACAGAAAGGCAGGATCAGGGCGGTAGGAGAAGCAGGGAGGCTGATCCCATACCAGCTACGGGAAGAGCCAAGGTGGGAATCCACCTGACATCCCAGCCTGGAGATAAACAGCTGCTGTGGAAGCACTTAATGGCTGGGAGAAGGGATTTAATGGCCAAGGACTGTTGGGAACAGCTTGTGCCAAACCTCTCTAGCAGCTCCCATCTAATCAGGGACGGAGATGAGCCTTAAGGTCACTTCCAACCCCAACCATTCTGGGATTCCAGGGTCTTCAGCTGCTTGGGAAGGGGCCAGTTTCTCAGTGTGGGCACCACAGCTGAAGATCATGGAATTCTGGAATGGTTTTGGTGGAGAAGGTCTTAAATCTCATCTCATTCCAGTTTCCTTCCATGGGCAGGGACACATTCCACTTGCTCCAAGCCCAATCCAAGCTGTCCTGGGACACTTCCAGGGATGGGGCAGCCACAGCTTCTCTGGGCAACTTGTGCCAGGGCCTCCGACAACCTCACAGGGCAATAGAAACTTCATCCCATCCTCTCCTGCAGGAAGATGGGAGACAACAATTCCAATCCCATCTGATCCCTCCTCAACACCATCACCAGAGCCTCTGGCACCCGATTTAGTGGGATGGGAGGAATTGTGTCCTGCAGTGGGCACACTGGAAAAGCTGCTCGGGACAGGCTGGTTCTGCTCCATACCGAGTCCCCAGTGCTCAGTGCTGATCCAAACACAGCAGCCATGCCAGGAACGCCATGTGTTGGACAGGGAGAGCTCCAGCCCCGGCTCTGGCTCCGGCTCCATGCCAGCTGCCGACAGATGTTGGGACTATCAGCTCCCTGCACGCTTCCAGCAGCCCGCGGCTCCGGAGTCACGCACCGCTGCCGGTCCCCTCCTGCTCCCACGCTCCCTGAGGCCGGGAGCAGATGTCCGGCACCGGCCACCTCCGGCACACTCCACAAATTCCCAGCTCTTGGCACGGAGAGCACCAGATGGGCTTCCCGATGCTCCAGCGCAGTGCGGGAAAGCAATTCCCGCCACGGCAGGGAGCACCGGGATGATGAACCCGCTCTCCTGCCCCTACCCATTATTCCCACATGGATATGGAGCCGTTCCATGGCGCAGCAGGCAGTCTGAATTCCCAAAAAGGATTTGGAAGGCATCAGGATCCCGCCAGCGCTGTCGAGCACCTGCTGCCTTCCCTGGATGTGTGATCCTTGTGGGTATTTTGGGAACGGGCCATTTCATTGCCTGGATGAGGACTTGCAGCGCTCCAGCAGCCCCTGTCGCTCTTCCTGATTCCTCTCCAAGAGCTGGGAAGGAGAGGGAAGTCTTGGTATTCCAGAGGCTCCAGAGCCATCCCTGTGGCTGGGGTGTGTCCGTGATGTGTGACAGGGGCTTTATTGGGAAGTGGAGACAAGAGCTGGAGGAGGACATTGGGAGGGATTAGACTAGTGGGAGAATTTGCTATTCCCTGGTTTCCCGCAGGGAATTCTCTGTGCATGGAATCATTCCATGCTCAGATGGGATGAGCTGGGACAGTGCCAGCACTTAAATGGACTCCGCTGGGTCTTGCCCTCGTTCGTGGCCTCTGTCCACACTTGGAGGGAATCCTTCCCAGGGGAGTGGGAAAGGGATGGGATAAGGGGCAGGGATAGGGTGGGATAGGTTAGGAACAGATGGAAATGGATGAGGTGGGATGGGGGAGGGATGAGAGTGTAGGAGATGGGACGGGGAGGGATAGGAATGAATGGGAACAGATGAGAAGGGATGGGATGGGATGGGATGGGATGGGATGGGATGGGATGGGATGGGATGGGATGGGATGGGATGGGATGGGATGGGATGGGATGGGATGGGATGGGATGGGATGGGATGGGATGGGATGGGATGGGATGGGATGGGATGGGACAGAACGGGACGGGATGGGACGGGGTGGGACGGGACGGGACGGGAAGGGACGGGACGGGACGGGACGGGACGGGACGGGACGGGATGGGATGGGATGGGATGGGATGGGATGGGATGGGATGGGATGGGATGGGATGGGATGTCTGTGCCCATCTGAGGTGCCCCAAGCAGGGCTTCCCCATCCACTGCTGATGTTTTGGGGTTCCAAGTGTGGCTGAGCTCCCACTCCCTCGTGTCCAGAAGAAACACACCCAGAGCAGGCTATTCCAATTGGGAAGTGTAGAGGGAAGCACTGATGCTGATCGCAGCCCTGCTGGGCTCCAGGGAGTGTCCCCATCCCAGGGGCCTGCAGGAAGGAGGCAGGAGGATGGCACATCCCACAGTCCCAGCCTGACTTTCCTCCAGGAACAGGAAAGGCTCCTCTTCCTCTTCCTTCCAACCTCATCCTGAGTGTCCCACCCCTTCTGGGCCCATCCTGCTCCGGGGAACTCCTCCCTGCATGATTCATCCTGCCGGGATCCCCCTCCTCAGCTGAGTGTCACCGGCTGACGCAAATCCTCCCACCCCAATCCCAGGTGCCGGATTTAGAACGGCTCCACTGGCGGTGCCAGGGAGGATCCAACACCCCAGCTGCCAGCGGGAATGGGATGGGGATCCATCCTGGAGGAGCTGGAAGTGCAAATCCCACGGAGGGGTGTGATGGTTGGGGCTTGACAGGAGTGGGAATGTGGGTACCCATCTTGGAGATGTTCCCCCTTCCCTCATGCCAACACTCTCACCAGGGATGGGATGGGATATGGGGTGGGATGGGGAGGGAAAGAATAGGAAAGAATAAGATGGGATGAGAAGGAGTGGGAAAGAATGGGATGGGCCACTATTCCAGTACATAGGAGCTATCCATGTGGAAGCCCCTGGGCAGCAGCAAGAGGCAGGAGCTGGAGCAGCTTATGGAGAACTCTGGTAAAATCCCATTCTGAATCCAGCCCTTCCTGAGAGGTTTTCCACAGGGATGAGAGAGATGTGGGTCCTGAGGTGGGAGAATGGAGCTGGGGAATGGAATCCCTGGAATGCAACCCTGGAAGTGTGTGTGAAGGGCCAAGGGGAACCAATGGCACCAGGAGCAGTGGGATATGCTGGGATGGGAGCATGAAGAGCTCTGGGGTACAGTGGGAGAGACAGGACTCTTGGGATGCACTGGAAACATCAGGATCCCTGGGAAGAGCACCAGGATGCACTGGGAGCACTGGGAATGGTGGGAGCACTGGAATGCGCCAGGAGCATTGGGATACACCAGGAGCATGGAGAACTCTGGGATCAGAGGGATTTACTGGGAGCACTGGGATGCACTGGGAGCATGAGGATCCATGGAAAGGAGGCTCCAGGAGCACTGGGAGCAGAAGGAACACTGGAATGCACTGGAAGCATTGGGATGCATTGGAACTGGGTCCCTTTGAAGCACAGGGATGCTCCAGGAACTCCGGGAACCCTGAGAACAGACGGGATGACCGGGAGCTCTGGAATCATTAGGATCCCTGGGGGTACAGGGATGCTCCAGGAGAACTGGGATGTCTGGGAACAGAGGGAGCACTGGGATGCAGCGGGATGCAGCGGGGTGGAGCGGGATGCGCCGGGAGCCCCAGGATGCGGCGGTGCGGTCTGAAAGCTCCTCCTCGTGGCTCCCGGGGAGAACTACCGGGAGAGGCCCGGGATACACGGGAGAGCCCCGGGGCACGGGCCGGGCCGAGGCGCCGGGACACGGAGCGCCCCAGCATCCCGGGAAACGTGGGGCGACGGGAATTCCGGGATGGAATGAACCTCCATGGGATGGGAAGGGGCCATGGAATGGGGCTCACCTGCCATGGGAACACCCCCAGCGGGGACCGCTCTCCCCACAGAGCCACCAACCATCCCGGAAAACCCTGGAGAGCCACCGGGATGGGGGGATTCTGGGAAGGCTTGATGTTAATGCATGGAATGTGATTTCAGGCCACGGTCCTGGCTGATCCAAGTGTGGGAGAGAGGCGGGAGTGGAAAATCACTTCTGCTGTGAGCAGCAATTCCTTTATTTTTCCTTCTGCTGGCAAAGGTATTGAAAATGAGAGGGAGAGAGGAGGAATGGGAACATCCAGGACCCTCAGGGCAGCTGCAGCTGCGCTTCCAGAGAGCTTTCCATGGATGGTCAAATGGGTTGCACCGTGTCCCCAGCCCAGCAGCTTGCTGCTCCTCCATGGGAGATGTCCCTAAAGCGGTGGGAATATCCGGGAATCTCCCCTAGGGAGCAGGGCCTGGCAGTGTCACAGGGATGTCTGGAAAGGAGGGAGCAGATGCGAGATTTGGGTCGCTTTGGGAGCCAGTGGTGGGGTTGAGCTTTGCTCATCACCTTTCACGCCTGATCCAAGAGGGATGTGCTGCCATTGGGATCACTCCCAGCTCTGTTATTTGGGAAAGGGTCCCCCCTCCTTGTTCCATACTGTGCCCTTCAGTCAGAGCTCCACAAGGAAAAATCAATACCTGACTTCCAAAAAAAGCAGCTGCCAGTGGCTTTTTATAGCAGCCTGTCCCATTTGCATCCTCCCTCAGCCCAGGCCCAGGGAGCCCGACCTCTGGCTAAATTAGCTGTGAATTCCCGAGGGAAATAGCCTTGGAAAAGCGGGAAGGGAGCATGGTTGTGCTGAAATATTCTACCGCAGCCGTCCCATCCATTGTTCCTTGCTGGCCGTGGTTTCCACAGGGAGGAAACTCCCTGATGGGATGGTCCTGCTCCTGGAGCATGGCTGGGCAGGGGGAAGGGGTGGCTGCCAGCAGCCTCAGCCCCTCTTTCCCTTGGGATTGCTTTCCAGAGGGAAAAAGGGATGTGGGAAGGAGGAGAATCTGGGGCTGCCCCAGACAGGGAGCTTGTGCAGGGATCAAGGAGAGGGATGGCCAGAAAAACCCTGGGATGAGGAGATGCTGACCCTCTTCCCCTGCAGAAATCCCACTTGTATTCCATGGATTACGGAGGTGCCAAGGCAGAGGAGCAGAGCACAGGGAATATTTAGGTCACGGTAAATGAGCTCTCTCATTAGAGTCTCTGGAGCTGCACCTACGCGGGGCTGGGGAGCAGAAATTGGGAAGGGGATTTGGACACCCCTGAGTGGGAGGGGAAGATGGATGGGCCCATTATCCCGAGGAAATTGAGGAGGTGGAAGTCATGGCATTGCCAGGTTTGGATGGACAGGCCAGAAACAGTGGGAGGCTCCCAAAACACTTTTAATTCCTGAGATTTTGGGGTTCTGCCCTTGGTAAAAGCTTTTCCTGTTTTCCCTCCCTGCTCATCCCAGAAGCATCTGGAGCTGGATCAGCATCACTGGAGCTGGAGCATCAGCCTCACAGCTTGAGAAGAAAAGTGATAGGACAATAGAGGAATTAAGGGGGGGCTGCCTCCCCTTTGGAAGTCCTGGTGGGCTCCTTGATGTGGGCTGGGGCTCTGGAGCTGCTGGAAGTGCTTTGGGAGAAGGTGAATTACTTCCTGGATTGTTTTTGGAGCGTGCGGGTCCTGGGGATGGACCAGGATTTTTCCTCCATTTTCCTCACACATAAATTTTTGCCTGGCATGGCCAGCAGGCTCAGGGAGGTGATTTTCCCCCTCTATCCTGCTCTGGTGATCCCCCTGGAATGCTGTATCCAGCTCTGGGCACCCCACTGTAAGAAGGGTGTGGACCTCCTGGAGAGAGGCCAGAGGAGGCCATGGAGATGCCAGAGGGATGGACACAGGCTGGGAGAGCTGGGGGTGTCCAGCCTGGAGAAGAGAAGGCTCTGGGGAGGTCTCAGAACCCCTTCCAGTGCCTAAAGTGTGTCCAAGAGCTGGAGAGGGACTTTGAAGTGGTAGGACAAGAAGAAGTGTCTTCCATAGTCAAGCACCTGCATAGGTTGGATATTGGGAAGAAATTCTTCCCTGTGAAGGTGGTGAGGCTCTGGAATGGGTTTCTCAGAGGAGCTGTGGCTGCCCCATGCCTGGAAGTGTCCAAGGCCATCTTGGATGGGGCTTGGAGCAACCTGGGATAGTGGAAGGTGTCCCTGCCCATGGCAGAGGGTGGCACTGGATGAGCTTTAAAGTCCCTTCTATCCCAAACCACTCCATGATTCCCTGACTTTTGGTATCCCAGTTGGCCTCTGGCAAGGAAAAGAATCCAGCTGGAAGATTCAGGGATGCTCCCCCATAGCTGGGAGGTATGTCAGGAATTGCTGCCTGATCCAGAGTGTAACCGGCAGCAAGAGCACTCCTGAGGATGAGTCAGTGTCCCTGAAAACTGGGCTGGTGATCCAGCAAAAAACATTTCAAGGAGAGACTCCTGTAAATCTCCACTCTGCATCGGTGACGCGATTCCCTGGAGCTGCCTGCTCCATCCCAGCCTCCCCCTGATCCATGACTGCTCCAGGGGGGCACCAAGGTGCAACCTCACCATGTCCAGCAGTGGAGAGAGCTGGAGCTCTCCCAGCTTCTCCTGTCACCTCGCACCTATTCCATGTCCTAGGCTGGTGCCACCTCTGCTGGAAGAATCCTGGAATGGTTTGGGTGGGAAGGGACTTTAAGGATTATCTCCTTCCACCCCCTGCCATGGGCAGGGACACCTTTCACTATCCCAGGTTGCTCCAAGCCCCATCCAAGATGGCCTTGGACACTTCCAGGGATGGGGCAGCCACAGCTTCTCTGGGCAACCTGTGCCAGGGCCTCACCACCATCAGCAGGAGGGATTTCTTCCCAACATCCCATCTAAATCCACCTGTTTTTTTGGTTTAAAACAATTCCTGCTTGACCTTCCACTGCTCCCTGCCTTGGGAATGCCTGTAGTGGGGATGTGCTGGGATGAGTGGGAAGCAGCACCGGGCAGTGACTGCACGTAATTGGTGTCACCGCGAGCAGCTGATGCTGCTGATTTTGGGATGAGTAATTCCAGCAGCTTAATTTGGGAAATCAGGCTCTTTGTGTCTTGCCGGGCTCATTTGCAGGACAACCCTGGCGCAGCCGGAGTCACTGTGCCGGCAGCCGGACATCTGGAATGCCGGTGTGTCCCTGGCTCTGTGCCTGCCAGGGGTGGACACGGCACAAATCCTTGGCCCTCTTCCCCCAAAAAGGGGGATTTGCTGCCTGAGGGGAAGGGGAACCCTCATCAGCACCTGGCAGGAGGGACAGAGGGCATGGAATTCCTTGTGGATGCAGTGGAAAGCAAAAGGTGTAAAAGGTTTGGGAGGGCATCCTTGGATTTTTTAGAGTCTGTGTTTAGTTTTGCCCATGTCTGTGGGATTAGGCTCTCCTGGAATACTTCCTTTGAATTTTAAGGCAATTTTGTTCCTGGGAGACGTTTGGTGTCAGTGTCCTGGGGTGAGGGACTTCAGCTTTGTGTCCTACTTGGAAGTGGCCTGGGTGGCACAAATCCATCTGGCCTTGCTCCCACAGGTTCCACCAGTCAGGTGGGGATGGGACAAGGATGTGTCCGTGGGGTTTGTTCCCTCAGCTCCAGGGCTGCGGGAGAGACGGAATTCTCCTTACCCGGGGGTGGATGCTTCTCTCCAATCCCTGGGCATTCCCACTTCATGGGAATTGAATTGGAGCTGCTGGCAAAGAGGAGAGGGTGTGATCCCCTGGAAAACTCCCCGTTGCTCAGAGGGATTGGGACAATCTGTGCTTGGTGACATCTCCTGGGATCACCAAGAAGGACAAGCTGGAGAGTGGCCAGCCTTGGGACAGCCCATCCATGCTGCTGTATTCCATATCTTCCTGGCTTCTCTGGGCATCTGTTTATTTGTGTGGGTTTATCTCAACAGCAGCCAGTGGCAGCTTGGCACGGAATCTGGGAGCTGCTGCTTGGAGCAGCTCCTTGGAATGTGCCTCCAAGATGGAGCTGCCCACACAGCCAGCGGAATGGGCTGGAAGAGCAACTCCCAGATGGCACTGTCACTTCTCCTCATCTTCTTCCTTTTCTGGGAACCTCTGGTGGCCCAAAAGAAATACAGAGGGTGATGGTGTCATGTCCAGTGTCCTTCCATCCTTCTGCAAAGCATCAGCTGCCTTGTAATGCTCCCCAGAGAATCTGTGGATGCTCCATCCTTGGAAGTGCTCTAGGCCAGGCTGAACAGGGCTTGGAGCAAACTGGAATAGTGGAAGGTGTCCCTTGGCATGGACTTGGAATTCAATCATCTTTAAGGTCCCTTCCAATCCTAACTGTTCAGTGATCTTAGGATTCTGTAGTATCCAGAGATTTCCATGTTTTCCATTGTGCTGGCTGCTGCTGGCAGGGCTGTGGAGGTGCTCTGTGGCTGGAGCTGTTTGGTGCAAGGCAGCCAGAGCAAATTCCTCCCTCTCCTCTTGGCAGCAGGAGCAGAGCATCCCGGGGAGTGGATGATCCTGTTCTTGCTGCTCAGGACTTTCTCTGGTTTGTGTGGGATGTGGGATTGATGAGAATGAGTGCCTGGTGAAGGCTCCTTGTGGGCTCTTGGTCACTGAATTTTGGGATCTGCAGCTCTTTGTGGACTTTTTGGGGTGATTTCAATCCAAGAGGTGCCTGTAAATAGTTGGGATGGGGGAGACATAATCATTGCTTCCAGAGATTTCCCTTCAGAGCGTTCCATAACAGTTTGGGTTGGAAGGGCAGGGACAACTTCCACTATCCCAGGTTGCTCCAAACCCCAGCCAACCTGGCCTTGGACACTTTCAGGGATGGGGCAGCCACAGCTCCTCTGGGAAATCCATTCCAGTGCCTCACTCCCCTTACAGGGAAGAATTTCATCCCAATATCCTATCTAACCCTGCCCTCTGGCAGTGGGAAGCCATTCCTGTTGTCCTGTCACTCCATCCTTTGTCCAGGGTCCTTCTCTGGAGACCTTTCTCTTGGAGATCTTTCAGGTGCTTCCTTCCCAAGTCCCTCTGTTTTATGCCCATGGATGTGGCAGTGCCTGGGGCCAGCTTGAGATGAGCAGAGGCTCCCCAAACCCCCTGCTCTTCCCATTGGATCCCTCAAATCCCAGCCTGGAGCCGCACAATGTGGCGTGCCTCAGCTATGGAGCTCCACCGCCTTCGCTGCCAAGGGATTCTTTCCCCTCTTTTCTTCCCAGCTCCTGCGTTCAGAGCCTTGTTTGTGGCCGTCAGGATTTGACAGACTCTTGGCACGTCTCCCACCCCCATGGCAGCAGCAATTCCCGCCCTCTTCCCCTTTTCCCTTGCCCTGCCACCGCGGTTGGAGACCTGTTGGGAGGGCCGCGCTTGCCGGGAAATCAACGCCCAGCCTTTTTTTAGAGCCAGAAAAGCCCTGGCACAGGGATGACAGCAGCAGAAGCCAAGAGGCTCAGATGGTTTTAAATGTCAGGGAGAGGTGTAAACGGATCTGGGAGACAGCATGTCCAGGAGCCACGAGATTTCACAGACAGCAGCTCCAGAGCCAGCATCCTGCGGTTTTCCCTCTCTGGGAGCCGCTGCTTTGCCCAGTCACTGCCCCGGGGCCGGCTGGGATTTGCCCGTGGGATGGTGCCGGTGGCCTCTGGAGAAGGGGAGGATGAAGGGCTGGCGGGGGGAGCGCTGGTGATGAGCAGAAGCACAAATGCGCCTTGGCTCCCGCTGCCTCCGTGACCTTTTCCACTCCGATGTGATCCGTCCTGACACTCGGAGCGGGGGGGAAAGGGGAAGTGGTCATCCGGGCTTGGCCGCTGTGTGTTTGCCTGCTCGGCCCTGCCACTTCCCAAAAAAAGAGTTTGGAGTCTCCGAGAGTCAGCAACTTCCTGGTGACAGCCATCTGTCCCATTTCCCTTAGCAACCATCCGTCCTTTTCTCCTTCATTAAGTGTCTGAGGCGGATCCTGCCTGGCAGACCCTCTCCCGCTTCCCTTTCTGCCTTTCTGGATCATTCCCATCTTCTCCTCTCACTGTGGCACAGAGTCCCAACATCAAAGCATGCTCCTCTCCCAGGAATTCTTGGACAATGCTTGGAGAGGGGCTGTTTGCTCACGTTCCTGCCTGCTGCTTTTTTCTTTCCAGCCTGATCTTTTCCAGTTCCTCTCCTTCAGGAATTGTTCAGGCTGGAAAAGACCTCCAAGATTGAGTTCAGCCTCCCAGCTCTGCCATGGCCACCATTAATTCATGTCCCCAGATGCCATATCCACTCAGCTTTTAAATCCCTCCAGGAATGGGGACACCACCACTGCCCTGGGCAGCCTGATCCAACCCTTCCATGAAGGAATTTTCCCTAATATCCAAAGAGAAATTCCCCTGAGGCAACTCGAGGCTTGTCCCTTGTTCCCTGGGAGCAGAGCCTGACTCCCACCAGGTTCCACCCTCCCATCAGGGAATTGTGGAGACAGAGATGGTCCCCCCTGAGCCTCCTCTTCTCAGGGTTAAGATAAAATTCCCTGCTGTATTTCAGGGACTTCTTCAGAAGGGAACTGGGAACTTCTCCTTAGGATAATAATTCCCGGTTATTGGTCTCCAACCTCTGCTTTGCTCTGAGGTCCCTCTCCTGTCTGCCTGCTGGGCTGTGATCCTGAGGCCTCCGCCAGGACTTTGTGGAGGAGCTGTGCCGCAATTTAGGATTTGGGATCTCCATGGGCAACGGTGTCTCCCGGTGAGAGCTGAGCTTCCCCCTCCGGCAGTTCGGAGCTGGGATGGAGCCAAGTGGGTTAGACAAGGCTTTGAGGTCCGGGAGAAGTGGGGAATGGCTCTGCAGCCTGGTGTGAGGAGCGGGAAAGGAGCCAGGAGCAGAGCCAGGAAGGAATCCTTAATGGGAAACCTCCTGGTTCAGTCCAGCTGCCTCCAGAGCAGGAGCAGGATCCTGAGGAAGCCGAGGAGGGAGGGATTTGACCTAATGAAATTATCCAAGTGCCTTGGCTCCAGCTGCTGCTCTCCAGTCGCATCCGAGTGATGTCCAGAGACGTGGCCTGCGGGAGGGATCGAATACTCCATGGAGCATCCGCATCCTTTGTGCTGTGCCCACATCCGACAGCAGCATTCCAGGCTTCCTAGAGAGCCTGGGAGGCTGCAGGTGCTGCCTGGTGAGGGAGAGCTCTCCGGCACTGCTTCGCTGGAGCACTGACAGGAACAACACAGCTGATCCGTAAATTTCCCTGTCCTACCGCAGCCATTCCCAGCACAGGAGGTGAGCAGGCTCCTGGAAATTGGGAAGCAGCTCATCCTCCAGGCAAATTCCTGTGGTTTGGCATCTCGGCCAGGGAAGTTGTGTTTGTGCCATGGAGCCCTGGGAAAAGGCCAGCGCTCCTGCTTGGGGGGGTGAAGGCATCCCACGTCCCTAAAGCTCCTGCTAAAATCCTGATTCATTCCTGGGCTGCAGCTCTCCTCCCGAAGGAGGATGGAGCCAAGGGCATTCAAAAGGTGGGCGGGGAGGAGGAATAACACGAAGGAATTTCGGCGGGGCGTGAAGCAGATAAGGAAAATGACACGTTGTTATTACACCTGGATTAGGCAGGGCCGGGATGGAGCCGGGAATTCCAGCGGCTGCCCGTGCTGCAAACACAACCTTGTGACTCAGGGGAGCTCGGGGGTTTGCAGTTTCCTTCCCTCAAAGCCTTCAGAGTTCGTTTCCACAATTTCTTGGTTTTTAATTCCCTGCAGAACAACGAGGCTTTTACAACCTGAGGTGGAAAAGCTTTGGAAAGAAGGGTTTGTCCAAGGGGAAGCATGGAGGATGCTGGCAAATATCCCAACAGCCTGGAGCACTGCTTTATCCTCTCATTTTTCCCAAAGGAAAAGCCACCTGGAGCTGCCAGGCAGGAAGATGCCCTGAGCTTTGCTGAGCAGTGGTGAGAAACCCCAGTGAACTGTTATTTAATGGTCCTTTTCCATGGCAATGCTCCTTCCCAGGGAGAAATTTCTGGGCTGAGGAGTCACAGCTTGGATAATGCTGGATAATGTCCTTGGGAGGGGGAAGCGCTGGCGGGATTGATAGCAAGTCTCCGAGGCTTGGCTTCCAGAGTTAGATCTGGCACCAATTTAGCAAAGCAGCTGGAAAGAGGAGTTTGTGCTTGGAATCGTGAACAGTGAGGGCTGTGCCGAATTCCAGAATGCAACCTGCTGGAGAAATCCTTTCCAGGCTTTCTCTGTGGCGTCAAACCCATCCGTGTGTGCACGGGTGTGTTTACTATGTGCCAAGAGTGAGCCCACGGTGTGGGAACCCCTTGGAAAAGGGAGGGATCCCGCTAGGAAGGCGGCTTTAAGGCTGGAAAGGGGGGTCCTGAGGAAAGCACGGGTCTCCAGGTGGGAATAGGAAGAGCTGTGCCAGAGGAAAGGAACTGGGAAGGTGCCAGCTTTGCTCTGCCCTTCCTAGCTGAAGTGGGACCTGATGCTGCCCACACCTTGGGGATTTATGGAAGAAATTTTTCCCTTTTCCCTGAGGGTGGTGAGGCACCAGAATAGATTTCCCAGAGAAGCTGTGGCTGTCCCATCCCTGGAAGTGTTGGACTAGGTTGGATGGGCCTTGGAGCAACCCGGGATAATGGGAGGTATCCCTGCCCACAGCAGGGGGTGGAATGGGATTATCTTTAGGACCCTTTCCAACCTAAACCATCCCAGAATTCCATGTCTGATCCCTTCAGGTGCCTGACAGAGGTTTCCCAAGTCCTGCCCTGCCTCTGGCTGGCATTCCAGCCTCCTGTGTGCCAGCCTGAGCCTGAATTTGAGCTTCCAGCTTATCCCTGGATAAGCTCTCCTTAGGTTTGGCTCTGACTGGGATGTCTCCCCTCTGAATTATCCCTTAAAAACTGCTTTTTTAGAGATTCAGGTCAGGTGTGGGACAGCAGCCTGGGCCCCAAAAATCCCTTCCCACTGCTGGAGGAACCACAGAAAGCCAAGGCAGCTGGAGGGGGAGGTTTTTCTGAACATCCGGAGTTCAGGAGAAGCCTCTCCATTAGGGAATGATTTTTAGTTAAGGTTTGAGTGATGCTGTTTCTCTGCAGAGCTGCAGCAGCTGCTCCTGCTGGGGGGACACTGCCAGCTGCTCATCCCTGCCTTGGGAGCTTCCCAGGGGCTGGGAATGACAAGGAGGGTCGAGCCAGGAGGTGCTGGCTTGGGGGGCATCTGGGAAGAGCAGGTCTGTGGGGAGATCTGCTGGGATAATGAAGGATTTGAGGACCAGGAACAGTCTGGAGGCACTGGATTAGCAGCGTTTTGGTAGGAGGTGATGGAGGCTGATGGCTCCAGGGAATTGCGGGCGGGAATCATGCTGGGAAGGGAGGCAGGGCTGGGAAGGCACAGCCACCACGGGGATGGAAGCAAACACAGGCACTTCCTGCTTGGTGACATGGGAATGGGGGACACAGGAATGCCTGTTGCTGCGGTTTTTAAAAGCGCTTCCCAAATTCTGGTTGGCAAATACGTGGTTTGGTGGAAATTTCGTGTGGGATTACGCCTGGCTACACAGAGAGAGCAGCCTCGGCTTGCACCAGGGAAGGTTTAGATTGGGTATGGAGGAAAACTCCTTCATGGAAAGGGCTGCCAGGCATTGGAGCAGGATCCAGGGGTGGAGTCCCCAGCTGTGGAGGGATTTGAAACCTGTGTGGATGTGGCACTTGGGGACATGGGTTAGTGGTGGCCATGGAACAGTTGGACTCTGTGGTCTTGGAGGGCTTTTCCAACCTCAGTTCTTCAGTAAATGATATTCTCTAGAGAGTGAGATAATGGGTGAGGTGCTGGAATTTTTTCCCCTGGAGGGAATGTCAGGATAATGCTGTTGTCCAGCTTTCCCTGGTGGCCTGTCCTCTTTGAGAACGACAAAAACACCTTCCCAAGACACTTGTTGCTGTCAGCCCTTGGAATTCAGCCAGCTGGAACAGCCTGTGCCTGCTCCAGGGGTGATGGAGCCCAGACAGGTGTTTGCAGGGATTGAGGAGAGAGGAGGTGGTTTGGATAACCTGGATGCTGGAATCCCTGCGCCAGGGAGACTGTTGCACTCCCAGCCTTGTTCACGCTATTTCCCTATGATTTATTGTAATCCTAATGGAGCAGCTGAGGGAAATTGGCAGGTTTGGGATGGAGGAGGAGAGGGGCTTGTTACCCTGGGAGTAACGGAGCGTCTGACTCCAACTGGGAGCCCAACAGGAGCAGGATTTCGGAGCAGCGGGTTTGGATGTGCTGTGCCTGGGGGCGGTGGCAACAACAACAAACTGAATAATAATAAAAAGCTTCCCATGTTCCCAGCTATTCCTGGAGCCTTGTTCCTTGTCCAAATTCCCTGGAGGAGGGGTTGGTTTGCTTTTAGGTTTAGGAAAATCCTCAATCCTGGAATCTGTTGGCTTTTTTTTCAGGACACCAGGATCAGCGGAACTGGATGGGTTCTTTGTTGATTGAATCCCTTCCTGGCACATGCCAGGGACCTCCAGGGCTCCAGGGCTGTCTACAGTGGTCTGGACTGTTCCCGGGAGATGATATGGAGAATTCCAAGGCTGTGGTGTGGGACAGCCCCATGCCATATCCGTGTGTTGAGGAATGATGCTCCAGCTGGAAGAACACCACAGAATTCTCTCTCCCTCACATTCCGAGGTCATTCCTGCACAAAGAACACAGATCCATCCAGAGGTGAGTAAGAAATAGCAATTCCTTAAGCCTTTCAGAGGTTTCCTTGTGAAACGGACGGGGATGTCCTGATGGAGATGCTGCATCCGAATTATCCACAGGGATAATCCAGCTGATGGATGTCTCTCCTTCGCATCCCTCTGAAGGTGTAGCATTCCCAGGAATGCGTGGGAATCTCCATCTTCATGCCATTGCCCCAGGCATTTAAACCCAGACTCAACCTTTTCTCACAGATTGGGAAGCTCTGAAATGAATGGATTTGCTCTGGAGGTTGGAGGTGGGGACAGATCCATGCAAACATCACGTCTTTTGTGACAGGCTCAAATTAATTCCTTAATTCCCTTAAATGCTTCGCCACCCGCCCGCCGTGTCATGACAGTGGGAAAAAATGGGATTTTTGAGGGCATTAATCCTTCCCTTAATGCTTTAGGGAATGTTAAGGCATCCAGTTTATCCAAAACATTCCAAAATTTCCTGTAAATGGTGTCACTGCCATACAGGAGTCAGGGAACGGAGCCCTGGGGATCACTGGGACGAATCCGGACGTTGGAGCTGGGTTATAAATGTGGTCTGGTCCTTGCAATCCGGTGAAGCCAGTCTGGAAACGGGCAGCTGGAGCTGCTGGAACTCAGAAATCCTGAGCTGTATTGATTAATTGCCTGGTGTCCATTAATTGGCAGGATCTGGGATGGGATGTGCTCTATCCCACCCCTTAGAAAGCCTCGGACGGCTTCTGATTGTATTTCCCTGAAAAAAAAGAGTAATTTCCAGTCTTTCTGAGCTTCTTCCCTCTGTTTGCTCCGGGTTTTGGGGCTTCCAGGAGCGTCTGCCCGGCTGGGGAGCGGATTGTACCGAAGGGAGACCTTGGAAGTGCCACGGGCTGGATGAAACGATTTGTTGGAATGCTAAATTTGGCAGCAGCTTTTCATCCAAACCGGAGCCACTTTGCACCTGTCTGGGAAGATAAAGGGACTCGGAATGAGCGTGAGTGGGATTTTTCTGCCTGAACGGGATACAAAGGCCTTGGCACAAATGAATTCCTGAGCTTCAAAGCCTTTCCTGAATGTTTTTCCACCCCTGTCAGGCTGTTTTATTTCCCAGGTACGGTGATATCACCCAGCAGACCATTTGAAGGCTGCTCCACTTGCTTTAAGGAGGAATGGGCAGGCGAGGATGTGCTGCTATTCCCTACTGGATCAGCTTTTCTGGGGCAGGGACGTATTTTTTTTTAATTTTTTTTTTTTTTTCTTTTTTGTGGTAGGAGCATCTAAGTTGTGTCCTTGGATGATGGTGGCTGCCGTGTTCAAAGGGAATCACTGTCCTTCCTCCCAAACGGAATGGTTGTTGTGGTGTGTCCATCCCTGTGAGGGTTTTTTTGTGAGGAGGGCGATTGGTTGGAAGGGACCTTACAGCCCCACCAGTTCCAGCCCCTGCCGTGGGCAGGGACCCCTGCCACTGTCCCAGGTTGCTCCAAGGCTGGTCCAGCCTGGCCTGGGACCCTTCCAGGGATGGGGCAGCCACAGTTCCTCTGGGAAATCCATTCCAGGGCCTAACCAATTTTTTCCAAATATCCCATTTAACCCTGTTCTCTGTCACTGGGAAGCCATTCACTCCTTTCCTGTCCATACCCTTGTGAACA
The DNA here is from genome assembly GCF_030490865.1 of Poecile atricapillus. Lineage (NCBI taxonomy): Eukaryota > Metazoa > Chordata > Aves > Passeriformes > Paridae > Poecile > Poecile atricapillus. Next base: position 126,890,178 of record NC_081249.1, on the reverse strand, counting down.
GGCTCTCTCCACCTTTCTTGGGAATATCTCCTGATAGGAAAGCACTGCTTTTCCATACTGGGCATGGAAAGCAGTGTGCCAGGCCCCCTCCATGAGGAAGACTGAAGTGGTGTGCTGGGTGGTTTTCCTGAGGGAAGGGATGTTGGGAGAGCCCCAGGTGTGGCTGAGGTGAGATTTTATTTCTCCCTAAATTCCCGGCCTGGGGGGGAGCAGATTGGAGCTGGGTTGTGCTCCAAGGGAGCAAGGAGTGGGACAAGAGGAAATGGCCTGAACTTGTGTCATGGGAAGTTCAGGTTGAACACCAGAAGGAATTTCTTCATGGAAGGGGTGATGAGACACTGGAAGGGGCTGCCTAGGGAGGTGTGGGAATTCCTGTCCCGGGAGGTGTTTAAGGAATGCCTGGATGTGGCACTCAGTGCCCTGGGCTGGGTGACAAGGTGGGGATTGTCACAGGTTGGACTCGGTGGTCCTGGAAGTCTTTTCCAAGGGAATTAGTTCTTGTGGGATCCCTCCGTGATTCCGGTGCGATCATTCAGTGATAATGTCGGTATCGCAGGTGACCAGCAGCCCAGCAGAGGCCTGTGCCCGCAGCAGGTGTCCTTTCCCTGGATCCCGGTGAGAATTCCCCGCTGGAATCCGCGCCCGGCCCGGGATTGCCCCGCCCCGTGGCGCTCCCGCCGGGCGCCACCAGGCGGCGCCGCCGCGCCCCGCACCCCTCGTTGCCGTGGCGACCGCAGGTTGCGTAGCGGCCCTTACGCAGTTGACGCAGTGGGCGGCCCCGGCGAGGCGGGGGCGGCCCCGGCAGGGCGGAGGCGGCGTTGGAGAATCGGGGGCCGCAGGGCCCCCGGCATGGAGGAGGCGGCGGCGGCCGCGGCGCTCCCGAGGCGGTGGCGGCGGCGGGAGCGAGGTGAGGGACGGCGATGGGAATGGCGCGGCAGCGGGGGCCGGCGCTGCGGCAGGTGCGGGGGAGCCGGGAGGGCGCTGGCAGGGCCGGGGGTGCGCCCGCCGCCGCCGCCCGCCCCGCTGGGCTGCAGGCCCGTGTCGCCCGAGGGGTCTGGGTCCCGCAGGAAGCGCGGCATTCCTGTCGGGAAGGGCCCCGCTCCATGTGGCCTGCGCCCGTGGGAAGCGGTGGGAAGCGGTGGGCTTCCACCTGCGCCTCTGGAAAGCTGCCATCCTGCCCCAGGCAGGTGCGAGGCGTGAAGGTGATCCCGTCGTTTGGGATTCGGGATCCTGCGGTGGGAGGCGGGAGCGGTGCTGCTGGATGTCCAGGGAGAAGAAGCTGCGGTGTGGGTGTGACACAGGGATTCTTGCTCCCAGCTTTTATTACTTCCCGCAGGGAATGGTACCCGACTTGAGCAACGCGGGCGGATGCTGAGCAGTGGCCGTAAAATTCTCAAATTTAGGATTGCAGGCAGCTGCAGAAGTGATATATCCTTATAAAAGTAAGGGAGATGTCGCTCCGAGATCTTGGAGCTGGGATGCTGCCAGACTGCTCAGCCAGAATTCCCGCTGTGCCCAATTCTGGGAATTAATACCTGCTGGTGTATTTGGGACAGGCTTCAGTTGGCACTGGGAATATGGGAACGGGGATTGCCGAGCCTGGTGCACACCGTGGTCCTTAGAGCCTGCTCCAGGTGGGAAATCCCACAGTGCTTCCCAAAGGTGGGACATGTAACCCCATGTGCGACATGAAAGCAGCAAAACTCCGGGGAATGGTTTTAAAGGAGTGTTCCAAGGTGGGAATATTCATCTCCCCCGCGGGGTGAAACTTAGTGGGGATGAGTTGCTGCATTCTCCTGGCTGGACAGGGAGAAGCATCCAAGTTTTTGTGGTCAGGCTTAAGAGTGTTCTTAAATGGGAGATAATGAAATTGTGGGAAGTGGCTCTTGGAAAGCTTCGGACTCTCCGTGATTCTGGCATTGGCTTGGCTGAAATGTGTATCCTGTGGACACCGCTGGAAAAAGCTTTCCAAGTGGGAAACCTGAGCTGGGGGAAGGTGTATGTTGTGCCAGGTATTGGTTTTAATGGTCATAAAAGTTGCATGGGGGTCTTAAAGCTGCTGGTGAAATTCCAGCAGTGCCAACTTGGACTGGGAATGGCTGAGGGGGTCTGGAGTGCTCAACAGGGACAAGAGACTTGGAAAAGCATCTGTTATGTGGTAAATTATACAAATAACCTGTTTTTTTTCTGCAGCCAAAACCCTTCAACAAGGAGCAAAATAAAATTCCCCCTTTAAATGGGAATTTAAATAGGAAATCTGGGAGTTGGCAGCTCTGCTTTCCAAAATTTTACTCCAGAGGGTCAATTTCAGGGATTTAAGGATATGGACTATGTACTGCAGGTACTGATTTTTGTCAGTGCTGACCTACAAAAATCCAGATTTGACCCGAATTCCAGTTTAAATTAAGGCACTTGGCACTTTTTGCCCGCTACCTGCACAGCCAGACCCAAATCCTGGAGACAGGGAATGCTGTAAATCCCTGGCAGCTCCGTGGTTGCTGGGAAAAGGGCGGTGAGAAAGGGAAACTTCTCTGGGCTGTGTCCACCCGTTCCCTTTCCAGAGGGGTGGGAAGGAGCAGTTGTGCAATGATGGGATTTAAGGGAAGTGCTGTGCCAGGAGGGAAAGTGGGAAGGGTGAAAGTGCTCCTCCTGACGACCAAAAATGTGGGGGGGGGCGGGAAAAAAAAAATCCTTCGTTTTGGAAACTTTGTTAAAATTCCCTGGACAAACAATTTCAGCAACCAAAAAAACCCCCCCTGCTTGGGGCTTTTTTTTGACTTTGTGTGGGAATCTCAATCCTGTTCCTTGTGCTCTCCCTCCCCTTGGAAGTTAATTAATTGGGAGCTGGCTGCTCCAAACGAGGTCACTTGGATTTCAGAGCTGCCGTATCATTGTATGGATTTGCAAAATCAGGATTTAAGGCTTGTGTGCCTCAGAAATTTTTCCTTAAAGTGGCATAATCCTGGTTTTTGCGGGTCTTTTCGAGGCAGCTGGAAGGATGTAGGAAGGAAAAGTGTTCAGATTGGAGGGTGTAAAGCTTGGGATGCTGCTCAGCTTTGGATGGTGAAGAGTTTGGAGAAGCTTCCAGTCATTCCCAGGCCTGGCTGTCATTTATGGAACTTCCTTGGACTAAACCAGCAGGAATTCTCTTCTGTCCCAGACATCCCTGTCCTGTTTGTTCCCTGTCTGAAGGTTTTTTGGTTTTTTTTGGGAATTAAACTTTTATATCTCCCCTAGACCACGCAGCTTTATTTTGGGGAGCCTGCACCCTGCTTTCCCTCGTCTCCCATTCCATCTTTTCCAAATAAATGACCCTTGGTTCCACCTCTGCTCCTGACAGTGATCCAGCTGATGAATAAGAACATCCCGAGCTGGATTGAGCCCTGGAGTTTGAGGAATTTCCAGTTAAAGACGAAGCAGTTGAGATGGGGTGAGTGAAACCGTTTTAATCCACTCTTGAAGCTGCAGGGCTGGAGTTTTTTGGGAGCTGGGAGCAGATGAAAGTGGCCTTTGTGCCATGGGAAGTGTGACAAATGGACTTTGGTGGGATCTGCAGAGAGCGCCGGGATGTTTATTCCTGCTGGGATAGATGGGAGTCAATCAGGCTCTTCACTCCAGGCCAGTTGGAGCTGATATTTTTGTTATTCCATACATGCTATTGTTCATTTAGGTGTGTTTCTATATGTTATTGTGTGGTTTTTTTAAGGAGAAATCAGGGAAAAAGTCCTTGAAAATTTGCCAGGCGCAGCACCTGCCCAGCTTGGAACTTTGAAAATGGAAGAAATTAGAATAGTTTTCCAGGTTTTGGTGAGAAATGGGAAAGTTTGCCCTGCTGAGGAATATCCTACCCTGAAATATTGACAAAAATGCAGCTGGACCCTAGCGGGGATTTTGGATACAGGATGTAAGTCCCACAGAGTTTTAGGAAAAATGTGTCCTGTACCTTCAGGCATTCCTTCTTCCTCATTTTCTTTCCTTTCTCCCCTCTTTCCAGTGGAAGGCACATGGATCCCTTACCTCTGGATCTCTTTGGAAAGATGAAATAAAAAAGCTTTGGATTATTTTCTTCTTCCTTTCAGCAGGAGCTGAAAATCCACATGGTAGGCAGAGACTGTCAGGAATTCTGTCCTGGGCTCTTAATCCAGGAGTTTCTTCTTTAACTCAAATCCTTCCTTAACTGCCCTTGTGTTCCAGCAGATTCCTGAAAATCCTCATCCCGCCCTATCCATTGGCATTTCTCCCTGTCTTTGAGGAGCCTTCTGAGCTCCTCTTCTAAGGTCTGTGGAATGGCATGAAAATTCCTGGCTTTTTATTCCCTTCCAGTTGAGATTTCAGTTCCTGCATGTTCCCTTGGTGTGGAATTAAAACAAGTGGGTTCCTCAGAGATGGCTTTAAGCTCAGTAGGAATTTTTCCCTGAAAAAAGGATACAATATGTAATTTAGAACCTTCCATTCCAAGTTTTTTTCCAAGGAAAAACTTGCCATTTCATCAGGAGTCAGTGGTAAACATCCCAGTGCTACTTACTCATAGCCATCAGTAAATATGGGAATGCCACCTTAAATGAGCATTTTCCATGACTTTTTTCCTCTGGAATATGTTTCCTTAGGCTTTCTTGGCCTGGAGGTTTTATTGTCACCACAGACCTGAGTGATCCTGAGTTTAGATCCAGGCAGGCTGCAGGACAGAATCCTTATCTGTGTTCTTGTGGAATAAAATGCTGAGTCCCTCAGGCTACCTTAAAACCTTTGAACTGGATAATGGGAAGAAACAGGAAAATTCAGGACATTCCTATTATAGTTCAGTGCAGTAAATAGAAAATGGAGAGGTCGGGGTGGAGTTCAGCCCTTTCTTCCCTGAAAGGTTCCCATTTGGATGTGTCCTGCTGCTCCATGTCTTCTGGAAGTTGGAATTTCCACAGCTCTGCATCCTTTGGGGTGATATTTATTATTCTGTCATGGCTTGTCTTTGCAGCCCAGATCCCTGGTCTTGACACAGCCTGGATGTATTTTTGGAATATGGATGTCAGCTCCAAACTGGGAGCCTCTGGAGGCTTGGCTTTTCCCATTGGGTCTGCTAAATGATCCTGCAAATTGGTGCTGTTTTCTCCTGTGGGAAATGAACTGCTTCACCTCCCAGAAAATCAGAACAAGGCAGGTGCTGCTTGGGAGTTTCCAGCATCTCAACCAGCTAAGGATTGTCCTGAAAAAAGTGTATCCTGCTCTGCTTGGATCCTGTGATTAAAATGCTGGAGTCCTGGAATGGTTTGGGTTGGAAGGGGCCTTAAAGCTCCCCCACACTACCCCAAGTTACTCTAAGCCCCATCCAGCCTGGCTGTGGACACTTCCATGGATCCACAGCTTCCCTGGGCAGCTTACTTCTTGTTGATATCCAGATCCCATAAATGTTCTTCATTTACCTCTGGGCCACGTTTAACCTTTGGAAGCACATTCCCCTTTTTGTGACTCCGGGTTTTTTCCGGCTGATTCAGTTGTTTGTCACCATCTCCATAGCACCGGAGCATCGGCTAATGACAACCAGCATTTCCCTAAATGAGAGCATTCAGGGATGAACTGGATTTTTCCTTGGAGAGGGGAAAACATATGCCCTGTCAGAGGAAGGAGAAAAACTTCCCATAAAAGCAGGAATTCATGATTTGTGCTGCTCATTTTCTTCCCTGGATAGAGTAGGGAATAAGGGGACATTTCCTAGAGAGATTCTGTTTTCTGTGGGATTGCTCTTCCCTCTACCTTTGTCAGTTTTCCCTTATTTTCTAGTGGAAAAAGAGGCATCCATGTTCCAAATCTGGAAGGATTAGAGCTTTCCTCAAAATTCAGTGACAAATCCAGGGGCAAAATTCCTTTTTCTTTTGTGGAATTGTGGTGTTAAAACTTCTGTGGGAAGCCACAGGCTGCTTTGGAAAACCTTTTTACCCTCTAAATTTCATGGCTATTCCTGGATCAATGTGTTGCTTTTGGAAAATAGTCTTTTGACCCTTAAAAAAAAAAAAAAAAGGGATCATGTTTTCTCCCTGAGCTCGTTTGAACACCTCCAGTGTCACAATCAAATTTAACTCGGTAGGAAATGGGCACATCCCCAAATCCAGTGTTATCCGTGGTTATTCCAAGGCCTGAAAGAGCCTGAGATAGAGATTTGTTGCATGTAACTCTTTGCCTTATGGAATCCCAGCTGACAAGGAGAATTTCGGGATTCTCCGGGGCCTTGCTCTGACTTTGTGTTCCCCTTGGATGAGGGCGGAGGAATGAGGAGAGGCAGGAGGGAGGGAAGCACGTGGGAAGCTGAAGAAAATGCTCGGGAATGGGCGGCTGAGTAAGTGTGGAGCCTCCTGGGAATATTGGCAGAGTCGGTGAAATTCCCTTGTGAGGTGGGGAGCAGGAATTTGGGGAGGGAAGTCAGGAACATGCCGATGGTGGAAGTTTCTCTGTTATCTAACACGCAAGTTTGCAGGATCTGTTTTATCCTGGAGAAAAGGAGGACTGGGGGAGCTTCTCATTCCCTACAACTCCATGACTGGGTGTGGGAGCCAGGTGGGATTGGGCTCTTCTCCCGTAGAACAAATGACAGGACAGGAGTAAGCAGCCTCAAGTTGCATCAAGGGAGGTTTAGGTTGGATATTGGGAATATTTCTTCATGGAAGGGGTTGTAAAGCACTGGAAGATGCTTCCCAGGGCACAGGTGGAGCCCTCGTTCCTGGAGGGACTTAAAATCCATGTGGATGTGACACTTGGGGACATGGGTTAATCGGTTATTGTTGGATTTGATGATCCTAAAAGTCTTTTCCAAACTTAACAATTCCATGATTCTGTATGTGCAGGCCAGGCACTCCTGAGGCATTTGGTGTTCCCAACTCTTCCCATGTCATTAATACCATAACCCATATTTTGTGTCCATGGATTTGCTGGCTCCTTGGATGTTTGTTCCCTGGAATTCCCTGGAACCCTGGTTTCCAGCCATTTCTGGGTAGGAACTCCAAGAATTCTCAGATTTAGCCTTTATTACTTGGGACATACGAGGTTTAGTTTGGTTATCAGGGGATGTTCCCACCAGATTTTCCTTCCCTTGGGGGGTGACAAGACAGGGAAGTGAACTTTTGAAATTGCACCGTCTGCAAGCCCAGTAAGGACTCACAGTTCCGGATTTTTGGGATACACTGAGGGGGTTCAGGCAGCGGAACTGATCCAAGGTAGCTCTTAATGATTCTGGGCTCACCCAAATCCCTCTGGCTCAGGAGAGCGGAAGGGAATGCGCTGTGTTTGTTCACTGGGTGCTCATCCCAAGGGTCGGATTAGTTCAGCGTTCCGTGGCAGCTCCAACCGGGTGGACGAGGTGCTGGGGAGTGTCACCTGGGCAGGCTGAGGAAGAGGTGGAGTCGCCCAAGGGAACGTGGGAATCTCTCCAACACGGAGGATCCTGGACTGTCCATGGCCAATTATCCTCTTAAAACCTTGGGATGTTGCTCAATGGACAAGTCAATCATAGGGTATCCCAAGTTGAAAGGGACCCACAGGGATCATCGAAATCCAGCTCCTGTTGTCCTTGGTGTCCCCAGCTGCCATTGTATTTATCCTGTTGTTTTCCAGATGCTGTCCTTGTTTTTCTTTCCTTGTTAACTCTTAATTGACCAACACTTGGAAGCAGAATGTGGATTGAGGAGAGCAAGATGCTCTTCCCACTGCTAAGAAATGAGGCCTCTCATTCCAGGAAAGCCTAAACGAGGGGTTTGGAAAACCAGATGGAATGGGAAGAACTCATCCTGGTTTCCTGCTCCTGTAGCTGCAGGATTTTGCTTTGTGTGTGCCAGAGCTGGGAAATGCTGCCCTTTGGAGTGCAAAAAGCGTGGAAGGGTGTGGTTGGAGCAATCCGGAACCTTTTCACCTGAAAGCACCTGATTTATGACACCAAAATCCCAATGTTAACGTGGATTTGTTTGGCGAACCACTCGGCTCCGAGTTCCCTGGGGCTGGGCCAAAACACTCCCTCCTGCCTGGCATGGAAAACACAGCCCTGGAGCCTCTGCTCCGGAGCACGAGGGCTCGACATTCCTGATAAACAGTGAGTTGGTCTTTCCATTCTTCCAGCAGGTGCCATTTGGTTAAACCGTAGTATTTAGGGAAGTTTGTTGGGCAGAGAGTGGGAGCAAATCTCCTTTTCCTTCTGGAGTGCTTTCACCATTCCAGTGTGCCAGGGCCTGGAAGTTTTGCATGGATAGGATGAAAGCAGATGGATCTTCCGCCTCAGTGTCCAGAGGTACAAGGTGTTGTGCCAGAGGGTGGGATACTGGAATTCCTGGTTGCCCAGGCCTGGAGAAGCGGGAGATCCTGTTCCCAGACAACGTGACCGTTTTGTTTCCCTGTACTTTAGACAGCTATCCTGGTGTTTGCTCAGCTCCTTACACCTGACTGCAAGGGTTTTCCAAGGAATTTGCATTTCAAATTGGAATTTTTGTTGCAAGTCTGGAATTTTTGAGGAGAAAAAGTGACAAATCACATTAGGAGAGAGGAAAAGGGAGGAATTTAGGATTACCCAAGATTTGGTGGCCCTCAGGGCTGTGGCTGCTGCTCCCTTTTTGGAGGATAAATGAGAGAACTGTTCTTTTACCTTTCCCAATATTTATAGTATTCCTGCTGCCGAGGCTCCATTAGACATTGCTGCTCTTGGAAAAAGAGATGAGGTTGGAAGTTCTCATGTTCCTATGGGAACAGGGAGTTGCAAGGCTTGGAGTTCTCATTTATAAGAAGATTTGTCAGGAAGGGTGGGAAAGGGATTTAATTTCTGACTTAAGTGGGAAACCAAGATTCCTTCTCTCCTGGTTGGCTCCTGACTCCGAGTTTTCCCATTCCAGGCTGCTCCGTGGCCTCGGAGTTAATTACAAGTTGGATAAGGAGATGCCCAAATCCGCCCTGCTGTTGTGTTGCTGACTCAGTGGCTCAGAACTCCTTTTTTTAGGGAGAGGGGCAGCAAAAAGACCACCCTGGATTCTGGATGCTTGTGGAGCAGGGCTAGGAACCCTTGGGATGAGTTTTCCAGGCTAAGCTATTCCTGAACCTGCTTTCCCCACCTCCTTGGAAGTAAATAAGATGTTCAGGACAGAGAAACCTGGGATTTTTTCCCCAGTGCAGCTGTTGTTTAAGTTGCTCCCAAGGAATATGGGACTTTGCCCAGTCCTGTCTGCAGGACTCTTCCCAGGAATATTGCCCCATGTGTGTTCAGAAGGGTTTGGGGGGGGAGGGGGGATTTCAGGAAAACAGCTGCATTGTCTAAGGGAAGAGGAACTGCAGTCCCAAAGTTTGCTTGGAAAATTGAAACGGGAAAAAGATGAGAGATCAATTAAAGAAGAACTGTGGTTTTTTAATCAGGTTTCCAGCCAAATCCAATGGAAATCAGGCACCTGCCGTGGGATGGAGCCTGGGTTTCGGTGTGTTTGGATCCTGACTGAAGCAGCTGTGCAGTTTTTTCCCTGTGGGAGCTTCCCAAAGGCTCTTCTGCCACTGCACCATGGCTGGGTTGTGGGCAACCATCTGGGACTCCTGCCTGAGGGATCCAATCCCTTAATTTTTCATAAATCTGGGATTTGGAACTTCTGCCTGAAGGTTGTCATGCCATGTTTTGTAGTAATGGGGTTGTCTTTTTTTTCCCCCAAATTTGGATTTTCCATTAATTAGTGGTTGTTATTAATTATAACTTGGTACTTTAATACTTCAGTTTTCCATGTTTCCAAGCTGTAGAATGGAATTTGAATTCATCCAGCCCTTTGGAGGGCAGGGAGGTTTCAGCTCTCCTGTTAAAGGGGAGCTCTGCCTTCCTTGGAGCCTTTTTCCTTGGAACTATTTTGGGAACATGATTTCATCTTCCTCCTGGAGCGGGGGAAAAGCCCACCCAGAAACGTGGGGGATTCGGAGCTTCTGTTCTTCCCTGCAGAAAATCACGGAATTGTGCCTCAGATTTCCCTAAAATGGGGGTGTTGGAACGTTGTAGGAGGGAAAAGGGGTGAGTTGTGTGTTGCTGGACAGATCTGTGTTCTCCAGAGGTCACTCCTTGCTGGCAGCCCAGAGCAGGAATGGGATTCCTGGGTGCTGGCATCTGAGGGAGGGGTGTTAAAGAGGCAGCTCCTGCTGGCCTCTTCTAGTGATTCCAACCCCTTCTCTCCTTCTTTTCTCTTGGATGTTTACTTCTGGATTCTTTGGCTCCCATCCTGGTAATGCTAAATCCTGTGGTGGATTTGGGAAGAGCTGGACGAGGGTGGAGGTGAGATTTCATCCCAACACATTGCAGAGCCTGGATTGTGCTTCCCCCTCCCCCGCTGCTTTCCTGGTGGAAATACGGAATTTTCCCATTTTGCTGTGTTGTCTCCTTCCTGGTTTATCAGGGAGAGGAGGAGGGAGAGAGGGAAGAAGGGATGTGTGGGCTGCTGGTGCTGGAATTTAAAACCTCCTCATGGAAAGGGATGGGGTCATCCTGGTGTCCTGTTTTCCTTTTCCAGCTTCAGGCTGGCAGCTGGAACACCTTGAAAATTCCAGCCAGGAAATCATGTAACTGACAGGGGAGCAAGGAATGTGGTGGAGAGAGGAAGAAATCTGTGGACATTGAGTTTTTCAAGCTTAAAGGATGCTTGGATTCATCCTGTGCTGGATGCTGGAGCTGGATACTCCCTGCGTCTGTCTGTTCCGCTGTTTACCTCTTTGCAATGGAAATAAAGTCCTTAAATATCCATGGGATCTTGAGGTTGCAAAAATGGGAATGTCGGCAGTTGGAGACATTGATTGATTTCTTTTTTCCCCACTGGAGAAGGTGTGTTGTCTGTGGAATGTGGAAAAGACTGTCAGGAACATGGCTGGGAAGGTGTGTGAGAAACTCATGGAATTCTGGGAGCTGTTAGGATGGCTCAAGAGATCCCTACTCCAAGAGACCTTTGGAATTCTCTTGGTATTTTGGACAAAAAATCAAAGCCATCTGACAAGCCAGGTGACAAGTGACACTTGAGTTGTGCCAGGGGAAGTTTTAGGTTGGATATTAGGGAAAATTCCTTCATGGGAAGGTTGCAAAGCATTTGGAACAGGCTCCGGTGGTGGAATCCCCATTCCTGGAAGGATTTAAAGTCTGTGTGGATGTGGCACTTGGGATAGTGGTGGCCTTGGTAGTGCAGGGGAATGTTGGATAATCTTGAAGGGCTTTTCCAACCTGAGCAATTCCATGATCCATTTGTCGGTGCTGTTGGACACAAAGAAGGTCTCAGCCTGGCATTTGAGAACAATTTGCCTCTCCTGTGAGCTTGTGGACATCCCAAAACATCTCCACAAGGATGCAGGCAAAATTCCTCTTATTCCTTATCAAAAAGAGTGGGAATATTTTCCCTTACTGCCCAGAAAAGAACTGTAGGAGATCTCAGCTTGTGCCTGTACTCAGGATTTAAGGCTGGGGGAAGGAACTGAGGGGAAAAAGAGGCTCAGGATTGGGATGGACAGGAGTCAGACCTGGGCAGGGATAATTCCTGATCCTTTGGAGCTTGGTTATTACTATTTAATCAACGGTGTTAATTACAATATCCTATTGCTCCCAGGCCTCTGAGCTCTGATCAGGGATGAGGATGTGAACTGAAAAAGGTGGCATAAAGGAATTTTTTCTGGCTTTGGAAGTTCACTTGCCCCAGCAATAACGGAATGAGTCACCAAACCCCAACTCTGGTGCCTGTGATCTCTTCCCAGCTGATTAGAACATTCCCACCAAGAGCTCTTCCAGGCATTTCCTTTTGAAGCTTAATTGAAAAAGCTCTGGATGATTGGATACTTCATGGTTAATTATAAGATAATTAAAGGAAAGTGGGGAAAATCTACACCTGGACAAATCCTGCTGAAGGAATCTCTGCAAAGGCACTCCATTTAATTACCAGGATGGCCACGCATTGCCTCAGGAATGAGAGGAAAAAGGAATTTCTTTTCCAGCCGCCTCAAACTGGTTGGGCTGGGAGCCATGGGCTTGTCCTGAAGTAGATCCCAATAAACATCTTTTTTCCTTATAATCCTATTTGGATTATAAATTCAAGTGTGAAATTCGTTTGGAATTCGTGTCTGCTGGATGAGGGGAAAGGTGGCTCCTCGTGGAGAAATCAATTGCAAAACGCATCCCTGCGCTGTTGGAGCAGGGATCCTTCTCATTTTCTGAGGGTTACCTACTTCCCTGGACAAGATTTGAGCTCAGTTTGTCTTTGGAAAAATGGAATCACTTTCCAAAAGCTGCAGAGTTGCTGAGTTCAGTAGAGAGGGATTGGGATCACGAGGCTGTGATCCAGGATGTCCAGCAGCCATGTGTGAAGTCCAGGTAGAGCTCTGAGGATGATCCTGCTGGGATTTGCTGCAGGAAAGGTGATGTTTTTCCAATTCAATTCACACATGGATTAAGGACAGGCTGGGATTGCTGGGAATGGTTGGACTGGACGAGAGAAGGCTCCTGGGAGACCTTAGAGCCTCTTCCAGTGCCTAAAGGGGTTCCAGGAGAGCAGTAGAGTGAATTGGGACAAAGGGCCTGGAGTGACAGGACAATGGGAACGGCTTCGCACTGCCAGAGGGCAGGGATAGATGGGATATTGGGAAGAGATGCTTCCCAGTCAGGATGGTGAGGCCCTGGCATAGATTTCCCAGAGAAGCTGTGGCTGCCCCGTCCCTGGAAGCATCCAAGGCCAGGTTGGGCAGGGTTTGGAGCAACCTGGGATAGTGCAAGGTGTCTTTGTCCGGGGCAGGGGCTGGCTGGAATGGGATGAGCTTAAGGTCCCTTCCTACCCAAACCATCTGGAATTCAGGGATAGTTTTAGAAGGAGCACGTTCATCTCATTTTCAGGATCCTCCTATCTATATTTTAGAAACCATGTGGTTGATTTAGGTTCTGGATCATCTCCTGCTGCTTCTGGGTACCTCCTGCTGTAGTCTGGCATTCCCCAACTCCGGAACTGGTGCATTCCCATGTGTGGCCAGTTCATCTTTCCTGCTCCCCATTCTCTTGGGAAGGATTGTTCCTGGTTCTCTGTGGTATAACCAGTTGTTAGGAACAGTCAGTTCAAATCTGTGCTGTTCAGTTTGCGCCTGCACAGCTGCTTGGAGCAAAGGAATGCTTTTCTAGAGGATTTCTTCGGCTGCAGCTCTGCTCTTGTCACGTGGGGTCTCTGCTTCTGCCTCACCTCCTTTCACCTCCCTCTTGTCCAGCTTTTCCAAATGAATTCTGGCTCTGGGGCTGGTGGCCAAGAGGGCAGGGACAGTGTCCCTGGAGTGACAATTTTCCAAGCTCCTTCCAAGCTCTGCCGAAGGACTCCCCCATAACAAGGGAAAGTGAGGAGGGTATGGAAACATGGAGAATGGTGGCAAGGGGGAGAAAAATCCCAGAATAACTTGGGTTGTAAGGGATCTGGAATGTGATCCAGTTGCATCTCCCAGCCATTGGGGCTTACAGCAACCTTCCACTAGCCCAGGTTGCTCTAAGCCCCAGCCAAGCTGGCCGTGGACATTTCCAGAGATGGGGTAGCCACAGCTTCCCTGAGAAATTCATTCCAGGGCCTCATCACCCTCACAGGGAAGAATTTTTTGCTAATATCCCATCTAATTCCACCCCGTGGCAGTGGGAAGCCATTCCCATTGTCCTGTCACTTCATGCCTTTATCCAAAGTCCTTCTCCAGCAATCTTGGAGTCTCTTCAGGTACTGGAAGAAGCTCCAAGGTCTCCCTGGAGCCCTCCCTTCTCCAGGCTGAGCAAGGTCAGTGTATCAAGGGGACACCAGAAGTGTCCATTAGGGAATAAGCATGGAAATGGGAGGAGATTGCTGGTGCCATGGCTGCAGCCTGGAATATGTGGCTGTGCTTCCTGTGGCACCGAGTTTGCCGGATATTTGGAGAGTAGAGATGGGAATCATCAGCTCCAACTCCAGGATCTGTCGTGATGAATCCACAGGGAGAAACAGGCACAAGGAATCTGTACCAGCAGGAAAAAGTTGGAGTAAATATACGTGAGCAATTCCAGGAGTCAGGGCTGGAAAACCAGAGGACTGTGGAACTTAAGGATGAAAATTAAGACTGCCTTATGGAATTATATAATTCTCAAGTTTGAAACTGAATCCCTATCTCCTGGCTCTCCCTGGGGAGCAGTGGGCAGGGCTGGATCCCTGCTGGGGAGGGGATGGGTGTTGTGGCTGCCAGGAGAGCACAGATCCTGAGGGCCGGGAGAAGCTGCAGATCAGCTCCACGTGCAGGCTGTGGGTGGTGAGGAGGAGGGACGTGTGTGCTGGGATTTGGAAATGCAGCTCCTGGAGTGTCCAAGGAGAAGGGAATGTGAAAAAATAAATATATTTAAGGCTTAAATATGACACAGGATCAGGGAAGCCTGGGCTTGATTCATCCTTTGCTTACATAAGCAAAAGGAAAAGAGGATTCCTGCTTTCCATCACAAATCTGAGATTCAGGAAGAGTCTGGAGAGTTCAGCTTGATAGGATTCGTCCCAGGATTCCAGTTCTAGGTTGCTCGGTTGGCATTAGGGAAGTGCTGGATGGGTAAGAATTCCTGGGAAAAGGAGAAGGAAGCATTTGGTCCATTGGTCCTGGTGGTCTGGAGAGGTGTGGGACCACTGCTGTTTGTTCCCTGTGGTGATTCCAACATCTTTATCCCAAGCACCAGATGGAGGAAAAGCAGACTGGTAAGTCCCAAGATTTGATTTCCGTGGGGTGGGAATTTGGGACTTAATTCCATAAACTTGGAAGAGAGTTGGAGCTGCATGTGCTGGGTTATTGGTGCTTTTCCATGTTCTCTTCCTCAGTGAGCTCCATGTTCCTTATGGGCCTTTTTGGGATGGGATGAGAGAGGGATTGTTGGGATATGGAAGGAGGGAGCTGCTCCTGAGGGTCTCCACAGGGGCTGGAATTTTAGGGTCCTGCAGCACTAGAAGAGGTGAATTATTCCTAGGAACAGCCACTGAGGCAGGAAAAGTTTTCCCAAGCTGTCATTTGGCTGAGCTGGAGACTCTAATATGCCTCTCTCTTCCCCATTCCCTCCCTCCTTCTCTGCTCCTCCTTTCTTTGGATTTGCACTGTAATTAGCAGTTTTACGGGAGATGGGGCAGAGCTGGCAGCTTCCTTTAGAAAACTGTTCTCCAGGTGGGAATAAAGTAGGATTCTTCTGCTGGGAATGCTCAGCCTGATGATTTCTTTTACTGCTGGGGCTATTCCTATGTACTGAGGTGGAAGCCACGGGATGGGAGGGGCAGAACCACATTTCTTGGGAAGTTGCAGCTGGAAATCCAGAGCTAGGCTTGAAATGTTCCCTTTGATCTTAAAAGAAAGGGGAAGAAGATGTTGTCCATATCCATATTCAAGCTAAGAACATTTCTGGGCTGAAGTTCCCACTTCTTTGCTGTTGTGCATTTAAAATTCCCACCGGTACAGGTGTTCCTGTTGTGGCCCTTCCCCAGACAGGACTTTGGTGTTTGATCCTTGCTTCCAGGGTAAACATGGAAGTGAAAGTTGATGCTCTCCTGGATTCAGTGTGGAAAGAAGCCCTTGGATAGCAGCAATCCTTTGGATGCTGGCGGTTAGTTCACAGGATCTTGCCAGAAAAACATGAATTCAGGGTTGGTTTTTTATCCACAAATATTCCTGTGGGTTCTGGTTTATCGAATGAGCTTGCAAAAATGACTGATTCCAGGGTATCCTGATGTTGGTTTGATTTTCACTGGAGGCTGGGAAGAAATCTGGAATAGGGGCCATGAAGCAGAATTTTCTTAATAAGGTGCAAGATGATGCTTTCCAAGTTAATGGAAAATGGTTTTGGGAAGGTTTGGGGAGTAACGGGAAAAGCCAAAACACAGACATTGCAATTTCAGGGAATTCACAACATTCGAGAATATTCTCTCTTGGACATACTCCCACAGGATGATGTCCTCAAACAGGCTTCCACTGGAAGTTTCACTTGGACTTTGGGAAGCACAACCTCCATGGCCTCATCTTTCCGGGCTGATTTCTAGGAATGTGGGATATAGGCACATCCTCGGCTAAAGGAAACAAGCAGGGGTACACTGAGGGAAATAAACAGGCAGCATCAGGAAAATGGGAATAGGTCATGTCCAGGTCAGTTTAGGCTGTTTGAAAGTATTCCCAAGGTTTTTGAGCCTGGAAGCGTCACAGATCCAGGATCCCTGTTTAATGAGGACAAATTGTATTGAGAAATTTGGGTTTAGAGTCCCAAAAAAACTTCCCAGATAGCCCTGATTCCCAGGATTTTTGACTAGCAGCTGGGCATGTACCTGCCTAACCACTTAGTCATGGAATATGAGAAGGGGAAAACTCTTGGGATAAGTTGTGGAATGTGATGCAGAAAGAAGCCAATTCCAATTGGGAATGCTGGTGAGCAGGGAGTAGAGTAAGAAGCTGGAGTCCCTGGAATTCCATGCGTGTCCCTGTTTTCCCCCTCAGTGCCAGGAGGGAAGGAAATAATCAGTACTTTAAATTCCTTAGGATCATTCCTGAGAGATGAGTAGGCCAGCATTCCCTCCTATGTCGGCAGATGCACGTGGAGGGAACCTCTCCCTGGTGATTCCCATGGCTCTGGAGCCTGGAGGCGCCTTTCCGGATGCGCTTCTCCTCTCCAGCACATTTGTGGGGAGGGGAGCAGGGAAGGAGTGCCAAGGAATGGTGTTGACCACACAGTTTTCCTGAGTTTGGCAGGGATTTTGTGTTCTCCCACTTCTTTCGCTCTCCTCGTGTTGGCAGCGGTGGTCCCGGCGCCGCTCCTGGTGGCTTTCCCTGCATGTGACTCATCCCCAGGGAATTCCTGAAGCAATGAGTCAAGTTATTGGGAAAACTGTTTGCCCACTAGTGTAAACTAGGGAGCCAAGGAGCTGCCTGCAGGAGGGGAGAGAGGCAGTTCCTTTTGGGAATGGCTGGGTTTCTCCTCCCTCTTTCTGAAGGCATCGCTTCCAGATGTGCCGGACCAGGAATGTGCCTCCGAATTCAATATCTCACCTGGAAATTTGCTCCTTCTGCTTTTTTTCCGCCTTTTTGAAAAGGAGGCTGAGCTGATAAGCATTCCAGGGTGGAGTAAAACTGTCAGATTGGAATTTGCCAGGATTGTAGTGGAAATTAGCTTTTCCTAAAGAAATGAGGCTCCATCCAAAATGTTCCTTGTGTAAGTATTGGTCACTTCTTGGATCTGCCCTGGCTGGCTTCATCCAGCCCTTGGAGTTTTGGCTATAAATAACTCAGAGGCCGTGTGCTTTCCAACCAGGAATTACCAAGTTCTGTGTGTAGCTGTGGGATATTCTAACAAAACCAAGGATCAGTGATTCCTAGTAATTATATCCAGGGAGAATGAGCTGTTGTTCCACAGCTGGGAGCAGATTTGGGATGCTGGGAGCATTTATTGCTATATCCATCACCACATCCAGGTATTTCCTTTGAATTCCCTACCACATTCCAGCCAAGCTTTCCTTGTAGTAGGGGATTTTATTCCCCTGTAGAGCATGGAGTTCTATTTCAAATCCCAAATTAATTGGGATTTATTACATTTTCCCCCCTGGCAACTTGGCCGTTATTTTTGCCAGAGCTCGGAGTGGTCGGGAAGCTGCCCGTGGGCTCTGCTGGCACAAACTGTGGGTGGAATTGCGGAGCTGCCGGCATCGAGACAAGGATTGGGGGTTGTTTTTAACTCCATTCCTGGCAGCACACTGGGATTGTGTGGGACAGTTCCTTCTCCACTCCCAGTTTCCCGAGAAAGTGGTGGCTTTCTTGTTTCTTGGTCAGGTATTTGTGCAGGCTTTGGATTTTCCATAGGCCAACGAGTCTGGAGCTTCAGAGTTAAGGTGTGCTCCTGTTGAGGTCAAGGAGAAAAGTCTTGGGAATCTTGGAGGTGTGAGTGAGACTTTTCCACCCCTTTCTAAGCATTATCCTCCCTTTCATGTGGGCAGCTAGAATGTCTCACAGAAATCCCTGTCCTTATGGACTTATTCCTACAAACATCTTCCTTTATGTCCCAGTTGCTGAGGTCTGGAATTAATAAAGTCCTGTGGATCCTTCACACAAGGAGGGCATGGAATTGCTGGAGCATGGTCAGGGAAGGGCTTGGAACACGAGGAGCAGCTGAGGGAGCTGGAGGAGTCAGACTGGAAAAAATGAGGATCAGGAGGGATCTTCTCACTCTCCACAAATTCCTGACAGGAGGGTAGAGTCAGCTGGGATCAGGCTCTGCTCCCAGGGAATAAGTAGCAGGATGAGAGGAAATGACCTCAAATTGCACCAGGGGAGGTTTAGGTTGAATATTAGGGAAAATTCCTCATTGGAAAAGGTTTTAAAGCATTGGATCAAGCTCCAGTGCTGGATCCCCATCCCCAGAGGGATTTAAAAGCCATGTGGATGTGGCACTTGGGGGCATGGGATAGAGGTGGCCTTGGAAGTGCTGGAGGAATGGTTGGACAGATCTTGGAGGGCTTTTCCAGCCTTGATGGTGATGCTATGGACAAGTCCTGGCCCATGGGGTGGTGCAGGGATGTCATTGGATATCCAGTGGGGAGAACCATTGGGATGTGCAGTGTCACTGGTTTGCAGGACTGCGATCCCTGGGAACAGTCTCAGAGGTGGTCCCAGTTGTTCGGAGGAGGTGCATTCTGAAGTGGAGAATTTCCTTGTTTCTCTTTGGTTCCATGAATCCCCTTTCCTGCTTTTAACTGGGAACAAGTGCTGGGAGTGGCACGTTTGGGATTTGTCCATCCTCTTGCACTAAATCCATTAAGGTTTGCAAGATAGCCCCATTTTTCCTGAAAACTCCACTGCTGCGGTCAAGTCTGTGCCGAGGAGATACATTCTGGAGTCTCCTTATTAAAAATTAATCATTCCCAATGTAACAGGAAGGGGATGTCATGCATGTTTGAGAAGAATGTGGGATTCATGGGACCTGTTTCTACCCAAGGCAAGAGAGTTTGGAGTTAAGGAAAAAGGGGGTGGATTTAACCAAGGAGAACATGCACCTTGATGTGTTTATGGCAAAGGGGCTTGGGGAAGGAATTTGAGGGAAGAATGAGTGGGATGGAGATGGATCAATGCTGGGCCAACAGGGAAGTGGTTACACCAATCTTGTGTCCATCACCATTGCAGTTACAAGGAGTTTCTCCAGGATTTCAGGGTTAAGCTGGTGGTCCAAACAGGTAAGTTCTTGTTCTCTGCATTTTGAAGGTCAGTTGATACTCTGAGATTATTTTGGGAATTTGTGTCAGTGGGCAGCGCTGGAGTTCCAGATCCAAGCTGATCCCATTAGTTCTGTCACGATGACATTGTGGAGGTGATTGTGGTGCCATGGCCTTATCCCGAGGGAGCTGCATCCAAAGTGTGCCAAGCCACAGGAGGCTGCTTGAAACTTTCCTGTCTCCAAGCTTGATTCCCTGGCTCTGAAGCTGACTCATTTTATTCCTTTCTCCTTGGAAAATGGGAGATTATCAAGGAGAATCTTCAAAGTAGCTGTGAAGATATCCCAAAATTCTAATCCACATCGATTTTTGCCAGTGATCCCTGCCTGGGATTTCCTTATAAATATGGCTCTTAAATGTTCCATGAATTCATGGAATATTCCTTGAAGTAGGGATCTGTTCCCTTAATCACCTCTGGTGAGGGCAGAACTCTCCTCACAAGCTTCCGGCAGCTGCTGGGCCTTCATCCCCCTGGGAAGAGCTCTCCCTGCAATTCCTGCAGGCAGTGCTTGAAGCGGATACTTCCTGCCCCTTGGAAAAGGCAGAAAGGACTTGCCTTCCTTTGGTGCCATGGAATTTATCCCCTCTTGGTATTCAATCCTGGAATAGTTTGGTTTGGGAAGGACATGGAATGCTCATCCCATTGTAGCCCCCGCTGTCGACAAAGACACCACCCACTATTCCAGGTTGCTCCAAGCTTTGCCCAGCCTGATCTTGTCACTTCGAGGCTTGAGACAGCTGCAGCTTCTCTGGGAAATCCATTCCAGGGCCTCACCACTCTCACAGGAAGGATTTCTTCCCAATATCCAATCCAAACTCACACCATGTCAGTGGGAAGCCATTCCCCCTTGTCCTGTCACTCCATGCCTTATTCCAAAGGCTCTTTCCAGCTCTCTTGGAGCCTCCTTAGGCACTGGAACAGGCTCTAAGGCTCCCTGGAGCTTTCTTTTCTCAGGGCTGAGCCATCCCAGCTCTCCCAGCCTGGCTCCAGAGCAGAACTGGTCCTTGCAAATTCCTCTGGCCAGCTTCAGGACATTCTGTATGGATATAACCCCATCCCCCTTCTCCCTGGAAGGCGAGAACAATTCCCAGATTGTGAGGAACCAACTTGGAAACAGAAAGAGCCTCATTTAAAGCCCTTCAGAACAGCTGGATGGGGCCCGATGGAGCTGGATCCAAGCTGGAATTGATGATTTCCGTCAAGTCCAGTAAGTACTTGGTGGGAACGGGAGGGTTCTGAGATCTGCAAGAGAGTGATCCAGCCTGGAGTGGGAAGCCCATATTCCATGTGGGCCATGTTGGTGAGGGAAGGAAGTATTTGGGGTGGCTTGGTGGGTCTGGAATTCCATTGGTTAGGGAAGTGAAATGTCTGTTATCCTGCAGAGTGAAAAAGCAGGATGCAGCATCCATGCTGTGCCCTCAGGACAGGCATCTCCAGCACCTGGGCAAGATGACCTGGATGTGCTCTCAGGGAGAAGGGAAGCGCCTCTGCTCCGGAGCAGAAAATCACTCCCGAGGAAAAGCTGCTGCGGGAGCTGCCAGGACACAAAGCTCCTTTGGTTTCAGTGTGCCATATGCATTTCCCAAGAAGTTGAGCTGGGGTCTGGCTGGCCTGGGCTTGGACTTCCCAGCGGGGCAGCAGGTTGGGACTGGGGCATTCCCGGGAAACATGGTGACATGTCAGCCAGGGAAAGGGATCCTCAAAGGGGCAGCATTCCAGGACATGGTGCTGGATTTCTATGGAACAGCAAAGGGCTCTGTCCTTTAGCAATGCCTGCAACCACCTACTGAGACCTACAAATTCAATTTTTTTGGGAATTCTGTAGCCCTGAGCAGTGCAAGCAAACATCTGACTTTTTTTGAGGGAATTTCCTTGGGTGAGTCACACTAGAGGACTCTGGAATTTGCAGAGGCCAGCTGGAAGAGGGTGCTGGCAGAGATGAGATGGGATTGCTTTGTCATACCTGGGTCTTGTGAAAGTGCCATCAGGTGCCTGAAGGAAAAGGTAGAGAAGGAATATTGGGGTAGCAGGGCTTCCTCCATGTAGACATCCCCAGGGATCTGGCAGAGGGAGAAAAAACTCCAAGCAGATCCAATTTCAGGTTGGGTTTGGCCTTCCATCTTTTGCTCTGAAAAGCAGGAGGTTTGGAACCAGGGGGGGTTTTGGGGAGATGGAAATGGGAATGTTGAGTTAGCCTGTGGATGCAGGGATGGGGAATTGCAGGGGGTTGTGAACCTCTGGATGCAGGGATGGGGAATTGCAGGGGGTTGTGAACCTCTGGATGCAGGGATGGAAATTTTTCAGGGATGGGGAATTACAGAGGTTTATGAACCTTTGGATATAGGGATGGGGAATTGTGGGGGGGTTGTGATTGTGAGCCTGTGGATTCAGGGATGAGGATTGCAGGGGGTTGGAGCATTGGGCTGTGTGGGTGCCTCGGGAATCTGCGATTCTGGGAGCTTGGAGCAAATCCTGCCTGGATTTGGGTGGAGGGAGTGGGTGACTCCGGGGGTGTTGCTGTGGTGTGGGTGGGCTCCTGGCATGCAGGATCCAGGCACAGCCTGTTTCCTTCAGCTTTATTTCCTGGTGTACTTCTCCCTGAGGAGGCTCCTGTCAGATGGGATGGGCTGTTGGATTAGCCTAAGTCTCCGAGGTTTAGCTGGAATGTTGTCTCACTGTAGCATTTTTCTCCCTTGCTCTTTTCCCTAAGCCTTTCCCTACAGACAGCTAATTCTCCCCTTCCCCCACATCCTGTCATAGCCCAGAGCATGTCACAAGGAATTAACGGCTGGAAAGGCCGGGAGAGGCTCCTCTGGAACAGTCTCTCCTTTCTGTGCCCGGGTGGCCCCCTCTGTGTGTCCCTTTTGTGTCCCATCCAAGTCCCCTCCCCCTGGCCATTCACTGGAAAGTCCATGGCCAGGAGCCTTTCCCAGCCCGATGCCATGGCCGTGTCCGAGGGCTCCCGGCAGCATTCCCGGTTTCTCGGTGGGAAGAGGGAGGAGGTTTGTGCCGCTCCAGGGTTTTCCTCCTCTCCCGGCTCCGCATCTCTGACAGCATCGCCCGCTCTCGCTCCCAGTCCTCCTTCCCACAATCCACGTACAATCTCCTCAGAATAGGGATGATGTCACTTCCTTCCAGAGGGTGCTGGGGGGTGTGGAAGGGGGGAGTCACGACCTCTGGCTCTCGGCATTCCCGGTGGATAAATGAGGTGCAGGGAGGGAGTCGCTCTGAGGATGATGCCCGGCTCTGTCGGCAGGCAGATCCCAGTTCCCACGCCGTGCTTCCCTTTGCCGAGTGGGATATTCAATGGCTGCAGGGAGAGTTTGCTGTTCCCTCCTGAGCTTGTGATGCCTGTCTCCCTGGATATTCACTTTTCCTGAAATACCCTTCTGGGAGAGAAGGATGCGCAGCGGCTGGACCACATGCCATGTAAGATTCCTGCTTCCTTAGATCTTGCCTGGCTCCGAGGGGACTCCTTGTGCATGTGCTTGCCTTGTTTCAGTGTTGGGAGCTTGGGGCTGCTCGTTACTGGGATTCAGCTTTCAAGATCCTGGGAATGTTTGGCTCTTCCCAGCAGTTTGAGGGGCAGTGTGAGGGTTCTTGCTGTCGCAGAGCCGGGGTCAGTGGTCTCAGGGCTGTTTGCACTCCAGCCTTCCGGTTCCTCCGAATTCCTCTGTTGGATCATATCTTCAGCATCTTAAAACACGGTTCTTGGGATATGCTGTGCAGGGATAAATCTGAGGAGTCCTCACAAGATCTTTTTCTGGTCGGTTTTCCAGTCTCAGGCCTTCCATCATCTCCCTCCTTTCCAAAGCAGGGGAAAGCCCGAACCTCCTGGTTTAAATTCAGGAGTCTTTGGGAATTAATTGGGAATGTTCCTGCCCTGGGAGCTTGGTAAGTGGAGTGACAGTTCCACAGTCAGTATTCCCATATGTGACAGCAAGTGACAGGCTTCTCTGCTCTGTCCCCATCTGTTGCTGTGGATAAGGAATCCACGTTGGATATTTGTTGCCGTTGTTGATATCTGCTTCTCAAACTGGGAGAGAGTGGTGGAAACTGGGAGAGCCCAACTGGAGGGGTGGAAGAGTTCCGGAAAGTGCGTTGGTGGGATGCAGCCGAGGGATGACGGGAACGGAGCTGGGCTGGGAAGTGCTGTCCAAAGGCAGCGAGAGAGCAGGAGGTGTATCCGGGGTTTGTGATATCCCAGCTATTCCAGGTGGTGAATGACAGGCACGATGGGGCTGGGAGGGAGTCTCCAGATGGCCAGAGAAGTGAAGGTAGAGCTGGAATGTACCCAGTGCTCTGATTATTCTTTGCTGAGGAAGTGAGAATCCAAATGGCGTGTGAATTTTGCATTTGCTTTGTTTGTGGAATGGAGCGTTTCCTTCAACTGAGTGATGGGCTGGAAGCAGCCTGTTAACTATGGAATCTCCTGGAATTTGAGGGAATTGTGTAGGTTTTCAGTAATGGGTGGCTGAACCGGGTTGGAAGATCCATTCCAGTGGCTGTGGGTGTCGGCACAAGAGAGGAGACACTGGATTTGGGATGTTCTGGGAAGTGGTGGGGTAACCACACCTGACTGCTGGGTTGGATTTAGTGGGACAGTGCAGGAATTGGTGCCATGGGCTGTCCCAAACCCAGCATTTGTGTTACCTGGAAGGTTCAACTTGGTTTAAATCATGAGCAACCTAGACTGGTGGGAGGTGTCCCAATCCATGACAGGGAGATAGAACTGGATCACCTTCAAGCTCTCATCCTATCCAAACTATGCTGGAATTCTATGGATGTCTTCCACTTTCTAATTTGTTTTACCCACAGCACTAAATTAGGGTATCATATCCAAGTGTGGGGTTTTTTGCCTGGTACAGGAAATACTGCAAGTGATATTCCCTTGGGAATGCTGTTGGAAATCCTGTTGTAAGTAATGGATGAGGACACTTTGTCCTGACCAGGTAGTTTGCTGTTGTGTTCACAGAGGCAAAAATCCAAGAGCACTTAGAGATTTGCAAGTGCAGCTTTGGAACAGTGTGGCCACTGCAAGCCATGGATGGAGCACTCCAGCAGAGTGCATGGATGTGGGAATTGGGAGGTTGGGGGGGTTCGGAACTGAGATGGATGAGTTGGGAGAGCTTGGAGCAAAAAGGCCCAGGTGAGATGTAGCATTCTCTGGTGGCACAGGTAAAAGGTGGGACAGGGTTTAGGGCATGGAAAGAAGGGCAGGACCGATGCCACAATCCAGAAATCCCTGGTGGCCGTGGGTAGATTGCAAAGACGCCTTCCCAGATTTGGCAAAAGCAGGGAAAATTCCTGGTTGTGGGTCGTGTGTTGGGCCAGGAAGGCAGGAGATGAGGTGTGCTGGCAGAGTCCCTCTGGAGCAGCTTGGAGTACGGCCAGCTGGGATGGAGTGGGATGGCTGTGCTGGAGGAGGCTGGAGCACCCTGTGCAGTCTCGTGAATTTGTACGGCTCCTGTTTCTATTTTCCAAAGGGTTTGGGAAGCCCTAAAAATAGGAGCACAAACAAAACCTGGGGAGGAACAGCAGCTCCTCAATCTTCCACCTTGGAATTGGTTGTGCCTGTCAGAGCTGGTGCGGAAGCGACAGAGATGTGGAGCTGGCAGGATTCTCCTGCTGGTCCAGGGGGAGATCTCCTAGGAGCCAATATCCTCACTGGAAGTGCTGTTGGGAGCCAGTCCATAGTTCCCCAGATGCTGCCACTGACTGTTAATGGATATTTTGGCTTCCTGAGCCAAATGGAGGGGAATTGTTGAACAACAAGAGTCTGGCAGCAGGTTTGTCCATGGAAAAACACAGTTAATAGGGTTTTCCAGAGATTTGTGGCCAGGATAACCTGTCCCAAATCCCATGGTGGCTGCTCACCATCACAGCCTAACAGGATTCCAGGTAATCCTATGAAGTGGAGCTGGATGAGTTTCACACCGGCTTCACCTAATACTTCCCACTCCTTCAACTCCTGGCCCTTCTTTCCGAGCATGCTGTGCCCCCTGGTGCCAGAAGGAAGCAGCTCTGGGATAAACCAGGATGGCTCCCAGGTGGATGTGGGGCTCTCCAGAGGGGGCTGGAGAGGCTCAGCAGCAGGTTTGCTTCCATTCTTTTCCAGGAGGTGAGTACTGTGCCTGCTGAACTTCCCGGGACCTGCCAGCCATGCCAGGGATTGTCGTGTTCCGCCGGCGCTGGTCTGTGGGCAGCGATGACCTGGTTCTGCCAGCCGTCTTCCTCTTCCTCCTTCACACCACCTGGTAAGTGAGAAGGGCATAGGGATGCTTGGAATTCGCCCAGGAATTCTTCTGGCTATTCCTGGCACGGCTGCCAGGAATTCTTCCTGCACTGCTACACGGGGTGGAAAGTTTAGTTGGGGCTTTCCTGATGGACACCAACATTTTTCCAGCTTCTGTTTTTGTAGCTAAGCTCTGTTCCAAGTTCTAGTCTAGTTCCAAAGAGCCTGACCAGAGCTCCTTGTATCCTCCTGTGCCACCCCAGATTCTCCACTGGAATTTACGACTGTGTTTCTGTACAGAAGCTCAGAAAAAACAAGCATGGAATCCTGGAATAGTTTGGGTTGGAAGAGACCTTAAAGACCATCCAGTTCCAACCCCCTGCCATGGGATGGGACAGTTCCCATTAGATTGTTCCAAGGCCCATCCAGCTTGCCTTGAACACTTCCAAGGGATGTGGCAGCCACAATTTCTCTGGAATGCCAAATCCCATGGAATAATGTGGCACAGGATGAAATGGTTCTGATGAGGGTAGCTGGGCCTCCAGATGGCTTGTGGGGATTTGGGGCCCAAATGAAGATTACTGTAAGGAGCTGTGGGACACTGAGGAGGGAAGCAGCTGTGGGCTATTCCGTGGTTTCCCTTGGCTTTCCTGCCCGGCAGGTTTGTGATCCTCTCGGTGGTGCTCTTTGGGCTGGTGTACAATCCCAACGAGACGTGCTCCCTGAACCTGGTGGACCACGGCCGGGGCTACCTGGGAATCCTGCTGAGCTGCATGATCGCCGAGCTGGCCATCATCTGGCTCAGCATGCGCGGGAGCATCCTGTACACGGAGCCGCGGGATTCCATGCAGTACGTCCTCTATGTCCGACTGGGTAAGCGGCCAGAGCCTCCACGCTTCCATGTGCTCTTCCCTGCAGCCTCCTCTCCCTGCCCAGCACGGCTCCCCTGGCACGGCCAGATGGCTGCCGGGATGTGCCGTGCATCCCGATGAATCCATGGGCTGCGCCTCGTCGCGGCTGTCAGACTGGCGGGTGATGTCCCAAATAGCCTCCTTTTCCTCTCATGGAATCTGCTCCCCTTCTGTCTCTCTTTCCCCCCTACATTTTCCAAGGATAGAGGCGTAAATCCCAAAGGTTCTGACCCCAAGGTGTTGCCTCTTGACTCAGCTGATCCATCCCTCCAGGCGCTGGGAGGAAAATAGGCTTTCCACCTGCTCACTCCCTTTTCTCTTCCTGTAAGCAATTCCTGTCTTGCTCCCTCTCCAAAAACTAGAGCAGGGAAAAGATTATTCCTTGATCCCTCATTCCCTTTTAGCTTGTTTTCCCTGGGTTCTGTTGCCTTCCAGGTATAGAAATTTAATCAGATTTTTCTGTGCCGAATGAAGAGAAAAATATTTGGAGATGCAGTGCCAAACCCGTTCCAAACAAATCATCCCGTGGGTTTGCATCTCTGCTTTTTGCTGGGTTGTTTTCCTGCAGAATCCACTAAAATAGGGATAACCTTGCTTGAAAGCTCAGTGTGGAAGACTTGGAATGCTCAGTGCAAGTCATTAACGCGAGCAGCAAACAAATCTCCCTCTCCAGCTTCCCAGCCAGTCTCCCTAGGGAAGCATGGAGAGCCTGGCAGTTTGTGTTAAAACCAGACTAAGTGGGGCAGAGGAGGTAGGGAGACTCCAAAGAAAGGTTTTCCTGCCCCCCAAAATGTCCCTTTTTCTTCATTAAACTCTCTGTGTGCTCAGGACTAGGATTTTCTCTGGATTTTGGGTCTTGTATTCCCTCTTTCCTGGCTTTTTTGCTCCTGGAGGTTGATCAGTTGTGCTGATGGAAGTGGGAGCGTGACCAGTGCGTGGGCAAGGTCCATGTGACTGTCCCAATTTAAGCATGTGCTGTTTAATGCAGAGGAATTCAGGGAGTTAACTCCAATGTGAACCTGGGAATGTCTCATCCCTGCTCCTGCTGCTCCTGTCCTGCAGCAGGCAAAGGGGACAGGAGCCAAGGGAAGCATAACCTAACTCAGGCATAAATTGGGCTCATCAGGAGCTAGTCCCAGCCCTGATTCCTGGCCCAGGAAAGCTCTGTCTCCTGGAACTGGTCTTTCCAGGTCTGTAGCAAAGCCACTTATGGAAAGATTCTGTGCCAGCAGGAGATAAGGAGGGTGAGTGGGATAAGCCAGGTTGGATTTCGTCTCAGTTCCACCAAAATTTAGGCAATCCCAAGCAAGGTATTCACCTTCTCCACACCTGATTGCCCACGTGTCCTTTGGAATTCTGGGGAGAAAGTGGGAGGATGGGCACTTTAGAGCAGTTTCCCAGGCTTTTTGTTGCAGTTAATCCCCAGTTTCTTAGTTTGCTGTCAGAGTCACGTGCAAAGCTGAGGAGCTCCTTGAGCGCTGTCTCCTTGGAACTGTTATGGGAAGGGCTGAAAAGGTGCTGACAATGTTTGCTAAGCGTAGTGAGTAGGATTAATCCTGGATCCACACGATTTATTTTAGATCCATGAGTCAGGCCAGCTGTCTGAGGTAGTTAAGGTTTGGGTCCTGTCATTCCTGCTGCCTCAGGAAGTCTTTCCAGCGGCGTGGGAGGAAGGTCTGGATCTCTGATTCATACCTGTGACACAACCAGGGGCGCTGATCCCTCCACGATCCTATTTGTTTGGAATTGTTTGGAACACATCGCACTTTTGGCTCATCTCCTTACATGTCCCCTTCTGAAGTGTTTTTATACCTATTCCCTGCGAGAAAATGGGGAGAGGAGCTCGTCCTTAGGGAAAAGACTGCTGTTATCTGTGCTGTTCCCGTTTTTTCCAGCGATCCTGGTGATTGAGTTCGTGTACGCCATCGTGGGCATCGTGTGGCTGACGCAGTACTACACCTCCTGCAACGACATCACAGCCAAGAGTGTCACCCTGGGTACGGAGCTGGAATGCCGCCTGGGTGCATTCTGATGGATTGGCGGGCATCCTTCATTCCCGCCTGTGCCGATTGACTCTGGGAAGTGGATGGGAGCTGTCAATGTGGGGCTTGTTTTCCTGTTTATTGCTCGGAACAGTCCTTCCATTCATCAGCCTGTGCTGCCGGCACTCAGGCAGGGATCTGTGTTCCTAGGGAAGGGCAGTCTGTAAATTCCGCTTTTTCCCTTCAGAATGGCTTTACTGTTTTCCTGGAAGCCTTTCCCAGTCTCCTGGTGGGGATGATGTTAATGCTGCAGTCCTGGATACTCAGGGAGCATTTAATGGCCCCATAAAACAGCCGGAAGACTCATCCAGCTGTGGCTTAAAAGCCTTTCCAGAGGATTTCCTTTTGCTGTGGGAGTTTGGGGTGGGAAGTAAGGGCTGGAGCACCTGACTCCTGTTTTTTTTTTTCCTTCAGGAATGGTGGTGTGCAACTGGGTGGTGATCCTGAGTGTGTGCATCACCGTGCTGTGTGTCTTCGATCCCACGGGACGCACCTTTGTCAAGCTCCGCGCCACCAAGCGCCGGCAGCGCAACCTAAGGACCTACAACCTCAGGTGAGGCAGCATTCCATAGGATCCCAGAATTACAGGTGCCTTGGGTGGAAGGGACCTTAAAGATCATCCAATTCCAGCCCCCTGTCGTGTGCAGGGATGCCTTCCACTAGACAAGGTAGCTCGAACCTGGCCCTGGATGCTTCCAGGGATGAGGCAGCCACTGCTTCACTGGGAAATCCGTTCCAGGGCCTCAACACCCTCACAGTGTTGCATCTCTTCCCAATATCCCATCTATCCCTGCCTTCTGTCAGTGGGAAGCCGTTTCCTGTTCTCCTGTCCCTCCAGCCCCCCCTTGTCCAAAGTCCCTCTCCAGCTCTCTTGGATGCACATCAGGCACTTTAAATCT
Source organism: Poecile atricapillus (assembly GCF_030490865.1). Lineage (NCBI taxonomy): Eukaryota > Metazoa > Chordata > Aves > Passeriformes > Paridae > Poecile > Poecile atricapillus. The sequence continues at coordinate 126,860,867 of NC_081249.1, read as the reverse complement.
CTCTGGAGCCTTCCAGTGCGAACATTCCCAGCTCTCCCAGCCTGTCTTCAAAGCAGACAGAATTTCCCTTCTATCCAGGGACACATAGATTTAAGGAAAGAACCAGTGGAGGGTTTCAGAGTTAACAATACCATATCCTCATGGCTACAAGCACCCAAAATTCTCTCAGAGCCAGGGAATTCCAGGATGGTTTGGGTTGGAAGGGATCTTAAAGCCTTTTAAGCCATGGGCAGGGACACCTTCCACTATACCAGGTTGTTCCAAGCTCTGTCCAAGCTGTCCTGGAACACTTCCAGGGATGGGGAAGCCACAGCTTCCAAGGCCAAGGTTTCTGGACAGGTGTCCTGCTTTTTTGAGATCTTGCCCTTCTCCTTGCCTTGCTGCAGGGAGCATTCTGCTCTGCTGAGGGGAATTTTGGGAGGATGCAGCTCCCTGTCAGGTGCTGTGTGTGGGCACCTGCATCCAAAGGAGGCAAAGCCATGCAGAATCCAGCTGGATTCTGCCTTAATTGCTGTAATTGTGGATCTTCATGGACCCTGCTGACCACAACAAACTATCAGTCCATATTCCATAGCAGCATTTTCCATGGAAACAATGAGTCTGTGCTTAAATTTTCCTTACTTTGAGGCAGCATCTCCTTGCAAATCCCTTTTCTTCCTTTATTTTCCTTTCCAAAATCCAACCTTTTGCCCGGAGGTTTCTCCTATTTAGTCTTGGCCAAGGAACAATTCCCTTTGTGTTGGCAGTTGGATCTTTTAATTAAGAATTGATTCCATCTTGGAGCTCCCCAGACGGGGAGAGAAAAAGCTTTTTTTCACCAAGCAGAGCTTTTTCTAAAGGATTTTTTTCCAGTAGGGGACAACACAAACAGGCTTTGTTTCCTTTGATATGTGACTGTCCTTGAGGAATGTGGCTTTGGAGGGCATCAGGATCTGAGGGATAAAAAAATGAGGCTTTCGACAAACACTCCCTTTTTTCATTGGGTTTGTGTATTCCAATGACTTGGAATGGGGTCCCTTTTGAGGGAAAATCAGGCTTGTCTAAGGATAGTGCATCAAGTTCTGTGGGAAGGAGCCTGGGTTTTATTGTGGAATGCCAGATATTCCTCCTGACCTTTCCAGTATGTTACAGTAGCCTGGAATATTTGCAATTAGTGCCTAGTGTGTGATTGCTGCTTGGGATCAGGGCATTCCCAGGAAGATAAGGATAATACTGTGGATGTAGTACTGCATCCAAGGAAAAAATTCTTCCCTGTGAGAGTGGTGAGGCATTGGAATGGTTTTCACAGAGCAGCTGTGGCTACTCCATCCCTGGAAATGTCAAGACTGGATAGGGCTTGGAGCAATCTGGGATTGTGGGAGCTGTCCCTGCCCATGACAGAGGGTGGAACTGGATGAGCTTTGTGGTCCCTTCCATCCCAAACCATTCCAGAATTCTGTGCTGATTTTTCCAAAGCAAATCTGAGCTCCACAGCTTGCAAAAGTAAATTCAAACCAACCCCAGTACTATCTCCTCTGGGGGGAATTTTGAGATTCCAGAAAGCCGAGTGAAGGCCTTTCTCCCTTGGCCGGGTTTTTCCCTCCAGGCCTGCAACATTTATGGAGAGTTTGTTCCTGCTGTTCATGGATTTTCTCTCTGGAAAGGGAATGTTAACAGCTGTTAACAAGCAAACGCTGTGGGCTATGATGTGAAAAACAAACATCAAATTTGACTGTTCACTGCTCAAACAATTGTTTCCAAAGGATATATTCCCAACTTCTCCCTCTTGCTGAAAGAAATCCTTTCCAAGGAATAGATGAGGAAGTTCTCTGCCTGGCTGGATTGTGTCCCATGGTGGTTTTCCTTTCCTAGTGGCATCGTAGTGTGTGTGGGCTGGGAAAAAGAAACAACCCAATAAAAGGCTTGGCTTCTTGTGCCAAGGATTTTCCAAGGAGCTTTGGAGTTCCTACTGAGTGTGTGGAAGTTTGGTATTAGGAAGAAAGAATTTGGGAAAAGATGGAGGGGAAAATAGCTCAAAGTACACTTGGTTGTTGAACCTCACCTGGGAAATTCTGGAGTTCTTTTGAACCTGGGGGAGCAAAGCCCTGCTGCCAGTCATATTCCCATTCCTCTTCTGAAAGGTTATGGAGAGCTGTTTCAGAGGACTCAGGCGGGAGCTGATGGATGCCTGGGGGATCTGCTCCTTGCATTTCCAGCAAATATTCCTTTACCAGCATCTTTTCCTTCCAGCTGCTTCCCAGTTTCTGGGCTTGGGCTTATCCTGATGGAATACCCTGCCAGAAAATGGAGTGGTGTTTTATTTTGGATTGCTCTGACCTGGATTAAATCTGTGTTTCCTTTAAAAAAAAAAAAAAAAAAAGGGGAGCTGTGGACTTCAGGGAGCTTGGCACTTTGGCACAGAATCAGTCCCTACTTCCATAGCAAGGGGTGGAACACAATGATCCTAAAAGTCGCTTCCAATCCAAAGCATTCCATGATTCTGTGACTTGGAAAAATTGCATGTCTGAAATGCTCAGGGTCTCTTGTACCATTCCCACTCCCTCATCCTGAGGTAGATTTTTTTCTCCTGAGTGGTTGCACATCCTGGCACATGGAGCAGCTGCCAAATTCCAACAGGAGCTTCATTCCATGCATCCCATTCAGGCAGGATACCAGGTATCCAAACACAGTGCTTGATCCTGTGGATTCACATTTCTCTGGAGCATATCCAGGGAAGGGAACGGAGCTGTGGAAGGAGGTGTGGAGCACCAGGGGTAGCTGAGGGAGCTGAGGGGGCTCGGCCTGGGGGAAAGGAGGATTGGGAGAACCTTATTCCATTTCTCCAGGGACAACACAGGCTGTGCCACTCCATGTTGGATCCTACACCATGTTCTGCCTCTCCTCACATTCCTACTCTCCCTTTTATTCCCAGACACCGCCTGGAAGAGGGGCAAGCCAGCAGCTGGACACGCAGGCTCAAAGTGTTCCTTTGCTGCACACGGACAAAGGATTCACAGTCGGTGGGTACCAAAAATCTCCTGTTGGAAATCAAAATACCAGTGGGAGAAATCCCTGTTTTCCCTCAGGTTAGGATCACATTCGGCAGCACTTCCTGGGCAGCTCCCGTTTCCCTTTATCAGCCCTTTCCTAAGCATTTTCTCCTGTTGTTTCCATCAGTCTCACACCCTTAAGGAGGAGAATTTGGAAATGGGAAAACAAAAACCTGGAAGAATCACCAAAATCCTTCTGGATTTCCTGATGGTCAAAAACTGTTTAATCCATAGATCCATGGGAATTTTCATGTGCTGCCATTGGGATTTTCCCTTTCTGTTCTTTAGAAGGGAAGGGTAAGGGCCTTGAAATACCTTCCCCAAAAGTTATCATTCCATTCTCCTTAGAATCGCTGGGAGCAGGTTGGTGCCTGAGGGTGGGACTCACCAGCATTCCTGAGAATCTGCCGGAGAGGCAAGTCAAAATTTGGTGCTGGAAAACTTTGCTTTTGATTTAATGAATTTGGTCAGAATTCTGAGGGTTTGAGGACTCCTGAAGGAGCCAGCAGAACCAGGGAATTGTTCCCAAAGGTAGAAGAAAGTCATAAAAATCAGGAGATTTGTGCACTTGCAGACACTGAGCTCTGAATTAGTTACAACCTCTCAGGGAAAAAAGCTGGGATTTATCAAGGACATTCCAACAAAACCAGCAGTGGCCAAAAAATCCGCCCAGACGTTTAACTCCAGTTAGAAGGGCACGGAAAATGACAGGGAAAACACCAAGGGACCGACCACAGCCGCCGTGTCCTCACTAAATATAGCCCAGAGTTCGTGCTCCAAAAGGATGCAGCGGGAAAAGGAGCACATTGGAAGGGATGTGAACGTGGAGAGGAAGAGAAATGAGGCTGGGATTGAAAGCTCCAAAGGGAAAGTGGAAAAATAAAGGAGAGTCAGGTGAACGTTTGTTCTTCCCAGGTGATGAATTGAATTAACAGCATTTCTTAGGGAGGGCTGTGGAATAATCCACAGGTGTAGCTTCCAGAGTGTGGAAGGTTGCAGGAATTGTCACAGCTCTGTGCAGAAATCCAGCACCGTGTCCTGGAATGCTGCCCCTTCGAGGATCCCTTTCCCTGGCTGAAATGCTACCATGTTCCCCAGGAATGTCCCTCTGGGAAGTTCAAGCCCAGGCCTGCCAGCTCCCAGCTTATCTGCTGGGAAAATCCATCTGGAAATCCATCTGGAAAACCGAAACCAAAGGAGCTTTGTGCCCTGGCAGCTCCCGCAGCAGCTTTTCCTTGGTGCTCCAGAGCCACTTGGTGCTCCACAGCGCTTCCCTTCTGAGAGCACATCCAGGTCACCTTGCCCAGGTGCTGGAGACTCCTGACCTGAGGGCACAGCATGGATGCTGCATCCTGGGACAGAGCCCTAACAGGCACCCGAATGCCCTGAACAGCTACTATTTTATTGAGGATTGCAAACTATTCCAAATATTTCGAGTTCTTTTTAACAAACTTTCCATTCTGCAGTGACCGTTTCTCTTTTTTTTAAGCTTGGAATAAAAGTGGATTCCAGATGCTTCACATTCCTCGTGCTGTTGAATTTCCACTTTACATCCAGCTTTTGAGCAATTTCCAGCCTCTTTTCTCTGCAGGAACAAGCCCTGACGTTGTGTCCTGGCATGGCAGCGTGTGGAATGAATGAGCACGTAATGGATCAGAAATGAATCCATTTCTGCCTATCCCAGACTTTTATCATGGAAAAAAAAAATGTAGCAGCAGAGGATCATTGTCCTCTGGGCTTGAAAAGTGTTTTATGGGATGGACATGGCTTTGGGGAAAGGAACTGGGGTGAAGTCTGAAGGCTCAGAGCCTTCAGGGTTTGTAGCAGAGAGCACTCCAGGTGGACAAACAGGAATAATGTCAGGTGTTCCCACAAAAAGCTGTTCCTTTGGAGCGGAAAATTTGCGCTGAACTTCCATCAGGGCCTTTTTTTGTCAGAGCATCCAGGGCTGTAGCTGCCACTTTGGATTAATGGGTGTTTGTCCTGTTTCCTTTGGAGGCTCTTGGCATTTCTTGTGAGCTCACAGGAGCCATGCTAGGATTGATGAGGTCAGGATTTCAAGGATACTGCGGTTGGAATGCCGTTGACTTTCCAAAGGCACTGCTGGCACGGAGAGTTGGCACCTGGAGCCCCAGTTCTTAATGGGGATTTAACTGGCTTTTGTAGGGAAGTGAAAAATGACAGAAAGTCATCCCACACGCCAGGAGTTTGGCAGGGATAAAAGGATGTAGGTCATTCCTGCAGGGAAGAGAAGGGATTTACTGTCTTGATGGTCAAAGAAGGGAGAGGAGAAATACCGTCCTGGAGTGCTCGGGGTTTCCACAGCACTCCAGTCTTGTGGGTTTTGATGCTGGATAAAGGATACTATAAAAACACGGGATAAAGGTTCAGGCTAAGGCTTTGATCATCTTTGTAGGAAAAGTTTTGGATGGCAGGAGTCGAATATGGACCATTGGTGGGTACAGCTCCACGTTTTGTTGCTCCAGTCTCTGGATCACCATTGTCCTTAGGCTGGAGTAGTGACAGGTCAGCACTGACCCACATTCCAGCTCCTCTCCAGCCTCCCAAAATACTCTCCTGTAAGGTCTTGTGGGCTTTTTCCCTGTAGCATAGAGCAAAAAGCGGGAAAAGGACATTTCTCCTCAAAATATCATTGTCCCTCTGCTCCAGACCTTTTGCTTGACCCTCTCAGGTCACTTCCATTTCTGTCCCTCCTTTTTTGGGTTCGGTCACCTTTCCTGGGAATTCTGCATTCAGTGACTCAGTTTTTACTTTTCATGCCTTTTTGCTCGGGTGTTGTCCCAAATAAACCTGGAAAAGCCTGGCAATATGGACAAAAGGATCCCAGGTATGGGATAAATTTGGAGAAGTTAAATTTGGGCAGTAGGATCCCAGGTCTGGAATAAGTACAGGCAAGATAAATGTTTGCAAAAGGGTCCCAGGTCTGGGGTAAAATTGGGGAAAGGTTCCTGGATTTGGGTTAAATTTGGGCAAGAGGATCTCAGGTGTGGGATGAATGTGGGTAAAAGAATCCCAGGGCAAAGTTGGAGTTGAAGAGACTCTTAAGTAGGACAAAATTAGTGTTTTCTCCTCTTGCAATGGCCTTTATTTAGAGGAGAAAGGATGACTCTGAGGTTGTACTGGATTGGGATTTGCTAGCTTTTCATCCCATTTTCTCTATTTTGTTTAATAGAGCCAAAACCATTCCCTTTCCCTCCCTTTGTCCTGTGTGAGCTGTTTGGATGTTGAGGTGCCCACACATGGCACAAATCCAGCCCCCAAGTGGGACTGTGGAAAATGAAGAGACAATAATCATGTGATTAGTCCAGATCTGGCATTCCTTGCAGGAATCTCATGGCTGTTTTGGAGGCAGAGCTCCAGGAACAAGTCCAGTTCTCACTTTGTGTCCTGTTCTGAGGCTTCCCACACCCAAACTACTCCTCCTCCTCCTCCAACCCCTCTCTCCCTGGATTTTGCAGGATGCCTACTCTGAGATTGCCTACCTTTTTGCGGAATTTTTCCGTGACCTGGACATCGTCCCCTCTGACATCATCGCAGGGCTGGTTCTCCTGCGGCAGCGGCAGCGGGCCAAGCGCAGCGCCGTGCTGGATGAGGTGGGAAAACCTGGGAATCTCGGCTTCCCAGCTGCTCCAGGATTCCCTGGGAAACAGCTGTGTGGCTCTGCCCACCTCATTTCTGGGCTGTTCTCGCTTGCTGAGGTGGGGAAGGAAAATAATGGTGACTTCAGCAGCTTTTCTTGAGTGGTTTTGCCATCTCAAAGGGCTCAGCTGGTGCTGAATCAAGTCTGGAATCTGGAATGATCCTCTCCAGGCAGGTGATACAGGGGGAGCTTTTGATCCCAAAAGGGCCTCCAAGGGGGTTGTAGGTGCTTGGAAGTGCATGGGAAGATTATTCCCGCTGTACAGTGATGTGGAGAAGAATTCAGCAATCTGCAGGAGGAAAAATTCCCCAATTTCTAAGCAATTATTGAGGTTTGCAGATTGTCCAGCCAATAGGAAACTTACTTATTTTATTAGGGCTTTTCCCTTGCTTTGGGATTCAGGCTGCAGAAGGAAAAAATTCCGAGTTTTCCAAGCTGCTTTTGAGGTTTGCAGATTGTCAGCCCAGTAGGAAATTGATTTATTCTAATGTTTTTTTCCCTCCCTTGAGTAGGGATTCAAATCAGGCAGAAATAAAACCACTGGAACTATTTGAGGGTCCTGGTTGGGATATTTGGAAGTGGATTTTTGTCTTGCTGTCGCACGGAATTTTTCTGTGTATTTGTGACTTCCAGGCAAACAATGACATTTTAGCTTTCCTGTCTGGAATGCCAGTGACCAGGAACACCAAATACCTGGATCTGAAGAATGCGGTAAGTCCCTGGGATGTGGGATCCTCCAAACCCACCTGTGACCCTTGTTTTCTTCACTGGCTTCTCTTATGCTTTTCTGCCCCTCTTTGAAGTAATCCAAGAAACTCCATGGAATAAAACTTCATCTCTGGAGGCTTGATGAGGTGATACTGCTGCAAGAAAGTCAGCACTGTTATCCCTGGTTTATTCCAGATTTTGATTCATCCCTGGTTTTGGTTTATCTCAAATTTATTTCTGGTTTAGGTTTGTCTGATTTACCCCGATTGATTTTGGTTTATCACTGATTTAGATTTTCCAGCCCAATTTTCCCATCTCATTTTCCCACCAAATTTCGCTGTTGTTATTTTCCCCCTCAGCTCTTCCGCTGATTTACCTCTGACTTCTCCCTCATGTTTTCCTGGTTTTCCCCTCTGGTTATCCTGCTGTGTTTAACTCCAACCCCCAGTCCAGCTTTCCAGGATAGCTGAGGTTTTATAGGGTGCAGCCACAGCACATGGCCCTAAATTGGCTTTGTGGGCCTCTCCAGGCATCCTCCAGCCTGCTGGAAAGGGGATATTTAGGGAGCTCATTTCCAAATCTGCAGGAAACACCTTCCTTGGCAGCATTGTGGGATACCCAGAGAATTCCTCAGGAAATCAGGCAGAGGAATCCTTAGGAGGGGGTGGCTCTTGCCTATCCCACCTCGCTCTCCTCAGTCACCGCAGCGCAGCTGGGAGAGGGGGCTGGCACTCAGCATGTGCCTGACTATGGAAAAAGGGAACAGGGAGGGGAGAAATTCCAAGAGATTCCAGGCTCAGGGAGTCCCGTGTCTTCCAGCAAGAGATGCAGCGGTACCGGGAGGTGTGTTACTACATGCTCTTCGCCTTGGCAGCCTATGGATGGCCCATTTACCTCATGAGGAAGCCCACATGTGGACTCTGCCGCCTGGCCAGATCCTGCTCGTAAGTGCCCACTCCCATCCCTTTTTCCTGCCTGGTTTTCCCACATTTAGAAAATGTGTTTTTCCCCACATTTATTTCATCCCCTTGGTGCTTCGTCCCTGCTCGATTTCTTTTCTGTCCTTTTTCTCCTCATGTTTTTCTCTTTCCATGTCTCTGGGCTTCGTATTCCAAAGGCTTTCTGAATCTATTCCAGTTCCTCATACACAAACCATCCTGTCCTCTGCTCCATCCTCTCTGGAGCATGGAACACCCAGTGGAGAGAACTCACCTGGCACAACACCAAGTCCATAAAGAGCTTCTTGGAGCTCAAAAATCTGGGAGTTGACACTTGGGTCCTGATTAAAAAACCTACAAGATTTGCCTGGCTTGGGCTGTTCTCCCTTGGATTAATTGGATTTTTCCACCTCGGGATTTTTGCTCCAGTGCAAGGGTTTGTTTCCAGCTGCCAGAATTCTGTCACTGGGTTCAATTTGGAGACAAGCTTTTGGCACTTCCTGGGGTGTTGGGAGGAATGTAATTCCTTGGGAATACTTTTATTTGTGAGAGACAAAGAAGGAAAATCAGTTGTGCTTCTCATTTTATTTTGGGATGATTCTAAACCTGTTTTTTTCCCTATAAATAAACCTAGAGCTTGGTCAGTGTTGGCTTTTTCATGTTGAAGCACTGGAAAACTGTGCTTCCTTGGATAGTATCCTTTGAGGAGCCATCCCACCCCACCATAATTGGATTCCTCAGGGACTGGCTGCATTGTAGCTCTCTCTGGTGCTCAAAAGGAAAACTGCACCTGATCCCAGATTTTGAGGCTGTTTTGTGGTTTTATCCTTTACTTGGCACTCGCTGCCACTGAGATGAGGTTTGGAGGGCCCGCCTTTTCCTTTCCTCTAGGAATGCCACTCTAAATCCAGCCTTTTTGCCTCAAAGCCATGCTTCCTCCCCACAGATGTTGCTGCCTGTGCCCGTCACGTCCGCGCTACGCTCCTGGCGTCACCATCGAGGAGGACAATTGCTGCGGCTGCAATGCCATCGCCATCCGGCGCCACTTCCTGGACGAGAACATGACCTCCGTGGACATCGTCTACACTTCCTGCCACGATGCCGTAAGGACAATCCCAGACCCCTTTCCCAATGGGATTTACCCACTTCCAGCTGTTGTGGGACAAAGAAGGGAAACAAAGCTGTTTTCTCTCCCATTTCCATCAAGAAATTCTGTTATTTGGACACAAATCCTGTCACATGCTCTGCCTCCTTTTCCCCGGGGATAATCCAACAGGAATGTCTTTCCTGGTCTTTTCCAGGTTTATGAAACCCCTTTCTATGTGGCTGTGGACCATGACAAGAAGAAGGTGGTCATCAGCATCCGGGGAACTCTGTCCCCAAAAGTAAGTGCGATACATGGTCGCCTCCCTGGTGGACGTTCCAGAGAGCTGGAGCCCTTCCTGGTTTGGAATCCTGACCCGGATTCGACTCACCTGAAGCAAGGTGACTGCTTTTCTTCCAGGATGCCCTGACGGATCTAACAGGGGACGCGGAGCGCCTGCCGGTTGAGGGGCACCACGGAACGTGGTTGGGACACAAGGTGGGAAAACAAAGGGAAAACGATTCCAAACCAACCCAAAACCAAACAAAATCCTGTGCTTTCTTCTAATGATTTCACTTTTTAATTATAAACCCCCAAACGATCTTAATTACTTGAAAAAGGAGTTACAGGAAGGGCTTTGAGGTGTTAAATAATTAGTGGGAACAGTTAAAACCACTGGGCGTGTAATTAAAAACGCGGTACAATTAGAGAATTCCAAATTCGGAGAGGCACGGTGGAGACCCACAATGAAATTCCTGGAGCCACTCAAACGACTTTTTCTTCCGACGACCTTTAAGGAATTTTCAATCAAAGCCTGAGAATGTGCTTAAAATTCTGCTGTGATGGGAATGTCCTCAAAGGATACTGGCAGGACTCGGATCCATGAAATTAGATGGATGCTCTGTCTGTGAGCAGCTCTGGGCTGACTAAATCCATTTATTCCAGAGCTGACCTTTGCCCCTGTCTGGCAAAGGAACAACGTGCCGAGTTTTTAAGATGATCAGGAATTTGGCAGCTTCCAAAGCTGCAGTGCTAGGCTGGAAAAGGAAAATCCAGAGTGAAGGTTGGAAGGAATGGAGCAGTTGCTGGAAGTGCTGCTGGTGGGGGATGAGGTGTTGCTCCAGGTGGGATGTGGAGCTTGGAAGTCCTCGGAAGCCATGAGTTGGGAACTTCATCTTGCCTCATGGTGTCCTGCTGGAATACCAAACCTCTTCCCTCTGCTTTAGGAAATAGAACCATGGAATCTTGGGATGGTTTGGTTGGAACCAAAGATCCTGTTTCAACCCCTGCCACGGGCTGGGATACCTTGGAGGATGGATCTTGGAGTAGCCAAGTGGATTAGTGGAAAGTGTTCCTGCTCATGGGACTGGAATGGGCTTTTAGGTCCCTTCCAGTCCAAACCATTCCAAAATTCCATGATTCAGTGAAAATCCAGGAATAGATCCATGCAGAAATTTGCTTTGTTTTTGATCTTTATATGAAAATATTCCTCCACTGGTGACTTCCATGAAACATTATCAGTTCATTCCCTTTGTTCCAGACAGAGCGTTTATTTGTCCTTTGTGTTATTTCTTTTTTGGGATTGCTGCCAGGAGACAAATATTCACTTTCTCTGGAATTATTATCAATATTAATCTGCAGACAATAATGTGCTGTTGATTCCTGAGGGAAAACTAAGGGAGATAATGGAATTTTAAATGCATTTTTAATGTCCAGGAGTCAAGTTTAATATCCAAACAAATCCAGTGTCTCACTTACACATTTAATTTGGAAACAAGGACTTGGCTATGTGGGAGCTTTCCCAGGATTTGTTTGATTTGGGGTGTTTTCCTGCTGATTCTGTCCCACCCATCCCTGTGGGTGTCCATCAGCCATCCTAAAATTCCAAGTCTTGATGTTTACATGAAATTTGTTATCACTCCACAGCTCCAATGTCACAATTGAAAAAATATTTATCAGGGCTCTGAGCTATTCTGGGTCAAAAAATAAAGCTGGAACTAAAGTTTAGGGATTAGAATGCCAAAAAAAAAAAGGGATTATAAGTCAAAGAAGAATCCAACTTCACTATTTTTGATATAAAATCCACTGATTTTATAACAAAGTCAATTTAAAAAATAATCCTCAGCTAAAGTGGTGAATCCAGATTTAATTGTTGAACTCCCAGGACAAAATTAGTGAAAATAGGATGTTATGGAGCTTTGCTTCCTGGTGTTAAGCCAACCAGGAGGACAACAGGGAGCTGCTGGAAAGTCCTGGAAACTCAGCCACGATACCAGGTTGGTGGAATATCCAGTAATGAGAATTTCCAACATTTTTATCTCATAAATAGACCCTTCTGAGGGTTTTCCCCCAAAACCTCCAATATTCCAGAGCAGTTTTGTGCCTTTGGGATGCAAAATAGTGCAGAATATTTCCATACCCTTTCCCTAAATCCTTGGTCCATTTGGTTATTTACATGTGAACTTCCAAAATTAAACCCAGATAGTTTTATTAACTTGAAATTGGATTTGTTTCCCAGAGAATTTACGGATGCTACATCCCTGGAAGAGTCCAAGACCAGGTTAGATAGGGCTTGGAGCAACCTGGGCTAATGGAACGTGTCCCTGTCCGTGGAATGGGATGATCCTTAAGGTCCCTTTCAACCTAAACCAAGATTCCATGAAGTTTGGGGAATTTTTCCAATGGAAAATCTAAATGGAAGTTTGCAGTCTCATTCCATAATAATTAAAACCCTGTCTCCATTAGGATATAATTACCAAAATCGTGTCCCAAAGGCTGACTAACATCCCAGCAGTGACATCACCGTGGATTTGGGTCACGCTCTCTAAAAATAGAATCCCAAATTCGCGGTGGGAATTTAGATCAGTGGCCAGCCTGCTGCTCACTTTCCATTAGGATTGGGAATGGAGACTCTTCTGGAAGCTGGGGAGCTGCTGGGAGCTGGGATAAGACACAACCACGGTGGTGCTTTTTGGTGGTGGCAGCATCCCATCAATCTCATTTCCATGGAGTAGGGTCTCCGCTGTCCTGCTTCCCCTCTCCAGTATCTAGATTGGCATCAAAGACATTTTGGATACTGAGGACCTGGAAAATTCCATATTTATTTGCTTTCTTTTCCTCACTGGCTTCTCTTATGCCCCTCTTTGAAATAATCCAAGAAGTTCTGTAAGAATGGAATAAAATTTGATCTCTGGAGGCTTGATGAGGTGATATTGATGCAAGAGAGTCAGCACTGTTACTCCTGATTTCTCCCTGAATTAGATTTCTCCCTGATTTAGATTTTCCTACCCAGTTTCTGCCCCCTCATTTTCTCCCAGCCATTTTTCCCCCTCAGCTCTTCCTCTGATTTACCTCTGGTTTCTCCCTGATGTTTCCCTGATTTTCTCCTATGGTTATCCTGCCATGCTTAACTCCAACCCCCAATCCATCTCTCCAGGATAATTTAGGGTTTATATATTATTATTTATATATTTTTTCTTTGTTTTTGGAGCCAGGAATCCCTTTATATCTCTGACATGGAGAGTGAGACCCCAGTAACATTCCCATTGTACTTACACCATTTCAAGACAGGGATTTAAAGGAAAACAGCCAAGGAGATGATTTTCCCCATTTTCCCCCCATTTTTTTGGAGTTCAGGCTCACTTCCCACTGAATTTAACTTGTAACGTCATCAGGAATTTATGCAACAAACCAAATTCCAGTTGCTTGTTTATAACTGCACTTGGAATTGGATCAACTACATTTGGAATCACCACACAGAGAAACACTTCTCAGCAGAGAAGAGGATTGTTTAGACTCAGATATGATCTTTCCCATCTTCCAGCACTCCTTGACTTCGAGGGAATAAAAACCTTTAATAACTTGGGATGAATGTCCTCTGAGAGCCAAATTCCCTTAATGTTGGCTGGAAAAGGCAGGAGCTAGTTCCTAGTTGCTGCCACTTTTCCCTTTGGTGTTTGTGTTACTGTCTCTGTTAGAATAATTCATTCCCATAATTTATTCCCAGATTTATATGGAAAACTTCTTCCCAGATTTACCTGGAATTATCTGGAATAGGATAATTTGGCTTTAAAAACACCAATATTTAGAATATCCAAGTCTACTTCTCTGTTCTTCCCCAGGTCCCAGGGCCTGAAGTACCAAATCCACAATCCTAGGTTTAATTTAATTAGATTTGGGGTAGTTTTCCCTCTAAAAGCCCAGGAATAGGCCCTTGGAGTGTTCCTTAATTAAGAGCTGCCGTTAGTCCTTAAACACCAAAACTTTGGAAATGCAGAGGAGAATCAGTTTTCCCTCCCTCCTCGTCCATGCTGAGGGTCATTCCAGAACTTCCTCACCTTCTGGCTGCTGGATGTTGAGATCCCATTTACATCCTGCTGTGTCTTCCCACTTCCCACAGGGAATGGTGTTGTCTGCTGAGTACATCAAGAAGAAGTTGGAGCAGGAGATGGTGCTGTCCCAAGCTTTTGGACGAGATTTGGTGAGTACGAGTTGTCTCTGAACAGAGGATGAGATTTCCATAGAAAACTGGGTTTTAAGGGAATCTCTGTGTCCCTGAGTCTGTTGCATTCATTTCTCAACTCTTCCTTTAATTCCTGTCCCTCTGGATTTCCAGCTAGTTACTCATTCGTGGAATGGTTTGGGTTGGAAGGGACCTTGAATTGCATCCTATTCCACCCCCTGCCACAGGCAGAGAACATTCCACAAGATCAGGTCTCTCCAAGCCCCATCCAGACTTCCTGCAAGGCTATTTTATTTTGGAAGCACCAATACTGCAGAGCTCCTGATTATTTTCCTTTTCCTGAGGCAAAAAATCCCACGTGGTGGCAATGAAGGACAGGGAGCATTAAAACTAAATCAGCAGGAACTAAAATCCCATTTCTATGGAGATTTTCAGTGGAATGCCATGCTGACTCTCCCTGTGGGCACATTCCTGGTGGCAGGGAGATGTCACAGGACTCAAGGGAGATGTTGGGAAGCAGCTTACCTTGGTTTGTATGATGGGAATAGTTGTTGAAGTGCTGCCTTGGGATATTTGGTGGATGGAGGGAGAGATAAACCAGCATGCAGCATTTTGGGATGGAGCTTCATTCCTCTCTGCCTAGAAAGGGAAAATGGGAGTTGTTCCTGTTACTCAGGAGGAATTTTTCCTGGCTTTGGGTCCATAAGTTCCATCTCACGTCCCACTAGCTGAGGACCTTGTTTCTGACAGCTGCCAAGGACAGGTATTCCAGAGAAAAGTATCCAGTGAGGTGTAGAGACACTGTGTGGGCTTGGGTGTTATCAGGAGGGGCAAAAGGCTCCCATCAAATCCTAAATAATTGAAACAGCTGGTGTGCCTTTCCTTTTTCTTCCCATCTTCTTTCTTTCTTTCAGGGAAGTCCCAGTAGGCCAAATGCAGAATTCCAGAAGTGAATGAATTCCAGCCTCCAGTGAGGCCGTGGCACAGGTTTCCCAGAAAAGCTGTGTCTGCCCCGTCCCTTGAAGTGTTCCAGCATGGGCTGGATGGGGCTTGGAGCAACCTGGGCTAGTGAAAGGTGTCCCTGCCCATGGCAGGGGTGGAATGGAATGATCTCTCCCTTCCTTTCCAACCTAAACCATTCCAGGATTCCGTGATGATTCCATGATTCAGAGCAAGCAAGGAGAGCCATTCAGCTGGAATCTGGAGTGCTCATGTATAGAAACAGACTCCAAAACTGGGGAGAGAGATTTGGGGGATACATTCAATTTAATTGCCAACCTGACCTGGATTCCTTGTTGCTTCGATGTTTTTTAGGGAAGAGGAACAAAACACTATGGCCTGATTGTGGTTGGGCATTCCCTTGGAGCTGGCACAGCTGCCATCCTGTCCTTCCTGCTGCGTCCCCAGTACCCATCCCTGAAATGCTTTGCCTATTCCCCCCCAGGTGGGCTGCTCAGGTAGGTGTTGGGATACATTGGATCCTGCTTGTGGGGCTCTAGGGAGCAGTGAAATGGACAGGCAGCCTGGAGAAGCTGAGTGTTCCCTCTGGGATATAGTTTGGAATTCAAGTTAGGATGGCAGATGGCTGCTTTCCCAAATATTCTGGTTTATAACTGAATTATCCATGGCTCTAATTTTAATGGAAAATAGGTTCAATTTCCTTACTCTGTGCCCAGTCCCACTAATAAAGGAGCTACTTGACCAAATGCAGGTGTCTGCAGCAGCTGATCCTGTTGCTTGGACTCCTTTTCCAAAGAAACTGGAGTTGGGATGTGATTTCTGTCATTCTGCAACCTAAAACTGGGTCACAGGGATGGTTCTGGTTTCTCTCCCTTGGCCATGGGGCAAAACCAGGGAGAGATTAATTGTGAATCCCTCCCATTATAAATGGCCACAGACCTTCTGGTCATGTCATTCCCAAACAAAACATCCCATTGGATTGCTGGGAGGTGAGGGAAGGCCTTCCTAGTTGTGACAGGCAGCATGGGGATCCTTGGAATCAGCTATGGATCGTGAGAAGCTTCTCATGGTAGTTCCTACGTCATATTCCAGGAGCAGCCAAGGGTTTTAACCCATCCTGCTGCTGGATCTGGATGCTGGCGTTCCTTGTAGTATTCCCATGTCTTCTGCAGCCACAAAGCTGCAGAGGAAGATATTTCAGGAGAGTTGTACAACCTTCTGCTCCAAACTTCCACTCCTGGATCCCTCGGTAGCTCCTGACTTGTGTCATGCCCAGGATCATCCCTAGGTCAGTGAGGCAGCCTCTGCCCATGGTAACTGGTTGGGAATATCTCCAGGAAACTCAGAGTGGGAATCTTGATTTCTTTCTTCTTGTCTTGGAAGTCAGGTTGCTGCAGAAATTTGCCATCCGAATTCTCCCAGATATTGGGGTATGTCATCCTACACTGTAGCCTCAGGAACACAGAATATCTTCTTCCTTGGCCGTCCCGCCATTCCCAAGCAATTAGAAAATGACCGAGGCATTGAGTTCAAGCATTTCCTTTCCCAGCTCTATCCAGAGTCATGTGCAGGGGAATGGTTGGGCCATGGGATGTGGAGATCAGGCTCTTTTTCCACAAGGCGCAAATCCCCAAAGCCTGGAGCAGTTTGCATTTGGGTTTGTGCCCCTGGTTTCCCTGCCACCGAACTGGGAATGAAACACTGTTTGCTTCTTCTTGCTCCTGTTTCTCTTCCAGTGAGGATGCCATGGAGTATTCCAAGGAGTTTGTGACTGCAGTAGTGCTTGGCAAAGATCTGGTGCCCAGGCAAGTGGAGAAGTGTCTGAATTTCTTGACGAATCTCTGCTGTTCTGTCCCAAATCCTGTCTGAAGTGTTTCCTGTCTGAAACACTTGGATCATCTCTGTCTCCAGCTTCCTCATTTTCCTGTCCTTGTATTGTTCCCTGTTTATCATCCTGATTCACTGTGTTTTTCCTGGACACCTCTGTTGGGTTTTTTTTATGTGCACATCCCTCCTGTGTGAAAGAAAAGGGGGAATGTCCTACCTCTGGAATCCTTCCTTGTGGTACCTGGAATATCAGGTGTGCCACCTTTCTGGTTTCCTGTGTTATCTTGGCTGTGTCCTGGATGTGCTGCCACCTGATTTAGGGACCTGATTTGGGGACTGATTTGGGACCAGTTTGTCCCAAAATCCCTGTTCCATCACCTCATCTCCAAACCAGTTCATTCCTTGTGCCTTGCCATTCCTCACCTTCCTCATCTCCGGGGATACGTTCTGCTGAGCAGAGATTTGGAGCAGGAGCCAGGCAACCTGGGATTTACCTGGATGCCATGATCCTGTCCATCCTGTCATCTGCTCAGTGGTGTCATTCAGCTCCAGAACACTTTTCCAACTCACCTGTTCTGTGCCATCTTCTGTCGTCACCTCCCTCCTTCCCTGTTCACTGATCTTACCCTGGTTATTGTCCCGGTGATTCCCTGGGGCCTCTCACTCCTGGCTCCTGCTCCTGGGTGATGCCACATCCCACCTCTGCAACCATCTGCTCCATTTTGTGTCCTTTTAAATACAATGCCTTGTTTTTCCGTGCTCTGTATCCTCGACCTGTTCCCTGCCCAGGTGTTGTGAACACATTTCCCCCTCTTACATAATCCATGATTTTCTTCTTTTCCAGACTCACTTCTTCAGAATCACATCTCCATCTCTTCCAGAATCATGTCTTCCTTTTTTCCATAACCACACCTTCTTTTCCAGAGTAACACCTTCCTCTTTTCCATGATCACATCTTCCTTTCTTCCAGGATCGGGCTCTCTCAGCTGGAGGGATTTCGCCGGCAGCTTCTGGATGTTCTCCAAAGAAGCACCAAACCAAAGGTAAGAGGGAAGAGCCAACACCTGGAGACATCTCTGAGCAGGGATAGGAAATTTTAGTGACAGGAAGGGTGGGTTTCCTCCAGGTTTCCTCAGGATCATTATTTAGAGAACCAGAGGAATGATGGAAAGAGCTGGAGAGCTCAGTGAGATCATTCCAGCTCACTTGCTGAAACTTCACCATCACAGATCCCAAATAACCAAGCAGGGAATTTTCTGTCTGAGCCTCTTTTAAAGTCTGTATTCCAAATGTGGCTTTTCCTGGCCAGTTAAAACTGGGAACAGGCTGGAAGTACAGCAGCTACTGTGCTTGTTGGAACACTGGGGTGATGGTGTTCCAGGATAAATGGTATGCTCATTTCTTGGAGATTGGAAATGTGGGAAGTTGTCCCTCTCCAGTGTACCAAGATGGAAAAAACCATAAAATACAAAGATTTTTAGGGATAATACGTGATGGAATTTACCTGGAGAAGGTATATAACTGGGAAAGGAAAATCAACTTTCAGAAACGCTTGGATCATCTCTGTCTCCAGCTCCCCAGTTTTCCTGTCTTTGTATTGTTCCTTGTTTATTCCCAGTGTCACTGTGTTTTACCTGGACACCTCTGTTGGTGTTTCACTGATCTTCCTTAGGCAAATCCCTTCTGTGTGAAAGAAACAAGGAATATCCTGCCTCTGGAATTCTTTAAACTTCTCAAGTCTTATGAGGCAATTGTGCTTTTCTTTTCTTTCCTCAAATCCTCCCTCCTCTCTCTCTCTCTCTCTCTCTCTCTCTCTCTCTCTGTCTCTTTGTGGGAGCAGTGGAGGATCATTGTGGGGGCTACCAAGTGCATTCCCAAATCCGAGCTCCCCGAGGAGCCAGAGGAGAACTCGGTGACGAGCAACCGGCTCTGGACACATCCCAGTGACCTGACCATCGCCCTGAGTGCCAGCACCCCCCTGTACCCCCCTGGCCGCATCATCCACGTGGTGCACAACCACCCTGCCGAGCAGTGCTGGTGA
This sequence comes from Poecile atricapillus, assembly GCF_030490865.1. Classification (NCBI taxonomy): domain Eukaryota; kingdom Metazoa; phylum Chordata; class Aves; order Passeriformes; family Paridae; genus Poecile; species Poecile atricapillus. The sequence continues at coordinate 126,842,157 of NC_081249.1, read as the reverse complement.
GTCTTGCAATTCCTGCCGGGATTCCTGATGGAAAACTCTCCCTGACACAAGGAGAAAGGGGTTTTTTCTTCCCCGCTGTCTGACGGTGACAGTGGTTGTGCCTGTGCTGGTGGAGTTGTGGAATGGTTTGGGTTGGAAGGGACTGTGGAGATTCATGGGCAGGGATGCCTTCTACCACACCAGGTTGCTCCAAGCCCAGTCCAGCCTGGACTTGAACACTTCCAGGGATGGGGCAGCCACAGCTTCCCTTGGAAATCCATCCCAATTTTCCAGTCTCACCACCCTCACAGGGAAGAGTTTCTTCCAATATCTAATCTAAACCAGCACATGGAATACTGGAATGGTTCAGATTGGAAGGGACTTAGGATCACCCCTTTCCACCCCCTGCCATGGGCAGGGACATCTTCCACTATCCCAGGTTGCTCCAAGCCCATCCAACCCGGCCTGGAACACTTCCAGGGATGGGGCAGCCACAGCTTCTCTGGACAACCTTTGCCAGGGCCTCAGCACCCTCATGGGGGGAATTTTTTTCACAATATCCCACCTAAACCCTAAACCCTCCTCCAGCTTAAAGCTGCTCCTCCTTTTCCCATTATTCCAGGCCCTTGTCCAAAGTCTTTTTCCTCTTTAAATGATGATTGGATAATCACATCCCTGTTGGATAATGCAGGATTTTTGGAGCAATATGTATTTTAACAGCTCCTCCTTCTGTTTTTCCTCTTTTTCTCCGTCTACATCTTGCTGTTTTCACATGCCAAAACACTGCCCTGCTCTTCCATCCCATTTTCCCTATTGTCTGGACCCCTTTTCCAGCTGCTGTGAGCAGGAGGATCCCACCTACTTTGCCATCTGGGGGGACAACAAGGCCTTCAACGAGGTGATCATCTCCCCAGCCATGCTGCATGAACACCTCCCCTACGTGGTCATGGAAGGGCTCAACAAGGTAAGGTAGGGAATTGCCATCCCAAAAAACACTGGGAAAGGCCGGCCTTGCCCTGGAATACTGCTGGTTAAATACACCAGGCCATTTATTTTGGAGAAGAGGAGGAAAGGGTCAGTCTTGCACAGGGTATTGGAGTGGAGTGTGGTGAGGTCTGGGAATGGAATTCCCAAAATTCCAGATGCTCCTCTTTCCAAATTTAATGTCAGAATAACATGAGGTCGGTGGTGATGGTTCATTCCAGGAGCTGCCATTAAATTGTAGCCCAGGTGACATCCAGGGATGTGTCAGGCTTTATCCATCTAATCCTCTAGCTCCCTGTGCTTCCAGAAGGCTCTGGGAAGAAAGAGACCAATCCAGCTGTTTGAAAGCCTCCAGTCAATCCCTGCTGTTCCTCTGCTTTCCTTGGACAGGTCTTGGAGAACTACAACAAGGGGAAAACAGCTCTGCTTTCGGCAGCCAAAGTGATGGTGAGTCCTACAGAAGTGGATCTCACCCCGGAGCTGATATTCCAGAGCCAGCCCTTGCCCAGCTGCCCCTCCGTGCAGATCGGAACTGGAGCCATCCCAGCAGACAGGAGGAACAGCAGCACCAAGTAAGGAGAGACTTTTCATGGAATAGTGGCTCCAGGTGTGGGTCCTCTTCCTCTTGGGGCATTGTGATCCATATTAGTGGGACAGATCCATGGGCGGCCTTTGTGGGAGTTAAAGCTTCAGGATTTCTTACAGAATGTCGGGGGGAAAAATCCCGTGTGTAGCTTAGGAATTTGAGTGCAGCAAGGTCAGGAAAAGGTATGGAAGAAACTTCCTTTTTTCTCTTTATCCAGACAGATGGGGTTTTCCCAAGGTAAAACTTGGAGCCAAATTTGGTTTGGGTTGGAAGGAATTTAAGGATCACCCAGTTCCAGCCAATGCCATGGCCAGGGACACCTTCCACCAGCCCAGGTTGCTCCAAGCCCCATCCAACCTGGAAGGAATCAGGGATAGTCCACAGCCTCTCTGGGCAGGGCAGGATTTAGTGAGCCAGGAAAAAAGAGCAAGAACTGGAGTTTGCAGAGGGAGAATCCATTTGTAATATTTCCAGCTGGGAGGACGGAGTGAGAAGAGATTCCCTGGAGCTGTGGATGCCTCTGGTTGGAGGAACTATGTGAGGAACCCTTGGATCCTCTGGCTGTTCTGGGATTCTGCAGCCTCATGTTCTCTGTTTCCCATTGCAGGAGCAAATCCCATTCGGAAATCAGCCTGGAGGGATTCTACGAGACGAAGCCACTTTCTCCCGTGCAGAAGGACCCCGTGGAGCTGCTTCTCCTGGACACTAAGGAACGTCTCTCCGTGGAGCTCCAGGACCGCCGCGCTCCTCTGGCCACCATGGAGAGCCTCTCGGACAACGAATCCATCTACAGCTTCGATTCCCGGCGCTCCTCCGGTTTCCGGAGCATCCGGGGCTCCCCCAGCCTCCATGCGGTCATGGAGAAGGACGAGACGCACTGCTTTTATATTGACCCCGTTATCCCTGAGGAAAACCCTTCCCTCAGCTCCCGGACAGAGCTGCTGGCTGCTGACAGCCTCTCCAAGCATTCCCAGGAGACGCAGCCCCCAGAAAACGTCCTCAACAGCGGCGGCACCACCCCCCAGCGCCGCTGCAGCGCCGAGGGCACCGGGAGCGACGGGGAGCACGTGTCCTCGTCCCCTCGGGAAGAGCCGGCGCTCCACAATGGCCGCCTGGCCGATGTTCCCAGTCCCCAGGTACTGGAATTCGCCGAGTTCATCGACAGCCTCTTCAACCTGGACAGCAAAAGCAGCTCCTTCCAGGACATTTACTGCATGATGGTGTCGGACAGCTCCAGCGACTTTGCGGAGATTCCCAAATCCGTCAGCGACCAGGAGATCCTGCTGAGGGCGCAGTACGAGCCTAACTTAGTCCCAAAGCCCCCGAGGTTGTTTGCGGGCTCGACGGATCCTTCGTCGGGAATCTCCGTGTCGCCTTCTTTCCCCCTTAGTTCATCCGGAGAACTCATGGATATCACTCCCACGGGTGTGAGCAGCCAGGAATGCCTGGCCACGGACAAAATCCGGACTTCCACCCCCTCCGGACATGTAACCAGCCCTGCCAAGCAGGACGATCTCATGATTTCAGCCCTTTAGTGCAGGGGAAAAGGGGTGGAATGATCCCAGTGGGATAATCCATGGAGGAGGCTGTCATCGGGCAGTTGGGATCAGAGGAGACAGCTGGAAAAATCCTTTCTGGGGTGACACAGTGGTGGTGTCTGGAGGATGGATTGTGCTGGAATCCTGTGCTTGGAGCTGGGAGAAGCTTTGCCCCACGGGGCCTGAGAGGGTCTGAGGCACTAAAGTTCCCTACCTCAGCCTGTCTCATTCCAGAGGCAGATTCCTTGCCCTGGGGCACCTGCTGAGTTTGGGAGTGAGATACTTGGATAGATGGAAGCAGGAGGGGGCCGGGCCAGATCCCTCCCCTCGGGACTGAGCTGGTGGTTTGGGAAATGAGCGGATTGAGACTTTGGGCCCTGTTGCACTACCATGGATCCGGCCCAAGATCCAATTCGGCACACTTCCATGGGGATTGCTTTTGTAGGACACTCCTGTTTTAAAGCCATTGGGGCTGTATTCCCCGCAGATCCAGTCTCCCCTTCCCGCCAGGCACAGCAGGAATGGGGCTGGCACCATGGTTTCTCTCCCCTGAGCACTCCTGAGAGGGAAGGACGCTGTTCCCAAGAGCCCAATCCCTCTGCCACATCCCTCTTTTGGCAGAAAGTTCTCCTGGATATCACCCCCATCACTCCTCGGTTCCCTGGACCCCTCCGAGCTGGCGGCATTCCTGCGGGACTGCCAGGATTCTCATCTCAGAGCTGCATGGATATGGATGGATCAACTGCAAAATGCACCCAGCATTATTTTCCAGGCCCCTGTGGAGTCTGGGAGTTTCTCCTGGATCCCTGGGGGTCCTCACACCACCCATATGCAGCATCCGCGGATCAGTGCCAGCCTCTGTCCTTGGGAATTCAGGGAAAAGATGGACTTTTTCCCAGTGTTGCAATCTCTTGTATGTTTACAGAGCTGCTGAGCTGGTTGGAAGGTATTTATTAAGGAAATAGGGAGGCTTTCCCGAAGGAAAACCCATGGTCATCCTCTCCTTCCTGTGCTGTTTCCTCTGGGGACTGAGGGAAGAGAGGATGAGCAGGCAGAATTCCAAGCCCCCTGCTTCCCAGGTGGCTTGGATTTGGGGGTAACTGCCTGCCCCCTCTCCTTCCCTCTCCCCACCTGCACAATTCCATGTAGGAAAGCTTGAGCAAGTTGTTAGGAAAACTACCTGAGCCTCTGGGCCCAGAGGAGCCTGCTCCGCCTCTCCAGGCAGGTTTTCCAATGATGGGAGCAGGAGGAAAACTACCTATCCTAGGAAATGAAACATTCTTGGGACCTGGAAAAGGCCTTGAATTGCCACAACTCCCCCTCAAAGCTCAGCAGTTACTGATGGCTCTCCCCGGAGCTTCATCTTCCCTCCCTGGAGAAGAAATTCCTGGTTTAACTTCCTTAGAATCCTGTGGTTGCTCCCTTTTCCCCTCCTTAGCAGTGCTATTTCCATTGTGGGAGGATGCTGTGCTTTCCAGGAGCTCAGCTCCTGGCAAATCCCAGGTTTCCTGTTGTCCATGTGGACTCCAGAAGCCCCAGGATGGGTCAGAGCTGTGCTTCCCGGGAGCCAGTGGGATCCGATGCCATCGAGGAGCACTTTATAGCCGGTGTGCATTGATGGAAATAACCCTGGGTGCACGGAATTCCACTGGATTCTGGGTCCAAGTGCTGATATCCCACTCCATCCAACGTGGGATGCTCCAGCCCCTGCTCCTTAGCTGTTTCAGAGCCTTCAGAAGTGCTTCAAGTGGCCAGGAAAACATTATCCTTGTGGTTTAAGGTTCCAAAGGTGACCTTTCCCTGAGTGGAATCAGGGAATCTAGAGGAGTCCCTCTAGATTCAGAGGGATTTGGAGAAGGAAAAATCCTTTTATTCTGAGCAACCAGAAGTTCTTCTTGTTTTTGTAGATCCTTAAAAAAAGGAGCAGGGAGCAGGCACAGCACAGGGTAGGGAGGAATTCCTGCACTCAGGAAACACTACCGAGGTGATTTTTCAGGAATACGCACAAAAATCTGGGAAGATTTGAGGGGAAAAGGGGAGCTGAGAGGCAGGGAGGCCGGGGCTAGCGGGCTAGCTCCCCTCCTGGCCCAGGAGTCGGGATAAGGAGCTCATTCCTGCCCTTCCTCCTGGCAGGAATTAACCCTTAGCACTAAGGCAGAACTTGGGATCTGCAAAGCACTTTAAAATCCTAAGGAAAGGGATCATCTCTGTCCCTGGGAGCGACATGAATACCTGGGATTAGATGGAACTACTGGTGGGAGGTGCCTCCAGGTGAGGAAAAGTGGGATATCTCCCTCCTAAAATGTGGGAACCTGCTGACGTTCCATGGCTCAAATGTTGCACTAGAAAGTCCCTTCCCTGATGTTCCTCTGCCGTGTCCTGGAAGACTCAATCCTTGGGTGACTCCTTCCTTCTCTGTGCCATTGGAACTGTATCCCATGGGAATGGCTTACCCTTGCCCTGACAGGAAGCAGTCTGGAATGCTGCAATTTTTTAGCTCTGTGATTACTGGACTTTGGAAAAGCCTGGAAATACATAATTCCCAGGAGCTGGGCTTGCCACAGGTCAAGGAGTAAAGGCACAAAAGAGCCCCTCGAAGGTTTTCATTGTATCCCATCATGGATAATTCCTGGTTTTTGCTGACAAACTGATCTGATCCCAGTCCTCTCAAATGAAATCCACGTTCTTGGAATTATTTCTGCTTTAAATGTCTCTGTGTCTTGATCCCAATCACTGTGTCTTGATCCCCAGCATTCCATGTCTCCATTCCCATCACTTCTTTGCTATCTGGGCATTTGGAAAGGCTCATCTCCCATTTCCTCCTGGAAAAGCACACCTGGAATGCTGAAATAAATGTTAAAGCTGCAGCTACCTCCTTCATCTGTACTGTACAAACTTCCTGCTTTCTCATCCCTCTCTGTCTTTGGGAATACGAAGCATCTCCAGTTTTCCAAATCTCTTGGCTTCTGCATCTTCCTCTTCAGCTTTGTGCCTTCAGATCTTCGGATATTCCCATGGTATTCCAACAGGATGTTCCAGCCAGTGCCTGACAGGCTGGAAGCGCCTGACACCGCAGATCCCAGACTGGCCAACAGGTCACCCATTCCATGCCTCATCCTTAAAATCCATTCTGATCCTTCTTCCTTGGACTGAGTGACCTTTAAAGGTCCTTTCCAACACAAACTATTCCAGGGGTTTCTTGGCAGAGGAATGGAGCTGAGGCTCTTCTGCACCAGTAAATTGATTTTATTGTTGCTTTCGTTGCAGCAGTGCCAAAAATTTGGGAAGGATCCTGCAGTGCTGAGGATATACTGGCGCTTTCCCAATATTTATCATTATTCCTTCTCCTTCAGGGCTGCCTTCTTCAATTGGGATATTCATTTCCTCGTAAAACATCCATCTTTTCTTTGCTCCCTATTCCTCTCACCTATTTCAGGAGGCACCTTATCCCTGTCTTCTCTCAGGGTGCTGATGGTTCATTCCACATCCTTAGTAGCACATGGGAAAACTATTCCAAAGCAGTTAAATGGGATTCTTGGAACTTTTTAGGAACTTTTTTCCAAAGCAAACAGGATTTGTAGGAGGTATTTTGGTCTCTGCAGAGGGTGGTGTGGGTATGGAATTCCAGTGATTCCCAGTTCTGTTCTTTTAGGATGTTAGATTCCAGGAATAGTTGATGGTCCCAAGCAGGATTGAAGTGGGAAATGTGTTTCCAAAGGCATGTAAGAAGGAGGAAAAGCTCCAAGCGTGGGGATACTGGATCTGTATCTAGCACATTCTCCATGCACTTTGATGTTTTCCCAGCTTTTGCTGCTCTTTTCCTGCAGGCTGATAATATTATTTCCATGGAATCGCCCACACAGCTTTCATTTACAAATTGGGACATAGGAATAATCAGGATTACCCCTGGCAATGGGAATTAGGTGGGATTAATTATTGCTGGAATGGGTGTGTTTGATTGGATTTGTGTTTTGGGGCTGTATCCAAGAATCTTCATTGAATTTCCATGGGCAGCAGAGTCCTTCTGTGTTTGCCTTGGGAATTGCTGGGCTGGAGCTCCCCTCCATGCTGGGTTTATCCTTATCCATTCTGGGATATCTTTCCCCTGGCAGTAGGACATTTTGGCTTTGCAGGATGGGAGCAGGAATATTTAATTCCTATGGGTTTAGGGATAGTGGTTGTAACTGCAGCCTTTGAGGAACTTCCAAACGTTGCCCAGGGAGGTGTGGATTCCCCATTCCTGGAAATATTTCAGGCCAGGTTGGATAAGGCTTGGAACAACCTAAGGTAGGGAAAGATGTCCCTGCACATGGCAGCAGGTGGGAGCTTCCAAATGATTCTGGAATTCTGTGATTCCTTGCTTGCAGTATTACGGTGGTGCAGGAAAGGGAAGGTTGGAATTCCAGCAGCACCTCTGCATGGATTGCTCTGCTGAGAAATTCCTCTGAAGGAAGCAGTTGGAAAGCACTGCCTGGAATTGGGCTCGTTGCTTTGTTCCCAGAGCCTGTGCAGTGCTGATTTTTGGGAAGAGCCTGCTGGATTTCGGGAAGAGCCTCATTTCTTGTGCCAAAGCTCCCTCTCATGGCTCCTGCATGGAGGAAGCAATGCTGCATGGATCCTGCTGGAGGCAAACACTGCCCATCCTTGGCAGCTGGGGAAAGAAGGAGAGGAGGGAATATTGCAGCTGGAAGCAGGGATCCAGCCTGGGAGTCCTCTCCAGTCAGATCCACAGGGGAGTTAGGGATTGAGAAGGGATCAGAAGGGGGATGGATCAGCAGTCACTGATGTCCTTCCCCTTCTTCCAGCTCCAAGGAGCTGCTTAAGGGCTGGAAATTCCAAACATCCATGGATTAAGGCAACTCCTTGCTTTGTCATAGGGAATTACCATCAGCCTCTGAGCGCTTTGCTGTCTCCATTCCCATTGTTTTTTCCATGTTTTTTTAGTTCATACCTGTTGTGCCTTTGTTCTCCCTGGCTTCAGGTGCCAGATTTCTGGGATCAGACATTTCCCACCTTCCTTTCCCACTTCTCTGGGAGTACGGAAGCATGGCCTTGCTCCCGAGCTCTCTCCCGTTCTGCCTCAGTCAGGACTTCCCACATCTTCCCACTTTTCCCTGCTGCCTGAGGTCGTATCCAAGTGCCAAAAGCAAATCTTGACCTGAGGCAGGCGATTTCCTCCAACCCACACTGCGTTTTTTCCTGGCTCTGGAGCAGCCCCCTGCCAAAGGTAAGCTCCCCTGGGAATTTTTCCCTTTCCTTGTTGTGTCCAATCCCTCTGACATCATGTCACACCATGCTCTGTGTCCCGACTTTCCCACCTTCCCTGTGGGATGAGATGAACATCTCCCGTCTTCACCTCTTGATTCCTGAAAATCCTTGCAGAACAGGAACAAGCCTTGACGTTGTTTTTTCTTTGGATTCCACTTCCCTGCTTCCTGTCCCGGGCTTTGTGCAGTTCTGATGGCTCAGAGTCAGAAGGCAAGGGTGGCACGGTCCTGTCCTGCCGGGATATCCAATTTTGGGAAGTTTGTGTGCAAAGGGATCCCGGCAGGGGTTTTTCCTCGGACACTGCCACACCCTTTGGGTCCTTTCCCGGGATGTTCCCAGCACTTGGTGGTGGCTGCAGCTCCAGCTTCCCACCTTTTCCTCCACAAGTCCACTCTTGAGCTCCTGTCCTGGCTCTGAGTGGAATTCCTAATGGCACAGGGATATTTTGGAATGGGCTGTGCCTCCCTTTCTGGAATGTTGTGCCCTACGAGCCCCTTTCCTTTGGCTCTGCCTCACTGGAAAAACCCTTCCTGCCTGTCACCTGTGTCCCATCCCGTGCTGGGGCAGCTCAGAGCAGGATACCTCTGGATTAATTTCCTGCTGGATCCTAATTGCCTTCTTAGAGCTGAAGCCTTTGGCATTTTTGGGAGAACCAGCCCTTCCAGAGAGCTCTGAGGCACTCCCACTGCTTCTGGCAGGGCTTGGAGCACTTGGATATTCAACTGGGGGGAGAAAACAGCCCAGCATCCTGCGTCCCCCGTGCTCATCCCAGGAATGCTGCCCTCAGAATCCCTGCTCCGAGCTGCCCCAGCATGAAGATTCCAAGGAAACTCAAGCACTCCTCATGTGCCCTTCATTCTCCATGTGACTTATTTTGTACCTCTGTACAAAAGATCTGAACTAATCCCGCTGTAAAGAAAGATCCGGATGAATTATAACCTAATTCCAGAAACATGGATGTATATAAATTTTCTGTATATTCTATGGCACTCTGTATAAAATGGATGTTGGAAGCATGGCTGGAGTATGTGACTGTTCCCAAGGATGTCTTGGACACGGATGGTTGGGAGTTGCCTGAGGGTTTCTGCCTTAAAGGGCGGTGAGTGAGTTGGAGAGGTGGGAAGGACACCAGGAATTGGGTGTGTGGCTCTTGGGAAGGATCCAGGGAATCACTGCGGGTTGGCTGTTTCTTCTCCAGCTCTCTACTCTGGATCTCAGCCTTTGGAGTGGGAAAACACTTGGAGGAACATCCAGAAGTTGTGGATTTGCCATCCCATGGTCAGGTTGGAGCAAGCTGGAAGTTGTCTTGGAAGTAGAGGAAGGTATCCCTGCCCATGGCAGGGATGGAACTGGATCTTTAAGGTTCCTTCCCACCAAAACCATTCCAGGCTCCCATCCCTGGAATGGTTTGGGTGGGAAGGGACCTTAAAGATCCCTCTCCCTTGAGATGAGTTCTAGGAATCTCTCCTTTTGTGGAGAAGAAAATTAAGGAAGGAACCGGATGCTTTGAGTTATTCCAAGTTAAATTCAACCTGTCCTATAAAAAGAAGGATTTTAGTGCAAACAGGGAATTTTTTGGGAGTGGATGGGAATGATGGGGATAGAAGAGTGGCATGTGTGCTCTCTATTGGATATTCCAGCCTGAACAGTGTGGAGATCTCCCCTTTGGATGAATATGAAAGTGCTGAGATCCTTCTGTGGGCTGGGTGAGTCCAAACTGGGATTTTCCCAGTGTCTCACAGGACACAGCTCTGGAGTTGTAAAGCAGAATCTCACTGCCTGAGAGCTGTTCCCGGCTGAATAATTCCACATAATTCATATTCTGGAAAAGGGAGAAGCTGCATTCATGGCTTACAGGGTTGGGGAATAAGGGCAGGAGAAGTCCTGGAGCTCACTGACCAGCCAGGAGAAATCCAGGGAGAAAAGGAATGCCTGGAAGTATGTAATCCTATTAATGGCTGCGTGGAATTGTTTTTATGGCTGCTCCTGAAGGGACTGTCAGGGAATTAAGAGCTCAAAGGTGGCTGAACTACTGAGTTCCTATAAAAATGCCTATAAAAAGTGCTGGAATGTTGAAGTGCCTGATGTTTTGGGATGGTTTTGTGGGATTTTTGTCCCTACCCGGAGCTATATCAGCCTCATAAAAGGATATTGGCTCTTCTGGAAATCCTTCCTCTGCTGGGGAAGGAAAACATCCAACTCTGGCTGCTATCCTTGGATAAACACGGAATAATCCATGTTTAGGAGAGGCTGCTTTAATTCAGTTTTTAAGGATGAAAATATATGGATGTGGACACAGCAGGAATGGGGGATGCTGCTATGAAACCTCTTAAAAGCCTTCCTTTGGGATGTAGTCATGTTTTCCAAGGAGATTCTCTGGCTGCTGGGTGTGTTGGTGACCTTAGGAAAAAAAATCCAGCTTATTGAGAAAAGTTGTTTCCAATCCATTGACAAAAAATTCAGAACTACAGAAAAAGCCCCCAATTTTCCAAATTTTTGAAGTATTCCCCAGCAAGCAAAGAAAAGGAGGGAAAATAATGGAAATATTTAATTAACTAAAGCTGGCATCTAATTGTTAATTAATTCAATGGAAACCAGCATGGCACAAGTAGTACCTTGGGGTTTTTCCAAGGATTCCAGGTTGTATTTCCTTTGGAAAAGAAAGGAAACGGTGATCTGGGGGTGATGGTCCAGATGTAATTCCTGGCCTCTTCCAGCAGCATTTGCATTTTCCTGCCTCCTCAGCAATGTCTCCTTATATTTTCTAGCAATCTGTACTCATCCTTTCCACCACAGAACTTCCTTGGAAAGCACATCCAGCCCTTGTGGCCTTGTTTGTCCCGGTAGAGTGAACAGGGGTTTTCCATGGAGCCTGGATGTCCGCATTGGGAGCACGTGGGTGACACTTCCTGGCTCCAGGCCTGGCTTGAGTCCTTGTGCTTCCAGCTCCAGAGGTCTCCCAGGATGTTGAGGTCTCCCAGGACATGTGTTCCTCCCTGAGGACGGCCCTTTATTCCTTTATGAATCGATGGAGGTGTTCTCGCCGTCTCGGGAATGAACCCTTTGGAGTTAATGGATAACCTGGAAGGGATTGATCCGCAGGGTCTCCTGCCAGGAGGAGATAACGGAGGGAGCTCTGCTTCCGCCTCCAGCAGGCTATGAGCTTCCCTGGGGGTAGGAAGGGATTTCCCAGAGAAGCTGGGGCTGCTTCATCCCTGGAGGTGTCAAGTCCAAGGCTGGGAAAAGCTTGGAGCAATCTGGGATAGTGGAAGGTGTCCCTGCCCATAGCAGTGGATGGAAGGGAATGAGCTTTGAGGTCCCTTCCCACCCAAACCATTCTGGGATTTGGGGAATTTTTACCTGGATTTTGGGGTGGTTTGTGAATAGGAGATTCCAAGTCTTCAGCGTCTCCAACAGTGACACAGCAGCTTCTTCGGGACCTGGTCCCACCAGGAGAAATAGATCTTCTATCCAATGAATATCCCTGGATCCCTGACCCCTGCTTGGCTGAGCCTCCTGTGTGAGCCGGATCAATGGTTCCGGTGCCCTTCCAGACACTGAGGTGTCCATGCTCAGAGCTGGTGGAAAAAGGTTTAAAACAGACTCCAAATCCTTCCAGTCGTTCCTGGGAATCTCAGCTGGAGGTTGGGATGTGGGGAGGGATGGGATAAGGGAGGGGGAAATTCCTGAATTATTCTTTTGTTGGAAACTGGACTTTGAAATTCAGTGCCGGAGGGAGCCCCGGCCACACCTTCCATGTGTAATATCCCAAGAAATATCCCTCCAGCCCTTCCTGGCTCGTGCTCCCAGCGAGCCACGTGGGGATAGGGAAAGCAGGGTTTGCAGGGAGCATGACCTGGAGGGGATTGGGAAGGGGGAGAAAGGTGGGAAATGTGGAGGGCAAGAAAAAGGAAGACCAATGTGGGACTGCATTTGGATCCACTGGAACCAACTTTCTATGGATCAAAGCAATACTTTTGATTTTTTGGGATTCAGAGCTCTCTAGGATCCTTTGGGTATCACACAAGTCCATCCCTGAAGTGCTGCATTCCCAGCTCAGTGCAGGAAGGGAGCTGGATCATCCTGTATGGATGAGGTTTGGCTCCATCCCTTAGTGGGTTTTTCCAGTGGGTCTTTTCCCTTTAATCAGGTCTGGGAAGGGAAAGAGCAGCATTCCTTGGGGGAGTGGGAGCTGAGCAGGATTGGGAGGCAGGAGGAAAACTCAGGTGAGAAGGATGTGGATCATCCACACCTTGATTTAGGCACCAGGGAAGGAGGAAAAATGGGAAGGAGCAAAGATTCCTATGGATACGTCCAGAGGAGGGTGGTCTGGGAATGGCAGCCACTCGGTGAGGCTCAAATTTGAGGATTTGAATCCTTAATGAGCCGCTCCCAAAGGGGTTTTCCTGTCTGGTAGGGGCTGTGTGGCATTCGGGAGCTGTTTCACTGAGAGGCTGGAATGTGGGAATGTTGACATTGTCCCTAAGGAAAGGAGGGAAGAGTCCTGTTTTTATTGTAGATGCGTTGTTCCACAGGATTTTACACTTTAGGATGGGGAATCACAGGGCAACTCCAACATGGTCAATCCAGAGGGATCTGAATCCGGGCTCAGGATCCTTTCACCAAATCTTCTGATCCTCCTTGAACCTGGCTATGTGTTCCAACGCTGTCACGGGCAGGAACTTGTGGAAGTGCTGGTGGACCTGGATGGGCTTTAAGGTCACTTCCCACCCAAACCATTCCAGGATTCCATGATCCCTGTCCCTCAAGATCAGTTCTAGGAACCTGTCCTTCAGTGGAGAAGGAAATTAAGGAATGAACTTGATGCTTTGAGTTATCCCAAGTTAAAGTCATCATGCCATATAAAAAGAAGGATTTTAGTGCAAATAAAGTTGAGTACAAGGGAATTTTTGGGAGTGGATGGGAATGGCAGGGATAGAAGAAGATGGATGCTCTCAGTAAAAAATATATCCCAAATATTCAATTATGTTGGATATTTGAGCCAGAATAATGTGGAAATCTGCCCTTTGGATGCTGGGATCTTTCTGCAAGGAAGGTGAGTCCCAGCTGGGATTTTCCCAGTGTCCTGCAGGGCTAGGGACACAGGGACAAGGCTCTGGAATTGTAAAGCAGGTTCTCGTGGCCTGGGGCTGTTCCCAGCTGAATAATTCCATGGATGAGCTTTAAATTCCCCCCCCCCAAGGCAAATCATTCCAGGATTATGGGGTTCTAAATCACAGAATCATGGAATGAGATTCTACAAATCAAATTATGATTTTGTAAATCTGTAAAAATATGGGATATGATTCCATGGATACTAGGATTCTAAATGACAGAATCATGCATTCTAGCATTCAATATCCTGAGTTGGAAAAGACCCCCAAGGATCTTCCAGTCCAATTCTGACTTTAGTTTTTTAGTTCTGGATTTAATCTTTATTTCATTAAAATATTACGGACCAACATCTAACAGGGTTTGGGTTGGGCTGGTGCTTGGCTTCCTGGGAAAAATCCATTTTCCCTTAATTTCCCTTCCTTCCCACACATCTTGTGCCCGAGACGGGGGGCTGAGAGCAGCAACAAGGGGAGCAGGGAATAACAATTGTCTTAATGTGGAGAGAGAGGAGAAAAAAGGGCTCGTTCTCTCCATCCCGAAATAATAGACCCATTACTGTCCCCAATCCTCAATCCCCCTCCTCTCCCGGGAGAAGAATTGGTCACTGCACAGCTGTGGGAGCGGGATAAATATATTTATATATCCCGGAGAATCTGCCCTTCTCAATTGGGATGTGGGGCTGGACAATCCCTCATTGTGCCCGGGCTGGCCCGCAGCAGAAAGGCCCCACAGTTTGGGGCTGGCAGGGCCCCGGCGCTCCGAGAACTCGGAACTTCATGGACATTATTCCCAGCGAGCCCTTATTTATTTGATTGGAGTCATTATGGGGTGGGAGGGGCAGGGGGGGAAGGGGGAGTCGGGCGTTATTTGGGATTGTGGGAACATCTGGAGTGAACAAACCACAGCTGGGCCTTCCCCTGAGGGGGCAGGGGTTGGGCTTTGGGGTGGGATTTGGGGCTGGATTTGGTGTTTGGAGCTGGATTTGGTGATTTGGGGCTGGATTTGGGGCTGGATTTGGATGATTTAGGGCTGAATTTGGTGCTTGGGGCTGGATTTTGGTGATTTACAGCTGGATTTGGTATTGGGGGCTGTTTAGGGTGATTTGGGCTGGATTTTGGTGATTTAGGGCTGAATTTGGTGCTTGGGGCTAATTTAGGGTGATTTGCAGTTGGATTTCCGTGATTTGCAGCTGGTTTAGGGTGATTTGGGGCTGGATTAGGGTGATTTGAGGGTTAATTTTTGGTGGATTTAGGGCTGGGTTCTAGTGATTTGGGACTGGATTTTGGTGGTTTGCTGCTGGATTTTAATTATTTAGGGCTGGATTTGGTATTTGGGGCTGGTTGAGGCTGATTTGTGACTGGATTTTGATGATTTATGACTGGATTTGGTGTTTGAGGTTAGAATTTGATGATTTGGGGCTGGATTTTGGTGATTTGAGGTTGGATTTTGATGATTTGGGGTTGTTTTAGGGTGATCTGTAGCTGGATTTTGGTGATTTGCAGTTGTTTTTGTGGTCTGTGGCTGGAATGTGAGGCTAGATTTTGGGGATTTACTGGTTTTTTAATTTGTACCTGGATTTCAGTGATTTGTGTCTTTTTTAAAAACCGGATTCTGTTGATTTGTGGCTGGTTTTGGAATTTCGGGGAGGATTTTGGTGGTTTGTGGTTGGATTTTGTGCCTCAGGGCTGGTTTTATGAACAGGTTTGTTGGTTTGTGGCTGCATTTTTGTAATTTGTGGTGGGTTTGGTGTTTTGTGGCTGTTTTTTTGGTTCTTTGTGGTTGGGTTTTTGTAGTTTCTGGATGGATTTTGGTCATTTCTGGTTGGACTTTTGATGGTTTATAGCTCTTTTTTGGCACCTTGTAACTGGGGACAGATTTTGGTGCTTTGTGGGTGTTTTTCAGTAATTTCTGGACAGATTTTGGTGTCTTGTGGCTTTTTTTAGTGCCTTGTGACTTTGCTTTGCGGCAGATCTTGGTGTTTTGGGAGGGGAGTTTGGTGCTTTGCGAGGGTTTTTGGTGCTTTATTTTTTTGTGCACAAATTTTGGTGCTTTGTAGCTGTTTTTTTGGTGGTTTCTGGATGGATTTTGGTAGTTTGTGATGTTTGGTGACTTGTGGCCATAGTTTAGTGCTCTGTAGTGTTTGTTTGTATGGTTTCTGGACAGATTTGGGTAGCTTGTGGCTGGGTTTTTGGTGGCTTGGGGCTTTTTTTTTTTTCTTAGTGCTTTGGTGGCTGGATTTTGGTGCTTTGTTGTTGTTTTTCTGCCAGTGGTTGGTGGCTGGATTTTTGGCAGCTTTTGGCTGATATTTGGTACCTTGTGATTTTGTGGCAGATCTTGATGTTTTGTGAGGAGGGTTTGGTGCTTTATGAGGGATTTTGGTGTCCCGTGAACAAATTTTGATGCTTTGTGAGGGATTTTGGTGCTTTGTGCACATATTTTAGTGCTTTCTGGCTGGTTTTGCGGTGGTTTCTGGACAGGTTTTGGTAGTTTGTGCCTGTTTTTTTTTTGTTTTGCTTTCTGGTGATTTATGGCTCGTTTTTTTTGGTGCTTTGTGCACAGATTTTTGGGGCTTTAGCAGCTGTGTTTTGGTGCCTCGTGACTGTTTTTTAGCGCTTCACCAGCGGATTTTTAGTTCGCAGGGTCCCTCCTGGTGCCTCACCACTGTTCTTTGGGTGACTTTTGGCAACCTCGGGAGTCGGCGGCGTTGCCGAACCCCCTTTGCGGGGCGGAGGAGGAGCAGCGGGCGGGGAAGGGCCGGGAAAGAGGGAAGGAGCAGGGAAAGAGGGAGGGCAGCAGGGAAAGAGGGAGGGCAGCAGGGAGAGAGGGAGGAGCGGCCGCAGCAGCCCAAGTCCGGGGCAGCGCTCGGCGGACGCTGATGGGCATCGGGCGGGCGCGCTGGGCACGGGCACCGGGAGCCCGGCGCTGAGAGCGGGGCTCGGGCGGGGCTCGGGGGTCGCGGCGGAGCCCCCCGGGCCGGGGCGATGCCTCCCTGCAGCCGCACGGACTGAGCCGGGGCCGGCCCGTGCATGGCCCAGCCATGGAAGTGGTGGACGAGACGGAGGCTCTGCAGCGCTTCTTTGAAGGTAACGGGGGCACCGCGATCCCGGGATCCCGGCTCGATCCCAGCCCGATCCCGGGATCCCCAAAGGCAGCGCACGGCGCGCGCCTTGGAATGGGGTGGGTGGGAAGGGAGCTTAAAGCTCATCCAGTGCCACCCCCTGTCGTGGGCAGGGACACCTTCCACTGTCCCAGGTGGCTCCCAGCACCGTCCGACCTGGCCTCGGACACTTCCAAGGATGGGGAAGCCACAGTTTCTCTGGGAAACCCATTCCGGTGCCTCAGCACCCTCACGGGGAGGAATTCCTTCCCAACATCCCGTGTAACTCTGTTCTCTGGCAGTGGGAAGCAATTCCTCCTTGCCCTGTCACTCCAAGCCCTTTGCCAAAGTCCCTCTCCAGCTCTCCTGGAGTCCCTTCAGGCACTGGAAGGGGCTCCAAGGTATCCCTGGAGCTTTCCCTTCTCCAGGCCAAACAATCCCAGCTCTCAGTCTGGTTCTGTACCATCCTAGCCTTGTCCAGCTCTGGAATGGCACAGATCCCTGTCCTGGGGCACAATCCAGGGGCAGCTGTG
This sequence comes from Poecile atricapillus, assembly GCF_030490865.1. Taxonomy (NCBI): domain Eukaryota; kingdom Metazoa; phylum Chordata; class Aves; order Passeriformes; family Paridae; genus Poecile; species Poecile atricapillus. The sequence continues at coordinate 126,825,057 of NC_081249.1, read as the reverse complement.
CATCCTCCAGTGCACACCGTGGGTGCCAAGCTGGATATCCTGGCAATTGTGTTGTGCCATGCGTTAGATTCCCACTGCGACCCCAACAAGGACCTTGGAATGTCCCTCACCATCCTTGGAGCAGGAGCAGGCTCATGGCAGTGGCTCTGGCCTATGGATTCCAGATGTTTTCTGGAACCTGGATCCTTGTGGACATTGCATGGCTGTGGATCGCTCTCCTTCCCACCAGAGTGGAAAAGTGGTTGGGAAGAGGAGTTGGCCTCTGTTGGATGGAATGTGGTTGCTCATGGCTGCACTGGGATGTGTTGGGAGCCTGATCCCATTGTTATTCCTGCCTCAGCTCCATGTTCCCTTTCCTGCTCTGGCCTTCTTGGCACGTTCTACTCTTCCTCACAGTGGTGGGATCCTTCTCCTTCCTCCTCGTTGCTTTGTTTTCCTCCCTTGTTTTCCAGTGGGGTCCTTGGTCACTTGCCAGGCCGAGGTCTAGTTGCCATGGGCTGTGTCCTTTGGGATGAGCCCCTGGCACATGGATGTGCTGCTTGAGGGAATAACGTGCCCATCCTGGTGAGGCTCCATTGCCCCGACAGGTCCTGGGGTGGATCCCGATCCATGATCCAGCCCCTTAGGAACAGTGAGATTGTGCAGTGAGCCCCCAGAGGCAGTTGGGGTGGGACAATAGTCTCTGTGGATTCTTTGTCTTGCAGAAGGATTTGTCCTGGAAAGTGGGAACAGAAGATGCTCTTGGGAGCGAGTGGAAGCTCAAGCTGCTTCCTCCCTGCTTCCCTCTCTCCTGGCATCCATCTGATCTCTCATAAGGCATCTCTTCTTCAAAGGAAGAAGCATCTCCTGTTAGTTCTGACCATGATCCCAGATTCCCAGGAGCCCCAGGATTAGGGAGGATGGGAAGCCTCACCATGAGGGCTCTTATCAGCTGCTCCCAGCCCATGTTCTCTGCAGTCTTCCGAGGTTTCCTTTTGTTTTAGGATTTCACTTGGGCCAAACTCTTAAATTCTCCTTTCCCACTTCCCATCCTGAGGGTGCTGAGCACCTCCCGGGAGTCCTGCAGAGCTCTGGCTCTGCATCCCAATGTTGTTTATGGACCAGTTCTCTGTCTCTTCAGTTGGAGGCATGGAATTTCTCCCTCTCCCCAGAGCGTATTTATTATAATGTGGAGATTTCTTTCTTTTACTATTTTCCTGTTCTTTCTGGGTGCGATCCTGCTTGAGCTAGGTGACTCCAAGGGATCCCTGACAACCTCAGCCATTCTAGGATTCTTCCTCTCTATTTTCTTTTTTTCTTTCTTTTTTCTTCCTGTTCTCCTTTTTTCCTTCTCCTTTTTCCCTTTTTTCTCCTCCTTTTTCCCTTTTTTTATCTCTTTCTCCTTCTTTCTTTCTCTCTTGAATCAAAACCATCCTGTCCCTGTAAAAATCCAGGATCAAGGGAACTGTGCCTGAAGGATATTTCTTACCCTCAGCTATAAAATCCTTCTTAAAACCTCTCTGAGCCAAATATTCCATGGAGCACAACTTTGTTTGGGCAGCTCAATCCCTTTCCCGCTGTTATTCCAGAGCATCTGTTCCGACACGGAGCTGGAGGAGGAGAAGGGAAGAGAAGGAAGTTTTACCACCAGGAATTGTTGCTCAGTTTTTCCCTCTTGTGCCCAGTTTAATTGTGGTGCTCCGAGGAATTCTGAGGCCAAACTGATCCTCTGTTTTTTTGGGAGTGAAGGTCAGGGCCTTAAATCATGGCATGGAGTTGGATTTACTCTGGAATCTGGCCCTCCTGAGGAATTAATGGATTTTGGATGTGGTAAACAATAGAACTGTTGGAATTTAATAATTTACAGGAATAAATTAATTATCCCATCACTCCTTTAAAATTTATCACTGAATTCCCATCATAAGGAAATCATTTTCCAAACTGTTTTTCTCTTGGAGTGAAATATTCTCTTCTTCTCACGTATCATCCCATCCCTGAAGAGATCTCTTCCTGCAGGCTGAGAACCCTGGAATAATTTGGGAATTCTCTTTCTTTTGCTTGACTCTGATTTTTCCAGGATCTGAGCCTGCTGTAAGCAATCCCAGAAAATTTAAGAGGAATCCCTGAGCCCTTGGTATTTCCCAGTGTCAGACAAGGATTAACTGGGCTCCTCACGGAGACGTTTGGGAGTGGGGGCTGTGCTGGTGGAACTGGGGAAGAATCGGTGCCTGTGGTCATTCCAAATCCTGGAATTTGGTTGGTTCCATCTGCAGACCCAGGCTTATTTTGGGAAGCAAGAGCTCCCAAGATCTTAGCTCTGGTTGGTGCCTCCGGTTTTCTCGGCTGTGAGTGATGGACCTGGATTTTCCTAAATTTTCCTTGGTGTTTGCTCAGGCAGGATTTCCTTGTTTCCCTGACTATTCTTGTTTCCCTGGGTGTCCTTGTTTTCCTGGATATCCTTATTTCCTTGTGTATTTTTGTTTCCTGGGTATCCTTGTTTTCCTGGATATATTTATTTCCATGGATGTCTTTGTTTTCCTGGGTACCCTTTGTTTTTCTGGGTATCCTTGTATCCCTAGATATCCTTGTTTTTCTGGGTATTTTTACTTCCATGGATATCCTTGTTTCCCTGGGTAATCTTGTTTTCCCAGATATCCTTATTTTCCTGGAATATGGCTGTCTGCTCTTTGTGGGTGAGATCTGAGGAATGTGAAGATGGAGAAACAGAAAAATGATGGGAAAGATCCCAGGCTTTGCTCTGGTATTTGGGATGGAAAAAGTCTCTGAGGGAAAAGACGCATTGGGAATAATTTCACGCTTTCCTGGGATGAAGGTGTGGGGAATGCAATCCTGGCTTTCCGTATTGAGCGTCCTCAAGCTGGGCTTCTCCTGTGTTAGGAAGATTCTTGTTGTCCTCAGGCACATGGTGGAATTTTTGGGATTGTCCTGTGCAGGGCCAGGAGTTGGACTTGGATGATCTTTATGGATCATCCCTTCCCACTCAGGAATCTTCCCAAGCTCTGTGGTTTGTGTTAGCACAGTTGATCCATGTGTTTGGAGGTGCCCAAGCCCATCCTGCCTGAGGAGAGCTCAGGCAAAAATCCTGGAGCAGGGAGCATGGGATGCCGGGGTGGGTTCTGGCAGGGGAGGGAAAGGAGATTTCCATGGGTTTGGGAGTGTTCCTGGAGCGTTTGTGTTTGGATTCAAAGGAAAAGGAGGGAGTTGACAGCGTCTGACCCTTGGCTGGCATCCTGCTCCCAACCTTTCCCTTGCTCCTGCCCGCCCCTGCCTCAGGGAAACGCTTACGCCACGGCTCAGCTATTTGGGATCCCTCTCCCGGCTAATTTATGAGATAAGGGCTTGGGGAAGAATGTACAGCGGGAAAGATGTGCGGAGCGGGGCTGGCGGGGGCTGGGAAGCGGGAATTCGGGAAAGGAAGAAAGAAAGAAAGGAGAGCAAGCGCTGGAAGTTGTTTGGGGTTGAGGTGGATCTGGGAAAGACAAGAGTTGGTTCAGCAGAAGGGGAAGATTTCCGTGGAAGTTATCCAACAGCTCCACAGGTTTTCATGGAGCACAAGTGTCTGGAACACTGGGAATGTTGTCTGGAGCAGCCGTGTGTCTGTGCAGGGGTTGCTGGGCTCTGTGTCTGCACAGGAATCTCCGAGCTCGGAGTGAACGGGAGTCGATGGTTTTGCCTATGGGAATGTTTGGATATGTGTGATCAAGGAATCCTGGAATGGTTTGGGTGGGAAGGGACCTTAAGGATCATCCAGTCCCACATGGCAGGGACACCTTCCACTATCCAAGCCCCATCCTACCTGGTCTTGGACATTCCAGAGATGGGGCAGCCACAGCTTCTCTGGGAAATCCTTTCCAGGGCCTCAGCACCCTCCCAGCGAAGGATTTCTTCCCAATATCCCATCTAAACCCTCCCTCTGTCATCCACAACTTCTCTGGACAGCTTGTTCCCGTGCTCCTGGTGTTGGTTAACACTCCTGGTGATTTTGATTATGGAGCACTTGGTGCCTGTGAGGAGGAAGTGTCGCCCTGAAGGAAGAGGTTTGGAGCATTTCCCTGATTTCCTTGGATGAAGGAATATAGAATAGTGGAGCTGAGGGAGTGAGGTGGCCCCTGGACAGTTGGGATTGCCCCTTGTCCACCATGCTAGGCCATAAGGGGGGGTTTGGTTGTGGTGGGAATGAGTGGAGAAGGAATTGACAGATTCCTGCTGGTGTAAACCAGCTTATCCATGAGAATCCAGGGGCCGCTCCCAAGTCTTCCTGTTGCTTTTGGGATATCTTGAGGCTGAAAATTGGGAGCAGAAAGGGCAGGAGGACAGTGGAACCTGGGGGTTCTGTGCTGATATCTCATGTTTTAGGTTCCTGGGCTTGACATAAAAATGCAACAACACGGATCAGAACATCGTTTTTCATGGAATTCCTTGAAAAAATGGCTCTTTTGGGGCTTCCTACTCACTCACCACCCTCTGCCTGCCCCCAAATCCATTTCCAAGGCTTGATGCTGGAGAGAGCTTTTCCCACACGGAGCTGCTGTAGCAGGGGGAGAACCCCTTGGAAAAGCCCAGCGTGATCCTTGCCGGGGGGGGGGTGCTCCTGGCTGTGGGAGGAGCAGCTTGGGGATGAGGTGGCGGCGCAGGTGACAGTCGCTGCGGGGCCTGGCTGGCGCCGTGGGAAGGTAAGAGGCTTTGCCCGGAGTTCTTTGGGAGCCGGGAGTCAGCCCGTGCCGGAATGGGCCCGGGGAAGCTGGTACAGCACAAACACATGACCATCCCTGCGGGTAATCCCCTCGCGGTCCCAAATCCCAGTGCGGAGCAGCGGCTGCCCGCTCGCCTCCCCGGCCCTCCCACTCTTCCCGGAGGGAATAGAAAAACCAGCAGGCAGCAGCAGCCCTGGGAGCTGGAGGAGCTGAGCTCAGGGAATAATGACACAGGGAGAGAGCAGGGATACGGCGGGAGCTTGACATCGGCTCTCACCATGCTCAGGATGCGCTGGATCCGAGCAGGTAACAGCACGGACCCCCAGCCCTTCCATGGCTTGCCTTGCTTTCCCCTCTGCCTCTCTCTCTCTCTTCCCAATGGGATTGTTCCCTGGTTTTCCTCTCTCTTCCCTCTGTTTGAAGCTTCCCTGCCTGCCTGATTGGTCAGCCCTCAACAGGAGCAGGTGATGTGAGGATGCTGCTGAGTCCAGCTCTATCCCAGGGCCTGAGCAGAGCAGGGAAGAGACAAAAACATTCCCTTGAGCTCATCACCACACCCAGGTGGCATTCCTGGACACTGGGGGAAGCTGCCACGTCCATCCCAGTAGGAGATTCCTGGAGTCTCTTCAGCCAAAGGACTCACCCTCGTCTGCTCTTCAGGGAAAGGTGCCAAACGCTGCCACTTCTGGCGTGGTCTTGTGATGGTTGTGCTGGTACTTCTCCCTCCCATTTTCCAAAAACTCCTTTATCCTGGACCCCAAAACTCCTTTATCCTGGGAAAAGAGCAAGAGACATCCAGGTGGAGTAAGGCCAGAGAGCTGTTCATGAAAGAGGGATCCGTAAAGCCTGATAAAGGGCAGGCTGGGATTTGGGAATGTGATGTCAGCACGAGGCTCCAGGAGGAGGAACTTTGCCCAAGTCCTGGGTAATGCCCCTTCCATAGGCTGGTGCCCTGGGAGCGATGCCTGGACACGGACAGGGAGAAGCTTCAGGAAGAGGTGGCAGTTGGGATGGATTAGAGGGAGTTGTGCTGGAGGTGTGACCAGGATGGAAACGGTGACACAGAGATCCGGCTGAGCCCGTGCGTGGGATGGGGTGTGGAAGGGCTGCTGCATGCAGGGATATGGGAAAGGAATCCTGGTCAAGGAGGAGCCTTGGGATGCTGGATGGACAGGTTTCCTTCTGCTTCCTCACCCTTATCAGTGAGAGGCCTTACAGGACAGTCATCCCAGCTGGCAGAAAGAGGGAATTAAATGGCTCCTGGGCATGGTTATTTCAAAGAAGAGAGATGGGATCCTGCTTTGCTTTCCCTCTTCTGGACAGGGGCCCTATGGATTGCTCCTGGTGGGAATGGCTGGAGTGAGATGGTGGTGAGGGTGCTGGCACAGGTTGCCCAGAGAAGCTGTGGCTGCCCTATCCCTGGAAGTGTCCAAGGCCAGGTTGGAGAGTGCTTGGAGCAACCTGAGGTAGTGGAAAGTGTCCCTGCCCAAGGCAGAGAGTGGATGATCCTTACAGTTGCTTCCAACCCAAGCCATTCCAGGACTCCTTGATCCGGAGCTGGGAGCTGTGCTGGGAAGGTGCAAGTGAACCCAAGGGCACTTCCCAGCCCATGCCTTGGCGTCCCTCTCAGGTATCCCAGCCTGGGGATGGCGTTGCTCTGGCACAGCTTTGCCGCCCTTGCCGGGGAACCCTCCTGCCTCTTCCCAGTGGTGCTGCTGATTGGACTTTGCACTCTCTGATAAGAATCCCGGGACACTGAATGTGCCTGAGGAATGATTAACCAGCGTGTGCCGTGCCAGAGGACAAGGGAGCAGCTGTGGCTGGAGACACAAACAGGAACAGTCTCATGGCTTTTGGGGCCAAGCTGGTGTTTTCCGGGTGTCCATCCCGTGCTCCAGCATCATTCAGGAGAGACAGCCCTTAGCACGGGGCATTCCAGAGGGGTGCCAGGACTGGGGATGGACAGACAGGGATGAGACAGTGGCAGAGAGCCACCATCCTGCTGCTGTGGAGGGTAAATGGGAATTCTGAGGAGTGGAGGGTGGATTGATCCCTGGAAGTGTCCAAGGCCAGGTTGGACAGGGCTTGGAGAAACCTGGGCTAGTGGAAGGTGTCCCTGCCCATGGCAGGGAATGGAACTTGGATGAGTTTGAAGGTCCCATCCAACCCAAACTACTCCAGGATTCTATGGTTGGAAGCCACACTTGGCTATCCAGTGGCTCTCACTTATATTTTCATGGATATATCCTTTTATTCCAACTGACTGGCATGCTTGGCATGCCCTTGCTTATCCAACAGACCTTCCTTCTCCCCATTCTTACTGCACAGCAGGACATGTAATCGTGGGATACTTTGGGTGGGAAGGGACATTAAAGATTATCCAGTTCCACTCTCATCCGTGATATCTTCTCCCTGATCCGGTGGTGATGGTGGATAACGTGGCCAGCCCAGAATCCCGCACTCCAAGCCGGCTTCCAGTGGCACCTGGAGCATGTTCAAGGCACATTTGAAGGAACGGACTCTTTCCCGAGGGAAAATGTAATGTGACACTCAGAGTCCACCACTTATCTCACTGAACTTTGGCTGCTTTGGGGCAGTTACTCCAAACAGGGAGAGAGAAAGGTGGGAAGAGTGGCTAGGCCTAGCTGCAAATGGAGCAGACAGAATTCTTGTGGAATTCCCTGTCCACAAATGTTCCCAAGTGCCAGCACTTGTGTATTTCCCTGGGTTTTGGGGTGGTGGGGAGGAGAATTGGTTGGGAAAGCCAAGGCTGGGGTTTTAAACAGCCTCAGAGTGCTTGGATCCAGGCTGGGTGTAAAAAGCAGGCATTAAAGGAATTTTTTCTGGGTTGATTTGATTTTCTCTGTTTTTTTCTATTGTCTTTGGTATCACCCCAACTTTGCTATGCAGTGGCAAATTGTTTTGGTTTTCCTACCCAAGTAGTTTGGTGGGGAGGAGACAGTGCAGAGGGCGTGGGGTTGGCATGGAACAGGATTTTTGGAAGGCTCAGGTGGGATTTCTAAAGAACTGGAGGGTTCAATCATTGATTTATAGAATCCTGGAATGGTTTAGGTTGGAAGAGACCTTAAATCCAATCTTTTTCCATGGGCAGGGACACCTTCCACTGTCCCAGGTTGCTCCAAGCCCAATCCAACGTGGCCTTGAACACTTCCAGAGGCTGGGGCATCCACATCATTTACGACTTTCAATGCTGAGTGTCGATTGCTTGAAATCCACATAAACAGGAAAGCAAACATCTTATCAGCCTACTGGATCTTGGCTTATCTCCTGTGTTATGACAAGCCAGGGTTTATGGACATTGATTCATGGAAGCACTAAAAAGGACGCTTTGACTTTATTGGGAATGAAACACCTGCTTAAGTAAAGGAAAACTTGGAAAACCGAGCCTTTTAAGGGCCATCAGACCTTTTTACAGTTGGCTGCTTGCTGATAATACGGTCAGTGCTCCTCTCCCGAACAGACATGGGGTTTTCCCAGATCCCATCCATCCCAAATTCCGAGGAGTTCTGGGCAGGGGGGAATCCTACCTGTCCTTGTCCCCTCCGTTCTGTTGTAATATAGTTTTTTGGAAGGGGTATTGGAATGGAGAGGTTGAGGTGTAGGGAAGGCCAGGCCTGGATTGGACAGGGCTTGGAGTAACCTGGATTAGTGGGAGGTGTCCCTGCCCATGGAATGGGTGGGGCTGGGTGATCCTTAAGGTCCCTTCCAACCCAACGCATGCTGGGTGATAGATGATATTCCCAAACTCACCTCACAGTGTTGAGGAGCCAGAGGGATACAGGGAGCAGCCCTGTGAGGACCTGCAGGCTGGGAACAGCTTTCACAACCTGGGATGAGGAGTTTGGATGCTGGAAGCTGTGCTGGTGTTCTCAGGGAGGGGAACTGGACAAGCTCAACTCAGTCCAATGGGATGGGCTGTGGAATGTCAAGGTAGGGACCTTTCCTACTTCCAGGGTTTTAAGAACACGTCGTGTGGCTCTGGACATCCAGAGGGCATCTTTGGATGCAACAGGTCAGGAATGATCACTGAGAGGGATTTTTACAGGATTTCCAACCTCTAAAAGTTGGGTCTAAGTTGGAAAACCCTGCAGGATCATGGAGTTGAACCATTCCCCGTTCTCATGTTGTTAAGGTGTTTTTCCTTCATTGCTGGTTTTGTTGCAGCAGGGATGAGCTCCGAAGGTTTTTTCCCACTGCCACAGAGGGTTTATCCATGAGACTGAGATCACCATCCTGATTTTACTAGGAGAAAAGGGCTTTGCCACCTTTTCCTTTCTTGTATCCATATAATCCCTTGCAGAGGCAATTGAACAGAAACAAGGGGCCAGGAATCCTGGGAGTTTCTTTCACCCCATGTGAGCAGAGATTGTGGAATCATGGAGTCTTTTAGGCTGGAAAAGCCTCCTGGGATCATCCAGTTCAACCATTCCCCTGGCATTACCAAGACCACCACTATCCCATGTCCCCTTCCATGAAGGAATTTTCCTTAATATCCAATCTAAACCTCTCCTGCTGCAATTTGAGGCCATTTCCTTTTGTCCTGTCCCCTGTTCCTTGGGAGCAGAGCCTGACACCCACCTGGCTCCTGTCAGGGAGTTGTGGAGACCAGGAGGGTCCCCCTGGAATGTTTTTGACCCCAGTCCCTTCCTGGGGGTCTCTGCTAGGAATATCCTTGTGCCTGGTATTTATTTTGGAGATGACTCATTCCCACCTTCCCAAGCGACCTCCTGATCCTCTCCTCCCCGTGGCACATCCTCAAGCAGCATGCCAGGAACCTTCCCTCTGGATCTGGGCCTCTCCAGTCAGCCCAGTGCTTTGAAGTGATCCTGGGAACACCCAGGGAGCGCATGGGATGGACGGGATCCAAGCAGCACGTTTGGTATCTCGGCTGTATTGTCTGGGAAGTGTTTGCTAAAACCCTGGAGCAGGAAATATGTTCCAGGATGGCTCAGAGTTGGTCAGAAAAGGCAAACAAGGGTTTGTTGTTTTTTTTAAAAAAGAAACCTCAGTGCACTGTGAGAAGTGGATGTAAGAACAGCCAGCATGGCAGCAATCCCTAGGGAATTTTGGGGTTTCAATAATGGATTCAATTGCGTAGAATCCTGGAATGGTTTGGTTTGGAAGGGACCTTAAAGACCATCCAATTCCACCCCCTGCCCATAGGACCATGGGACCATGGAGACAGAAATGACAGCCGTGGACCTGTCCCACTTCTATTGGTCGTGTTAGATCCTGGGAAAAGTGGGATCCTCCTTGGGAGCTTTGTGCCACATGGCACACCCCCTGTGATTTTCTTGGGGGACAACTCTGGAGCAATCGTCCGAGCTGTGTGAGGAGCAGGAAAACCCTGGTGACCCAACGCTCCTCCTTGTGAAAGATCCGTGGTGGTTGCACAAAACTTGGGATGGCCCTCCCCAAGCCCTGGAAAATGTCCCATCTAGATAAATGGCTCTGCATTTTCCTCCCAGTCTCTGGAGATTATCCAGCCTGGACAGACCTTGGTGCCTCCCAGTTGGAAGGGAGGGAATGATGTGTCCGATCTGGACACGGTGTTCCCGGCGATGCTTGGCTGCCTCTGCTCCTGTATCTTGGTGCTGTTCCATTCTTAACCTCCCTCCCTGAGGATTGTTTTGTGCTGGGGGGGTCTCCAGGAGAGGCAGCAGCTCTCCAAAACCTGAGTTATCCTGAGTTCCCTGTGTGTGGTGTGGATATCTTAGAATTGAGCTGATCATGGCTCATCCTGGATCTCCAGATTCCCTAAGAGCCTTTCCAGAGCCACAGTGTTGCCCTGCATCAAGGTCAGTGTCCAGGGACTGCATTCCCTGGGTTCTTTCCTTGGAAGCAGAAGAGCAGTGGGATGACAGCTCAGGATCTGCCATCATCTTTGTCAGCTCCTTGTGCTTCCCTGAGTATTCCCTCTCTTGGTCACTGCTGAGCATGGGAAAGCTCTGGGCAGCTGGATTGAGTCTCTTCTTGGTGCTGGTATGTAGCTGTTAACTATATTATTAATTTTTTATCTGTTCTGGCAATAATTCACTCTGAGGGAATGGTGTGGGATATGGATATGGACCTTCACCACCACAGCAGTGTCCAGGAGCTCACCCACAATGTGTTATCCTATGGAAAATGTCCCTCCTGTCCCCTCCCAAAGTTGCAATCTGGATAAAACAAGGTCAGGTGAGGCACCTCAGCAGAAGGGATCCTCAGGAGCTTTTCCCCATCCCTGTTTTTCCCATGGATGAGGCCGCGGCCTCGTGCAGCGGGAGCCGCCAGATGAAGTGGCCTCCTCCGGTCCTGTTGTCCCTGCTCCAACACCCTCATCCCGGGAAGGGAGATAAAGGCGTTGTCTCCAAACAAACAGGGCAATGTGCCCCCCTGGGCAGGCACCTTGGAGCCTCCCAAATGGAGCCGCTGTTCCTGCCCTCGGAGAGCATGAATGGACAAGCGCGGCATTGACGGCCGCAGGGACAGGGACAAACGCGCCTCTGTGTCCCCTCTCACACCTTCCCCTCCTCCTCCTCGGCCCCCGTTCTCCCAGGACAATGGCTCCATCCATGCCAAGGTTCACAGCTGGCCAGGGTGGGGGAAAGGCCAGGACAAGGGTGGGGAGCTGCCAGGAGAAAGGGATGCAGGAGGGAGAACAGCTCCAGCGAGGGGAGATGGGGGGATATTCCAGGAGGGTTGGAGGAGAGAAGGTGCTCTGAGGGAGGGCTCAGGGAAGTTTGGGAGGGAGGATCATCCTTTCTGCCTCCTTTTCCTGTGGAGCTTCCCAAGGAACATGCCCGTGGCCTGCCATGGCACAGCAGGATCATTTCCTCTGGCTCCTCACACTTCCTGTGCCTTGGGATATCTCCCACCAACACTTTGTCCTCTTGGGAAGGGGGAATGGAGGGTGTTATCTCCTTATCCCTGAGTTTTGGGTGTTTCCCAGGCCCTTGTCCTCCTCATCCAAAGGTGCTTGTGCCAAATGTATTAATCTGTGGATGTAAACTAAGGAGTTGTGGGATTATGTAGGAGCAGAGAGAGCTTTCCAGGGAACAGGGAGATGCTGCTGCCTCTGGACACTGGGTATTCAGGGAATACTGCAATGGTTTGGGTTGGAAAGCACCTTAAAGATCATCGAGTTCCAACCCCCTGCCATGGGTTTGGTTGTACTTCCCACCAGGCCAGTTCATTATTCCAAGTGTTTTGCCTCTGGAGCTGGCTCACTGTTACACAGGTTGTTTCTCCTGAGTCTTCCTGGACACCCTGTAAATTCTTTTTTCTCCCTAAGTCTGGGGGTTTGGCTAAATCCCACTGTCCTGTATCCCTATCCCTGATCACTGCTTTCCCTGCATCCAGCCCTGCTTGGCATGGCCTAGTTTCTCTAGGAATGCAGAGGGTTGGATTTGGGAGCAGGGATGTTGGCTGGGAGCTCACCAGGAAGGAGAGGGTCAGGTATGGGTGGGTTGGGAACAATCCTGGCCCCTCCATGGACAAGGTTTGGCAGGATGTGTCTTTTCCAAGCCCGTATCCATTGCACTGTGGATTAGTTAATTTTAATTCCATGACAACCAAATTTTCACAAACCCCCAAATTCTTACCCCTCACTTTGGTGTTTTCCTTGGGATCTTATCCCACAGATCCCAGAGCTCATCCTTGGCTGTGTTTTTGGTGTGGAATTAGTTGGAGTTTGGACCTTGTGTTTTCTGCTCTGGTATGAGCAGGGCATGCAGGAGCTGCCCGTTTGCTTTGGAAGGACAGGGCTGTCCTTGGGGATGGGCTGGCTAGGGAATGTCCCCAGGATGGTTCACGGGGTGGATGAACCTCAGCATGGCCTGGGACAGTCCCACCTTTTGTGATGGGAAGGGACGTGGGCCGGGTTGGGATGCGTAGGGACAAAAGGTGTCCTAATCCAAGGGACAAGTGCTTGAGGATGATATTCCTGGGGGGAATGGGATGAGGAGGGGCTGTGGTTCAGAGGAAAGGCCTGGGATCCCCTGGAAATGCCTTGGACAGTCGGGACTTTGCTCTGGGGTGGTCTTTGGGGAGCTGTGGGAGCGCTAGCTCCTTGTCCTGCTTTGGTTACACGAGCCCCGTTTGGGGGCTGGTTATCATCCTAGTCAGGTAATAAAGAGCATTAATTAAGAAGGAATGCTGGGCCGGGATGCAGGGGCAGCCAGGGGCTCCTCCAGGGTCACCGGAGGGGATAGAAGCAGCCCAGGGCTGGGTATGTGGGCAGTAGGGTGGTCATCCCGCCGTTCCTTATGGAAGCAGCTGTGTCCAGGTGCGCAGGCCAGGTCTCTGGGTTTGCTGAGGTGGCAGGCACGGGAGGGATGCTGTTCCCGGCTGGAGCGGCTTCTCCCTGAGGGGCAGAGCCGTCCAGGATGGGAAGAAGCTCCGAAGCCGAGCACTGGCCCTGCGGCTCCCTGGGCTTAGGCGGTGTTTGGTTTGTTTGCCATGGCCCGGATTCCTGGTGCTCGCGGCCAGGCCGGCAGCCAATCCCCCCGGGCCGAAGGATAAACACGGCAGGAGAGAGAAGGGGGTGAGGAGCGGTGCGGGGCCCCGGGAATGTGCCGATGCTGCAGCCTGGCTTGAGGATTGCACAACCAAGCCCTGGTGCACGGACACAGGGATGAGCCCAGGGATGCGCCAGGGCTCGCCGCTTCGCCAAGCACTGGCACTGCTGTGGCGTCCCAGGTGACTCCTGGTGGAGCTTCATTCCGTGTGTCCTGCTCATCCATGTATCCCACTGCTGCTCCAGCAGGTTCTGGAGGACCATTAAGAGAGGGACCACATAGAACCAGAAGCTCCTGGGGTCTCCTGATCCTATTTCACTCTGCACCAGTTTGGTGCAGATACCAGCTTGTATCGCCTCCCAGGCTGTTCCATGCCTCAGTTTTCCCTGAAAATTCTCCGGTATGTGGCTCCAATGGCACAGGGAAGCTCTGGGCTTGGTACAGCCTCTTCTCCTCCTCCTCCTCCTCCTTCTTCTCCTCCTCCTCGGTGTCCCCCCACCCCGGCTGATGTTCCCCAGCCCCTGCAGAGTGCTGACCTCGTCGTCATCTCCAGCTTCCCACATCTGGTTCGTGTTAGCGCATCCTGGGATGAAGTTCTCCAGCTCTCTCCCTTCCTCCCACCCCCAGGTGACCCAGGCAGGATTAGGGGTGATTTGAAGACAGGCAACAGAGTAGGAATTGAAGGGGGGGGGGGGGGGGGGGACTGTTATAAATAGAAATTCCATAAACTTCTCAGCCTATCACTCCAGGAAAATTCCGGGTTAAATCCCTTGGACCTGTAAATATGACAGTTCACGGAGGCCAGGCTCCCTTAACTCTTTCCAAGCCCTATGGCCCCATGCCCACCTCTGTGAGCACCCAAAACTGGGACATTGAGCCGGGAAGGTGCCACCAGGAGGGACGAGCCAGTCGGAGCAGGGGCAGGGAGGAGGCGGCAGGGTGGGAAGCACCTCCGTTGGGATATGGAGTGTGTTTGGAGGTTTGGGGAAGGCAGAGAAAACCAGTCCAAACATTGGGATTCCTGACATTCTCACACGTCCGGGGGCCTCAGCCCGCCCGGCTCAGCTCACGAGGAGGGTGCTGAGAGTTTTAACTTCTTGTTCTTCAGGCAGAGGCTGGGGGTTTTTGGGATTGCCACAGCTCTCTTCCCAGAGAAGAGTTGGAAACTGGAGCAGTGACATGGTGGGAAAGCAGGGTGGCAATGCCAGGGACAGGAGGAGGAGGGATGTAGGGACCTGGCAGGTTTGGGATGGATGAGCTCAGTGTTTCCCTGGGCCCCTCCATCTTTGCTGGGATGTCCCATGAGGAGCCATGCGAGTGTTGAGCTTCCCTCCTTGGTGGCTTCCCACTAATCCCCACTTGGGAGGGGGAGGGAATGCCGATGCTGTTGGGATCTCGTGACTATGGAGCAGTATTAGCTTTTAATTAATCACCTAAGCTGGCTTTGGTAAGAGCTACATGGAAGTTCTGGGCGGTGGGACATTCCTTGTCCCTGCCCCGATATCCCTGGATTTGTGCAAATCCCACTGTCCTGGAGCAGAGGAAGGTCCTTGATTTCTGGTGGGCAGCCACGTCTCCCCTCCAGCCCTGACGCACCTCTCGCGTCACCAGGCTTATCTTGCCCTCCTCAAGGTGACTCCAAGGAAGCAGAGGAATCCTGGAATGGTTTGAGTTGGAAGGACTGGAAAGCTCATCCAGTTCCACCCTCTTGCCATGGGCATGGTCACCTTCCACTATCCCAGGTTGCTCCAAGCCTCATCCAACCTGGCCTGGAACGCTTCCAGGGACAGGGCAACCACAACTTCTCTGGGCAACCTGTGCCAGGGCCTCAGCATCCTCAGAAAATTGGGAAGCACAGCGTTCTACTGCCTATAGAGACATCTCTTCCTTCCTGGAGGGTTCTTGGGCTCCTCTTCCACCACAGGGGAGCTCCTGGAGTTTGGAGGTATGAGGGAAACCTGCTGGAGCTGGACTTTTCTTGGACAGGCTGAGTCACAAAAATTGGCCAGGTGTCCTTTTTGCTGCTTTGATCGTGGATCCCAATGCCAAAACTTGGGATGAAGACAAGTTTCCTGATGACTTTTGGGATGGCTGTTTGCCAAAGGCATGCTGTGATTTATAGCCCAGGGTTTTTTTTTTGCTAAGAGGGAGGCAATGGAGCACGGGGTGGATTCCCACCCTCCTGGAGTGCTCATTCCTGGCAGGAGGTTTCGGGGATGTTATGGGATCACAGTAAGGGCTTGAAGAGGTGCCTTGGAAGATGTGGTCATTGTGAAGTGCTGGGAGCAGGCTATGGCAGAGATCCTTAGGGATGAGTGAGGGATATACAGATGATCATCAATGAGCTCCCATAACTCCGAGGAAAAGAGGGTGGAGCTGCATCACAGGAACTTCAGGACAGGATGCGGCTGTCACAGTGGAGGGACAGGAGCCACCTCTGTGCTTGCCTGGGATCTGCAACTCCATACTGGAGATGCTGGCACACCTGGAGATCCCAGAGGCTCTGCCTGCTCCATCTTCTCCTCACCTCAGTGCTCACCTGGAAGCAGGGTTGTGTGTCCCTGCTCCAGATGGATCCTGTGTTCACATGGAAAAACCTCCTCACCCTGTTCCCCAGGTCCCTGGGCTCTGCCATGGAGATGTCCCAAAAATGAACAGTTACCCAGCATTTCCCCCCCCTCCAGCCAAGGTTTCTAAGGCAGAGATCTCTGTGTCCACACACACCCTGTCCGCTTGGCAGAATTCCTAGCTGGATTTATTTCTGCCGATTTGCCTGTCTTGGTATGAAAAGGATTTGCAGAGGGAGAGCTGCAATTGGCCGGGGTGGGCTGGAGCCCCCCGGGCCGGCCTTTGCGGATCAGCGGGTGACCTTTCCTGGGAACCTGGGGGATCCAGGGGGTCAGGGGCTTCTCCTGGGCTTTCACGTGGGGTCTTTCAGGATGGTGTTTCACTGACTTCTTTATCAGGGCAGGGGGAGTTGGATCTTCTCTTCCACTTTCTTGGCAGTGCCTTTGGCACCGCGGGCTGGCTCCGGACTCCCACTTGGGAGAGACAGATAAAGGAAGGATTTTCTGTCAACAAAACCCTGCCCAGCTTCCCTGGAACAGGGCAGGGAGGGGAGGAGGAGTCCTCTGGAGAAAGGACAGGGAAATCTACTGCCTGCCCATGGAGCAGAGGAGAGGGAGGAAGGTCAGGAGCTAATCCAGAGCTGTGGTGGAGAAATTCCAGTGTGTTCTGCAAAGGGTCCAAAAGGAATCATGGAATGTCCTGAGTTGGAAGGGATCCCAAAGGATCTGGTCCCCACCATGTGTCTGAGTCCCCGCCCTGGCTTGTCCCACGTGCCCCATCTCCCAGGATGAGTGTGCGCACTGGGATGAGTGGGTATGGACAGCTGGCAATCCCCAGGGATCTGCTGACCTAGTGAGTCATCCCTGCCCATGGCAGGGGGCTGGAATGAGATGATCTTTAAGGTCCCTTCCAACCCATTCCGTGATTCCGTGATTCTCAGATCAGCTCCTTGACTGCACAAGGGTCTGGTGGTGTTTCCAAAGACCCTTTCCTGTCCTTCTCCCAGCTCATGCTTCCACCTCCTCTCCCCTCCAGGCCACGACATTAATGGAGCTCTGGAACCATCCAACATCGACACCAGCATCCTGGAAGAGTACATCAGCAAGGAAGACTCTCCGGAGATGTAAGTGCTTCCCTTGCTCCACAGCAGGAACGGTGTTCCTTGTGATTTTCCATGGAGAGATCACAGAATCCTGGAATGGTTGGAGTGGGAAGGAACCTTAAAGCTCATCCATTTCCACCCCTGCCATGGGCAGGGACATCTTCCACTATCCCAGGTTGCTCCAAGCCCTGCCCAGCCTGTCCTGGAACACTTCCAGGGATGGGGCAGCCACAGTTTCTCTGGAAACCTATTGAGCAGTTTCCAGCCCTGAAATTTGAGGAATCATTTAGGAATCACCTCTGCCCCTCCAGAGTCTTCCTGGACTGCTCTTTGCTCCTTTATCATTCCCATCCCTCCTGACTCTTTCTGGCTTCTTACCTCCAAGTTTTCCCAGTCTTTTTTGTTCCCTCTCTTTATCTCCCCAAGGGCACCATAAACGCTTTCCCTTAATCTGAGCGCTGGGAGCTCGGATTAAATCCCCAGGACTACATGAGTGTGGGGAAGGGAAGGATCTCCCTGTGTACCCCCACTTTGGGAAGGAGGACGGAGTAGACCTGGAGAGCACCAAGGGAATCTGGGAGCAGGGTGGGAGCGGGATCTTTGTCATAGCAGCTCTGTGAAGCTGGAGTACACTGAGCAGATCCCGCTGGCTACACATTCCTGGAGGTTGCTGTCCTGGGCACTTGAAAACTTCCTGGGTGTGTTTTGGACTCTTCCATCACTCCCACTGACCTGTTCTCCTGACGTTGTCCCATTTTCTCCCTCAGCTGCTTCCCTGAGATCCCTGCTCCCGCCAGCTACCCACACCCCCAGCCCTCCAGCTCTGCCAGCATCCCCGCACCACCCGCCAGCTCCATCAGCAGCGTGAGCAATCCCTCTCCCAGCGCTCCCCTCCACCTCCCTCCCGCCAGCAGCCAGCTCCCCATCCGGCATGGTCCTCTCCTGGCCAATCCCTGCGGAGCCGCCTATGGAGCTCACCTCAACTGCAACAACAACAATGGGATGGTGGTGCCCAAGGGCTTCCTGGGTGGCCACTGCCTGAACAACGTGGTCCCTCCAATCAAATCCGAGCCCAAGGCCTCCTACGCACCTGGGTAAGAAGGAATGGGATGGTGGGATGAGGGTGGGATGGAGGCTCCTCCGGGCTGGTGGCACCTGGAGGGTCCCACAGAGCAGTGACAGCTGTTGCTCTGTGTATGTCCTTGGTTTTGGACAAGTGGAGCTCCTGAAGCTTCCCAAAAGTTTTTTTGGGAAAATCCCCCACACCATCACACAGTTCTGGATACCTGTGCTGGACATCTGCAGGTGGAAGAACACTGGAGCATTTTTTAAGGAGGAAGAGACACAGAATAAACTGGAACAAGACAAAATTCAGTCTCTGGGATGAAATTCAGTCTGCAGGATGTTGCCATGACTATCCCAGAGGATAGTTTGCTACCCTGGGCAGGGAGATCATCTTCTTATGGACTGATGTTGCAGATGCTCTGCTCCAGAGAAGGAAAACATGGATCTGAGCTGGATGTGTCCTTTTCAACAAGCTCTGAGGGAGAGGAAAGGCAGGTTTTAGAATTGCTGCTGGACCCAACTGGAGTTATTCCCGAGAGGAGAAAGGATGTGGTTCCTGCTCTCTGGGATGGAAGGAGGGGAATAGTAACATCCCAAGGTGCTGTGCTGTGCTCCAGCCTGGATCTTTAGGTGGTGGTGGCCCTGAACAGCCTTCTCCCATGGGATTATGGATGCAAGGACAGTGATGCCAGGATGACTCCAGGACTGGCTCTTCTCCCTCTGCCTTGTGCCCTCTAGTGTTGCCACCAAGCACAACGGGGCATTCCCAAATTTGGGAACACTCAGCCAATGACTTTCACCCTTTGGATGAACTTGGAAAGACATCCCAGAAAGCTAAAAGAAAAAAATCTGCCTTTCTTTTATTCCCAGACCGGGGGGTTTTCCCTTGCAGTGATCCCAGGAGGATACCTGGAGCTTAGGGGGAATCAAAAGAATGAAGTGATGCCTTGTTATGTCCTTTTCTTCTGGATGCATCGGGAATTCTGCAGGATGTCATGAGCAAGGATCACACCTTGCTGTCAGAGGTGGAGACCTCATTTGCATGTAGCTGAACTGGATCAGCTTTGATGGCAGCATGCCTTCAGCATCCCAGAATGACTCTTCCCCCTTGTGCCAGGCTTTTTCCAGTGGACAGTCATGGAATATCCTGGAAGGGACACACAAGGATAATGGAGTCTACTTCCTGGCCCAAGCACCCCATGATGTGCTCAGGGACAATGTGGTGGATACCAACAAACCCTTCCCTTGGACTGGGCACTTCCACGCTACCTCCCTCTGGGAATCCTGCAGTGTCCACCTTTTCCAGCCTTCTGGATTCCTTAAATTGTGCTGTTCCCTTTTGTTACTGGCCAAGACTTGGCTTGCTGGTGCATAAATCCTGATAAATCCATGGGAAATACAGTATGAACTCAGATCCCACATGGCAAGGAGCCTAGAAATAAGGCTGGGAATAGATGCTCCAGCCAGGCATAGGAAGGGAATGATGGAAAGGTGCTCCAAGGGAAGGTGGAGGATGAGAGAGGTATGGCAGGGTGTTTTTTTTGGGATCACCCTACCTCATCCCTCCAGCCCCTGCTGTGTGCAACTTCCGATGGAGAATCCAATTATTGGGCCTTGGGTTTCTCTGGTCCAGGAGGATTCCATATCCTGGTTCCCAGCTGGAATTGTGGGTGCTGTCTGGACCAGAGGTGGAGCAATGTGTCCTGTGCTTTTCCTCCCCTATTCATTTGCTTTTTGGCTGGCTTTCATCCAACAAGCACTGAGATTTGTCTGGGATTATTTCACATCCATAAAGCTGATGGTATAGGATGGGTGAATGGAAAAGAATTCCTGTGAAAAATGGGAATGTGCCATGGTCTCCCTGCCTGTCCCTGCTGTGCCACCATACAGGACCTGGTCCTGCCATCCCTAGCCATGGATGTGCTGGAAAAGGCAGCTGGGAGCTCCCACTTTATTTTGGGTTGTGTGTCACAGTCAGAGCCAAATCCCGCTCCTGGTGATGTTGGAATATATCTAGGGGGATACAGAAGGAGCTGTGGTGGTGCTCAGGTTTGTACAGGCAAAATCCATCCCAGGGACTCCCCAGGTTCCCCAAAGCCTCCCATTTCATAGAGTCATGGAATTATTTGGATGGAAAGGGACCATATAGCCCAGCACCTGCCATGGGCAGGGACACCTTCCACTATCCCAGGCTGCTCCTTTTCCAACCTGGCCTGGAACAGCTTCCCGGAATGGGGAGAGAGCTCTGTGCATTCCACTTGATCACTGACATTTCCATGGGAAGCACACCTTTCCCTGGGAAGCAGATAAATTTCTGTTTGGCTTCTATTCCCTGGAATTCTCACTGTCAGCTCAACAAAATGTCCCTATTCCCAAGCTCCTGTGGAAACACTGGCAGTGATGGCAATCCCAGCTGGACACAGTCAGGGTGTCCAGGATCTGCTGCAGGTCCACCTGGGATTCCCTGCCAGATCCTGGAGGGTGCTTGGGTCCACGTGGACCTCTTGGTTGTGCTAGAAACTGGATTAAAATTACTTTCCCTTTTCTTTTCCCATTGCTCCGCAGCACTTTGCCGGACTCTCCCCCGGATTCCGGATCAGAAGCCTACTCCCCTCAGCAGGTGAATGGTAAGTGCTTCAAAAAGGGAGAAGGGGGAAAAAAAAAATCCTAATCCAAACCCCAAATCCCAGCATCCACCCCCTCTTTATTCCGTGAAAGTGGTTGGCTCTGCAATCTTTATCAGCCGGGAGAAAACAGGCGGCTGCACTACGTGGGGAGATTATCAGTTAGTAAATATCCCTCGGCTTTCGCCCATTGTTCCGCTCCCAGCTTTGGAAAAGGGGAGAGGGACCGGCACAGAAGGCGAGCTGAGACTCCGCAGACACGGAATCCGTGGTGGGAACCCAGAATCCACAGACACTGAATCCGTGGTGGGAATCCGTGGGTGCAGGGAGATCGTGGCGGGGTGGGATGTGGAGCTCACCATCCCCCTCGTCCTGCCCTCGGCCTCGGGAACACGGAGTGAGAGCACGTCCCTGACATGGAATCTGGCTCTGGGAAGCAGCCATGAACCCGCCATTCTCCAGTAAGTTCCTTCCCAGCCTTTCCCTCCCCTCCAGCTGATCCTGAAGATCTTAGCTCCCACTGAAATGGCACAGGGAGTGGCAATGGGACCCCCTCCAGGGTCGCTGCAAGGTACTCCTGGCTTCCCCCAGGAAAGCCACCAAGGGTTGTTTGGTCCCTCTGGTGACCTTCACTGTTCTTCCACGGAAAAACTCCTTGGGAAGGAAGGTGGGAAGGTTGTCCTGGTCTCCCTTCCCCCTCGGCAGGAGAACCCTTTTCCCCAGGCTCCAGCCCAGTCCCCACTGGGAACAGCGCCTGCTCCTTTTTTTTTTTTGTGATGGAAGAGGTCAAGAGTTCTGTTTATCTTGCTAAAAAAAATCCCTGGAATTCCTCCTGGCCCTTCCTTAAATATAACAAAGAGGCCGGGTTGCTCACCATGGGGAGAGCGACTTTGGGAGTGCTCGGAGCTCATTTGGGAAGGAGAGGAGGCTCTGGAGGGCACCCACAAAGCTGGGATTGCATTCCTGGAGATGATTTTCCCTGGATTTGGGAATGCCTTGGCACATCACTTGCCTATCCTTGGCTGGGCTGTCCCTGAGGCAGCTCCCAAAGGAAGGCTGGTTTGGGATTGAGCCTGGAAGGAGGAATCTGGTTCCGTGTGTGTGGAAAAGGCATTGAGAGGTCCCAGCAGGAAGCAGAAAACCTTGGAATGGAGCGGGATGAGTGGAAGCCAGCCTTGCCCCGGCAGCCTTCAGCAGGAGGACCCAGCGCCAACATATTCCAATTTTCCAAACCTTTCGACGGGAGGAGTTTCCCCATCCTGGTCAAGCGCTTTGGCCTTGTTACTCAACCCCTGCCTGGGTGTTCTGAGGCCAAAGTCCATCCAGCTAAGCCTGGAAGGATCCAACAGATCCTTCCCTTGTGTCCCTCTCCGTTTTCCCAGAGGCTGTGCCCAGCTTGGCCAGTCCCTGGATGCGTTTTCCATCCAGTTTTCCACGTTGGAGCATGAAGAAGCTTTGTCTTGCATTTAAAACAAAGTCACTGTCCCTTCCTACTCTGTGGTTTTCTCATGTCCCAGGAGTCAGTCCCTCATTCCTGCCAGGTTTGTGGTGTCCTGTGGGGACACCTGAAGGCACAGGTTGATGCAAAGGAAAGGCTGGAAAAACAGATGGGCTTTGTCCTGGTGAAGAAAAAGGAGGCTGGAGAAGGACTTTGGACAAGGGCATGGAATACCAGGACAAGGGGGAATGGCTTCCCACTGCCAGAGGGCAGGGTTAGATGGGACATTGGGAAGGAATTCTTCCCGGTGAGGGCAGTGAGGCCCTGGAACGGATTTCTCAGAGAAGATATGTCTGCCTCATCCCTGGAAATGTTCAGGGCCAAGTCGGGCAGGGCTTGGAACAGCCTGGGAGAGTGGAAGATATCCCTGCCCATGGAAGGGAGTGGATCTGGAATGTTGAGGTGATGAGGAGCAGAACAGGAAGGGACATGGATTTGCATGTTCCTCCACACCCCAAACATTTATTTTGATGCTGGTGTAGTCAAATCCTCTCTAATTAAGGAATGGCTTTAGTATCCCATTCCAAATGGAGGAGGAGAAGGGTGGGATTGCATTTGAATGTTCCTTTTTTATTTATTTAAATTCAGGGATCAAAGTCTCCTCCTAGTTTCAGTTAAAATGTTTAAAGTGCCCCCTCAGAAATCCTCCCTGGAAGTGCTGGGGCTGTTCAGGTCATTCCATTGTCTCTTCTCTCTCATTGTCCCATGGAATGTTAGAATCCTGGAATGGTTTTGGTGGAAAAGTACCTGAAGGTTCAACTCATTCCAATCCCTTGCCATGGGCAGGGACACTTCCTGGTTGTCCCAAGCCTCATCCAGCCAGGGTATCCAAGATAAACAGGTCAGTGTTGGACCTGGGATCAGGACACTCCTAACTACGGCTCTTTCTCCTTTTCCAGATCCTCACCTCCTCCGGACCATGACTCCCGAAAATATGTGTCACCTGACTCCCCCTTCCCGCCTGGAGCACCCTCCTCCTCCACCGCCTCCTCCTCCACCCCCTCACCTCCAAGGTCCCCCCCCACCACCCCCACCACCCCCTCACCCCCTCCAGCCGCAGCACAATTCCCACTTTCCCGGCCTGCAGCGGGATATGTTCCTGAAGGCCGAGCCCCTGATGCCTCCGTACGGCGTTGGGCCAGGAATGGCGCCCGCTGAGCTCCACCATGCCCAGCAATCCCAGATGCTGCACCAGCTCCTCCAGCAGCATGGAGCAGAGTAAGGCCTGGGAATGGCGGGGGTGAGGGAATGGGAGCTGGAGGTGTGTGGATTGCCTGGAGTGGGGGGTTAGTGGTAGGAACAAACAAGGGGAGATCTGTGGAAGGTTCCCTGCCCATGGCAGGGGGTTGGAACCGGATGAGCTTTAAGGTGTCTTCCAACCCAAACCATTCCGGGATTCTGTGGAATTAAAGATGTGGCTCAGCACATGTGTGATGCGGACTCAGCAGTGTGGGAGAAGGTGGGGCAGCGCTGTGGGAATGTTGTGTTTTCCATGTGAGATCCCACTTGTCCTGGTCACGGGTTGTGGGATTGTCACCTCCCGACTCTCCGTTCCCTGCTGAGCCTTCCCGCGGTATCCGCAGCCTCCCGGTGCATCCCGCTAAGAAGCGGAAACACTCCGAGTCCCCCCCCAACACCCTCAATGCCCAGATGCTCAACGGGCTGATCAAGCAGGAGCCGGGAATGGGATCCGTGCCGCTCAATCCTGATCGCGTCCAGACGCCTCCCTGGCACCAGCCGGGTGCACTCTCGCCAGGTACCCCCATTATCCCCTGAATTCCAACCCCGCTCCCACCGGGCCAGGGGCCTGGGAGGAGGGAAGACTGTTGCCAACCTGTGGGATTCACCCCTGGCCTGCATCTGGTGCTGCTCTGGCAGTCAGGAGGGGAAGCTTCGGGCAGTACCAGTCACTTCCTTGGGCTCCCACCCCTCTGGATACTCGGCCCAGGGAGTAAAATCGGGATTTAATCCATTTTAACATTCTCCACAGGCCTGATTCAGGATAACGACAGCCTGAACGGCTCCTACCTGGATCCCAACTTCCAGTCCATCAAGTGGCAGCCACATCAACAGAACAAGTGGGCAACTCTATACGATGCCAACTACAAGGAGCTGTGAGTAATTCCTTCGCCTCTGGAAAAAGTGGAGCTCATATTCCTTGTGCAAGTGGCAAGCCTCTGGGTTTGGGAGCATCCCACTCAAAACATGGGATAAGGATCTCCCTTGGCTGGGCTTTGTGGTGAGGGTAATGTTCCCCACTGCCCCTTTCCCACTGGGAATGTTACTCCTCTACACTTTTTATGGATAATTAAGGAATAGCAGAAGGAATTTCACCAGCTTTGGTGATAATTCTGCAGCCACTCAGACCTTGCTCACCATGGAGGGCTTTACTGGCAAATCTGTCCTTGTCCTGAGGAATGCTGGGATGAGCAGCACCTTTTCCGCCTCCCTAGGTTCACCAGGATCCTACAATTTAAATTTAGGATTGTGAATTCCTAGTGTGGGTGGCTGGAGGTCATCCAGAGCCACTTCAGGAGAGCTTGAGCAGCATGGAAAGGAGCTGTAGGAGGAGGAGTGGGAGTGGCTGTGGGGGTCAGAGGAGGAAGGGAAGAGAGGGAAGGGGTTAGGAAATCTAGGAAGTGGCGGACAGGCCAGAGAGGAAGTCTGGGATGACCAAGACAGGGAAGGGAGAAGTGGGAAGGTGGGCTGGGAATTGAGGCAGCAGTGGGTGGAGACAGCACACCGGGAAGGAGGAGTGTTCAGAAGGAAACCACTCTGGATCCTCCCTGCATTCCTGGGAGGTGACAAAGAGCTGGCAAGCAGTGGGATGGCTTCCAGGCACCTCTCAGGGACCCTCTGTTCCCTCCCAATCTCCCCCCTCCTCTTTCCACACAGCCAGCTGGGGTCCTGTGGGGGACACAGAGCAGGTAATGCTCCGGTGCCTGTGGATAACCCAGGATCTGGGAATGGGAGCCAAGGGCTCCAAGGGTGGGGGCAGAGTCCCAGCTTTCCCACACAAATCTGCTCATCCAGTGTTTATCCCATCTTTCATCATGGTGCCAGGGCAGGGAATTCTCCGTTTGAGCTGGTTACCTCTTTTCGACTCTGTGGCTGTTTTCCCACCCCACAACAGGAGAGGGATAATTTGGGAAGGCAATTCCTTCTGGTTTACCTAGCCATTTCCATAAAGGAGTATCAGCAGCCCCAAAGCCACCCTGCACCTTTCCCTGCTCTCCACCACCAGTTTGCTCCCTCTGGATGGTGGGATGGGGAAGGCTGAGCATCTCCCATGGATCCTGCCCCCAAAATCCCTCTTCCACGTGCAGGAATTCTACTGCCACCTTCTCTGACCTGTCTGGACACATCATCTGTTATCCTTTGGTTTTCCAGCCTTCCTTCTCACTGCTTCCTGCTCTGGGAAAATGATTTTCCATCCCAAACACATCACAGCTTGTCCCAGGCCACTTCCAGGCATTTCTATCCCGATTCCAGAGATCCCAGATGGATTGGCAGAGACAAACTCCATGGTATTTTCTGCTGGGAAGAAAGAAGTCCAGAGGAGTTGCTGGAGAACAAAACCAGCCTTGCTCTTTGGATCTTGGGATCACTTCCTTAATTCCTGCTTTCAGGGTTTAGAGTAAAAGCCAGATCAAACCCACTCCTGGGGCATTGAGGTCGTCATCCTGTTGTGTAAGGAATAAATTCCATTGAGGTGACTCCGTGGAGATTTGAGGAAACCACGTGGGCTTTGTTGTGGCGCTGGATTTGAGCGGAATTAAGGGTTAAAGGTTGATTAATTAATTTTTAGCTCCACTTTACCTCAGGGGACTCTTCCTGCTCCTGTGCAAGGTGGACCCACATCTCTTTTTAAATGGAATATCCCTTTATTCTCCTGGTGCAGCACTTTCCCAGGATAACAGATGAGAAACACACAAAAAAGTCCATCTTTCCTTGCTCCTATAATGGCATTTTTTAAGTTGGTTAATTCAAATTTGGCAGTTGGGAATTGTCTCCTTCCTTTCTGCTTTTGGGTGTCCTCAGCAAAAGAGCATCATCCAGATGCTCTTTTATCCATATCCATATCCAGATCCATAATTATTCTCCCAATTTAGCTTCCAAGGAGCAGCCTTGGAACTTCATTCCTAGTCTGGTTTCTGCTGGAAGCTGTCCCCAGTCTCGATGTGCTGTTTGAGTTCCCTGTGATCCAGGTGCCCAAAACCTTTTCACGGCCTCAGGAATGTGAATCATCTGAATTATCTGATTTTTCCTACTCTTGATCCTAAGAAAAGAGTCCAGGAAGGAGGTGAAGGAGGGAGAGCATGGGAAGCTGTCCAGGTTCTTACCAGATTTTTGGGAACGATTACAGGGCAAAAAATACAATTAATGCTATTCCATGTTTGCCTCCCTTTGCACACAAAAAATTAGGTTCCATAAGGGGATGGGGTAGGGATTAGGTTCCATTCCAGGCTCATGTCTCAGGTTTTGCCAAGGAATCTGTGTTGTTGAAGGAGAGAGAAATCCCTGGATTAATTTTATGGATAACATAGATTTTTTTTGGCCTTTTGCTCTGACTTTGTGGTTTTAGACTTAGTGAACTTTTCCAGGGATGAGCTTGTTTCCAGCAGCGGAGCCGAAGAGGCCTGGAACCGGGCAATTCCCTAATTTACTCCTGGGAGAAGGAGCCATTCATCTCCCTGACAGCGGGCTCCGATAAATTGCAGCTCCCTCCTCCTTCTCCCAGTTTGAGGGAAGGCAGCTGGGAATAGTGCAGCCCTTCATGGAAACATCTCCATGCTGAGGCCAGAGCCTTAGAACTGGGAAACTGGAAAGGTGCTGTTCTTTTCCCATCCTGCAAACTGGTGTTTTCTGCGGGCTAATCCTGGGGTTTGGGGGTTGCACCCTTTGGCTGGTAGAAGTGTCTGGATAAACAGCTCCGAACTTGGCTGTGCTGCACATCCTGGATCTCACCAAGGGAATGGAGACCAGTGGGATGTGGTCCAGACCTGCTGGATGTGTTTTGGGATATGTGATACGGGGTGCTGGTGATGGATCGTGGATGTATCCCGGGAAGCTGAAGGGAATACGTAGTATGGGCACACAGGTGGGGCTGTGTGGGAAAGATGACAGTGTCCTGCTGCTCAGCTGGAGTTTGTGTCCTGGAAGCAAAAGAAATCAGGGATTGCATGGAATTAGGGAACGTTTTTGGATTAGGTTTTTGTTTTAGGAGTGGTTTAGATAAGAGGAAACCTGGAAGGGAGGGAGAAATGGGGGAACATGAGCATCCCTCTGCTGCCCTGCTCTTGGCAAAATCCCCATACAATTCCTGGTGGGAAGTTTGCAACCCCTCACCCTCACTGGGATCAGGAAAAACCTCATCTCATCCTGCCCTTCTATCCTGCCTTAATCCACCCCTGTCAGTGGGGATGTTCAGGATCAAATAATCCATTTGACCCCAGACCTTTTATTCCTGACACTTTGCCCTTTGGCCCCTGCACTCTCCCTGGAAAAGCCAGCATGGAAAGCAGCTTCTTCCCTCTGGTCAATCCCAGTGCAGGGATCCCGATTTGGGGAATGCACCAGCCACAGCCATTGGGAAAATGGTAAAATCAGTGAAAAGGAGCCTCAGGAAGGGGATTGTGGAAGACCTGGAATTTCCAGAAGGCAGAGGAGGGGGAGCCTGCCTGTATCCCCTCTGTCAGCACACATTTAGCAGCCATCAGTTTTCTGGTTTGCGAAGCATTCATGGCTTGGAAATTCACACAGACCCTCCCTCTCCTTGGCTCTGCCAGTTAAAAACAGTGGGAAGACTGGTGAGCACTCAGGAGCCATAAAAACAGCCAGGAATGGCTTCACCTCCCTTGGGATGAGGGTGCTTGGGTCAGCTTCAGCTGCATGTCCCAGTCAGGAATATTCAGATGGAGAATCCAGGGCTGAGGCTGGGAGGAGGTTGAGGAATTCCTCTCATGCCTCTGGGCTAAGGTAGTGCTCTGCTCCCACCGCCTGGTTTGTGTCTGGAGCACAGCACAGCATTCCCGACTCCCTGGGATGTAAGGAGCGAGTAATTCGTCGTGACCATCCCAGAATCACTCGTGGCAACCTGGAATCACCCCCTGGCTCTCATCCACATGAACTCCTCAAGTGATTGCAGGGGGAGAATGGTTTTATTCCAGAAAAAAAGGAGAGATACCAGTGCAGAATCCTTATTGTCTGCTTCCCAGGGTCTCCAGAGTTCTGCCATATTCCTTACTGTCAGTCTGTCCAGCTCCCCTCCTGTAGCTCCAGGGAGAATCTGTGTGTCTGTCTGGAGGTCAGAAGTGGTTTGGTTTTGGGGGAAAATGCTCCATAGTTTTTAGCCTGAGATCCAGGGCTGGGCTGAGCTCCCCGTTTACCTCATCCCTGGTTCCTTAATTAAAAACAATGGGATTTGGGTGTTCTGTGGGATGAGATGCAGCTCCTTCCCCCCTTCCGAGGGCCCACCGGCACAGGACTGGGCTTTATGGACGGTGAGGAAAATGGACTCACTGCAAAGGCCACATATTTTCCTGATTCCCATGGAAACCAGCCCATTAAGGAGATGTAGATTAAACCTTTCCAGCTGGTGTGTGTTCATGGAGCAGCCAGGACCCCTCCTCCTCCCTCTCCTCCTCCTCCGGACCTATCCGCTGGGAGCTGGACTGGAAGCTTTTCCGCAGCAGCCAGAGCAGGTGGTTGTGATTTCAGCAGGAATTTGGAATACAGGGGTGTACAGCCTGGTAGAAGGTGACACTGGGAATGCCACAAGGTGTGGGTCACTCTGAGCTGCTTCTCCCAGTGAGCCACATTAAAAGGATGCTCCAGGCTTTGGACAGACTTTGGAACTGGGATCTCCATATTCATTCCCAGTTGAATGGGAAGAGCTGTAGAATGGTTTCAGTTGGAAGGCACCTTATGGATCATCCAGTGATGATCCATGGGCAGGAACACCTTCTGCTAGCCCACATTGCTCCAAGCCTTGTCCAGCCTGGCATGGAACACTTTGAGGGATGGGATATCCAGAGTTTCTGTGGGAAATTCCTGGTCTCACCTGCTCCCTCTTCCCAGCCCGATGCTCACGTACCGCGTGGATGCCGACAAGGGCTTCAACTTCTCTGTGGGAGATGATGCCTTCGTGTGCCAGAAGAAGAACCACTTCCAGGTCACTGTGTACATCGGAATGCTCGGCGATCCCAAGTACGTGAAGACCCCCGAGGGCCTGAAACCCTTGGAATGCTTCTACCTGAAGCTGCACGGAGTGAAGGTAAGCAGGAGCTGAGGGACCACAGCGAAGCCAGCTGGGAAAAGAGGGCTGGGAACAGGTAACCTCTTCATGTAGTAGGGGAATGTGTGGAATCACGCAATCATGAAACTGGTTAGGTTGGAAAAGCCCTCTAGGATCATGGAGTCCAGCCCTTCCCTCAGCACCACCAAGGCTGACATTAATCCATGTCCCCAAGTGCCACATCCACACAGCTTTTAAATCCCTCTAGGAATGGTGACTGCCCTGGGAAGCCTGTTTCAATGTCTGACCACCCTTTCCATGAAGGAATTTTCCCTAATATGGAGTCTAAACATCCCCAGAGGCCATTGAAATACAAGCCCTGAGATGGGCTCAGTCTGGCTATCTTCAGGATTGCTTCCCACTCACCTTTGACTCCAGAGGGATAAAGGGACTTCGGGAAGATCCTTCCACCCTCAACTTTTTTGACATTTGGACAATGCCCACCCTCAGGCTGGGTGTTCCAAGTCCGTACCAAGTCATGTACCCAGTCATGGAAGGGTGGGTAGAGAGCTGGGAAGGAGGAGGTGGGAAGGGGAAGGTCTCTGTGCTCTCTGCCACATTCCCAAATCCTTCTCTCCAGCTCGAGGCCTTGAACCAGTCCATCAACATCGAGCAGTCGCAGTCGGACCGCAGCAAACGGCCCTTCAACCCCGTCACGTGAGTATGTCCGTGTGGGAATGAACATCCTGTGTTTCCAGGGAATAAGCAACAGCAGGAGAAGGTGGGAAAATGGTGGAGTTGGAGGTCTCCCACTCCACTGTGTGGGTGTCACTCTCTCCAGTTTTTCTCCTGTTTTCCTCTCTTTGCATTCCCAACCCTGCTCTGTGCCCAGTTCATAGACCTGCCATGGTGGAGCAGGCCAGGAGAAGGCCATTCCCAAGAAAGCCCTCCTCTCCAGGTTGTGGCTCTAGCTTCTCCATACCTGGTTCCTCAGGGCTTGAAGAATGTGTTGCAGGTCCCAAGATTGGACCGGTGTCCAGTTGGAAATGAGGGAGGAGTGTTGGTGGGTTCAAGGCCTCCAGGTGCAGGAAAACTGTGTACTTCCCCCCTAAGGAAGGAAGAGATAGGAGAGGAGTGGGAAAAGAGAGACACCATTCCCAGATAACCACCATTCTCACTCATTCCTTTGTTTTCCTTTCCTTCCAGGGTGAACCTGCCCCCAGAGCAGGTCACCAAGGTCACTGTGGGGCGGTTGCACTTCAGCGAGACCACGGCCAACAACATGAGGAAAAAAGGCAAACCCAACCCAGACCAGAGGTGAGAGAGGACACGGGGGCCTCCTCCAGAACATCCTGAGAATCCTTTGGATCTGCCCATCCCTGGGTTGGGCAGAGTGGATGGAGTGGGATGTGGGAATAGGGCCTGGATTGTGGACACTAGAAGGGTGTCCCTGCTCTGGGAGGGGTTGGGGGCACCCAGCACAAGGAGAGGGAGTGCTGCGAGCCCACCGTAGTGCCCAGTGATCCGGAGAGGATGGTGATCCACCTCTTCCCAGCAAAGGCTGTGTCCCTGAGCTGTGTCCTCCTGCAGGTACTTCATGCTGGTGGTGGCCCTGCAGGCACATGCCCAGAACCAGAACTACACGTTGGCAGCTCACATCTCTGAGCGGATCATCGTCCGGGTAAATCCCTGTCTCCTCCCTCTATCCACACTCCTTTGCTGCACCATCCTGGGCTGATTCCCACATTCCACATTCAGAAAATATGTGGATGTGGCACCTGGGATTGTGGTTTAATGGTGAATGTGATGGTGGTGATGGGTTGGCTTTGATGTTCTTAGTGGTCTTTTCCAAACGTGATTTCCCACCTCCTCCAGACTCTCCCTGCCTTGCTTTTCCTGTCCATGCTTGGGTTCTGGCTACAGACTTTCCATACCTGATTCAAGAACCTGTTACAGGAATCCCATTCTCCAAACGGAATCAGTGTCCAGTAGAACTGTTGGGAATGAGGGAAGAGTGTTGTTGGAACTCTGCAGCAGGAACAAGAAGATGCAAAAATTGGGAAAAAAAATTGGAAAATTGGGCACTTTCCCAGACCATCACCTTTTCACTTCCTAAGGCAGAGGAGCAGGAAAAGAAAGGCACCATTCCCAGGCTCTTCCAGGGTTTACTGGAGCACTCAGCTCCAAAACATGAAAACAGGTAGTAAAACCCAAAGAGGGACCTCAGACAAGAAGTCCACAATGGATTAGGCAGCTTACAGGATGTCCAGCACAGGATTTCAGGGAACTGCAGGTAGCCTGGAATGCTCTGAATTTGGGACTTAGGAGTGTCATCCATGTCACTTGGTTTCCTGCTGTCCTGAGTGGCTGGAACACTGATTGCTGGGGGTAACAGCTGAAGGAAGCAAGGATATTCCTTTAGGGAGAGGAGAGGAGCAGGAAGGGCCAACCTTCCCCATCTCTGCTTCCCAGCACTCCCCTCCCTGCCTTTCAGTCTGTTGCTGTTTTCCCGTTTCTCCACAGGCTTCCAACCCAGGGCAGTTTGAGAGTGACAGTGACGTGCTCTGGCAGCGGGCGCAGCTCCCAGACACTGTCTTCCACCACGGCCGCGTGGGAATCAACACGGACCGCCCGGATGAAGCCCTGGTGGTCCATGGCAATGTGAAGGTCATGGGGTCCCTGATGCACCCTTCGGATGCCCGAGTGAAAGAGGACATCCAGGAGGTGAGAACCTGGAAAACAGGGCGGGCTTGGGGTCACCAGGAGTCTGAAGAACTCAAATGATTCTTGTGGGTCTCCTCCAACTCAGGATATTCCATGATCCTATGACTGTAGAGTGGATGGGAAGTGCCTTAGGATTCTTTCTGTCTCAAGCACAGCCAGTCCACCATGTCTTAGGGAATATTGACTCTTCCAGTGCTAGCCAGAAGTGGCAAACAGTGGGAAAAAGGTGGAAAACAAGTGGAAAAAAGGTCAATATGGCAGGTACCACACTGGGCCTTGCCAGAGCCTGGGTGAGAGGCTTGGATCTGCTCTGAATTCCTCTCAGATGGATTTTCCTGTGCAGAAAAGCTGGATATAATGTCACTTATTTCTGGGAGCTGTCTCTTTCCTGTGTCTGGTTCTGCAAGAAGACTCAGTCTCCTGATTTCCCCATCCAGGGATCTTGTCCCAACCTGGACATTAACCCCATTGTTTGTCCCTATGGCTGCTCAGAGCACAGTTCAGGGCTCAGGATCTCCCACAGAAGATCACATGGGCCATAGTGGGTTGTCCTGCTTGGATGAAGAGTGGTGGGGATTTGAGGAGCAATATCCCATTGGGAATTCCATGTGCCTGTTTTGTCCCAGGTGGACACCACAGAGCAGCTGAAGCGGATCTCCAGGATGAGGCTGGTGCACTACAGCTACAAACCTGAGTTTGCAGCCACAGTGGGCATTGACAGCACCTCTGAGACAGGTACATCCCATGGGAATATGCCTCTGACACAGGAGGAATTCCCTGTCTTTCCCAGGGACTGTACCGAGCTCTGTACCAGGGCAGCTCCCCAGGTGTGGGGTGGGCAAGAAGGGCCTTTTAATCTCACAAATTAAGGACTCTAGTGCAATTTCCTCTTTAGTGAACAGGAGAGGAGGTGGGACTTCCCACAGGGAGAAGGTTTCTCCAAGCACACTATGGTAGGGTGATGATCCCTATCCACAGAATTTGGGGAGCAGCCTTGTCTGACCATCATCTGTCCTTCAGGGTCTCCAAGGAGCCCTTCACAGCTTGGAATGAGCTGGGAACAACCCTGGTGTCACTCCCGGAGTGTCCAGGGGGTGCAGGATGCTCCCATCCCACTGTTCCACCTCCACACAGGTGTCATTGCTCAGGAAGTGAAGGAGATCCTCCCGGAAGCTGTGAAAGATACTGGGGACTTGGTCTTTTCCAATGGGAAAACCCTGGAGAACTTCCTGGTGGTGAACAAGGTTGGTGGCAGCCTGGGGGGCTGGGGAACCTGGCTCGAGGGAATCGTGGAGCTGGGTGTGGAAGAGGGAAAGTGTGATGCCTGGGAAATGCTCCCAGATGAGTTTCAGAGCCAGCTGGTCTTCCAGAAGTCGGGAGCAGCCCTGGGTGGATATCAGACACTGGCAGGGAGGAACCAGCCTGATGCTGGTGAAATTTGGCAGCATCTCCCTTGGGAAGGGCTCCTTGTTGGCAGCTTCCTGCAGGGAGGCTCCCGGTCCTAATCTCCCTTTCCCAGATAAGATAAAGTGCTTATGTCAGGATAACCTGGAGCACCTGGTTTCCTGACCTTTCCCAGCCTGTGGCAGCCTGGTTTCTGCTCTGGGAGTCGAGGGGACAGTCTCCCACAGCACTCATGGATCACCCAGATCCAGGTGTGCCTCAGCCTGCTGGCCTGATTCCCTGACAGGAGCGGATCTTCATGGAGAACGTGGGAGCCGTGAAGGAGCTGTGCAAGCTCACGGATAACCTGGAGACACGGATCGATGAGCTGGAGAGGTGGAGCCACAAGCTGGCCAAGCTCAAGAGGCTGGACAGCATGAAGTCAACTGTGAGCTCTGGAGCCTTCAGGTACCCATGGAGCCACAGGGAATGTCCCCTTTCATCCCAGGAATGGGAATCCCCCCTCCAAGGGGCAGCTTGGATTGGGAAGAGGGAGATGAGGAAGGAGTGGGATGTTGGCTGGTTTTGCTTGGCCTGGAGTGGATTCAAAGAGCTGAGCTTGGGGAAGTTTGGAATTCCCACAGGACCAACCCAACAACACCCAGGATGGAATGGTTTCCATGTTTCCCTAAAGTCAGTTGCTTTCTCATGGCAAAGAGTTTCCTATACTTCCCATACTTCCAAAATCTCCATCCTGACCCTGCCTATGCCAGTTTTGGGGCAAAGCACCAAAAGGGTTTGTGACTGTCACACCACAGAGAGGTCTTTTCCCTCCCAGAAAATCCCATTTTTGCCTGGGAATGGTTTGGAGAGCTATTCCTGCCCAGCTCCACTCCATTTCTCCTTTCTCCTTGCAGCCAAACTGGGAGCCAGTTCAGCCGGGCAGGAAGTGTGCCCCACAAAAAGAGACCCCACAAAGTAGCCAGCAAGGTAAGGGATGGATCCCAAAGGAATAGCACCGGGAGCAGAGAAGGCTCAGCCTGAAGAAAAGGAGGATCAGGGGCAACCTCACTGTCCACAAATCCCTGGAAGGAGGTTGGAGCCAGGAGATCAGGCTCTCCTCCCTGGCTTATCCAAGAGGAAATGGCCTTAGGTTGTGCCAGGGAAGAGCTAGGCTGGATATTAGGAAAAATTCCTTCATGGAAAGGGCAGTAAGGCACTGGAGCGGGTGTGGAGTCCCTATTGCTGATGGGATTTAAAAACCATGTGGATGTGGCACTTGGGGACATAGATTAGTGGTGGCTTTGGCAGTGCTGGAGGAAGGGTTGGACTCCATCATCCTAGAGGGCTTTTCCAACCTCAGTTTTCCCATGATCTTCCTTTCTATCTCCTAATGGAGACATTAAATGACTTGTAAACTTGGGGAAGTCAGGTTTTTCAGGGAGGCAAGAAGAGAGCTCAGGATGGGCTGGGGGAGATCTGTGCAAGGACCGGAGCAGTGAGGGAGCTGAGCTGATCCAGGAGGTCCTGAGCTGATCCAGGATTTTTTCCCTCGCAGTCTCCGTCGGTTGTCCCGGAGCAGGCCTGCATCAGCCAGCGCTTCCTTCAGGGCACCATCATTGCCCTGGTCATCATCATGGCATTCAGGTGAGATCCCACTCCTGGGCTTCTGCATCTGCTCCCTCCAGCTCATCCCTTGGGGCTGGGCCATCCATGGGGTGTGCAGCAAAGGGCTGTGGATCTGCAGCTTCTTCCAGAGAATCCTGGAGTGCTTTAGGTTGGAAGAGACCTTGAAGTTTATCTGGTTCCAGTCCCCTGCCATGAGCTGGCAACTTCTGCTATCCCAGGTTGCTCCAACCTGACCTCAGGTGCTTCCAGGGATGGGGCATCCATCTCTCCTGGGCTGGAATCCCATGGAAGCAGATTGATCCCATGCTGTATCCTTGATCCCTGCTCCTCCTTATCTGTCCTTCTCTCTTTTCTAGTGTGGTGTCCATGTCCACACTCTACGTACTGAGCCTGCGCAGCGAGGAGGATCTCGTGGACATCGATGGGTGGGTATTTTGGGAATCGCTGGGAGGGATGAGGTCACCTGGGAGAGGCTGGAGCACAGAAACTGGGATTACTGAGCACAATTCCAGAGCTGCAAACCCTGCCAAGCACAGCCACACACCCCAGTGTGATGGCAGTTGAATTGAGCAAGAAGTGAGGAATAGAGAAGGAAAAGAGAATGTCCTGTTAGGATGTGCTGAATGTTCCTTGGATGCCTCAGCTGGACTAAAACAGCCTCATCCCACTGATGCACCAGGGCTGGATCAGCTTTGGGAGATGGTGTAACCTGATAACGAGTCTCTTTTTCTCCCTCTCTTTTCCTTCTCCCATTTTTCTCCCTCCTCTCCTCCTTACATCTCTCCTCCAACACATTTTCCTTCTGCTTTGTCTTTGGTTTCCCCATTTTTGTCCTTTCCTTCCCATTATCTTCCATATCCTCTTTCATTCCCTGTCCTCCTGGTCATCTTCCCACTTTCCTGTTCTCCCTGTTTCCCTGCACTGTCCTGTAGCTCCTTTGCTGTACCCACTGCCTGTCTCCTGGCCCTCTTTCGGCATGGGGGTCCCGGAATTCCGGTCGCTCTGTGTCCACGGTATGTGACTGTTTCATTATTTCATTATTTAATTTCTTTGTCCTTTCTCTTGATTTCTTTTCTTTTCCCTGCACCACGAAAGACCAAGAAGCTGAAAACAGAGAAAGGGATGTGAGAGTTCCAGTGGGATTCCAGGAGGAAGGGTTATTGGATCTTGTCAGGGAAGGGAAATTAGGAGTAGGAGATGGAAAAATCAATTAATTAAAAGTTAAATAAAGAAATTGCATCCTTCAGGGAGAGCAGGAGTGAGATAATGCTGTGTAAGGAAAAGGGATGAGGCAGTGGAGGAACATGAGGAATAAGGATTGGATTTAGACTGGGATGAAGGTGAAGCCTCCAGAGGCTTGTGCCTACATTCCCTTTGGGAGACTGGCATTGAGTCTCCTTTCATCTGAAAAAGAAATCCCTCTAATTATACAAATCTTGGAGATGACAAAGTGTTTTTTTAATTCCTCTAAATGAGTGAAGCTCCATTAATCCCACAGAAACCTGGAGCAATGCTCAGGGATGGGTAGGACATGGACACAGGTGTCCAGAAGTGCTCCTTGTTCTGCAGACCTGGGAGAAGGATTCCCTCCCTTTCCCATCTCCCCTACCCTCAGGAGATGCCTGTGGTGTCCTCAGCTCAGGTCTTGGATAGCTGCAGTGAAACACCTGGAATTCCATGGGATGAACTGGGGGGGTTGTGTGGATTGTGTGTGTTTCTAAGGAGCAAGGTGAGGAACAGTCTGTCTTCAAGGGATAAGGGGCACATTCCTTAGGGAATGGTGAGAGTTTGGAGTCTGTTGATTCCCAAGCACCTAAAAATTCCACCTGGAGACTCCTGATGGGAGTCAAATCTGCCATGTAAACCCTGTTCCAGCATGTTCCAGGAGGGTTGCTGGTGTCCTCTGAACCGTCTGTGACTTTTCCCTGCCAGACATGGAACTGCCACGTGATTCCCTATGGAATTTCTTGCTGTCTTCATGGCTCATGTGCCTTTCTCCTGCTTTTCCCAGATCACTCTGTTCTCTTCCACATCTCCACTTGCTCCATGTCCCTCTTCCCATCCTCCTGCTGCAGATGCTTTTCTCCCCACCTACAAGTGACCCCATTGTCCACATCCAGGAGGTTTCCAGCATCTTTTCCTGCATTCCAGGTCAAGCCAGAACATTGACAAGACGCAGACAGTGCGATCCACGGCCGCATCCAACGGAGCCAGCCGCAGGACCCCCCCAGAGCACGGTGGGTGATGGATTGGGATGACTCTGGTTTCATGGAAGGGCTGCAGAACACCAGGTGCTGCTCCTGTTCCATACCTTGACTTATTTCCTGTGTCCCTGCAGTCCCAGATGAGACACATGGAGCAGCCCTTGGCATTCCCAGTCACGGTGTGCTGGCCTGTTTCAGCCCTCCCTGTTTTTCCACGTGCTGCTCTGCTGCTCCCACTGACATCTCCTCTGTTGTCCCCTCGGAGACCAGCCCTGCCCATGCCACCAACCGGACAGGTGAGGCCCAGC